>NW_021604607.1:9694012-9737140 GCF_004785775.1 Grammomys surdaster | reverse complement strand
GAAAGAAAGAAAGAAAGAAAGAAAGAAAGAAAGAAAGAAAGAAAGAAGCAGCAAAGCCAGCATGCTCTCAAAGAGTTAGATTCCCTTGTTAACACAAAACCTTATCTAGTAATTATACCCAACAATCACATATGTACGCTTTAATTTGGAGTGAGAGTAAAACAAGGAAAAAGGAGAGGTGAGTGGGGGAAAGGCAGGAGTGGGGCCTGGCAGCACCCTGACAATGCTTCCTGCTGCTGTGGGCCTTTACCTGGAAGCTTCCAGAGAGAAGGGGTGGTGGGTACAGTATAGGACACTGAGATCCATTTGAATTTTAGGTAAACAATCGATTATGACTGTTCACTGTAAGAATTCCCAAACAATGCCAGGGTCATGCTTTTCACTAGTTGCTCATCTGATTTTCAAATTTAACTGCATGTTTCTATTTTTATTCACTAAGTCTGACAATCCATGAAAGGCCTGAACACTCTGGATGGCTGTCACAGTGACCAGGGCAGTCCTCACACTGAGGGTCAGGGGTGACGAGGTTTATGAATGAGTAGAGCATCTTGCTAAGACATTTTACTAAGTTGTGGAGAAATCAAGTCAGGATGGCGGCAGGGTGGATTACAAACCTCCTGCCATGGTCCTCTCAGTCGAGCTTAGTCTCTGAAGACTGAGACTTCTCTTCAGCTGAGACTACTCTGTCCCCAGTCTTTGCCAGGGGTTACAGAAACTAAAATATAATTCACAGGCCTCCTGCTGGATTCTAGGGAACATGGCCCATGGAGGCTTCCAGTAGGTTTTGGAGGTTCCATGGTAGGAAGTGAGGTTGTGGGAGCACAACAGAACCCTCAACACTAAAACAAAACATTTTTCCTAAGTTCTAAGGAGTTCAAAAAGAAATTTTAAGTTCAATTTAGCCACCACACAGCTTTCTGACTAGAATGACTGAGCTGCTTTCAGCAGTTAAGGAAGAGGAGGAGGCTGCTTTCAATTCCTCATGACAAGTTCACCCTGCATTTGCTGAGGACTCAGAGCCATGGTGACAGAGGTCACTACCTCTGTTAAGGGGCCAAGAGAGGCTGACTTGAGACTAAAGCAGAGACTTGATATGTTGAGTCCATGAATCCCAAAGTCCAGCGAGTCTTCATTTATGGCAGCTGGCTAGGGAAACCTGGCAAGGTCACACCTCACAATTGGCTCCAGCTGTTTAATCCTGTGATGACTACAGAGCCACACATCTGCACTCCTCGCTAGCCCTTCAGTGAAAGGGTTTGGGAATGAATAGTATAGCTTTCTACATGTACAAACTATCATAGCTTAAACTAGAATCATTTTAGATTTTGACTTCGAACTCTCCTTTCATTTTCTTTTTTTAAATAAAAAAAATTACACTTATTTTGTGAGCATATGTGGATGTCTGTATAAGGGTGTGTACAAGTGCTACATATATGTGTATGGAAGTCAGAGAAAACTTGTGAGAATCTGTTCTGTCCTTCTACCATGTGGGGGGTGGGGGGGCCCGGGATCAAAGTCAACTTGTCAAGCTTGCTAGCAAATACGTTTACCAGTGAGCTACCTCACTGGCTCCTACTCCTTTATTTGAGACAAGGTCTTACTATTTAGCCCAGGCCATCCTTGAACTTGACCTCTGACTTCTGAGTGCTGTGATCACAGGCATGCAGCACAATGCCCAGTGTGTTCTGTTCCTTTTCCCAAGCAGCAGCATCTCATGGTGCCTTTACATGTTAGTTCGTATGGGCCCACTCCATCATTTTTACTTTTGGCCTTCTATGAAGGGATTATGATTTATGTAATTCTTTGATATATACTTTAGTTGCTTTATCTAAAAAAAAAAAAACTGTTAAAAAGCATAGACTCATAGATAGACCTTTGAACATGTGTGTATGACTCTACTGCTATAGGGACAGTCCTAAATGTTTTGAGTCCCAGCTCACTTGGTATACACAGTAAATTTCCAGAAATACCACTGAATTGCCTCTAGAAATGTGAGTATTTTCAGTTCTCCTGGGGTCTGGATGTGCCTCTGAGAGAGTGAAATCTTTTCACTGTGTATCAACATACAGGGACTGGCACGGCGTTGTGGCCCTAGTTGGCATTATTAGTGTGGATAAAGCAGGGTTCTTTTCTCTCATTTGTACTGTTCACATCTAGTTTGACAAGGAGACTGGTTTTACTGTATTCTTAGAGGATGTATGTATGTGTAGAGGCAGAGGTGGATGTCAGATGTCTTCTATTGCTCTCCACCTAACTTATTTTTTTAATATTATATGCATTATGTATGTATGTATACATGTATGTATGCATGCATGTATATATGCATGTGTGCATAACTATGCATGTGCATGCTGTTGTGCACGTGTGGAGATCAGAGGACAACTTATAGGAGTGAATTCTCTTCTTCTCCAATATGTGTCTCAAGGATCAAACTCAGGGAGTTAAGCTTAGTGGCAAGGATCTTCACTTGCTGAAATCTTGACAGCTCCACCTTATGTTTTGAGACAGACTCTCTAGTCTCTCAGTGAGTCTGGTGCTCACTAATTGGCCTGAAAGCCCCTGGCAAAAAAAAAAAAAAAAAAAAAAGCCTTCTGTCTCCACTTCTCCAGTGCTGAGATTATAGATGGGTACTGCCATGCCTGGCTGTTTCCCAGAGTTCTGGGGATTAAAACTCAGGCTCTCACACTTGCTTGCACAGCAAACATGCTACTGACTCAGCCATTTCTCCAATCCCTTGATGAATCTTTTTCTGTCATTTTCCTTTATTGATTTTTAAAAAGATGACATCTTTGTATATTCTGGATAATATATATTACAAGTGTTTCCTCTAAGAAGAACGTTACATATTTAAACGTTGTTGGAGATGGGGTCCTACCATGTTGCCCAGATTGGCTTTAAACTCCTGGGTACAAGTAATCTTTCAACCTGAACCTCCCAATAATTGGGACTACAGGCTCTCATACTGTGCCTGCTCACCTATTTCAGTTCTGATGGTGTTTTCAACTATTTGAGCCTCAAGAGAGTCTTTAATTTTGTGTGTATGCTTGCATGCCATGGGTCATGCCTCATGTGTGGAGGTCATGTGCTATCCTTCCTTCCACTGTATTTAATACAGGGTCCTTGTTGCCTGCCACTATGTATGCCAGGCTAGCAGGCCATGGACTTACAGAGATACACTTGTGTCTGCTTCCCACCTCACCATATGAGCTCTGAGGCCACAGATGTGTGCTAGCTCACCATTTGCCTAGAATTTGGGTTCTCGGGATCTGAAACTCAGATCCTCAGGCTTAAGTGGTAAGCACCGTCCTTGCTGAGTCAGCTTTTAAGTTTTCTTTGTTGTTTGGATAGTGGTGTACTTAGCAGATCTTCTTAGATATCTGACTGGTATTTTGCTACCCTTAAGCAATTTATTCACTTTAGGTGCTGGGGAATGGGCCCAGGGCTTCAGGTGTGCCAGGCAATACTCTGCCACTAAGCAGTACTTCTGTTTCTTAATTTTGTGAATTGAAACAAACCTACAGTATAAATGCAAGTGTCCTGTGGCTGTTTAAGGTGTCATTTGTAGAGTGTACACCTGTCTGTGATTCAGTTCCAGGAGATTCAGCATTTCTTCTGGCTCTATACGGACTAGGTATGCAATGCAGTAGAACTTAAATACATTCAGGCAAAATACCTGTAAAACATACAATATATTTTAAAACAAAAAGCAAAAAAAAGGGCTGACAACTTGAGTTTGGTTGCTGGGACCCACAGGGTGGAAGGAGACAACAGATGCCATCAGGTTGTCCTCTTGAGCTCTTTGAGTGTGCCTTGGTACACCTGCAAATATGCACGCATAGGCATATACAAAATAACCACAAGAAAAATTAAAACAAAGCAGTAACAAGATCTCCAGAAACACTGGAGATCTTAGAGCTGCTCACTGCAGCTGAGTTTGTTGAAGCCAGGACTATAGACGTCTATGGTCACAGGCCACACTTCAGTAATTTTCTGATTACTGAAAACTCAGGCTGAGTCAGGGTGGTCCCTGTAACTTTGGAGCTTTTAAGCTTTGATTACCACTGGGACCCTTGAACATGGAGGACCTCACAAACCACAGCGGTGTCTCCTGTTAGCCAAGTTTCTATTAGAAGTATTTATAAAGGGATACCTCATATTTTATAATGTACTTGCAGGGATTGCTTCCATCCTAACTGAACAACTTAATTCTGAAACTGAGATGTCAGTGTCCTTTATCCTACAAGTGTGTATTCTCTATGAGGCTTGTTCATGTTATTCTTTTCTTTTTATTTCTTCTGGTGCTAGGGCCTTGCAATATTCTACCACTGAGCCACCTGCTCCCCTAAGCCTACTTTCTCCTTTAAGCATTTATTCTTATTATTTTGTTTTATGTGTGTGGGTGTTTTGCATGTGTCTATGTATGTGCTCCTGGTATCAGAGGAGGCCAGAAGAAGGGATCAGATTTCCTTGTAGGTGCTGAGACTAGATCCCAGGTCTTTTAGAACAACAGCTAGTGCTATTAACCACTGGGTCATCTCTCCAGCTCTACTGGAGAAAAAAAAAATTCTCTTTTTTTTACACATTGTAAACCTGTGAATGATTTTCTTTGTAAGGCAATAATACATCAGTCTGTGATCTGTAAAGACAAAGTGAGGTCAGCACCTTATTTCTACCATCCGAACACAATCTCTCCTTCCTGTTGCTACATACCTGCAACAGTCCTAAGCACCCCCGTATTTCTTTCTTCTTTCTTTCATTTGTTTGTTTTTCTGAGACAGAGTTTTACTATGTAGCCCTGGCTATCCTGGAACTTGCTCTGTAGACCAAGCTGGCCATGAACTCAGAGATCTGCCTGCCTGTCTCTGGAGTGCTGGGATGAAAGGTGTGCCATCACTGCCCAGCACTTCTCTTTATTTCCAGAGATTGTGTTATTTAAGGAGCATCTCTTGTATTAAAATGACAGAAAGCTACATGTTCTCTTTATATATGTTCTCTTTAGAAAGATTAACTCTAGGTAATATGCCTAGCCCATTTTTTTGCACACCTTGTAGTTAAGTATGGTCATGCTATTAAGTGGTAGCTGCTGATGAAGTAAGTGAAATGTGCCACAGAACTCTGGAAGAATCCTTAAAAAAGGAAAGGTACATGCTCTCTGATATCTTTCTTCTCATGTGCAATGAGTCTGGCATGATTAATGCTTCTAACAGCCATACTGGTCCAAGTAGTGACCTGGTAAGGGGATACCACATGCCAGGATAGTAAGGCAAAGAAAGATTGGGTTCCTCCTGACAGACATGGGTCAGTCAGCCCTGGCTGCCTCACTGTGAATCATTGTTTGATTTGTCTATTACATGCAGATATCAGATTACCAAATGCTGTATCAGATTTTGCCTTTGGAAAAAAAAAAAAAAGCTGTATCTGACGGATGGTCCATGCCTGTAATCTAAGATTACAGAGGCATTCAAGAAACAGATTCAAGAAACAGGCAGAGGGACTGCTAGTTTAAGGCTTGTCTGTGCCACAGTGAGTTTAATCGTAATGAGACCTTGTCTCAAAATAAAAAGTAAAAAGAATCCTGGGATGTAGCTCAGTGGTAGAGGCCTTGCCAAGAATACACAAGACTCTAGATTCAATCCTCAATAACAAAAACCAACCTCCCCACACCTGTCTCCATGTACACTTTACACAGACACATGCACAGACACACACAGACAGACAGGCACAGACACAGACACAGATAGATACACACACACACACACACCTTTAAAATATTTTTAAGGCTTAAAAAATCTGATGAACACTTGTTTTTCCGAGATCACTCCCACCATTGTTTTTGAGACACCATCTTAGTAGCCAAGGCTGACCCTGACCTCTCTATGTAGCAGAAGATGACCCTGAACTGATCCTCACATCTCTACTTGAAAAGTGCTGGGATTACAAGCATTCTCCACCATGCTAAATCCAGGACATCTTCTTAGGGTCTTGGCACATTCTTTCTACTGCATGAAAAGAAGCTTTATGCTGTGTCTTCCTCCTTTCAATCTAGAGAGGTTGGAAAGCCAGCATGTGGGCTCTGGGAATACTGCTCAGTTGGTAAAGTGCTACATGCAAGCATGAGAACATAGCTTGGATCCCTGGGACCCATGTGAAAAGCTGGGTGCAGTGGCATTTACCTGTAATCCTAGAGCTGATAAGAGACTTCCTGGGGTAAGCCAGTATAGCTGAATTGGGAACCTTGTTTAAGTAACATAGGGCATGATTAAGGAAGACAACCAATGTCAAACTCTGGTCTCTACATGCACAAATCTCTCAAAAGACACAAAGAGTGGCTGGCCATAGTGGTGCATGCCTTTAATCCCTTCATCCCTTCATCCTTCCTCTTGTTGACTTAGCAGGGAACTAAGATGTGCTCTAGCTCACTAGAATGTTATATCTTAAACTAAGCCTTGCTGCACTTTAAATAGCATTCTCATCTCTTCAAATCTCCCAACCCACCAAGTCCACCACTGTAAAAAACAGTGGGAGTTTAATCCCCTATTTTCCATGGTAAGAGCCTGCCCCACCCCAGGGAAACCCTGGGACCAGCTCCTTTTCTCTCCAGGTGGCTGGCCTTGAGTCTAGCAGCCTGTGTCATTGGGCATCTTGCCTACTGGGTACTCATTTAAAAAAAAAAAAATCTGTGGTTTCTGGGGAATGGATGTTGTGAAATGGAGTGAAAAGAACTTGCAGTCTGAAACTAGTGGCCTTTCCCTCTCCTCACGTGTAAGGACTCCCTGACAGAAGCGGCTTCTTCAAAGATGAAAAACAACTGAGATTTAGGGACAGGCCTGTTAAAGAAAAGCCGGGACTGCTTGTAGCCAAGGTCAGGTGATTTCTAGATCTTTTGTAGGTTGGTAGATAGGGTGGACAGGAAGGAGATGAGAAGGTGAGAGGCCAGGGTGGGGTGCAGAATAGAAGCAGGCTGGCCCACTGACAGACTTCCTATGAGGTTTATGCTAGTATGAACATAACTCCTATGTCCAGCAATAAGATGGCCAGTGAAAGCCTGTGCTCACTTTGGGGTCCTGTGTGTACACACTGAGGAAGATGGAGATGACTGGATGGAGAGAAGGGGCAATTTCTCTGAAACAGAATTCTGCTTCTGAGGGCCCTGAAAACTCACTATGTTTTAGGAAGCCACCAGAAAAGTATCCTTGCCAGTTTCTCATGTCAGATCAAGTTTTTGGCCAGAAGCCTACTTATGTTTGGATCAGTCTCTCACTTCTAACTCCTGAAGGGTGAGGAAGGGTTGGAGGCACAGCCTAAGGGTGACTTCATGTGTGATTTTGTAAGTATAAAGATAGAGTGTGGACTATCAAATAGGCCTCCCTATCACTTCCCAGGCTGGAGAGGTCAGAGGAATTACGACATTGTGGCCTAGTGGCAAAGGCTTATAACACTGAGGACTCTTACTTTCTAGTTTGACAGGACTGAAGTACCTGGGGAGCCTGGCCAACCCAGTTTGACCTAACCCAAGCCCTCAAGTCCTGTTATGCCTCACAAAGGGCCCTTGGGTTTACTGGCAGGCTGCACAGGAAACCTGACCACCCTGAGGTCCAGATCCACCTTCCTCTCCACAACCAAAGAGAGCTACAGAAGCCAGGTCTCAGTCTGATGCAAGCCACTCTAGGTGCTAATGTGCCAGTTACCTTGCTGGTTCTGGAAATCTCTGTCCTTAAAAAGCTTCTGGTGTGGGTGAGTGGAAAAGACTCCTGACCAACAAACACCAGAACTGAAGGTGGGTGTGACCAAAGAAGTCAGAGTGCTGATGTCCAAAAGACCATGTGGAAAAGGAGGTCCAAGGAGCTGGCTGGGCCTTAGGAACCCAAGACTAATGGGCTGACCTAGCACAGCCCATGACAACACTCCCACAGACATGAAGTAGGCACAGGCAGGGTGACTCGTAAAAGGACCTGGGACTCTCTATGTACCCATTCTTGGGTCCTTCCACAGTTGTCACTCTGCCATGTCTCTCCTGCATGTCTTTACTCTTCTAGGTGCTATCAACCAAGCACTTCTCTTCCCATCAGTTCTAACGAGGGGCCTGTGCTTGTCTTCTAAGCAAGCCTTTACATTTCGGGTGATGGATGGGGCCTAAAAAGGTGACACGGATCCATATTCACTTTTTATTTTATTTTTTTAATTTTTGAGACAGGATTTCTGTGTAGCTCTGTCTGTCCTAGAAATTGCTTTATAAACCAGGCTGGCCTCAAACTCACAGATATCCACCTGCCTGTGCCTCCCAAGTACTGGGATTAAAGGTGTGTGTCACTACCATCTGGCCCATATTGACATTTATGAAGATAATGACAATTTGTCAATCAAAATTCTTATATTATTTTCTTTTCTTGTATGCTTGGCTATGTGAGCTGTTATGATAAGATCAACATGGATGCATGTGAAGTTAAAACCTGTCTGCGAATGGCACAACACTCAAGAGCAGGGTTCTAAATAACCAAGGCCAAGGGCTCTATCATCCACGTGGAAGCCACCAGCTGCTAAGTGTGACTGCAGCTAGCTCTCCACAGCACTAAAGCATGTCAGAACAGGAGGATGGAAGTGAGAAGTGTGCACTTCTCTTCTACATACACTCTCCTGTCATGCAGAGACAGAACTTTTTAGCTGAGCATGTTGCCATTTGGCTCATCGACAGTCTTGGGCCTCTTCTGGGAGCTGCAGACCATGAGCAGCTCCTGGTTGCTAAGGTGGATATAGGGGTAGATGGAACTCCTACAGTGGTCTTCCCTTCTTCCTCATCACTAGACAGTGCACAGGGAAATGGTGCTGGACCTACCAGACAGACAGCGCAACTGGAAATGCAGAGCAGTAGAAAATAAGGTGTGGGTCCCTTGATGACAGGACCACCACACAAGCCTGCTGGGTTTTCTGAGTTAGGGAGAAAAGCTACTGACTTGTATAAGCAACTATGAACATGGTCTCCATGCTACAGACACCAGTGGTTTGTTTCATGCTTGAAGCTGGAGTCCCCCTCAACACCCCCACCCCCCCACAGCTTTACTCTGGTACTGTGGGTACTCCTGTTGGAGGCGTGGGGGGAGGCAAGATCAAGGGAGAAGAGAGGGCACTGTCAAGGTTGGTTTTTGATTCTCACCTTCTGTTCTCTGCTTTTGGTCCTGAAGACCAGCTGCATTTTGTTTCTTTAAAGGCAGGGTTCTCATCATGTAGTTGGCTTGGAATTCAAAGATCTGCCTACCTCTACCTCCCAAGTCCTGAGATTAAAGTAATGTGCCACCACACCATTCATTTGACAGCTCCATCAGTGCACTCCCTGAAGATCTCCTGCCCTTTGGACATGATGGACACTGTTGCCTCAGAGAGCTGGTCAAAGCGCAGCTCCTAGGGTAGGATCTTCTCCATGACCACACATGAAGACATGCCCACCTGCTGTCCTGTGCTCCTTTCAGAGACCCTGAGAGGCATTAGTTTTACAAGACAGCACTCTGCCTGAATGCACACACTTTCTCCCAGTATGGGCACAGGTAAAATTCCTCTTTGCAGCAATCGCAGAAACAGCCACTTTCCTTCTGTTCTGCTTTGAAGAGCTCCTGTCATGTGGAACAAGAAAGCCTAGGCTGGCCTATTCCAAACAGGAGCTCTCAGAACAGGATTCAAAGGATTTTGTGGGAAGGATGAGGGTTTCCCAGGTCTCAGACAGCCCCTTGTACTCTTACTTGGATAATGGTAGACTGCTGAAGAACTAGGGGCTTCATCAGTGGCCTATGCAAGCCTACTCTTGGGCTTAGCTCTTGCCCTGCAGAACCTTTCAGGCTATATAGTGTTGCAACAGCATGGATCTGACAACTGTGTGTGTTAGTATTGGTAAGAGATGTCTGGGGCTGGATGAACTCGGGCCAGGGACAGACAGACAGACAGACAGACAGACAGACACACACACACACACACACACACACACACACACCCCAGCAGTGCTCTATGGAATGATGAATAGGAACTGGGGGCGAGTTGCTCATCAGTAAGCTCTTTGGTCATCTAACCAATACAGGAGTGACTGAGACCAAAGCCTAGCTCCTTCACTCTAATTTCCTCACTCAGTTTAGGTTTAAAGAGAGAAGGCTTGGGAAATGGCTCAGCCAGTAAAGTCCTTGGTATGCGAACATGAGGACCTCAGTTTGAACCTCAAAACTTCCTCAAAACTGAGGAAGGTACATAAGCATAGCAGCACATACCTGTAATCTTGGTGCTGGGGCTTAGGGAGAGACAGATCCTTGGGGCTCAGTGGCCAGTCTGGACTAATCAAGTAAGCCCTATGCTGCTAGTGAAAGAATGTCTCAAAAAGAATTGTGGACAGTCCCATACCTTCAAACAGATAAACACACATGCACATGCAAAAGGTGCTTGCCCTAGTGAACCAAGAAATGCTGCATCCTATGAAGCCCTAGCACGGCAAGTGCAGGCTTCCGCCAAGAAAGGGACGCCAGGAAAGGGGGCTGAGCCATGAGAAGGACCGGTCAGCAGGCACAGCTCTTCTTTGCTAACAGGGACAGTGAGACCCTGCCAGCTGCATCAGCACCAGATAGCCTAGGCCCTACACCAAGGGCTTATCACCACCCACAGAAGTCACCTGGGGGCCAGTGAGCTTGGCTATCAGGAACAGTATTAATGGAGGCAAAATGATTCAAAAATGGCTTTCATTTCCTTGAAAGGGAATTATTGTTGTCTCTTGCGGGCACAGTCACTGGGAGGCCCATGGAAACAGTCCCAGCGCCTAGCAACAAGGCTCAGCTAGAGTACTCATGGGGCCTGCAACCTACTCCAACATTTAGATGTGAACATTAGTTTGTGTCAGTTTCTGTACAGCATGGGAGCCAGCTGCTGCTGCTGTACTGGCTGAGTACAGGTATGTGTCAGGGGACAAGGGTCCCTGGGAACAGTGACAGCTAGGAAAGGCAAAGTGGTATGTGGTCATTGGAGCTTCACTGTCACAGTCCTCTACAGGGGGTTTGGGGAAGGGGTAGAGATTCTGGTCTACCTTGACCAGATGTCTGTGACTTGAAGAAATGAATGAGGAAACAGAGACTATTCCTTTCCTGGCAGATCACAATTCCGATCTTTCTGACAATAGAAAGGAACACTCTGACAGCAATGGAGCAGGCCCAGATCTGGCCTTGGGGTGGTTCTATGGAGGGAGATACTGGCTTCATAGAACACTCTGTCCTTCCACCCAGTGCTGCTGGAGTTCCGCCAAATTCTCTTCCAAGCAGCATTCTTCGTTAGCTCAGCTCATTTGACCCAGGAGTCTACCCTGGTCTTTGAGGTCATATTTATATCTCTGTTACTTCCTCCATGAGAATCAAGGTATCTGGAAGGTGAGTGCAGTGCTTTCCTGAGCTCAGTGAGGCTTGTTTTTCAAACCTTACTTCCCACCAACAGTAGGATTCAGGGTCATTACCTGCCTTTGTTCTTAGACCCCTATCTGGAGATCACAAGGTGTGACTCCTCTTAGCCGGAGATGATACCCCTCCCTCTAGGAAGGGACCCAGAGGGCAGGAACACAGTAGCCTTTGGTGCAGGTCCATCTGCTCTTCCTGGGCCCCCAGTCTACTTTCTTAGCATATAACTTTAGTGTTTTCTATCAAATGTGCTAGTGGAATTTGGATACAGCAGCAAATACCTATAATCATAGCATTCTGAAAGTGGAAGGGAGAGGATCAGGAGTTCAATGTCATCCTGGGCCTGAAACCAGCCTGGACTATAAGAGAAAGATCTCAAAAAAAGCCCAAAACAAAGAAAACAAAAAGAAATTAAGAAATCATGACAGTTCAGAAAACCTCAACTGTCCCCTGTGCTGTCATACGATTCTAGACCTGTAGTCTAGCTTGGATTCCTTTCACTGTCTCAGAAGAGGGTCTGAAAAGACAAAACTTTAGCCTCCATAGGGTCCCAGCTCTAAGTCTCTAGTCCTCATGGTCCACAGGACTTTGGACACATTACTTACTGCTCAGAACTCGAATGCAGGAAAACATAAATGCCCTCCCAGCACTGAAGGGTACTCTGCAACATTCAGAGGGCAGAGATGGTGTGTTGCATCTGCTCAGAAACAGAGGATTTGAAGGACGTATCCCTCACTCAGAACAGCTGCCACTGCAGTCCCCAGGAGGATGTGTGTGCCCTTAGTCCCTAAGCTTGGCCTTCCCAGGGTGTGCAGGCATAAATGAAACTCCACCTTGGGGGGGCTGGAGAGAGGGCTTAGTAGTTAAAAGCACTGGCTGTTTTTGCAGAGGATATTATTTATTTATAAATAACTATCAACTTTAAATTTTTTATTTTATTCTTATCTATATGGGTGTTTTGCCTGCATATATGTCTGTGCACTATGTGTGTGCAGTACTCTCAGAAGCCAGAAGATGGTGTCCAGATCCTCTGGAACTGGAGTTGTAGATAGTGTTGAGCCACTGTGGGGGTGCTGGAAGCTGAATCCTGGTTTTCTAGAAGAGCAACCAATGAGTGTTCTCTCCATCCCCATAAACACATCTTTTTTTAAGGGTTTCTCTGTGTAATATTCCTGGCTGTCCTGGAACTCCCTCTGTAGACCAGGCTAGCGTCAAACTCGAAGATCTGTCTGCCTCTGCCTTAGATTAAAGTTGTGTGCCACCACTGCTAATAAATCATCAAGGAAAAAATTCATCCTGCTTGAGAAAGGAGAAAATGACAAGGGAGAGAGCAAATAAATTTAGACCTGTCAGAGGGAGGGGCTTAGCAGATGCTCAATCAGTCTCTTATTAAATTAGTGTTTCTAGGAAGCATGGGGCCTAATGCAGCTTACACAATCTGCAAGAACTCAGATCCCCCACTCTAAGGTAACCTTTTCTCTCCCTCCCTTTTAAAAAGATTTATTTATTTTATATGAGTACACTGTAACACTGTAGCTGTCTTCAGACACACCAGAAGAGGTCATCAGATCCCATTACGGATGTTTGTAAGCCACCATGTGGTTGCTGGGGATTGAACTCAGAACCTCTGAAGAGCAACCAGGGCTCTTGCCCACTGAGTCATCTCTCCAGCCCCAACTTTTTCCTTTTTCCCTCCCTCTCTCCCTTCCTTCCTTCCATGTTAGCCCTGGCTGTTCTAGAATTTTGTACGTAGACCAGGCTAGTCTCAAACTCACAGAGCTCCACAGAGCAGTTTCTTAACCATTTAGAATCCAAAGGACTTTACTTCCATCTCTCCCACATGCAGTCAGTGTTGAAAACCCCAAATCCTTATTGTTTGAACTATTCTGACCATACATTTTCCCATTCATTCATTCATTCATTCAGCTGATTACACAATGATTTTTAGTAGACACCAGGTTCTAAAAATTAAAGCAGCGAACAAAGACAAAAATCCTACTCTATATAGCAATTGGAAAACTGAAGCAGGATTATACCAAGAGTTTGAGATCAGCCTGGGCTGTGAAGTAATTCCAGGCCAGGCTGGGCTACAGAGTGAGAATTTCTCTAAAAAAAAAATAAATAAATAAAATAAAATAAAATAAAATAAAATAAAATAAAATAAAATAAAATAAATCCAGGACCAATATGCTTAGTGGTTAAAAAACAAAACAAAACAAAACCCTGCTGACATGCTTGTTTACTTGAGTTTGATCCCAGGTAGAAGGAAAAAGGCCAACTCCTGCAAGGTTCTCTGACCTCCACCACGCCATGTATCCATGTATGCTGTAGCACACTTGTGTATATACATGCACACACAAATGAAACATAAAAGTAAAAAAAAAACCCTACTCTTTGGGAACTGTTGTTTGGCTGGAAGGAGTCAAAGTAACAAAACCTAAAAACTGCAGAGAATGAAGGCAGCAGGGGAGAGTCAGCCAATGATGGGTGCTCAGCACAGCTGGGGAGGCCAGGCAGTCCTCTATGGAGTTGGTGCTGAGGCTGAGATGGGTTGGTAGGTAGGAAAGTCCACTGCAGGAAGAGTCAGCATCCACAGGCTGTGCAGATGCCAAGGTCCTCAGGCTGATACAACACAGCTAAGGGAGACTATGGTGGCGAGAGCAGGAAGAGGGAGAGGCAGGTGCAGGGGTCAGGCCAGCATGCTTTTGGTGCTGTTGAGGGAGTCTGGGCTTAGACTATAGGAAACCAGGGTGGGGCGTGGCATGGATGGTTCTGACAAGGAGCCCTCTCAAGAGCCCATGGACAAACTGCCTGGAGGCAGACAGGAGAGGAGCAGCACCCCAAGAGAGATGGTAGGACTCCAACACGAGCACGTGCTGTGTGAGCCTGATAAGTGGGGGGACAGACATGGCTCACCTACCTTGCTTCACATTTGCATCAGTGCTTCTCAGATTTTATGGCCTTGCCCCTCCAATTTATTTTATTTTTAAACTACATATGTATCTGTGTGTAATAGGTACACACGAATGCAGGTGCTCATGGAGGCCAGGGGTACTGGATCTCTCTCAAACTGGATTATGGGTGGTAGTCAACTGCTGGGCATGGATGCTGGGAAGTGAATTTGGATTCTCTGAAGAGCATTATTTGCTCTTAACTTCTGAACCATCTCTCTAGCCTCTGGTCTTTCCCAGGTCTTCGGAAAAAGACAGATGGTCCTCACAGAGGACTGAGTCTGGGCCAGGCAGAGGCTTTAGAGACAATAGTGCACCTGAGCAGATTAGGAAGAACCTACAGGAAGGCAGAGAGAGGAGGGAAGTGATGCTTAGAGACCTCTTCTGGGCCTGACCCTGCAAAATGCCTGTGAGCCAGCTGGAAGGACAAGGTACAGGTAACCTGCCAGGTCTGAGGCTGGCGGGTAGCCTTCAAAGATTCTGGAGGTGGAGCCAACGGTGGCCCAGCATAAATCCCCACAGGCCTGAGGCTCTGGTGAATGAGGTTTCAACATGAGGCCACTGTGAAATGTCACAGTGACCTAGTACTCTCTCCTCTCCTCTAAGGCCTTTCTTGATTGCTCAAGGGTTGGAACATATGAGTAGTATTCATCCTTTCTGCTGGCTCACTGGCTCTATGTAGGTGGCAGTGGTGCACACATGTTATGTGTACTGGGTGGTAATGGGGGAGCTGGGCAAGTGTGGGTTCCCCTCCCTTTGTTGCCCAGGGCTACTGGGCTGTCTGGACTTGCTTTACAATTGTACCTGCCCTGCTCCAATCTCCGACACTCATCTCTCATGTCCTCTCTATCCCATGTACGCGTCCATTAGGTACGCTTCCATTCATTCTTTGGCTTCTCTGCTAAGGCTCACTATGATTCCAGTTTTTTATTGTCTATCACAAGCCCAGGAAGCTCCTTTAGAATCTCCTGGTTAGTCTGTGTCCATGGCCTCTATCACCCCAAGCTAGCTCCCAGCTTTACAGTCTGAGACCTAGGTCTGAAAGTTAGGAGGACAGGACCCAGGCCAAGGCTGGCAAGCTGCAGATAATGAGTGAGTGAAGCAGACAGGTAGCTACAGCTTTATATG
Organism: Grammomys surdaster; assembly: GCF_004785775.1. Classification (NCBI taxonomy): domain Eukaryota; kingdom Metazoa; phylum Chordata; class Mammalia; order Rodentia; family Muridae; genus Grammomys; species Grammomys surdaster. The sequence goes on along the minus strand of NW_021604607.1, from coordinate 9,721,650 downwards.
TCAGTGCTGAATGAGGTCTTTAGCTGCTTCTAGTAGGGATAGTCCAGCTGCTGGTTTCAGAATGGCATTTTCAATTTTTATAGGCAACTAGGAATTGAGTGGGTAGAGACCAAGCCATTGGTCAAAACTGAGCATTCACTGTATATCTGAAGAAGACAAAATTGGAAGCTGGAGCACATCTGTAAGCTTAGCACTCAGTGGAAGTGGAAGTGTAGATCAAGAGTTCAAGGTTAGCTTTTATAAGCTATAAGAGATCCCAAACAAACAACAAAACCCTCATTAAAAAACAAGCCAATAGCCGGGCGGTGGTGGCGCACGCCTTTAATCCCAGCACTTGGGAGGCAGAGGCAGGCGGATTTCTGAGTTCGAGGCCAGCCTGGTCTACAGAGTGAGTTCCAGGACAGCCCGGGCTACACAGAGAAACCCTGTCTCGAAAAAAACAAAAACAAAAACAAAAACAAAAACAAAAAACAAAAAAACAAGCCAATGACATAAAAGAAGAGGATGACCTCTAAGCCCATGGCTACCTGTACAAAGAAGCCTATAGCATGCAGAAAAGGAAATGTCGGAAGAAAAGGAAAGCCATAGTTATTTGGGATGACACAGTGGCCAGATCTCAGAAGTCTGTAGGCAGAGCACTACCACCAAATATACTCTCATGGTGGAAGATAAAGTCTTATGTGATCCTTGGTGGTTTAGGAGCCTAAAAAAGAGAGACCAGAACCAGAGCTCCAAAATGTGTGATGAAGGCAGGCATATGTGCCTCTGTTTATACTTCTCTGTCCTCTCTGTTCCCTAAGTCTTTTTTTTTTTCCTTAAATAGGGCCTCATTATGTCTCTGTATGTCAAGCTGACCTGCCTCTGTGACCTGCCTCTGACTCTTCAGTGCTAGTATTAAAGGCATGTGACTCCATGCCTGGTTCTTTCCTAAATTGTTTCTACTTTTCTCATAGGTACATTTGTATTGAGCCTTCTTGAACCTAAACACATAATCCCTTGTTAAATAGCTTCTCTTTCTTATCCTCTATCAAGGCAAGCAGACTGCTGGTCATCAGAATTATTTTTTTCTTTAAAATCTGACATGTTGGTATAGAGAAAGCCCAAGTGATCAGGGGGCAAAGCCTGATTAAAGCTGAGAGGGTAGAGAGTGAACCAGTTCAGGGGAAAAGGGCTCAGGATGCCAGCCATTGTCTGTCTCCAGCTCCCAGGAACCCTAGTTCTCACCCAGAATGCTGTTTCCTAACTGGAGTACAAGAAAAACTTTGTATTTTAAGCTTAAACATTGTCCCGTATGGAATCCCTTGTTCAAAAGTTCAGTTTAGAACATACACAGGTAAAAGTAGGCTGTTAGGATGAGGCACTGCAAAGATGGCTCACGGTATCCTGGGTGAACTAGAGACCTTTCTTGTGTATTCCAAGACCCAGCCAGACATACTCTCCTAGCTGCAAACTTCATCCATGGTTTTATTTTTCATTTATTTATTTTTTTTGCTTCTCAAGACAGTTTTTCTCTGTGTAGCCCTGGCTGTCCTGGAACTTGCTCTGTAGACCAAGCTGGCCTAGAACTCAGAGATCCACCTGCCTCTGCCTCCTGAATGCTGGGATTAAATTATGTGACATCACCAAGAATAGAGGAATGAGTTAGGTGTGGTGGAGCACACTTTTAATCCCAGCATTCAGGAGGCAGAGCTAGCTCATTCCTCTAAAGTCCCAGGCAGGCCATTTCTTCTGTACCCATTTGAAGGCTGGGTCTAACACAGAGTGGAGGTTAGAGGTAGGAGGGCCTGCTATAGGACCTCTCTTATGTCCATATTTGTGAAGGCTGAAGGAGCTCCAGGCGCTGCTGTGTCAACTGGGCCATCTTCCAGGTGGCCCAGATGGAGTGCTGTAGATAGCAGAATCCAGCAGGCAAAAGATGATGAATACAATACCAGTCTCCAGGAGAGCTATCTGAGTGTTGAATTCTGTGTTCCTGTTCTCCCTCTCCCTCTCTGTTTCTTTTTCTTCCTCCCTCTCCCTCCCTGCCTCCCTCTCTCCTTTCCATCCACCCATCCACCCATCCACCCATCCACCCATCCACCCACCCACCCATCCATCCTAGGTGTGTGAATGTTTGGCCTACATATATGCCTGTGTACTTTGTGGAGGCCAGAAGAGGGTACTGGAGCATATGGAACTGAAGTTAAGTTACAGATGGTTCTGAGGGGCTAGATGAGTTCTGGGAATCAAAGCCACGTCCTCTGAAGAGTCAGTGCTCTTAACCACTAAATCATCTTTAACAGCCCCCTGAGTTAAAATTTCTTTTGGGCCTTCCAGAATCCTTAACCAATTCCTACTACAGATCTCCAGAGAAGCCAGGTCTGTGTAGAGCATGAGAAGGTGCTGTGGTGGGAGGAGTAGAGTTAATGCTTGGTGTCAGATGGACCAATGGCCAGCTGTGTGAAGGGAGCAGCAGGGTTCCCAATAGTTGAACTGTGCTGTGGGAAGATCAAGCTAGAGCCTGGGTACTTCATCTTGTCCCCACTGAATGTAACGGCCCTATCCTTCCCTTCTGTTTTTAGTGCTAAAGAATACTTTGTCCCATTATCACAATGCCTTGTGGCTTTTAAATGCTGTTTCCTATCACAACTGCAAGGTTGAGGAAGAGGCTAAATGGTTAGGCAAAACTTAAACTATTCATTATATGACATCTTATGGTACGTTTGCCAGTCCTGGTATAGAGCAGTAAGGTATGATACAAAGTGAAGAACAAAGTACCTGTTGACTGGCAAGTGTTTCCTTGTGACATGGCTGTTGTCACAATTTCTGTGGCTGCCTCTCTGACGGTTTGTTCCTCACTCTGCAGAAGGGTAAGAACACACCTCCAGAGAGAAAGTGTGTCCTGCAACTCTGTGAAGAAAACCAAAGGGAATGAATTCATGGTATCTGCAGTACCACCAATAAGCATGTAGTAACACTGCTTCAGACTCATGTGGGATGAAGACATTCATGAAGAAGCGACACACATCCTTTTTGAGAGGGGGGTGTTATTGTAAGACAGGAAGACCTGAGGATCGGAACAACACTGGGATAGAGAGGACCCTACTGGGGAAGCTTGGACACATCTGTTTTTGTGGGAGGAGGAAAGCCTTCTGTAGTCAACCAGCCTTAGGCACTCCAGGAGATGCTGACTGGCCTACAAGGCTCTGGGCAACCCTCTCCAGTGTCATGATTTATGCAATAAGAATGTTTCTCATGTCTTTAATCTCAGCATTCAGAAAGCAGGTAGATGCCTGTGAGATCAAGGCCAGAGGTCTATAGAGTTCCAGGCTGGCCAGGGCTATATAATGAGACCCTGTGTCAGGAAGAAAAAACAGTTGAAGGCTAGTGGTATACACTAGTAATCCCAGCCTTGGCTATGCAGTGAATTTAAGGCCAGCTTGAGCTACATGGTCAGACCCTGACTCAAAAAACCAAAGTGTGCTTTGCACTTTGCAGAAACTAGTTTAGTATTGATTTGAGAGACTGTGAGAACTTACCAGTTCTGGAAAGCAAAGTGTTAATATGTTTGGGGACAGGAATCAGAAGTGGGGAAGGCATATGAAAAAGGGCCATCCTCAGTTCCATATCTCTGGGGCCCACTTTTGCTACTGTTGGCTCTCAGCACTAAGTCTGCAGGTTACCATGTGGTGCTGCTGTGGACAGATGAAAAGGCAGAATGTGCTCTGAGCAGCACCAAGAGCAAGACTCTAGAATGTAGATTAACGAGAAGTCGACATGAAGCCCAGTGGCTGCAGAAGACATGGGGATGGGCCACCGGGACATATTTTAGAGGGAGAGAGAGGCAGCAGGCAGCGTGAGTGCAGGTCTGTGGAGGGCATCAGTTGAGGGCAGTGGCAGAGCACCACCCAGCATGTCTTTAATGGCAGTGGTCTTAGCGCCCCCACCCCATCAACAGTGCCATCCGGAGTTGTTCTCTTCCTCCTCCCCCAGATGAGCCTTTAACCTTTACTCCTTCTTATAGACTCTACACTTTTATTTTTTAATTTTTGAGACTGGGTTTCTAGCATCCCAGGCTGGCCTCAGATTTGCTGTTAGCCTTAGATGGCCTTGAACTCCTAAAATCCTCCTGCTTTTCTTATCTCCCAAAGGCTGTGACTCCAGGCATGTGCCACTGAAGAATCTATCTTGAGTTTTGTCTTTAAGAAGGGCATCTGAACCCCTGAAGTGCTTCTCTTTAGTCCACGTCACGCAGGCTGGCTGCAGTTCTTCATGTGCATGTCGGGCCACTGGCCTTTGCTGATCACACCATCCCCAGTGCCAGCAGCTAACAGGAACACGACTCAATTCCACACGACAATTTCAGGTCATTTCACACACATTTACTTGTTTGAGTGACAGAGCAAGCAAACTTGTTCAGGAAAATGTGCTGCAAGATGCTATTGCCCTTACTGAGAATGCTTGACCCAAGAGGAAAACAAACTGCCTCTGAGACAGAGGCTTCACCACGCTAATATGGCTGGTTTTGCGGCCTTCGGCCTGTCAAGCAGCTAGAATTGCAAGCATGAACCACCATGCCTGACCTAACCAAAGTTTGTTAGCCTTTTCTCCTATTGCTCTTGGTTCAGTAATTAAGTCATAACAGGAAGGTCGCTGATGATGTTACTTCCCAGACAAAGGCTGTACCAGTCAGTGGCACTTCATAGGTTCTGACTGTTCATGCTTATATTTCAGTGTTATAGGTTCTGACTGTTCATGCTTATATTTCAGTGTTAACACCTAAAAACCAATTCTTTCCCCAGCCCTACAACAAAACTGAAAGCTCCTTGGGGCTGGCCTGCTTGATTCTTGAGGGCAAGCATGGAAGAAGTAGAGAGAGACAGACAGTGACTAGCTGATGGGAAGTGAGCACCTCATAGTAATAAGTCCACATGCAGAAGAGGGCAAGGTCTGTGCCAGAGCCGTCTCTGTGTTCCTGGTTTTCCTTTAACTAAACCTTAATGTTTATAAATCAAAACAAACTCTTAAGCAGCATAATAAAAAAATTACATAAACGCCCCCTGTGCTCTTCATTTTCCAAGGCTTTCCGTTTTCTTCAGCACTGCTGGCTTGAAGCTTTTCCTAGTTACTGCTCTCTAGGTATGGGAGCGGCAGTGAGGAGGGAACCCAGTTTAGAAGTCAGCTAGCTGAGCTGCACAACCACCTGACTGAAACAGTGCCTTTTATATCCTAGGACTGACTTCAAGTTAAGTTCAGTAGCGAAGGGACCCAGCAGCCCAGCAGGGACATTGGACAGAAGCAGGAGTCAGCCTCTGCAACACAGAGTCTACTGGAAAGTACTTCCTGGTGTCTTTTAAGGAAGTCCTTTCTGGCTTCCTGGAATAGGCTGAGTTTTGAAAGGCAAACAAGTCAATCAAGTTGTTTATAGAGAGTTGGTCCCTACTGAGGACACATAGGTCTGAGGAAGGGTGTGGCAGATGATGAGGCAGTAAGGTGGGCCAGTGAGGAAACAGAAAAACAGAAAGGGCCTAGTGATCCATGTTAAGGGTATGTAGGTCTAGCCTGAAACAGCAGGAACCCACTCAAAACTCTTCAGCAGCTGAGCACATTGGTGTACACTGATAATCCCAGTACTTGGGAGGCTGAGACATGAGGAATTTCTCAAGTTGAAGGTTCTTCTGGGCTACATAGTGACACTGTCTCAAATGATGGTTTTTAGTAATGGACTACCAAAGGGGCCAAATTTACAGATAGGAAAGACTGCAAAGTTCATGGGTGCTCTGAAAAAAATGTATGTAGAATGGCCTGGGTGATAAGATAGAAGGAAAAGAAGAAAAGCAGCCATTGGTAGGAAATATTCAGAATGTAAACTACTCTAAGAAAATACCATGGAAACATGTAAAAACATCACATATGACACCATTCCCTGCCCCCTTAAGATAAGGTTTTTCTTTGTATTCCTGACTATCCTGGAATTTGCTTAGACTAGGGTGGCTTCAAACTCACTTCCTGCCTTTGCCTCCTAAGCGTTGGGATTAAAGACATGCACCACCAGAGCCTAGCTAAGCACCCCTTCTTTTAGCCTGGAATGTTTGTCTCTTCCTGTGTTTGCTGAGTTGGGTGCAGGGGCCTCGTTTAGCACACTTACCGAGAACTGGCTGGGGACTAGTGAGGAACAGGGGTGCGGTGCTTGCGAGGACTTCAGCAACAGCCAGTCTAGATGCAGTAGGAAGATGGTCTTCACAGGACCAGACGACCAGCTGGACCCACTGCCTTAGCTCAGGGGTGAGTGAATCTCTGTTCTGAGAACACAGAAGGAGGGAAGGGCTTCATCAAGTTGTATACCTGCAGCCCCAGGAAGCAGCACTTGGAGCAAAGCCCCACTGCTATTAGCAACAAGAACTTATTTGTTTAGTATATAAATTTATTTGTTTAGTATATAAAATGCAGGTTTATTGGGAAGCTGCTCTTGGGTGGGCAAGTTCACTGGCTCCAAGGGCTGAGGCCAGGGAAGTCAACATGGGGGTGGGGAAGAAAAAGAGAGAAAGGGCACTAGTCAAAAGAGAGAGGGGGAGAGGGGAAAGGGACAGAGAGGGAAGAAGAGAGGGAGGGGAGAGAGGAGGGGGAGGGAGAAAGGGAGGGGAGGAGGGAAGGAGGGAGGGAGGGAGGGAGGGAGGGAGAGAAAGAGAGAGAGCGAGCGCGAGAGAGCCAGTAACAATAGCTTCATTGGCACACAATGCCCACTTTTCTTTTGCAACTCTGACTGACACCTAAGATGAACGTGTCTGTGGCACACAGTGATGCTGACTTGTGTTTTGTGATGTCAGGGTCAAAGTAAACACAGCGACTTCTCTGTGGTGGTCAACATCAGAACACTCTTACTGCCCTCCCCATCCTCGGTCCTCCTGGCTCTGTGGCTCTGCAGGGTTCTGTGTGATCTCCTTTCTGTGAGGAACTTCTTTTTCACACAATGATGATTTCCTTTCTTCTAGAAGGGTCTCACATAGCACAGGCTGGCAATGAACTCGATTCTTCCGCCTTCTACCTCCCAAGTGCTGGGATTACAGGTATACACCACCATACCCAGCAGATTAAGGGTTCTAAGCTTTATTTATTCCTTTTTAAAAGGTCAAATAATATTGTACTCTGAGTTTTGGCATTTGGTTTATTTTTAGCACTTATAATCACTTCTCACTTTTCCTAGAGAGAAGATTCTCATTCCTGTGAATTACTTCCTGGTACACTTGGAGGTCATGTTGAAATCAAACTGCTGTGGTGACATGCTATATGAGGTCACGAAAGTGGGGCCCTCGTGGCATTCATGGATAAATGCTGTTGTCTCCAGGCTGGGCTAATCGTGACAGGAGTAGCCCTGTTGTACAAGTGAATTCTCCCATCTGTTTGTCTGTCTGCTCCCTTTCTTCATACCTTCTTACCATGTGCCACACACTGCCATGTCTGCAGTCTTATTAGGCAGTGAAAAGGCCCTCTCTGGGAAGTCTCAAAAGTGGGAGAAGAAATGTCTTTCATTATGAAGTTCTCCAAAAGAGAACCAGAGAACAGTATTCCAAGATACTCACCAGGAGCGGACTTTAACTGTACCACACGAGCCTACTGATTTCTTTGGTTGCTCTGGGGCAATGGCTCTATGGATCTGAACTGAGGCTCTCAGCTGCTGATGCCAGCCCCCTCCCCAGAGCTTCAGTGTTTCTCCATGGCCATCTACCGTTCTGTGGATTTTTCTCTCCCTAGAAAATGTTTCCAGTTTTTTGGGATTTTGGGGGTTTATTGTGGCTTGCTGTTGCTGTTTGTTTCCCAAGCCAGCATCTCCCTGTGTAGCTGTGCTCTCTATGGTCCTTTTGTTTTGTTGTAGTGCTGGGGAAGAAACTTGTGCATGCTAGGCTACTGTTGCTACTGAGCTGCCCCAGACCTCTTTAACTTTTTAAAACAAATCATGTCTTACCATATTTCTCCTACCCTTCCAAACACCATTTTCTTCTTTTTTACTTATTTATTTTTAAAATTTTTGTAACTCCCGTGACCTAGGTTTGGTCATGCCTTTGAATGATAGAGCGAAGGATGGTTGCTTGCTAATGCTAACCCTGGCCCAGCCTTTGGGCAATCTGATGTTAAACACCCTCCTCTCTCAGGTGCTCCTCAGCCACCGAGGACTCGCTCCTTCCCCTTGGGTTTGGAGTCCTGCCATTTGCCACAGTGGCCCAGCAGTCTGTCTCTCAACAGTCTGTGCATCTCTGGATCCCCAGCATGTGTCTTGGTGCTGGCTTCCCTGTGACCATGCAGAAGCCAGGAGCACAGCGAGAAGAGGTGCACTGCAGACTGGCCACTGCCTACTCACGACCCTGAGACGGTGAATGCGCTCTTTATAATTTTATCCAAGTATAAAGTGTATTCTTATTGCTCACCCCACTCGCTCACCTCCTTCCATGTCCTGTGCCCTCCCTTCTTCCCTGGCCTCTCCCACACCTGTGCTTTGTTTTGTGTTCCCCTAGGTTTGATCAATACCACCTGTGTGGTCTTAGTAGTGAAACTCTCCACTGGAGTCTGGTGGGTTCACTAGAGCTTACACAACTTAAAATGAGTCAGCTTTCTCAGAGTCCATTAGTTCTGTGATTCAAGGGATAGAGTCCTCCTCTATCCATGAGTGGACTGCTGAGAGGACTTGTTGTGCAGGCCTGGTATAGGTAAGCACAGCTACTGTGAGTGTAGGATTCTACCGATGAGTTGTGTCTGGAGGTGGGATTTCCCTGCCTTCTCCCTGTTCTGGCTCTTACAGTCTTTCTGCCCTCTTCTGCAGCGGTTGCTAACCCTTGGAACTCTGCCTCTTGTACACACCTAGGTACGCATGTATCTGTCTCACAGCATTTCCCACAGAGCTGTTTTGCTCTACTTCACCTTCAAAGGGCACGTGGAACAGGTAGGGCACACATGGGACCTGGTTCAGATACAGTTCAGCTACACCTACCTCACCTTCAGCCTGTGTAATATATCATCAGACTTATTAGCTTATAAACTGAAATTCTAAATATTCTAAGCATTGACTTGCTTAATCCTCTAAAAATACAGTCTAGCTACAGAAATGGGGAGGAAGCAATGGACATATGTGTGTTGGGGACTGTCACTCTGAAAGGCTCTAGTCAAAACTGGCTAAAACAAGAGAGAAGGCAGCATGAGTTCTGAGTCTTTGCAGGTGATTCCCAAAGTAAACCTTCAGCACCATCAACCGTTCTATGGAGTCACTACGATTCTGTTTGCTGGGACTGTTACCTTTTACTGACACACTCTGGGTAAAATCCCAGCCCTCAGGACAGGTATAGAACTAGCCTCACCTTCTCACAACTCTGCACATGGTAGGCAATTATTTTAGAGGCGAGCTTCAGAGATACACCCTGGATTTCAGATCTGGAAAATAGAAGAAAATTAACACACAGGCACATGCACACTCACAAATCCTTAACAATTACTGCACACACAAGTCAAGTTAAACATTTAGGATGAGACAGGGTCTTACACAACCCAAACTCGCCTCAGACTCACTGTGTAGGCAAAGCTGACCCTGAACTTCCAATCCTCTCGTTTCCACTGCTTTTGTACTGGGATTATAGGTATGTGCTACCACTCTGCTTTTCTGTGATGCTGGGAATCAGCTAGGGCTTTGCTGATGCTAGATAAGCCCTCAGCCATCTGAGCTGTATCTCCAGGCCCAAACTTAACATATTTTATGGACAAATGTCTATGTGGATAGTCCATGGCCTTTGTAGGTATGAATTCTTTCCCTGCTTGTATACTGCTTGTACTTTTTGAGTACTAGTGTGAAAACCTGATACTTCTGTTAGTAGAGTTTAGAACACAGCTCCTAGGCTGAGACTTAGAAAGAACCTTAGTATCTGAGCTCTTAGGGAGTACAGGGAGCAAGCTCCCTGCATGATGACTGAAGTCTAGCAAGATTGCACCAAAGACCTGGGGCAGACCTGTCATTGGAAGCAATATCCATAGTCCAGATCAGGAACTCCTTTGGGGAGAGGTGAACATAGCACTCTGTCTGGGGAAGCCATTCACTGGGGTTCAAGTGATAGAGAATCTTCAGGACCTATGAGTCAAATCCAAGAAAACAAGATAAAGAAACACACAGGGAAAGGTCTTGTGCTCCTAAATCAAGATTGCTTTTAACAAGAAAGGGATAATCTATTTTCAGAAGGTCACCAAATTTCACTGACTTCTTTCCTTTCTAACATCTTTGAGAAACTGAGGCAGGGCAGGGCAATGATAAGCTTGAGGGTTCTTGGTGACCTAACATCAAAGCTAAATGCCTATATGGTCTCACACATGCTAGAGCAAGCAGAATCCCCCCCCACACACTTTTGACTACTAAATTTTGAAACAGGGTCTCACTAAGTACTCAGGTTACCTTTGAACCTTTGAACTTGTAGCTTCCTTAATATCTGAGATTTCATGTTCATTTTGACTAGACTTTTCAGGTAGCCATCTGACTGTAAAGAGATGTGCAAGCAAAAAAGAGCCCTGAGGGCTGGAGAGATGGCTCAGTGGTTAGGAGCACTGACTGCTCTTCCAGAGGTCCTGAGTTCAATTCCCAGCAACCACGTGGTGGCTCACAACCATCTGTAACGGGATCTGATGCCCTCTTCTGGTGTGTCTGAGGACAGTTACAGTGAACTCACATACATAAAATAAATAAATAATTCCTTAAAACAAACAAACAAACAGAAGAGCCCTGATCTGTCTGTAGCTAATGGAGGCCAGAGGTGACGTCAGCTGTTTCCGTTCACCATTCTCTGTGGTCTCTCACTGCCCTTGGAGCTCACTGTTTGGGTAGTCTCTCTAGTCAGCTTTCCCCAGGAACCCCATCTTTAACCCCTGAGTGCTGGCATAACAGGTGGGCTGCCATACCCAGCTGGCATTTTACATAGGTGCTAGAGATCTAAACTTGGTCCTCAGGATTGTGTGGCAAATACTACCCACAGTGCCATCTCTCCACCCCCCACAGCTAATTTTCAATGATCTTTCCTAAAGACAGAGTGGCTTGACCTATTACCAATAAATCTTTATAAGTACCACTGGCATCATAGGGTTCTTTCTATACATAAAGTCAAGCAATGTATAGAGCCTTGATCTTTGGATGCTAAGCTGCTGTCTGTTGCTTGAGACAGTACAGGCCTAACTTGATCTCATTTGTATCTTCCTGGTGGTTTCCAAAGTTTTGGGACAGAAGGATGTTGCCCCAGCAGAGAGCCTACCCTGCCGAAGCATCCTGGGTGGCTCTCCTTCATTGCCAGCAGCAGGAACTCCTCCCCCATACTGTAGAGCAAGGACGGTGGCCCTGTCTGTCCCTGTTCGGAGGATGTTGCCCTTTCCAGCAGGGTATCCAGGGCTAGCAAGCGCACTTCAGGAAAGGAAGACTTCAGAAGCCGAGAGAAGGAAAGAGGAACAGCAGCCGCCTGCCCTTCAGCTTCAGCCAGCGATGCCCACACTTCAGGGATGGCTAGTTTGGTAAGGCTCTGCAGGTACTGGGGAAGGCCTGGCACCTTGAAGGTCCAGGGGAACCCCGTAATCAGCTCTGACCCCAAGATAATTCTTCTCACATCTTCCCAGAAGCCAAGACTCTCCAGTGCTACAAGTAAAAAAGCAGAAAGAAAGAAGTAGTAATTTCATTTGTTTGGTTTTCCCCCCCAGAAAAGGATACAGGAGAATGGGAACCACCTCCGAAAATGGGATCCTGCACCTCTTCTGGACACCCAACAAATCCAAACCCAGTGACCTTAACTGGAAAGCCCCAGAAGTACCCAGGGGAAAAGTCCAGACTTCCTGCAGGACTTGGACCTCTGTAATACACCAGAGGCTCTGGGTTGGGTCCTGTAATGACTTGACGCTCATGAGACAGGACGCTTCACTGTTAGTACAACTGATTGTCACACAGGGTTTCTAGGACTCCACTCACGGGCCTAATTCTGCCCTCTCCATGGTAACCCTGTAGGCATCTGAACACCATTATCTGACTCTCTCTTTTCTCTTCAGATGAAAATCTCTTCAGATGAAAATCTCTTCCTTTCCATCACAAGGGGCTTCCCCTTCCTGTTCCAGCTGTACTGCTATGGGCAGATCTCACTCTCTCTTAACTTGGAACACAGAATGGCCTTATAACCTGCATGATTCATCCACCGGGGCCATTAACCTCTCTTGCTCTGGACACCAGGCTACCGGCCTTGCTGTTGGATCCTGATGCACAGAATTAGTAGAAGCCACAGTCCTCTTCTACGACTACTGAGAGGGGAGCTGCCTTGTATTCGGGACTTAGGTTAGCTTGTTCTCTTTGTTGGTTTAATTCCTATTAAACCTTATCTACCTTTTAAGTTTTATGTTCTGCTTTTTAGTTGTGAAGATCTAAAAAAAAAAAAAGTCTATTCAAGTGTATTTTCAGTACATCCAGGAATGAAGAAAAGAAGGGCTGGTCAAACACGAACTGGCTCTGGGTACATGTGAAGTAAGGTAGAACTATGTCCTTTAGCAAACTGTCAGGGATAATCCTACCTTCTTCGCCCTCTTCTCTTCCCTGAATAGACGTCAGAAACATGGCTCAGAGAGCATGAGCACATGCCGTTCATGCAGAGGACCCAGGTCTGGTTCCTGGCACCTATAGCCATTGTGGCTCACAACTATTTGCAACTTACTTCAGTTCCAGGGAACCCAATGCCTTCTTCTGACCTTCAAGGGCACCAGGCACTTATGTGGTGCACATACATACATTCGAGAAAAACATTCATATGCATGAAATAATAAATCTTAAAAAACTGCCATAAGAGCCAAGCTGGTGGTGCTTGCCTATGATCCCAACAGGCTGGAGGCTGAGGCAGGTAGACATCAAGGTTCAGGCCAGCCTTGGCTACATAGAAAGATCCTATTTCATAAAACCATACCAAACCAATAAACCCGAATGTAGTTAAGACCCAAGAAGTGCTTGGACCATTTTTGAGTGGTCTATTATCTGTAGAGGATGTTCCAGGTAGAGCCTCCTGGACTCCAGAGCGGGGCACGCAGAAGCAGCTTGTCTTCTCTGGGGTCTTCGGAGGGAACATGTTTGAGAGGTCCCTTGTGTACAGGCACCTGGTCTTCCATGCCAATGGAGTTGATGCATTGAGTACTTGGGGACACACAAAGATTCAGACTTGACAAGGAGTACTATTTATTATAGAAAAGTCTTAAGACTAAAGGCAAATAAAAGCCATGCACACAATATTCAAAAGGCAACTATAAAAAGTTTCCAATGTCTACTGTACTAAAATTGCTAATCAATCAATCAATCATAGGGTTCCATGGTGCATATTATGTATCTTGTACTGTTTTGTCATAAAATACTGTATACATATTATTTAACATTATGAATTAAAATTACTTTTAAAATGGACACTGCTGGGTGTTCCTCTACCCATTTAACAACTCACGAATAAGGCAACACCACATTATTATTCTTTTTTTACAGATAAGTCAAGAGACAGGTTAAACTATTTGCCCCAAGTTTCCAATGAAATGATAGGTAATGGGCTGGCTAGGCTTATATTAACTTTACACAAGCTAGAGTCACTGGGAAGGAGGGACCACAACTGAGAAAATACCTTCCTCCAGCTGTAGAAGATCCAGCTGTAAGGCATTTTCTTAATTAGTTATCGATGGGGTAGGTACGTTGAGCAAGACACGAGGAGTAAGCCAATAAGCAGCATGGCCCCTGCATCAGCGCCTGCCTCCAGGTTCCTGCCCTGTTTGAATCCCTGTCCTGACTTCTTTTAGTGATGAATAGTCATATGGAAGTGTAAGTTGAATAAAATAAACCCTTTCCTCCCCAACTTGCTTTTGGTGATGGTGTTTTATCACAGCAATAGTAATCTGACTAAGATGGGTAAAGAAAACATAAAAGCTGGAAGAAAGACCAAAAAGAATGCAATAGGTACTACTGAGAAAAGTTAAAAATGTCTTTCAGGGGGCTGTAGAGATGACTCAGTGGTTAAGAGCATTTGCTGTTCTTGCAGATAACCCAAGTTCAGTTCCCAGCACCCACATCAGATGTCCTGGATGTGGATCTGATATCCTTTTTTGCTTCTACAGGCACCATGTGTGTGTGCATGCAACACACACACACACACACACACACACACCTCAAAATGAAAGAATTCTTTAAAAAGCAGCTGCTCTACTAGGAGAGCGAGGGAAGAACAGACAGAAGGAGCATTCCAGGACATCTGAGGGTTCTGCTTTAGTTCTGCACCATGGGTGGAAAAGCACCAAAGTGTGTTCATGTCTTACTTTCTCTAGATTGCTGCTTAGAAAAAATTAGTATGTCGTGCAACAACTGTGACAGAAAGATATACCAGAACTAAGCTTTCCTCAAATTTCATTTCACTTATTACCATGTATGGGTGAAAAATGCACAGGAAATCAGTGGAGCCAGAGGACAACTGTGTGGAACTGATTTTCAGTGATCACGTTTATCTGTATAAGCCTGTGTTCCAGGGCAGATTCAGGTTTTGAAGCAAGCACCTTTATCATCTCTGTGGCCCAGGCAGAATTCCTGAAACACAGTGTGGCTCTCCTGGAGGGATCAGTCTTACTTTGATTTAGTTAACTAATGAATTAATTAACTAATTTCTGTGACAAGGTCTCAGGTAGCCCACACTGGCCTTGAATGTGCCACAGAGCTGAAGATGACCCTAGTCCTTCTGAGTGCTGGGATTACAGATTGGAAGCACCACATCCAGATTATACAGCATTAGAGGCTGAAGCAGGGCTTGATTCACGCCTGATGCCTAGCGTGCATCAAGCCACTTACAAACGTAGACTTAGCCCAAGTGCCACTTTTTGGATTATTCCTAAAAGGACCTGGTTGGCCTAGATCTTGGTATGTATGCCCAGTTGGCTATACATTTGTGACAATTCTCCTGCTTCAGCCTCCCAAATGCTAGAATCACAGGTGTGAGCCATCATGCCTGGCCAAACCACAGACACAGTTCTCACTGAGGAAGTCACCCCTCTAACCCTTACAGGTGCTGCTGCTGCTGCAGCTGCTGATGCAGGCATTTTGGAAACCACAGCCCTCAAGCACACGCACATGGTCCTAGGAGGTGTGGATTCTGCTGGCCTCAGGTTATGCAGAGTTCTGGTTTGTTAAGAAGCTGTTAAGAAGCTCTCTGTTCTGTGTCCTGGCACAGTCATAGACAACAGTCTGGAGCACTCTCCCAGGGTGGCTGGGTTTATGATTGGGTAGGCAGGGACTGCAGTGCTAAGTGAAGTGTAGCTGATGCTGGCTTAGTACTTTCCAGTAGGTAAAGGAAGGTCATTGACCATGGTGCATCTTCTCTTTAGGGAAGACACTAAAGGAGGATGTTACCAAAAACTCAGAAGAACGAATAAACGGGATCAAATGCTGCAGGCAGGCAGAGGGGCCTTCTACAGAGTAGACGCTGGCTCACCACATACAGTTCTGTTCTTGGACTCTTTTAAGTCTTAGATGTAGCAGAGAATTAAAAAGACCAGCCTCTATTTCTTGGAGGTGAAAATTGTAGGAACTGCTCTCCCCACTATGCTCCAGAACCCAGTGAGTGAGGGGGGGCCTCTAAGAGGAACTGGAGGCTGGAGGGAGGGGTGCACAATTTTTTAATATGAACAACTGCAGGGATAACAAACAATTCCTTTCCTACAGTGGTTCTCAGCCGAGGGAGCATGTGAAACTCATCTGGGAGCTTTAGGAAAAGTGGCTGAGGTCACTCTGGGGCTCATCTGGGCCTGACAGCCACTTCTGGTGTCTCCACACCCACTACAGCACTCGTGTGAGTGCTTCCCAACAGGGGCTCTCTGACAAAATGTGTCTTGGGATAGCAAATGCAGTTAAAAGTCTATTTCAACGTATGTTACTTTCATTTTTGTTTTTATGGGTACCTTTTGTCAGCATGGCACAAAAACCTGACAGTAGCTTCTTGGGCTGAAGCTTAACAGTTTTCTCTAGCGGGAAGTAATTTTTAAACTAACTTTTCTGCTTGTCATCTCAAACTTGATTGGGTTTTGCCTCAGGAAGCCATGGTCTCACCGAAAGGAACAAGTCCTTGTTTGATTGGCCCCACTGTATTTGTACAAAAGTCAGATGGCTTTGGCAATCCCATTTTGCACGGGACTTTTCCAGTCTTCCCTGTTGGGAATTCTTCACATGCTCCCACAGGTATGGACGGCTCAGTCACTCAAGAATGTGTAATTGAATCAATACGAGTTCATCTTCAGATATGTTTTTTGTTTGTTCTTCTAAGCAAAGTGTATTTCTAGTCTTTAAGATAATGGCTTAATGGCTGGATTCACATGGAAGGAACTACCTCCTGCTGTGTTATGTCCTGCCTCACTGCAGAAATAATACCCAGAAAAATATTATTGGGTCTGGTGGCTCATGATTATAATCCTAGCACTTTGAAGGCAGAGGTAGAGGGATCACTGGGAGTTCAAGGCTAGCCTGGGCTACAAAGTGAGACTGAATCTTAAAAATATAGAGTCATAAGTAATGGAACAGACAGTCTTAACTTACCAATTTAAGAAAGATATTTTTCTTTTAAATTATGTATATATGCATGTCTGTGTCTCAGGGGGCTAGAAGTGGTTACCAGATCCCACAGAGCTAGAGCTACAGACATAGTGAATTGCCAGATGTGGGTGCTAGGAACCAAACTCAGGTCCTCTGGAAGAGCAGCATGTGCTCTTAACTATCAAGCCATCTTTCAGCCCTGTTGCCAAATATTTATTTTGCAAGGTAAGAGTGTTAAAAAGCTATAATTAGCCATGTGTTGTGGTACAATATTGGAGCCCCAGTGCTTGGGAGGAGGCAAAAGAGTCAGGAATTCAAAGCCATCTTGGGTTATACTCTGTCTCAAAAACCAAATTGAACTAAATCAAATCAAACCAAACCAAAAGAATAAAATTCTACTATTATCTGGTCATGGTGGTTTATGTGTATAATCCCAGTACTTGGGAAGCTAAGGCAGGAGGATTATAGCAAGTTCAAGTTTATCCTGGGCTATGTAGAATTCTAGGCCAGTCTGAGCTGCAGAGTAAGACCTTGTCAAAAAAGACAACCAAAGCACAACTACTCCCATCCCATCTCAGAGAAGAGGATATGGAGCAGCATAGTGCCACAGCAAACAGTTTTCCAGTTCTGGGGCTTAGACCTGGGGTCTTATCCATGCCAGGCAAGCAGATTACCAGCAGGCTATAACACCATACCTAAGGGAAATGGAAACAATTTGGTTTTTAAGAAGTGTGCTATGGCATCATTTTGCTACAGTTTCACTGCATCAATGCCTGGTGAAGCATCTCCAGGACCTACACTGGGAATGGCAGCCCAGGGGAAGCGGAGATAAACTTCCTATGGGTGGTCCATCTGCAAAGAAGCGGAGATAAACTTCCTATGGGTGGTCAACTCTCTTGAACATACATTTCTCAGGGTGGAATGAAGGAG
Organism: Grammomys surdaster; assembly: GCF_004785775.1. Classification (NCBI taxonomy): domain Eukaryota; kingdom Metazoa; phylum Chordata; class Mammalia; order Rodentia; family Muridae; genus Grammomys; species Grammomys surdaster. Next base: position 9,704,153 of record NW_021604607.1, on the reverse strand, counting down.
TCCTTACCCCATGAGTCATGTCTGTGTCATGACTCAGCAGCCATTTACTCTGGGTCCTCTTGTGAGCTCAGGTGCACCATCTGAGTAGGTCTTAGTTCCAAAGCTGGGGATTTCAGTATTACCTCTTACCCAGAACAATAGTGCCTAAAGTCAGCTTAGAGTCTCAAATCTGCCATTTTTAACAGGCCAAGTCATGGGCACTGACACCAACCAAGTTGCTGAAAGATGACTTAGCAGCAGCATCTTAAGGAAGCTTGGGAGAAAGAGCTCATCTTCGCCTGTAGAACATCAAAGGTCTGAACTATTAAAAATGTTTGTCAAAATGCCTTTGAGACAGGTTTACAGTCAGTTGAAAGTTGAATGTGGTATGCACACTTGTAACCTCAACACTAGGGAGGCTGACACAAGGTCAGCCTGGGCTACATGGCAACAACCTATCTTAAATGTGTGAGTGGTTATGGCACATGCACATGGACACACACACACACACACACACACACACACACACACACACACACTCAGTATTTATGAAGTGCTGGGTTCACCCCTCTACCTGAAATGAACACATATCTCCCTAAACCCAAACCAAAGATTCACATTAGTTTTAACAAGGAAAAACTGGCTGATATCACTGCCACATGATTATGGATAGGATGGGGTTACAATATAAAGGTATTCAACTTGGAGGAGGGAGAAGAGAGGAAGAGAGTGAGGGAAGGGCAGGAGGAAGGGAGAAAATGAATGAGAATGAATAAATGAGAATACAAGCAATTAAAAGAGAATTCTCAGAAGACTAACATTTCAAATTTTAGCTGCTCACTCCAGAGTTTCTGATCCAGTAAGAGCCTGCAGCATGTTTCTAGCAAAGGTACTGCTGACACTCTGGAGTGGCAGGGACTACGTGCACTTTATCTTAGCCCATCTGAGGTCATCTGCCCTTCTTGGTGTGAAAATGGTGTCTGCTTTTGCACAGTGTTCTCTCATTGGAAGCTAACCCCTCGATCTAGTTCTCAGCCACAGAGCTCAAAGACATGTACAGTTCCTAGTCTTCACTGTGATGTCACTTAAAATAGCCCAACAGTCCTGTGCTGAACTGTCCAACAGACAAAGAAGAAAAAGTTGCACAGGCCTGGAGTGATGCTTTCTTGGTGCTGCCAGAGATGGTTACAGGGCAGTCTTAGTAGTCTACTAAGTACTTATTAGTCACAGGCATGAATGGGAAAGGATCCTCCTCCAAAGAGGAAAAGGCCAACAAATGGAGTGGCTACGAGCAAATCCCAGTGAGACTCACTATGTTACTTTGGGGGATCCCTGCCACTGAACTTCAGAGGCTCTTATTCTACTTGCTCCTATGTGTGCTGCTTCCTCACCTCAAACTTAACCTGTCTTCCATATTCTGCAGAGTTCTGAATTCTCTCATGCTGCTAGGTCAATCCAAGTGTGCAGACTGGCTGTGGATATGGCTCTGTTGTTAGGGTGTTTGCCTGCCATGTATAAGTTACTGAGTTGGATCCCCAGTCCACATACTCTAGGTGAAGTCATGTACTCCTGTGACCTCATCACTGGAGAGGTGGAGGTAGGAGAATCAAATGTTCAAGGCCACTTGGCTACACGGCATCCTGGGATACACAGGACCCCATCCCGCCAAGTTTGCAGACACAGTAATCCTAAACTTTCTTCCAGAATGCCTTCAAGGAGGGGCTGAGAAAGTCTCAATGTGCAGTGGGGTTCCACCTTCTCTCAGGTGAGACATACAATGGAGCCAAATGAAGTACTTATCTGAAATGGTTGATAAGCTAGGTCTAAAAATCAGCTGACAATTTGTACTATGAATGTTAATGTCTTGTTATGTAATGTCTCAGTTAAAAAATTACTTGTACAGAAAAGGAAACTATAGGAATTATGACAACAAAATCAACTGATTTATTAATTTTTGGCTTCTCCTTATCAAAGGGAAATTCCAATCTTCTGTTTAATCCTCAGCCTCTCCAAGTAAGCTGTAATCCTGACCCCAGAGGCCCTTCCATTTATAAACATGGAGAAGAAGACCTAGAGACAGGTCTTCCCTGAGCTAGTCTTCGCTTGCTCTTTCTTGTCAGGCTTGTTTCTAGTTCTCTGACACCCTTCAAAGATGAACACAGAGACCTTCATCACTTACTAGCCTCTAATAATATCCCCTTTCCCCTCTGTGCTGGACAGTTTCATGTCAACTTGATACAGCTAAAGTCATCTGAGAGAAGGGAATCTCAATTAAGAAAAACCTCCATAAAATCTGACTGTAGACAAGCCTGTAGGGCATTGTCTTAATTAATAATTGATATGGGTGAGCCCAACCTATTGTGGGTGGTGCCAACCCTAGGCTCGTGGTCCTGGGTTCTGTAAGAAAGGAGGCTGAGTAAGCCAGTAAACAGCATCCTCCATGGCCTCTGCATCAGTGTCTCCCTCCAGGTTTCCCTAACCCTGCCCTGTGTGAGCTCCTGTCCTGACTTCCTTCAATGATGGACTATGATGTGAAGTGTGAGCCAAATACACCCTTTCCTCCCCAACTTGCTTTTGCTTATGGTATTCCATCACAGCAATAGCTACTCTAACTAGGATACTCTGGTTGTCAGAATGTTCTCAGAATCATGGATCTCTCCCTTATCCTGCCAAACATCATATTTTAGGCTGACATGGAACTCACTATGTAGCTGAGGATGACCTTGAACTTCAGACCCTTTAGCCTGTATTTCAAGTGCTAGCATCACAGGCGTGTGCACCAGGGCCAGCTCAGAGGCAGGTGTGTTTAAGCAAAGAATCCTTATGTGCTGTAGGGGACAAACTGAGGATGTCTTTTATGTATACTATTTGAAGAACGCCTTCTTAAGCCATAAACTATGAACTTGTGAATCAGAAGATTCCAGAAGGTATGAGTGTATGAGGAGGGAACAACATGTTTAACTACTTCCCTCCAATTTCATCCCACACAGCCTTTGTCCAACATAGGGAACCAATCAAGAAATACTGCAGATAAACACAGGACGAACTAAAGACACAAACTTGCAGTTATTTCCCAACATAGACTGCTTCTGATTCTTCAAAGAACTGCCCTGCAGTGCAAGATTTAGAAGGGATTTGCGCCATCAGAAACCCTAGCACCTGCCACCCTTTGATTTAACCTGTTTCCCACGCAGGATTTTAGGCTTCTCTGATGTCTCCAAGCAACAGGAGACACCATGAAAGCACTCTGAGGACTACACCTGTTTGGATAGACTCCTTTCAGTACCTTGGCTTATTCTGTTGCCTCCCCACCATTGAGAGGTACTGGGACTAACCAATCTCAGTCCCTTGTCAGTGTTACAAGACAGTCTGGAGACTGTGCCTGAGCTCTAAAGTATATACTTTAAGAAACAGAATCTGGGGGCTGGAGAGACGGCTAAGAGCACTGACTGCTCTTTCCAGAGGTCCCACATTCAATTCCCAGCAACTACATGGCGGCTCACAACCATCTGTAATGATCTCTGATGCCCTCTTCTGGTGTGTCTGAAGACACCTATAGTGTACTCATATACATAAAATCAATAAATTACAAAAAGAAAAGAAAAAGAATCTAAGATCAGAGAAGTCTCTGGCATTACTAGACCGCAGACAAACTGCAGGAGGAGGACTGCAGGGAGGAGTTTCCATCTGGTGAACCCAACAGAATCTGGTTGGGCTCCAGAAGCAGGGAGGGAGGAGTTAAGGAACTTTCAGGTAAGCAACAGGAGGTGAGCCAAGGAGGAGGTGCACCCAGGGTTCCTGTTTGAATGTGCTCACCAAAACTCCAGATAAGGAAGTAAAAGGGTGGGAATTTACACACTGGGTGGTGACAGACATGAGAGAAAGCTTCAAGACTGAGGCCCTGATCCAGAACAGTGGCTTTATAAAAAGAGGAGAGACACCTGAGCCAGGACGCTCTCAACACTGTTGCCCTCTGCCATGGGTGACACTGCAGGAGGCCCTTGCCAATGCCACGAAGATGCTGACATCACATTCTTTCACCTCTAGAATGGTGAGCGAAAGAAATCTATTCTTTATAAGTTAGCCTGTCTATGATGTTTCTAGCAACAGAAAATGGTTTAAGGCACCCAAACGTCAGCCCAGAAGCTCCGTCTCCATGTGGTGAGCTCCCTTCTTTGCTGTCAGTTAACTTCCAGACAGCTATGTCTCACAGCATTAGCTTTCTTCCCTTTATGTTTTTTACTGGGTTTTCACAATCTCTTATGACTCCACCTAATCTGAGAATACTGTCTTCATTATATAGGCAAAGAACTAAGAGGTGTTAGCGCAAGCTGGAACATGTAATTTTGCATCTCTACAGTTCTCTTCAAGAATCACCGTCAACCGTAAACAACTAACAACTGGAAAAGGCATGGAATTCTTGTTTTTATATGCTAGATATGAGCAGGGCATGTCCCCTTGGATAAACCAAAGCTTTAGCACAGAGACTGAATATGAGCTTAGTGGTGGGAAGGCCAGGCTTTATTCAGACAGTGGGCTGCATTTCTGGAGAGGAAGTGCTCACAGAGTAAAAGGCTTGATGATCAGCACAGTTGCAGGTCAAGGGGTCATGGGATCTGGCTGCACACTTCTGTATGTAGAAAGAGACGCTCCCTCCAGAGGGCAAGCAGAGTGAGGACAAAACTGCCACAGTGGGCTCAACAATTCCTAATGCTTCCCAAGCCTCATTTTAGCCATGTTTTCCTATCCGAAATGTGGGCTTTGTAGTGTGGGGACAGCACACATGCAACAGGGAGCCATCTGCTCTAAACTAAAGGTTCCTCTTCAGACTGAACTTTCCAAGACAAGATTAAAACCACTCCTCAGAAAATGGAAGTGACCTAAGCAACAAAATGTGCTGAAACAGATGAGCAACACAGGGCTCACACCTTCTAGCACAAAGGCAACACTTTCTGCATTCCACAGTAACTAGCAGGTAAAGAAGGAGGGGAGTATGACTCGAGATGACAGGGGAATTAATAACAAAGAAACAGATGCAGAGACAGTATGTAATGGGAAGCACAGTCATGCAAACAGATTATATTAAATATGCTACTCACGGTAAAGAGGAGAAGAAAACTGAACCTGAAGAGAAATGCAGAAGCGGTAAAAGGTCCAAATCAAACTTCTAGAGATAAACATTACAATGTCTGAAAAAAAGACATAGTGAACAGAATATACAGCAAATGAGACAGCATAACAGAAAAGACAGTTAATGGTTAATCTGAAGACACAGAGATAGAAGCTGTGAAAAATGGAACACAAATTAAAGAACAAAGAAAAAGCCTAAAATGTGGGGTGCCTGTAGGAAACCTTCAGGTGACCTAACACATGTGACAAGAGCCCCTGAAAGGGGAGGAAGTGGGCAAGGTACAAAAAAAAAAAAAAGGTTTACAAAGGTACAAATAAATAATGGTGCTAGAAAAACTGATATCCTATGAGACATTTATCTCCCATCATACATGGGGTTACACAGATGTAGGTCATGCAACACAATGTAAAATCTAGAACCATAAAGCTTTAGAGTTCAGGATGCAGCTCAGTAACTGTGAGCACTTGCCAAGGTCCAAGGCCCTGAGCTGATCATAAATCAACCATCCACCAACCACCAACCAGCCAACTAACCAGCCAACCAGCCATTGAATCCATCAAATGCAATCCCACTAAGCTTTACAAGAAAGTATGAAAGAATATTTTTGTGACCTTGAGATAACAATGACTTAACTAGGGCACAAAAAAGCATGAAATATCCACAGGTAATAGTGCAGACCTATTATCCCATTGTGGAGAACGCAGGATGATGGTTGAAAGCCAGCCTGGACTACACTATGAGTTCTAAGCCAGCCTAGGCTATACAAGGAGATCCTGATTAAATCAAACCATAGTGGAACAAAAAAGCCCAAGTCCTTCCACAAAAATAAGGGAAGAGAGGGAGGGAGAAAATGAGTGAGAAAAAGAAAGACAAAACAATCAATTGGACTTCATTAAATTAAGAATGAGGGACTGGAAAGAGGGCTTAGAGGTTAAGAGCACTGACTGCTCTTCCAGAGGTCCTGAGTCCCATTCCTAGCAACCACATGGTAGCTTATAACCATCTATAATGAGACCTGATGGCCTCTTCTGGCCTGTAGGCATACATGCAAGCAGAATGCTGTATACATAATAAATAAATCTTTAAAAAGAAAAAAAGAAAGACTGCTCTTCAAAGACACTGTTAAGGAAATGAAAATGTAAGTCAATGACAGGAAAAAACTATTCCCCAAATGTTTATCTCTATAAACTCACACTTGAGCTGGAAAGACAGCTCAATGGTTAAGAGCACTGACTGCTCTTCCCGAGGTCCTGAATTCAATTTCCAGCAACCACATGGTGGCTCACAACCATCTATAATGGGATCTGATGCCCTCTTCTGGTGTGCCAGAGTACTCATATAAATAAAATAAAATTTAAAAAGCTTTAGACTCATACACACAGAGTAAGAAACAAAACCTCAGGCCTACCAGATGACTAGGTGGGTAAAGGCACTTGCTGCCGAGCTGAGTTAGATTCCCACAACGCACATGGTAGAAATAAAGAACTGATTGCCACAAGCTGTCCTCTTCACATGCCTGAGGGCACATACATGTTCTCTCTGTCTCTGTCTCTCTCTATCTCTCTGTCTCTGTCTCTCTCTCTCATACACACACACACAACACACACACACACACACACGCCAAGAGAACTTATAGCTCAATGATAAGACAAACATCAATATATAGAACTGTGTAAAATGTTGAATAGATACTTTATTTAAGATGGCAAATTCTGCACATGAAAAGATGCCCAACCTAATCAGGGAAATGCTAACTTCAAGTTAGGAGACACTATGTACACTCACTGAACCAACTAAGCTGCCAACGATGATACCAAGTGTTGGCTAGAACATGGCACAACTGGACCACTCTTCTGGTGGGAATGCAAAGCAGCCAACTCTTTTGATAAACATTCTGGCTGTTTCTTTTTACCTATGGCCTAATAATCTCCTGCTTAGATTTTTTTTTTTTAGAATAACAAAAAATATTTTACTAAAACGTAAGTTTTACAGAATTTCCAGACAAGATATTCAGAATGGTCACATGCTTCTTCTTGTTCTTTGTCTTCCTTCCTTTTTTCCTTCCTTCCTTTTGGAGGGGGGGCAGGGTTTCTCTATGTAGCTCTGGCTGTCCTGGAGCCTTCTCTGTAGACCAGGCTAGCCTTGAATTCACAGAGATCTGCCTCCCTCTGCCTCCCCACTGCTGGGAATAAAGGTGTGAGCCCTCACTGCCTGGCAGCATTTGGTTTTGTTTGTTTTTATTTTGTTGCTTAGGTTTTTTTTTAAACCCAAGAAAAATCAAAGCATTAAACCAAACAATTCTTTGCAGATGTTCAGGGCTCCATCTCTGACATTCTCTGAACAGAGAAAACAGCCAACATGCCCATCAACTGTTGATAAACTATCCATAAACAAATTATATAAATACTGGAACACTAACAGCATATAAAAAGTCATAGTTCACATTGAATGAACAGAATAAAGACTAAAAATCATACTTTCAGAGTCTGTGATGTGGCAGCTCTTACTTAGCACTTGGGAAACTTAGGAAGAGGAACACTGAGTTAGAGGCTAGCCTGGACCATGTAAAATGCTCTAGACCAGCCTAAGCTACCAGTGAGATTTTGAACCAATGAGATTTTGTCTCAAAATACAAAATAAAAAAAGAAATGACATCGTTAGCTTAAGTACAAAGAAAAAGCTCTTGCCGGGGATTTGACAGCCTTTTAGTACTGAAAAAAAAATCAATAAACTGGATATAGAAGGAGATGTCTTTAGTTTGATAAAGGCATTTATGAAAGTCCACAGATAGCGTCATTTAGCTTGAGGTCAGGAACAAGACAAGATGCATATTCCTGACACTCTAATTTTAACAATGTTCCAGGGAGTCTAGCTCCAGGAATCAGGCAAGAGGTAAAAAAAAAAAAAAAAAAAGACATCCAAACTGAAAACGAAGTAAAACTACTTCTATTATAAATGACATGATCTTGGATGCAGAAAACCCACATGCTCATCAAAGCTCATCATGAGCTCAGAAAGGTTGCAGGACAAAAGATCATTAATGAGAGACACACATGGTGTGGATACTGAAAACTATAGACCATCACTATAAAACACATGAAACAAAACACCAGAGACTTTTATTTTTGACTGAGACTCATATAGCCCAGGATGGCTTCAGATTTACTATGTTCGTGAAGATGGCCCCTGATCCTTTCATCTCTCTGTTGTGCACAGGGATTACAGGTTTGCACCACCACACCCAGTTTTATGCAGTTGTCAATATCAAACTTAGGGCTTTGTATATGCTAGGGAGGCAGGCAATGGAGTCCCCAGGTTGGAGACTTAAATAAGTGGAAACTACTCAGTTCATGGATCTGAAAATACTATTGCTATGATGACAGTACTCCTCAAACTGACCTCTCTATACCAAATTCCAGTTAGCTTTTCTTTGCCATTCTTTTAACAGATTGAAACGGACCTAAAATTCATATGAAAATGCAGGGAATCTAAATGACAAAAAGGTCTTGAAAAAGAAGTTGGAGGACTCACTGGCATTTAAAAAGCTACTATATAGCAGTGGTAACTGAGACAGTGTGGTCCTGCTAGATTGCCAGGCACACAGAGCAATAGAATAGAATTAAGAAACCAAAAAGGGTCAGGGTACTGGGCCAAGCCTTTAATCCCAGCATTTGGGAGGCAGATGCAGCCTAATCTCTGAGTTCCAGGACAGCCAAGGCTACACAGAGGAAACTCTTGTCTCAAAACAACAACAAGGCCGGACAGTGGTAGCGCATGCCTTTAATCCTAGCACTTGGGAGGCAGAGGCAGGTGGATTTCTGAGTTCGATGCCAGCCTGGTCTACAGAGTGAGTTCCAGGACTGCCAGGGCTACACAGAGAAACCCTGTCTCGAAAAACAAACAAGCAAACAAAAAACAAAACAATTTTCGAACAAGAAAAACAACAATAATAATAGAAGAAGAAGGACTGGGCAGGAGATGACTCAGCAGTTCAGAGCTCTAGCTGCTCTCTCAACTAGTCCTGAATTCAGTTCCCAGCACCCATGTCACGCGGTTCACAGCTATCTGTGAGTCAAGCTCCAGGAGACCAACTTCTTCTCTGGTCTTTATAGACACACTACACACACACACACACACACACACACACACACAAACACACACACACGCACACACAAATCAAGAATACAGAATGAAACTCATAATTGGTTTGACAGGGAACAGAGGTGATTTAGTGAGGAAATGGGTCTTTTACACATACACATACACATGGACAGTCACATACAAAAGATGTGGTTGTACTGTATCTCATACCAAATTAAAAAATTAACTCAAAGTGGATCACAGATCTAGAAGGCAAAACTATGATGCTTTCAGAGGAAAACACGTGGTGTTAGGCAACCAGGTCTTAGGCAAGATATCAAATACATAGCAACATCGGGGAAAGTAAATGCAGCAACTTTATTCAAACACAAACCTTTGTTCCTCAAGAAACCATCATGAAAAGTGACAAACAACCCCTCTCAGAATAGGAAAAAATAGTTGCAGCTATGTATGGTTTACAAGGGATTAAAATCAAGAACATTATAGCTTTCACAAAATATAATTAATCCAACTTTAAAGTGGGCAAAGGAGGGCTGGAGAGATGGCTAAATGTTTAAGAACACATGATGCTCTTCCAGAGAACCCAAGTTTTGTCCTCAGCACCCACATCAGACAGCTCCCAACCACCTATAACTCCAGGAATCTGATACCCTCTTTTGGTCTGTGTGGAGAATCACATACAAACAGAAACACAGAGACACATAAATAACAATGAATCTTTTAAAAATGAGCAAAAAGTCTGAGTGGACATTTCTCTAGAGACAAATGACCAATGAACATCAGGAAAGATGCTGTATTACCAGTCAGAGGGAAGTCAAACCTCAGCACAGCCAGGGCCACTGCACACAGCACAGCCAGACCCACTGCACACAGCACAGCCAGGGCCACTGCACACAGCACAGCCAGGGCCACTGCACACAGCACAGCCAG
>NW_021604607.1:9690625-9694002 GCF_004785775.1 Grammomys surdaster | reverse complement strand
GCCACTGCACACGGCACAGCCAGGGCCACTGCACACGGCACAGCCAGAGCCACTGCACACATCACAGCCAGGGCCACTGCACTCAGCAAAGCCAGGGCCACTGTACACATCACAGCCTGAGCCATTGCACACAGCACAGCCAGAGCCAGGGCCAACACAGCAGGCGGTTGCACTCAGGCAGTAACAAGTACTGCAGAGGAAGTGGGAGAACTAGGAGCCTCAAGGTGTTTCTGGCAGGAACACCTCAATTCCTCAAGAAGCTGATATCCAGCCCTCCCCTCCTCTCCCCTCCCCTCCCCTCCTTCTCCTTTACTCTTATGTGCAATTAGAACTGAAAAAAAATGCCTATGAATATTTATAGCAGCGATACTTACAAAAGATCAAATGTAAAAGCAAACCAAATGCTCATCAGTTGATAATGACTAAAAAAATGATGCTGACACCGGAGTATTATTTAGCTATAAAATGAAGAATGTGCAGCTCTAGGCTACAAAATGGATGAAACTCGAAAGCATTGAGTGAGACAGCCAAGACATGAAAGACCACAAAGGAATGCTCTCTATTTATGCAAAACATCCTGGACAGACTTGAAAAAGCTATGTACATTCAATTTTAACAGACAGCCCAATGAGTTTCTCATGATTGGTGATGAAGAGCTGGAGAGGGGAGAGGCAGGAACATGTAAAGGGACAGGACCCACAGAGTTCTGAGATCATCCTGAACATTTGAACAGTTCTTTCTCTGGGGTAGGAGTGTAAGTCAGGAAGTTTCAGGACATGGTTCTGACACAAACAGACACTCAGTCCAAGTGCCATACCATTGCCACCCTTAATTTGGATCATGGACATGGCAGTTGGATCCTTTGCAGTGACCAGCTGCATGGTTGAGCAAGTCACTCCCTAGGAGTCTCCATCTTCATACCAACTAGACAATATGAGAATGCAGTTCTTAGAGTGGCCTCTGTATACTGTACTCATCCAGTACCACCCTGCTTTGCACCTCTGCAGAAGGGTCTGCTTATGTCAGAGTGCACTGTTGAAAAGCAACAGTTCAGACCAGAGTCCAGTGTCTGTAGAAAACCAACTAATTTACTGATGGCAAAACTTGAACAATTTCCTTGAAATTTCATAGGTGCAGACTCAGAAATCAGAAGTCCCCAGAAGCATCCAAAACCTGTTCTCAATTCTCCCTCTTCTCTCACCCCAGCCAAGAGAATCACACCAGCTTTGTCACATTAGACAGGTCTGCATGCACGCTACTAAAAGCAGACAGCTGAGGGACAGTACAAATCGTGTTCAGTTTGCTTAGATGGAATTGGTCCCATCTAACCTAATTAGACTGGATAACCAAAGCAGCTGTTTGCAGGTTGCCAATGTTTTTATTCTCTGTAACTGTTCAGCTGTATTTTCTAGGAATGAAGTAAAGGAAGTTCATAGGTCATAAAAATCATGGACTGTATTTCTTTACATCATGCATAGTGTTCATGTTCTAAGCAATAAAAACATAAGCACTGCTGAACACGTTGCACAGACTTCACCATTTGATCCACAGCACCTAGGCAGGCTAGAGGGAGGGCTTCTATCACCCAGTTTCTAGTCTACAAATCAGAGCTTATTACAGAGTGGCCTGTGATTTTATCCAGCTATGATCTATAATGCAGACTGCTTGGCAGTTAGAAGTTAGGATTCTGATTCACTCTTGTGAGCTGGTCACTTTTAGGGCATCTAGAAGGAAAACAGTAACATAATTGTTAAACAAACCTCCCTGACAATCTGTGAATGAGTTTTCTGTAATGCTGGACTTATTAAATTCATTTGTAATTACAGCTCTTGGGAGGTAGAGGCAGGCAGATCTCTGTGATTTAAAGTTCAGCTTGATCAACATGGCAAGTTCTAGGTTTGCCAGGACTACTTAGTGAGATCTTGCCTCAACAATAACAAAAAGGAAATGCAGTCTGTCAAGATGGCGATGCAGGTACCCTCCACCAAGCCTGATAACCTAAGTTTGATCCTCAGAGTTCATGTGGTGGAAGAAGAGAACCAAAGCTGGAAGGCTGTCCTCTGACCATTTGCATGCTGTGGTACAAGAGTATGGACACATATGCATACACAAATAAGTAAAACAAAGGAAACATTTTAAAATGCACCACCCCAAAAATCTTCAGTTATGTATTTTTTTTAATAAGAACATGGCTCTTTAAAGGTACTGAGAATATAGGAAAAGTGCAGACAAAGAGAGGTCATGTTGTTTTAAAACCCATATAACTCTACTGTTTTATAACATGAAATAACTTCCTTTGCTTATATAATCAAATCTAAGCTCCTTGTATTTTGGCCCATGGGGCTCTGTGTGACTGTCTCTGCCTTGGCAGTCTCACTTTTAGAAATACTTGTTTAGCTTTGAACCTCAAATTCCAAAGATCCCAATTCTTTGAAAGTGGTGTAGATTCCCTTTCTGTTTGTAAAATCCAGTTCTCCTTTGTTCATCTTCAGAATCCCTGCTATTTGTCAAAAATCTGACTATGCCCTTCCCTACAAAGCCCCTATCCCCAAGAAGAAAGGTAATATCCTGGAAAAGTGCCTCCTGTAGTCCCGACTGTGCTTCCTTCTAGCTCAAGGCATAGTCAGCACTAGCTTCAGTACATGTACTCAACATGTATCTGACACTCACATCTCTCATGAATACAAAGGAAAGCAAAGAGTCTTTGTCCACATCGGTCAGGTGGCGGAGACAGCAGTGACCACGTAGATTTCTGATGGCTTAAATAGATATATAAGCATTTCTTCTTTCCTAAATGCTAAACACTGGGAGGAAAGCCGTAAGTGTGAGGGAGGAGCACAGCCATGCCAGGCTGCAGGGAGCAGGCTGGACGCAAGGTTCCAGATGCTAAGAACCATGACATATATCATGAAGCCCACAGTAGCTAGCACATACTGGGTACATACTGTGCTACATGAAGCATGTGCTCTGGATGAAGCTTACATGTATAACTGCCTACTACTCTATGATGTAGATTCTTTGAAAAAATTCATTTAATTATATTTTTGAACTTAACTACATTTATTTGTGTGTGTGTGTGTGTGGGTGTGTGTGTGTGATACCACAGCACTTGTGTAGAGGTTAGAGGATAACCTAATCTAATATAGGGAACCAGTGTTCTCCTTCCATCATGTCAGTTCTGGAAATGGAACTCTGGTCACTAGGGTGAACCATCTTGCTGGCCTCATAGACTCTTCTATTATTCTCATTTACAATTGAGAAAAGGTATTTCAAAGAACTTAAGTATTATGCTAAAGTCACAGAAAAAGAAAAGGATACAAGGAAAGAAGGAGGAAGGAAGGAAGGAAGGAAGGAAGGAAGGAAGGAAGGAAGGAAGG
>NW_021604607.1:9671505-9690615 GCF_004785775.1 Grammomys surdaster | reverse complement strand
AGGAAGGAAGGAAGGAAGGAAGGAAGGAAGGAAGGAAGGAAGGAAGGAAGACAGGCAGAAGGGCAGAAGTAGGATTCAAATCTGGGATCAGGCCTCAAAGTCTATGTGGCGTACTTCTGAGTTTTGTGAGATAATACCACAGGCACACACATATATGGTCATAATCATGTATACACATATAAATATAACATATTTGAATTTAGGACACTAATTCACATCAGACTGATGAATGAAATTAAGCAAGGCTGTGCCTTTTGGGAGGAGGGCTTGAGACAGGTCTGTGAAGTTCAGGTTGGCCTTACACATATTATGTAGGATGACTGAGGATGACTTTGAACTCATGATCCTCCTGCCTCTACCTCCCAAGTGCTAGGATTACAGGTGTGCGCCACTACGCCTGGCAAGATTGTATCCTGACAACAAATAAACTATTTTAAAAATCAATGAATACTGCACTTCAATCCGTTTCACGAGGCCTACTATATTACAGTGCTTAGTTAGGCTACAAAGAACCCTAGCCATGGTTCATCCCTTTGGAAGCTTACAAGAGGAATCTGATATGATGATAGGATCCTGAAACATACTGAATCTGCACAGTCTAGTAAGGAACCATTTATTTGGTGACAGGTTTACCTGGTGCTCAGATGCTGCTGGAGCTGGAAACAATCCAGAACACAAAAGCAGACTTCACTACTGCAAGGCTAGTGCTTTTACCCTAGAGAGTGATATCCATTCTAAACACTGTTTTGTTTGATATTTGGTTAGTTCTAGAGACCCAGGAGGGAAATTTACTATTACAGTTACATGAGTATATTCTATGAATACAGCATTCACACACACACACACACACACACACACACACACACACAAGTATAGGTGTGTCATATACACAGACATCATGTCTTTTGTGACCTATATATGGAATTTAAGACTTTCGACTCCAGCCTTTCCCTCTTCACAATGCTCCATAAAGATAAGCACATGCATTAAGTGACAGCTTTGTTTTTCTTTCTTACCTCCCTCCTTTCCTATTTTAGTAGTAAAAACATTTTTTTTCTTTTTTTCTTTTGAGACAAGGTCTTACCATACAGCCTTGGCTGGCCTAGAACTTGCTATGTAGACTGGGCTGGCCTTAAACCACAGCAACTCTCCAGTTTTGGTTTCCTAGATATTCGATGATAGCTGTGAGTCATTACACTTGGCTTAGTACTTGCATCCTAATTGTTTTGTGGTTACTAGGACTGAGCTCAGGGCCTTTGTACATGCTGGGTATGTAATGTGTCACTAGGCTATACCCAGAACTCCTTACATTCTGACTAAGAAGTGGAAGAAACTCATGAAATTAGTTTTAATATTTAATTTAAAAATTAATTAACTAATTAATTAATTTTTAATTTAAGGCCAGCCTGTGCTACATATCACAACACTGTCTTAAAAAAGAAGGGCTGGTAAATGACTCAATTAAAAATTAATGTAATGATGTCAAAATATTACCTTTCCAACAAATCATCAGCATAAAAATTTTTGGAAAAATTCTTGTTTTAACATTTGAACTCTATTTCACTTACTTACTTGTGTATGTGTGTGGGCATGAGTGTGCCACAAGTTTATGAAGGTCAGAAGACAACTTCCGGAGGGTGGGCTCTGGGGGTCAGTCGTAGGTTGCCAGGGTTGGTGGCAAGCACCTATCCTCTCCGAGTCATTTACCATCCCTTCTCTTTTAGTATTTCATAGACAGTGTTGTGATACGTAGCCCAGACTGCCCTTAAATTTGTCTTAGCCTCCCTACTGCTGGAATTCTCTTAAGTTTGCTGTACATTTTATACCTAAAGAACATCTCAATTTAGAGCAGCTATATACGTCAAATGTTCACATGGCACCTGAGTTAGTTTCTGCCTCACTGGGCAGTGCAAGTACAATACATGTAGAGCTATGGCTGTCACACTAGAGAAAGAGAAGAATGATGTGTTCCCACCAAGTCTTACTCCATAAAGGATACTAAGAAGAGTGACCTGTGCAAGTGAGACACACCAGTGAGTTACTGAAGACAGTGTGAGGTAACATTTAACAGGGGCATCTGCTCTTATTGATGGTAAAAATTTGGAGGGTAGAATGAGTTAAAAGTCCCCAACGCCATCTTCACGGAGTTCATAAACAAAGGATGAGAAAGAAGTTGGAAAAGCAAAGGTACATTATAACATCCGAGGACTGATGCTTTTGTACCAGACTGAACACAATGCACATCTGGGGGAGGTGCTTTAATATGCTCTTGGCCCCTGCAGAGCATTTTAAGGTGGCTTGAGTTTGGAAACAGGGTTCCATATGAATAGAACCCACTGACCAACAACTTCAGTCAAACATCCAACTCTGCCGGGTCCTAGTGAAGAGGTTAGTAAGCAGACCTGTCAGACACATCTGCAGATAGCAATATGGAATTTGGGGAGAAGATACAGAAGGTAAAAGTCTAGAAAAGCTCATTTGTTAGCATCCGATTTCTGTTCTTTCTATAATCTCTGGACCCCAGTTAACGCAAGTGTAAACTAAAGTGGGTGCCACACAGAGGTTCCTTACAGCTAGAATAACATATATTTTTATTATACAGACCTGGATAGTTTCAAGAATATAGGTGGGACAACACTCATAACTATGTTGAGATGAAATGTACAAGTTAGGATAATAGGGGTTTTTTTTGTTTTGTTTTTCAAGACAGGATGTGATCTAGGTTGGCTTAGAACTCAATGAATAGCTGAGGATAGCCTTGAACTCCTGATCTTCCTGTTTCTACCTCTCCAGTGCTGAGATTACATGTCTGGGACACAATGCCTGGTTAAACCAGGATATGTTTCCCATAAAGCAACATGATCTTATACTACTGGATGTGGAGAGGATTATGTGTTCTGATTACTTCTGCATGGCCACAGGGGCTTTGTGGGCTAATAATACACATTAATCTAGGTGAGGCATTTCAACATCTTTCCCACAAAATACTTTAAATTGGTTTGAATTTGGGAACAGAGCTCCATATAGACAGAGCTGGACTTTGACAACCTGAACATATTTACTGAAGGTAACGACTCATGATCAAGCTAAATGCAAGTGAGAGAAGGCCTGGCCTGCTAGTCTCAGAACCTGACTTTACAGTGCAGCCTCCTTAGACAGGCCTAATCAGCTAGGAGAGGCTTTAGCCAGTTGCAGGCCAACTATCCTGCATTCTAGTTTGAATGGGTGAAAATCCACTTCAGTCTGTGGCCTGGAACTCATGTACTGTACTTCCTGAGGCTCTTACATGAACATATCAAATTATTTTTATTTGAAATGCCCTTCTCTCTTTAATTCACTTTGCAAACCATATAGAACAATTATATGTGGATCTATAATCAGATACACACATGGCCTAGAGACATGTATGAAGTCAGAGCCTGAGGAACTCTTACATAAACTGGTGGAAGGTAGATTGAGAACAGGAACTCAAATATCCACCAATAAATGAGCCAGTTCAGCTAGCTCTATAGGATGGAATAAGATGAACCATTTCAGAAAATGATGACATTTTTGAAGAAAAGCATAGACTAGCAAAAGGCCAAGGTCTTGAGAACACAGAGGGTATCTGAGTTGAGGTCACATTCTTTATGACCAAATAGAACATATTTGATGGTAAAATTCCAAGCAAACAAGGGCAGATTTCCTTGAGACTTCTAGGAAAGAGCCACATAGATTCTGTTGGCCACTTAGCTGTAGGTAAGTGTGTTGTAGTGCTGGCTCAAACTCTACCTGCAGTGTTCCAAGGTAGAACTGCCAGTCATACCTGTCTGCTTGCCTTCCTCAGGTCTGTCCAGACAGTTAGTCAGCAGGAAGAGAATATCAATATACACAGCTCTGGTCACCAAGCATGGGTTCTGCCTAGAAGAGTAAAGAACAGAGAGACTAAATGGCCTTGGGAAAGAGAAAATGGTGTTTTCTACTAGGTGTCTAATTAGGAAGCTATATTACATTAAACAATGGTGGACTGCTGTGGGTAGAAGAAATCAGCAATCTGTAACAAAATTGAGTCCGTGAGCCTCTGACAGACGCTAGGTCTGTGTCTTAGTCACTTTTCCATTGCTGTGAAGAGACACCAAGACCAAGCAACTCTTAGAAAACATTTTTTTTAAAGATTTATTTTTATGTCACTGTCACTTTTTTCATAGACATCAGAAGAGTGCATCAGATCCCATTACAGATGGCTGTGAGCCACCATGTAGGTGCTGGGAATTGAACTCAGGACCTCTGGAAAAGCAGGCAGTGCTCTTAACGCTAAGCCATCTCTCCAGCCCACAAAGAAAGAACTTAATTGGAGGCTTGCTTACAGTTTCTGAGAATTAGTCCACTATGGTCATGGCAGGAATCATGGAAGCACTCAAGCATAGTGTATGAGACCTTTACATCCAGATCTGAGCCCTGTGTGGGCTTTTAAAACCTCAAAGCCCACCCCCAGTGACACACTTTTTCCAACACCCACTTCACAGCTACTTCAACAAAGCCATGTCTCCTAACAGTTCTAATCCTTCTCAAATGACTAGGCGTTCAAATGTAAGAGCCTAGGGGCCATTTTACTCCAATCACCACAGTCTGTGTGAGGACCAAGCAGACAAAACTCTGCCCTGCCATGCTCCATAGACTTCAAATGTCTATCCTACTGATTTGAAAACAGGGAGAAAGTGTTATGAAGATGTAGTATTTTCTTCTTAGCTGGAAAAAAAAATGGGGTAATTGCAGTCACTGGTTATGAAGTCAGGTATTTAACCAACACCTACCAACTGAAAACAGTCACTGAGCAACAACAGCTCAACACACACTGAAACTGGGGTCCTTCTAATAGATGAGATTTCTTTTTTCAATGACTAGCTTGGACCTTGGACCTGTAAGGCAGATCCATAGATAAGCAGCTTAGATTTTCAATTTAGAACAGTGCTTGAGGAGCCCTGGCTCTGAGTCCCAGTTTAGACTGAGACTACATAGGTCCAGATTTAAATCAGTAAGCAAAGTGCAGTCTGATACATAGCTTTTGCCACTTGTTATCTCTGTGACCTGAGCAGACTGCAGCTCTATAACAGCACTGACCTTACTGTCTCCCTGTGAATCACTAGGGAATTGAGGTGTCAGAGTGAACTGGAAATGTCATCCACGGCCTGGCAGGTAGTGACATCTCAGGAGGGCTTCACCCTATCCTCTACTTCTAACCTAGGACTCAGGACGGCACAGTGCTGTGTCTGGTGGGGTCTGAACCTGACCTTCCCATCACTATACATGTGCACTTCCACTGGTTCCCTACAGTCTGCTTCCCCGTCACCCTGAACTGCACACATCTTTCAGCTGGCAGACTCTAACCTGAAAAAGCACCATCACCGTGTATGGTGCTGTACACCTGTAATCTCCCTGTATGTGCAGAAAAGATTGTTGCCAGGCATCTTTCTCAACTACTTCTCTACTTTCATTTTCAGTGTATAAGTATTGTGTCTTTGTGATATGGGGGTGATCAGATATAATTTGTCTCTCTCCTTCCACTATTTGGGTTCCAGACATCTAACTCAGGCCATCAGCCTTGGCAGCAAGTGCCTTTTTCCCCTCAGCCATCTCTCCGGTTCCCCTTATTATCATTAAAAAAAAAAAATTATTATGTGTGTGTTGCTCATGTGTGTGCTGTGCAGAGGTTTTTTTGTTTGTTTGTTTTGTTGTTGTTTGGTTTTTCTTCCTTTCCCCTGTGTGGGTTCTGGGAAATAAACACTGGTCACCAGGCTCCTGTAATAATCTTCACCCCTGAGCCATCCCTTTGGCTCTCTAACGTGTTTTGAGACTGGGTATTCACTGAACCTGGGCTAGACCATCTGGCCAGCAGATCACAGGGATCCTTCTGTCTCTGCTTCCACAACACTGGGGTTACATGTACTCCCTGCCATGCCTACTCCCGGCCACACCTGGCTTTTACAAGGGTTCTAGGGTCTGAATTCAGATCCTTACACTTGGGAGGCAAGCGCTCTACCACGTAACCAAGCACCACCCCAGACCCTTGTCTTTCTTTCCCAATCTTGCCCATCTTTGCCTTTATCTTGTTTCCCTCCAGTGTCTCAGACACACTTCCTTCCTTTCACAGTCTTATCAGTGTTTAACAGCTGGGGCCATCTTGCCAAAAGACTACTCAGGGAACAAAGTCAGAAGATAGGCAGCCAGCCTTGGACAGAAAACCCAGGGACTCTGTGCTAGGTTTGGGGAGAAGAGACAGAAAGAATGTCATTAGGCCTCTGAGAAGTCTGCCTAGTTACACAGGGACAACAGAGACCCTGAGATAAGACCCAAGGAATGAAGAGGAAAACATATCAGAGTGGACAGGAGAAATGGCCATTGCCTATAAGAATGCCAGTACATGCTGTTGTTTTATTCTGTCTTGTCTTTTGTAGTGGTACTGAGGATTGAACCTAGGATGTCAAGCATGAGAGGCAAGTGCCCGACCACTGAGCTTCAGTCTCAGTCCTCATAAATGAGCGTGGGCAGGGGAAGATGGGAAGAATTCAGATGAACAAGTTGGCCAGAGGGCACTTTGAGATATGACAACAGATGTGGAAGGGGATCTGTTGGATCATGAAGAACCTGGCATGTGTGGGAAAGCGAATGCGTTGCTTCAAATGGGTGACTTCAATGTCCTAAGTTATTGCTGCCACATACTATGTGCCATTGCAGTCAGCCTCTTGCCTCAGTGTTTAATGGACAAGCTTGTAGTAAACTGGTTTGCTTTTAAAACTCAGTGAATAATAGGTTTTAAAATGATATTTTTAGTTAAGTTAATGTCTATTATTATTATTATTATTATTATTATTATTATTATTGATAGGGTATCTTATAGCCCAGGCTGGCCTTGAACCTCTTATGTATCAGAGAATGTCTTTGAACTCCTGATTCTCCTGCATCCACCTCCCAAATATAGATAGATCCATTCCACTGTAAAACCTGCTGATTTATTTTATTTTATTTTTTTAAAGTCAAGGTTCAGTACGAAGCCCAGGCTGGCTCTGAACTTGTAGTGATTCTTCTGCTTGGGCTTCCCAAGTGCTGCATGCAGCAGCTAACATCCTTTTAAATATTCCTAAATGAACCAAATCCCTGGCATATTTACTAAGGATACACTGGCTGCCCAATGTGCTGGCTTCCTGAGACACTGGAGAGACAGATCATTCTGGCTTCTCCATGACTGTGAGGCTCTGGGCCAGCCTGTTGCAATCAAAATTATGGAGGCTCCTTAACACACTGCCACTTCAGATGCCATGAACAGAGACTTGTGGTCACAACATAGTCCATGCTGGTTCTGACGATCTCAGAGAGTAATTCTGGCTTCAGCCCACCGCTCATGGTCCCAACCTCCAGAAAAGCCACATAACAGGTCCATGTAGAGTCAGAGAGTCGGGTTTTCTCTGACCTGGCTTCTCAGTCAGGAAAATACTTTTTTCTTTCTTTCTCACTCACTCTGACTTGGACATAGTATATGTGAGTTCAGGGTGAGCTGGAGGTTTGTTCTTGGTCTGTCAAGCCTCTTTGATGATGGGAATAAAACCCCAAGGAGCAGCAAGCCAGTTGGACAGGAAACAAGCCACACGGTTTGGGGGTGAGGGTGGGGGTGAGCTGGGGGATTTTTTTTTCATCCAAATGAAAAAATTCTGGCATGGGCATAGTCTAATGAAGATTTATGTGTTTGAAAAAAATCAGAACTTGTTGGGGTCTAACAGATGGGCTAAAACCAGCAGAATAGTAGTGTTAGAAGGTGCAGGAGGAATCAGGCACGAGGACTAAGTTTATATGGAAGAGATGAAATAAAGGCTCTTTTGAGAACCTTGTTTTTCTTCTACCATTCTTTCTAAAACTCATTTGTCTTTTTACAAACACCCACCAGAGAACCTGATGAGTATGTCTTTGCCTTGGGAAATTTCTGAACTCCATTACACCTTCTGCCCTCTGTCCTGGAAGCTGGGGGTTGGAGAAGGAAGGCAGGACTATCCACAATGGTTCCAGTGTTTGGAGGATGGCAGGAGCTCTTGGGAAGCCTGTGATAAATGATTTACCTCTCTTGGCCCTTCCGGAATCCCAGAGGCTCCGATCTGTTTTAACTGAGGCCTATTCATTCAGAAAACATCTACTCAGAAGTCACTAGGAGCCAGGAAGAGTGCCAGGGTCTGGAAAGATGAAGATGACACAGTCACTGCCCTCAAGGAACTTAGAATCCTGAATAGTGTTTCTCAAACTGCAGTACATATGGTCCACTTCATCTGTTATGAAGTAAAATGCATCAGTTATGATTGTGGCCAGGAAAGGGTCAGGACAGAGACAGGAAAGAGGTCGGGAGTGAGAGAGAACAGTAAACTCCAAGGGCATTCTAGAAGTTTTAGTATCTTTGTTACAGGGTTTCTAGAAAGTTTTTGCCTAGAATGATTCATCTTTAAATAAGGTGTAATTAATGAAATATAACAATTTTAAGTAAAATAATTGAATATTTTTCCTAACTTTTGAATTCTTTTTCTAGGTAAAGACACACCTTCCATTGCACAGAATGGATAGTGTCAGTAAGGTTACAGGTATGTCAAAAGCTAACATTCCTGCCAGGCGGTGGTGGTGCACGCCTTTGATCCCAGCACTTGGGAGGCAGAGGCAGGCGGATTTCTGAGTTCGAGGACAGCCTGGTCTACAGAGAGCGAGTTCCAGGACAGCCCGGGCTATAAAGAGAAACCCTGTCTCGAAAAACCAAAAAAAAAACAACAAAAAAAAACAAACTAACATTCCTGAAAGCAAACCTGCTGAGCCATAAGAAAGCTGAATTAGATTCCCTAGGTGTGTGTGTGGGGGGGCACTTTTTTGCTTGTTTGTTTGTTTGTTTGTTTTTGAGACAAAGTTTCTCTGTGTAACCTTGGCTGTCCTACAACTATGTAGACCAGACTGGTCTTGAACTCAAAGAGATCCTCTGCTTCCCAAGTGTTGGGATTAAAGGTGTGTGCCACCAAGCCTGAATGCTCTGTGTGTATTTTTGACAGGGTCTTGCTATATAACTCTGCCTGGCATGGAACTTGCTAAGTAGACCAGGCTGGCCTTGAGCTTGTTATAGTCCTCTTGGCTCTGCCTCCCAGAATCTGCTGCAGGTTTTGAGAGGTATGTGCAAGTTATTAGCACTTATTCACAATTTCAAGTCATACCAAACTTCACAAGTCAGGGTATGTCTAGTGTATCTGTGTATGTACATGTACATAGATGCACACATATCTATTGGCCACCATGTAGAAGGGCTTTTTGGGGGGAGGGTTATGGTATTTTTTTTGTCTATTTAAGACAAACCAAATACTTGAAAACTATTACTTTAGTGGGAGAAACATATAGCCTCTCATAGGATGAGGGCATGAAATAGGGATCAACAGAGTAGACTGAAGGCTGCTAGGAGAGGAGACGGACCTGGAGAGGAGTCTGGGTAGCAGGTCGGCATTGACTCCAGCAGAGGAAGTAGGACACCTGAAAACTTGAGTTCACAGCATCTACAGAGAATACAGAGTTGAGATATGAGGAGAAGGGACCAGGAGGGTGTGCTGCGGGAAGGATGACGAGGGGCCAGGGGAGTGCTTAGAGCTGAGTAACGAACTCTGGAGCCTAAAGGGCTGAAGTTCCTGTGGATCATCGCATCGGCTCAAATCTCACTGGAAGGCTTGGATGTCCACTCAATACCGTGAACCCACAGGCACACTCTCAAAGAGACAATCCACTTTGTATATGTGACAGCAAACTCTTCCACAAGAATTCATGGTTATGTTCAGAGAGGGCTGAAAGGTTTTGACCTAACTGAGTATATGGTTTTTGTAAGGGAGGGAAAAATCAAAAAGCAATGAAAAGGGATATCATGAAGAAGGAGGGGGCTGTGCCAGACATATATCAGTTACAGCAGACATGTCTGAATGATGGGGTCTTGAGTCTCAGCAAGGGCTCATCCCAGTCTGGGTACTTCAAATTGTAGATCAAAGAAGCCAGCAAAGAGGAGTAGGGGCTTCTGGCAGAAAGTGAGAAGTAGCCCTGGCCTTCAGCAGGCCCACACAGGGGCTGTGGTCATGGGGAGGGGTGGCAGGGAAGAACAACAAGGGCCATCAGAACAGGGAAGAAGGAAGGTGGACAGAGTAGGTGCGGGAGGAAGGAGAGGAGACCAGAAAATGGCAAAGAAGGTGTCATTTATATATAATGTCTGCACACCCTGTTATGACTGGGCTCTTGACCCTTGCCTGCTGTGCTGAGTCCTTTATTTAAAATTCATCTCCAAGCTTGTCCTCTAGGGATGCCTTTCCTGACTAGCCTCATAGGAGCTGTTGTACTGGCCAACATTCTGCTGACAGTACCTGGGTTTCCCGACTGTCCCTCTTAGCAATCCCAGAAGCTCAGCACAGTTGTGATGGCTGTCCATAGAGCCTGTGTTTGCTTACAGAGCTGCTGTGGCTAGATGTAGGAGGTCTTCCTTTGATGCAGGCCCATGAAGCCATGTAAATGTGGAAGTGTAAATTAAATAAAGAGAAGCTCCTGCTCCCATTCTGATTTCCATTTTTACCACAGCCCGGGCAACTAATCAGCATATAGCATTCTTGGAGAAACAAATGGAGATTTGTTTAAGCCACGATGCCAAATGGTCAGGAATTGCAGAATATGTAATTTTAAACAAGCTATTTCCCTCCATGGTACCAGCTAGGATTCAGATCTGCAGGCAAGCCAGCTGGCAGCAACTTGTGGGGTTGGCAGGCTACCCAGTCCTGAGATTACCTTGTCCTCACAAGGGGCTGGTGCTGGTGGGCTGAGTGATTACTGCAACTAAACCCACCAGTGCTTTCACACATACCCCAAATGGACAAACTGCCATATAGCCCTCCTCCTTGGGCTCTTAAAATGAAGTTGTTCCCCAGTGCCCTTTTACGGTATGGACCAGCCTTGAGGGAATCTGCAGAAAGATCCTAAGTTGGAAGTGTCTGAAAAAGTAACAAAGGCCCAGTAAATATCCCTCCATGGCTCCTCCTGGGGGAACAGCTTTTCTCTGAGGGGAGAGGATTCAGAAGAGCTGAGGCCTTTGCCCTTTGACCAGGGTCCTCTGGAGGTATTCCATAAGGCCCACCTACAGTCTGTGGAAGGCACTGGGGGTCCCTTCTTAAGGTAGGTCTGGAAACACAGCCTGCTCTGATTCCCCTCTGCCACACACAAGGGGGATCCTGCAATCTCAAGCCATGACTTCCCCTGTTGCTGCATGAAGGCTCACCTGATCTGTTCAGAGGGCCCTTAGGGAGCCCCTGTACTCCCAGAGACTTTTGTGTTTTTCCATCCTTCTATTAAGCATCTTTTTCTTATTAATGCACTATTATTCAAGCTGTGTGCAAAGAATGATGAAAAAGAGACCTTGTGTGGGTTTTGGGATTTGTTCAAAGCCTGGGAAACTGTTTTATGAGAGATGCATGTTTCCCTCCCTCTGTGACTTGTTTAAAAGTAAAGTTTAATATGCTGCCAGAGAAATTGCTAGTTAATAACTTAATAAGCTATGAGCTGGGAATTATGGTAGAGAAGTAGTATCTAAGAAAACCTTACTTGTAGTTTGGTCGTGGAGGCTGCATAGCACTGATTGATTGTGCTATAGGATGCTAACAGAGCCTCTTTGATTCTTCCAGCTCTCTTCCAGCAGCAGACAAGGATAAACAAGCAAGCAAGGAAAATGGCAACTTCTGGACGCTGAATGATAAGTCTAGATGTATCATGGGGAGAATTGCTTATAGCATGTCTGACAAACTATGGTCATGTGAAGTTGCCAAGGTACAGGCTTGGACCTCAGTTCCAGCAATAAGAGCAACAGAATAACAGTATACTGTATGTTATGGAAAGGTTATCTTAAAAATAAGTCTCCTGTAATTTTATCTTTTAACTAAGAAACATAGACATTATTTTTCCATTTTTCAGAATCAACAACATTGTTCCTAAAGCTCAAGTGACCTCCCCCAAATCACGGCAAAACCAAGAATAGAGTCAAGGTTTTCCAGACAATGTCCCAAACACAACCCCTGAAGAGAGACCGTGTGCCAAGCATAAAGGGCATGTTGGTGTGTACTCACACCTCTCATGTGCTTGGCTCTTTCACATGCAAAGCTATTACTACTATGTCTTTTCTAGTCTTCTCCATTTTTTTTTTTTACCCTAACTTTGTATTATTTCTTTTTCTTTCTTACTTTTTTTTTTTTTTTTTTTTTTGAGACAGGGTATCACCATGTAGTTCTGGATGGCCTGAAACTTACTCTGTAGACAAGGCTGTCTTCAAACTCACAGAGATCTCCATACCTCTGTCTCCCAAGTGCTGGGATTAAAGGTTTGAGACAGCACACAGGCTTACCCTAACTTTAGAGCTTTCAACCCTGAAGATAAAAATGGAGCCTCTGGCTGGTACAGGCCACATTAGTGAGCTTCAGGGACTGCCTGGCAGTGTTTCCTCTGATTTTACTATAGTATACTCTCCCTAAGCCCCAGGCTTGAGGCTTCCTGTTAAACTGTCTCGAGAAGCAGGCCCTTCCCAGAACATAGGTGGTGGACTGCGGAGGGCTCTTCATGGTCAAAGAGCAATGAGTCTCCTCAGGGATCCTGCATGGAAAGGTGTTTCTAGAGACTTGCAGGCCATTGTGATCACTGTTGAGGCCTAGGTACCACAGGTAGCTGAGGGCAAGAAGAAGTGGAGGGCAGTGAGGCAGTGCAGGGCCTCTTCCAGACTGCTCCCTCATTCACGCACAGAGACCAGTCCCTTCCCTACAAGTCTTTCTGGAACAGAGCTAAACCCTGAGCACACAGGGCATTTGGGTACCAGGGGCTAATCAGCTCAATACTGAGGCAGGGAGGGAGCATACTGCCATAAGGTCTGTATTAGAGTTACTGACTCCAGAGGTACTACTTCTACAATCACTACTATAGGACAGCTGGGCGGCCAGGAGAATTAACTGAACTCACACACCAGAATCTACACTCTGCTTGGCAGAGAAGAGGTGGCAGCCTGCTGGAGCATGCCTCTCAGGAAGAGGTCTAGAACAGCAGCCTTTAATGGCAAAGTCTAGAGCTGGGTCCTCTATAGGAGGGTGGCTTCTGCAAGAGGCCTGAACACAGTGCAGGTTACAGGATCTTCTACAAGGATGATCAGGCAGCAGGAGGACCGTATGGCAAATCAGG
Source organism: Grammomys surdaster (assembly GCF_004785775.1). NCBI lineage: Eukaryota > Metazoa > Chordata > Mammalia > Rodentia > Muridae > Grammomys > Grammomys surdaster. The sequence goes on along the minus strand of NW_021604607.1, from coordinate 9,677,388 downwards.
TCTTGTTACATTTACCCCTAACTGGAGCTATCTTCTGGGATCACATGTCTGTTACAATGGCTGCCCACCCCCCTTGCCAATCCTCTCTTCTGCATATCTTCCTTTTTTGTTTTTAATTAGATCAGTGTTTTGAGATAAGGAGTCAGGGTACTTCTTTAGCCTACTCTGTGCTACCAACAGGAGGAAAGCCATACAGGTAGTCTCCAGGCCCCACCCCAGCCTCCTCTATATTTACCATCTCTACTATGCTAACTTCAGCATCTTGAGTTTTCACAAAAGCTTCTTTTTGAGGGAAGAACTTCACCAAACAAGATAATCTTTATATTCCCTTTCCAAGTATAAACTCCATGGTTCTATAGACCTCTAAACAAAAACATGAAGATGAAAGCCATGCTATTTCCATTACTAGCAACCCAGGTGACTGGCAAATTGCTGCTAGGGAGTTTCTGAAATTTTGGATTTTAAGTGTCTCTAGGCAGCTGCCTCTCACCACCAGTGTCTACCTGAGACCAATGACTGTCTCTTAAAGTCGTGGACCAAGTACAAATTCCTTTAAGGGCCATCCCATCTGGTCTCTTATCCAATCTTGTACAGCATCTCTTCTGGTTCTGTCAGGCACTGCTCATGATGTGTGATCCAGCATCCAGATGCACCACCTTGGCAGGTTCTTTCCTATCACTTCTGGTATTTCAAACTACACTTCTGTTTTAAAGCTAATCTCAAACACCCACCTCCCCTAGAAAGCCTTTTCTTCTGTACTTTTATACCTACTACCTCCACTGCTCTTTGACCTCCATAAGCTCCACTACTAGTTAACTGTCTCACGACACTGGACTGCAGTATAACTGAACATGACAATGGAGGCCCTACTGAGGCTCCGGTCCATATGCTGAGAGTACTCACCACAATGCTGAGCTTGTACTAAGGCTCCTTGGTGCATGAGTAGCAGATGTTGTTAACTTACTCAACAAAGGCTGGGCTGTATCTGTACAACCTCTCTCATTCTGTAATCGAACAGCATTAGCCTTATCAAACAATTAAACCTCACCTAGCCTGTAAGAAGGCCTCTTTCCTCCTGGAACATTTCCTTGACCCCTCAACCCACAAGATAGCACTTACTTCTCCCATTTCAGCTCTATAGCAACTCATTCCAGCCCTTATTAAATTTGTACTTGCTTATGGTTAATCTGTTCTTGTCTTGGTCAGACTTTTTTTGTTTGTTTTAAGAGATTTATTTTTTATTCTATATATATAGGTATTTGCCTGTATGTATTATCTGTGCACCATGTGCATGCCTGCTGCCTATAAAAGCCAGAAGAAGGCACCAGATCTCCTGGGACTGGAGTGATAGGTAATTGTTAGTTGCCAGGCAGTTGCTGGAAACCAAATCCAAATACTCTGCAAGACTAGCAAGTGGTCTTAAACTACTGGGCCATCTCTCTAGGATCTCCACATGGTTTCTGAAACAGGGACAATATCTTCCATCTTATATTTATAAATATTTTGGCTTTTGAGACAGGTTTCCCTATGCAGCCTAGGCTAGCCTTGAACTGGCAGCAATCCTCCTGCCCTAGCCTCCTTCTGAGTGCTGAAATTATAAAGCCACACCACTGTGCTCTAGAAGTATCATTCATTTTCATATTCTCCAGCATGCTTCTATATTGTTCTCTACTGTCTGTGAATTGGAATTGGCTTTAATTCACTGGAAATGGCTCAAGGAAGATGCTGGTTTATCTAAGAGACAGAACTTGATACACATTAAAAGGAAAAAAAAAACCCACTGTAGTAGGGCTCTACACAGTATTATGAAAATGCAAAACAGACCATGACAATATTGTGCAAACCTTCTAACAGCAACATTCCGCTCCTATTCTCCCAAGATCAACAGCAATGAGTAGAGGAAAAGTTATTTCTGTGCTTTCAAACAAGCTTATTACTAACTCCAGGGTGGGGTTGCAGATTTCAATATTTAAAAAGCATAAAGCATCTGCAGTTGGGGACTGAATGCGTAGTACACAACTGTGTGAAAGGACTATCTTTCACTTTCCACTGCAGTGTGAAGCTCTGATCCTGGGCAATGTGATTCAAGGCTCGGTTAAACAGACTAATCACATCTGACTCCGTTACCCTGACTAGCTTGCAGAAGCTCAGCTGTCAGCAAGAAACTCTTCAAACTTCACTTCTTAAACAGCTTGCTCCTTGTTGCATTTGCAAAAGTAGTATTTAATGAAGTGGATGTTTTGCACCTTGTATCACAGGTTTAGGTTTAAATGTAACTTCATACTTCTGTTGTTTTAAAAATACAAACAGGATCTCCTCTCAAGGTGTCATGGCCTTAAACATTCCTGAGATGTCTGAAAGGGAAGAAGTTTGGGTCTAAAAATACACCAATGCCATCTCTCCCACTACTCAACTCTTCACCAGGTTGAAGGCGACTTCAAACAGACTGAGTTAGAGGATAAAAGAAGAGTCCTAGTGGTAGTCTCCTCTCCCCACAGAATCTCAGACTGAGAATAAAGCAGTGGTCACATTCCCACTCTTTCTGTCTGTCTCTCAGATGTCGAGAAGAGGAACTGCTGGGGAAACCTTTTAGACAAAAGAAGAAAGGGGAGAGAAGAAAAGGGAGAGGAGGGGGAAGAAAAGAGAAGAAAGGAAAGGAAAGCAACAAGTCCAGCCCACTCTTACACACAAAAGCAAGATACTGGCAGGTGTGCTATCTGACTAGTTAGCCTTGTTGAGACTCGTGTGCCTTCAAGTCTTGGCAGGGACCACAAATGATAGCCTTACAACGCCCCATGATCACCGACTACAACAGCCTCTCTGGGCTGGACTCCTGCCAGTGGCATGGAGGTGGGACAGCAAGTTACAGCATGGCTGAGGGCTGACACCATACTATTTCTCAGGTCACTGCAAAAGAGGGAGCTATTTCCTGTGGAGGGGAGCAGTCCAGAACACAGGAGACTGGGGAGGGGCTGGGGCCATGGGAAAGTAGAATCAGACCTAAGCCCCAGTATTTCTGCCCTGGCAGTGTAGTCTCTTGTGTGAACAAATCTGGTGGTTAGAAAAGAAATGCTGTCTTCAGCTGTTGTGAAGCAAATGGAATTCTTTCTAGAGCAGATTGTGTAGCTGGCCACAGACCCCTGGGAAGACCAGGGATTGCCACACACAAGCAAGCCCCAGCCTTGTCTCTATAAGCACACTTTACTCACATTCTTAAACCCATAGGTCCTCAAGGGGAACAGCACTCAACTTACTGGGGACTAGTAAAGAAGAACACACAGGGGTGGGAGGAGCATCAAAGGAAGCTGACGAGGAAGTGAATCAATGTTACAGTTCATAGTTTGCAAGTCAGAGCTGGCTTGAGGGACCAAGTACTAGAGTTGGCCCTTAGAGTAGCTCTTCAGCAACACAAACTCTCTTGTACCTACTTCCTTCATCAACACCATTTTACTGAAACAAACAAACAAACAAACAACCCCCCAAAACCAAACAACTCCCCCCCATATTTCCAAGGCTGCCTTCTTACTAACCTTGAGACCTATTCTAGTATTCTCAAGAGCCCATTTTCCTCATCAGACTATCAGACTGTTACTTTACAAAATGACAAATATCCAACTACATGCCAACAAAGCACTGATTCTCCCACAGACCCTGAGGCCACAGGGACGGCTGCCTGGACCAAGAAATGTAACTTTCCCGTGGTGTCCTGGTCCCATGCAGCCCTGATGTTGGGAGCGCATGCAGGTCTGATGACTTGGGTAGTCTTGAGTCTGCTCTTGCAGCTCCAAGCTTCTGTCTAGCAAGGGAGAATGAGGCCATGAGGGCAAGAACATTTCTAACTGGGTTATATAATTGCCGTGGCTGATGTCTTAGCCTTTGCTAAATTTTTAAACTATGAACTATGTTTCAGCATCAGCAACAGGTTTCACCTGGAGCTGGCAAGTATTTAGGTTCTCAGGTCCTACCTTCATTCTAACTAGTGACTTCTGAGCATACTTTCTGAAAAGCTCTATCCTATCTAGAAATAAGTCCTAAGCCCCCAACATTACAAACAGTGTCTGGACAGATAGAGGCAGTAAGGCCCGGGGGGAAAATGCTTGACAAGGACTTAACAGCTGAGTCCTCAACAAATGTTAGTAGTTTTCAGTGCGGTCCACTCCTGGTCAACTGTGTGAATGAATGGATTCTCCTGAATTCTGAGGACTATGGCTCTCTACATTCGAAGGACCGAGAAGTGAAGTTACACTGACTTCATGAGGTTTTCCATATTTAAAATCCCAAGCCTAAGAGTTTGCCTGAAAAACTGTTTTCTTGCCCTCTTTACACCAAAACTGTGGTTTAAAAAAACAGTTGCAGTGCTTAAAACAGTCTGGCGTAGCCCCCAAGGGGCTGACAAATAAAGTGACCTAAGTACAGTCTATTCTACTTTAGCCACATCTTAAACGATGAAAATATGACATGACCTTCTGGGACAATGACCACATGAGGGTCCCAGGCTTCAGTGGACTTGGGAAGCCAAAGGCATTTATTTCTAAAGCAAAGTCTCTCAGAGTGGGAGCTGATGCCGGTAGGTTTAAATCTTTCCCGGTGATTGTAGCATTCCAGTCTGAGCATCAGGAACTACTGTTTGGAATGAGAACTTACTACCAGCCAACCCCGGCATTAGTGCCAAGGCTAGGAGTCAGAGTCTCCTGTGGGGTCCCAATGGGAGAAGTGGCTGGGTGAGGACAGCAGGGATGCATGCAGAGCATGCTCTATGAAGAGCGGTGACCAGAGCCAGAGTGGTAGTGTACCAGTGTTACCCCAGCAGTAGGAGGCCTGTGGCTAGGCAATGGGTGGGTGCCTAAGGCTGGCTAGGCTAAAGACAAGGCTCTGTCTCAAAGTAAAATTAAAACTATTCCCATCCCCATCCCCCCAGAAGGAAGAGAACGAGACCGAATGTGCAAGCAAGCACATACAGGGAAAAATAAAGCACACAGCTTGCCAACAGGACCTGAACAAGTTGTTAGTTTGGTACCTGGCACCTATGGCAGAACACACAGTACACCCAGGCCCTAGTGTCACCCTTCGAAAGCCCAGGGAAAAGTCCTTATGAAGCAGAAACAAATGGTTAAAGTGTGTCAGTTACTGTGTTAAAACATTATACTGTGTTAAAACTATATTTGTTTGCCTTATCTCTGAACTTATGTCAAACGAAACTATTGTCATATACAGGACATGTCTCTACAAAAAAAGTTAATTTTCTAATACCAGGAGAATTTTGAGATGAACTCATGGAATCATATATACTGATTGCTTCATCCAGTACAAAATAGGCATTCCAAAACTAAGTTTTAAAAACCCTTAACCTGGCCGGGCGGTGGTGGCGCACACCTTTAATCCCAGCACTTGGGAGGCAGAGGCAGGCGGATTTCTGAGTTCAAGGACAGCCTGGTCTACAGAGTGAGTTCCAGGACAGCCAGGGCTATACAGAGAAACCCTGTCTCGAAAAACCAACAAAAAAAACAAAAAAAACCCCACCTTAACCTTTTGGCTGAGGTCTCCACGCACTGTTTGTGGGAAGAGGAACTCATACTGCACGGCAGCTGTAGCACCGTGCTGTCTCTCAAGAGACTTAGTCTACTCTTAGAAATGAGGCCTAAGCCAGAATTACAGACTGACTCAATACACACAGTCACACCCGGACTTTTTACTAGAACATTATTTAGGACATTAAAAGGTAGAATAATGAAGCCAGTTATAGTGGCACATGCTTTTAATCCCAGCACACCTGAGAGGCAGAGGCTCGTGCTCCCCGCCCTCCCCCCTCTCTCTTCCCCTTCCTCCCGTCCTCCCTCCCCCCCCCCCCCCCCCCCCCCCTCTCTCTCTCTCACACACACACAC
>NW_021604607.1:9590260-9671105 GCF_004785775.1 Grammomys surdaster | reverse complement strand
AGTACAGAGATTTTTGTTTGGAGTACTTGCTATTTTTAAATGTTTTAAATATAGTTACTACGTTAATCCCAGCACTTCTATCTGTAAAGCTAAACCCTGTACCATGAACAGCAGCTCTTGGCTCTGCCCTCTGACACATGCTATCAATGGCAGCTCTACTTTCTATGTCTATGAATGATCTACTCAGTCAACTCTCTCTCTGGATACCTAAATGTTGTGGCACAAGTCAGATCTCCCTTGCTGGCTGGGGATATAGCTGTGGCAGGGCACCGGCCTAGCATGTGCAGAGTCCTGGGTTCAATCCCTAGCTGGGGATGGGAATTTCTCTTTTAAAGATGGACTAATACTACCATATGTATATATCATATTTTGCTTCTTTTACTGTCAGCAATGAACGTTGCTGTTCTGTGGTGTAGTTACCAGGAAGAAAGCTGCTATGAGCATGAGCATGTTAGTACAACTATCTAAGTCTCTGTGCGTGCGCTCTCTCTCTCTCTCTCTCTCTCTCTCTCTTTTCTTCTCCCTTTCTCTTTCTCTTTCTTTCTCTCTGTGAACTTAGAAAAAGAACTGCAGGACTATATATTGATTCTATTTTCAATTTTTAAGGAAGTGTGACATCATTTTCCATAGCAGGTATAAAGTTTTAAGTAAAATAATAGCAAATATTTTCATATTGCAAAGTAAAAAAAGGAAGCTATAACTTTTATACTTAATAGAACCTTAGCTCTATAAAAGAAAAAAAGGAAAAAAGATGAGGTAACCACATAAAATTGTTAACAATAACATAATTTCCATTGGACTGTGGTAAGAGTAGAATTCATTTTTATATTCTTTTTCAAATTTGTACTAGACTATTTTTCCTTGATATGAACTGATAGCCAAGGAAAATCATGGAAGAAGTTCAGTAGAAAACGTTTCCCTCTGGCCATCCCATTGCCTGCCCCATTGAGTCCAGCAGTACACAAAGCTCACCAGGCTGTCCTTATCTTTTTGGGTTTTGTTTTGTTTTTCGAAACCATTTCAATGAGTAGCTCAGACTGGCCTGAAATTGGCATCAGCCCTTTTGTCTCTGTGCCCCTAAGTAGTAGGATTAACACATGTGTACCCACACACATGGTTAATATCATCAAGTTTTCTAAAAGGAACATCCAATACATATTTACTCTTTTATGGCTGAAGGAAACACAAGATAACAAACCACTTCTAAAAATTTTGAAGCCCTATATAATTACAATCCCAAATCATACCCAAAGTAAATAAGTCGTTTCCTCTTAGTCCTGCTTGAAAGAGCTTTTCAAAGTTCTTCCTGTTTGGGCAGGGCCTGTGACTGCTAGGACAGCAGAGCTGCAGCCTGCAGACAGCAAGAGCAGCAGGAGGGCCATCCTTGGGGACTAGATGGCACTCTAGACAACCTTTCCAGGATGGGGCTCATTCTGATCTCACTTGGTGCCTAACCTGGGCAGGCTTTCCTCCCCACCGGGATCTGGTAACTGCTGCCCTCACACAAGGGGAAAGAGAACTGGACTGAGAAGGGAAGGCTGAGAAAAGAGAGAAGGGAAGATGGGAAAGATTAATGAGCTGACCTGACTTCCATAAGACTCTTGACATCCTGGAATGAAAAGCAGCCTGGAAGAGCAAATGCCACGTCCTTTATTCAAACAGCATTCCCATACAGCCATTTATCACATAAAAGTCTCCAACAACCTTGCTCACCCAGCTCATATAAGTAAGTCCTTATTAATCTCACAAAGCCAAAACACAAATGTATAACAAAAGTCTGTGTGCTTTCAACTTAAGAGTTCAAATTTTAAAAATCAGTTGATTACCTGTAGCTCCTATAAAATTTTTTTTTAAAGAAACCTTTTGGACAAAAGGACAAATAAATGGCCCATCCCCTAAAATTCTCAAGCTTATTGGACTGAATGAACTCAAGGATTGAATAAACTATAGGAGGAAAAGTGTGTTACTGCTAGAACCTACATCAACAGTTTCTTTCCCAGCCACAGTACTTTCTCATAGGTTACACTAGAAGGCTACAGTAAGTCCAAGGCACATTTATCTTCCATATGTAAATGCCCAGGAATATAAAGGGGCCTCTCCAGCAGTTGACTCTGGAATACTCCCACAGTAACATCTTCACAGCAAAACAGGGCAAGAAAGTCAGAAAGGATTTGCTTTGACAGGTGACTACCATGACCCTAACTGGGTTCATCTGAGCATGCAGCTGACCAGTGTAGACAAACACCTCCCAAAGCAAGAGGTCCTTGGAGACAAGGCAGGCTCAGAACAGGTGATGGTTTCATTACTTACATGGAGTTCTACGGTTTCGAACTCGGCCTGTGAGTGTCCTTCAATGGCGTGGATAATACAGAATGGCTCCCGTAAAGCTCTGGAATATCTTGAGCTTCTGTAGCAGGATTTCCTCCCAAACTCTATTCTAGGCTCTGAACACACCCTGATTAATACTTGTAGAAATGTACATTAAGGAGTAAGAGGAGGCCTGGCATTAGAAGCCACCCACTGACTTGAAAGTTCACACTTGGATAAAAGAGAGTTGACTGTAGGAAACAGAGCCATGACTTTCCTGTACTCTGAGCAAGGAGGTAGAACCCACATGAGGGAAGCTCCTAGGACTCAAGGCTTTATTTTCTAGGCTAAGGCTAAGGAAATCAGAGGAAAACGTCAGAAGTTGGTGGAAGGGATGATCACAATGATAAGGTTGACTGGACAACAGTGACAGGGACTATGGGGGATGTCTGCCAGGTAGGAAGGCCCTCTCCAGCTGAAGAGTGGGTGCTTAGAAGTAAGACTTCACCGGCCATCTCCAGGCCGAGCAAAACTGAAGCCCGTCAAGAGCTGGCCTGTCCTTCCCTCTTCTTTCTCATGCAATTGGAAGGAATGGACTGAGGAAGTAGGTGGGCGATGACTTCCAGTGAGCTTGAGCGAAAGGGATAAAGACTCCTCCCTTAGACAAGCTTCAGAACCAAGGCTTAACTCTTGGTGAGGGTATGGCTAAAAAAAGATTTTCAGCAGACAATTCTTGGAGAGCCTCCATTTCCTGATCCCCAGAAATAACAGCTTGAAAGAAAAGACCTGATCTATTATTACTTGGTGAAAACTAAGAGACAAATGTGATCCCAGGTCTCTGTTCTCTGGAAGTGTGTCTCAGAGAGGTTAAAGGCAACAGGCTGCACATAAGACAAGCAATATCATGCTTAGGGAAACCACTTAACAGCTTGCCACAACCTCAGTGGCACTTCAGACAAAGAGGGCCCAACCAGTAAGCATGCCTACAGTTAAGTATGGCTTAAGACAGTCACTACACACCCTATCACCACACCCACCACTGTGGACAGCCACCAGTGGCTCTCCTCTCTGGCTCTTTCAGTGTGGCCCGCCCAGTTTTCTCTGCCTCTTGGAGGGTTATGGCATCATTTCACAAGACCATCTTAAGTACCACTGGTCTCTTCTTTCTTTTTTTTCCCCAAGACAAGTTTCTCTGTATAACAAAGCCCTGACTGTCCTGGAATCGATTTGCAGACTAGGCTGGCTTCAAACTCATAGAGATCTCCCTGCCTCTTCAGTCTTGAGTGTTGTGATTAAAGGCATGCACTACCACTGCCCACAACTGGCCTCTTCTTAACTACCTTTGCCAGAGTTAACTCATAGAGAAGCCTTGAAGAGACACTGTCCTACCGATATCTGGAGTTTTGAACACAGTGTAGCGTGTCTTCTACATATGATAAAACAGAAGCCTGTTTTTACTCTTTACATCACTCTTATCCTTTATATTCTAAGTTCCAGAATAAGCACATGTAAGAATGGCAAAACAGAAGAAAAAAAGAAAGAAAAGAAAAAAGAAAAAGAAAAAAGGTCACCCTCTGCTTTTGCTGACATAATCCTCCTATCCACCTAATCACTGCAAATTTCAGTTCCCTTTTCCATGCAAGTCCTACCTTCTCTTCAGTGCCTTCAAGTCACCCAAGGATCTTTAACCTTTAGGCTGCCATGGTTCCTAAGGGTTTGTACAGTGCAGAGCAGCCAACAGGGTTGGGTTGTTGGTGAGGGTAAGAAACACGTGGCTATTGAACTATATCAAACCCCTAGCCCCAACACTCAGCAATTTTAGAAAAACTATCAAGAAATACTTTTTTTTTTACCACAACACAAAGGTCTAAAGTACTCTTAAAAAGTTTGGAAACTAATATGAACAACTTAAAATTCCTCACAACTAGAAACAGCAATTCTCGAACACACCACTAACCCAATGATGCCTCCTCATATGGGGCTTTTACATACCTCATGGCTAGCCAGAGTTTGGCTCTGGTACAAACAGTGATGTCACTCAGCTCCTGTCGGAAATCTGCATTTGTTCTGTGTCTGGAGTCTGTAATGTAGGCTTGTAACAAATGAAAAACCTAAACCAGAAAAGAGAAAGAACAATCCTCTGCTGTGAAAGGGGGTTGTTCATACACACTCAGCTCCTCCCGTTTAGATCCCTCCAACAGTCCTCAGAGGAGACGGACTGCCTCCACAAGGAAGCATGCTGAAAGCTGCAGGCTGGAGGTTGCTGCAGCGGGAGAAAGCCCAGGGCCTGGCCACACAGACTCGTGCTCTGGACGGCTCCCACAATTCCCCAGACCAAGGACCACTGTGACCACATAATCCTCAGCCTCAAGAGCTTCTTAGGTAGAAACAACCTACATGCTGAGTTCAGCTGAGAAGTAGAATCACCTTTATTTCAGCAATCTTACAAGAAACTAACTCCAAGTCTGCATGGGAAGGAACTATGTGTGAGTCTATGTGGCTTAGACATAAATCTGGGTTCATCAGGACAGTGCGGGCTAATGAGGTAGGAAGAGCACAGCACGCCTGTGCAGAAACAGGCCGTAGTGTCTATAACAAATCTTCCAAACTTTTCCTTAGCAGTCAGAAGGGACAACAGTCAGATGTGGTGTACACTTTTGACACTTACATGGCAATTATATACCAGCATTAAAAGCAGAGAGAGCAGATCCTGATGTCTCTCAACTGTTTATATTCATGATGGTGGCACTGTCTGACCACACAAGCAATCCAGACCATGGGTAAATCTGTGTGGGCTTCTCCTCAGCAATGGCATCCACTGTGCCTCTGTGAGGAGCACAAATCTTAGGGGAAGAATGAATAAGGGTTCTCTGGGCTGAAAGCCTCATGGCACACAATTCCTTTGGTTGGTCGGTCACCTATGTAAGCAGATAAAGATGAAGGAAATAAAGTGGCAGTGGACACATTAAGTTTTTTTTTTTTTTTTAAAAAAAAAAAACTATTTTAGTATTTTCCCTTTTCTTTTTTATCCTCTGCTGGGATTATAGACACACAAGCTGCCACATCTGGCTTTATGTGGGTTCCTGGGATAAGTGTAAGTACTTTATTCATGGTACCATCTCCCACTCTGTGCCTCAGTCTTCCAAGTACTGGGACTAGAGGCTGAAGTCACATGTCCAGATTCTCCTCCTGTTCCACCCTTTTTTAGATAAGAACTCAAGTAGCCCAAGGTGGTCTCAAACTCCTTATGTAGTTGAGGATGGCCTTGAACCAGTTGATCCTCCTGCTTCTGCCTCCTGAATACTGGAATTACAGGTGTATGTCACCAGGCCTAGTCTAACTTTTTTCTGAAGCACAAGTATATGGGAGTGTGGGCTCTGCCCCTGGATGAACACTGAAACACTTTCTCTAACAAAGGACCTGTTCTCTCAGAAGCACCGATCAGATGCTGCTCCCTCACCACAGCCAGCAGGGAGCAAACCACCCGGCATAGAGCCTGGAGAACTGGGCTGGCTGGGGCTTCTGTTCCTATGTGGTGACTGCCAGAAGGAAAAATACTTCCCTCAGCCTCAACCCCCACTGTCCTGAAAGAGCTGGCAAAGTCACTGGGCCTTGCTTTCTTTTCTCCACAGCTGCACTAAACCAACCACCAGGGCTTTCATGTGTCACAGCGCTGTAATTAATCAGCAGACACCAGCAAAACACACGACTATGGAATTTACTTGTCAAGAGAGCTATGAGGTTTCAAATGCTTCTCATTTAGAAGCAATCACTTCAGAAATAACCCCCTGTGGATGTTTAAGCCCTGGCCTATATTTGCTCACCTTGCTTGGCAAAAACAAGACTGTTTTTGAAACGCTTGGTAGCTCTGGCTTATGAATGTCAGCCTACAGCCCATCAATTCTGTCACCCTGGGTACACACCACACAGCAACTGTAATCCTAGTAACTCACCAAGGACAGAGAGTGATCTGTCTGCACCTGACCAGTGTACACGGAGGGGCATGTAGGCAAACCTGGTGGACACAAGCAAGTAGAAGAGGCAGCGCAGTACAAATCGAGCACATGTCAGAGAAGCAGAGGACAGAGCAGAGATGGAACGGAGAAGACAAAGCAGATGGAGAGGAATGGCTTGCAAACAAATGTGAAACAGATTAGTATTTCTGAGAAACAGTCATGAAAATATTTATGCACAACCATCCTCACATGACATTTGAAACACTGGACTCGAGAAAAACGAGGTAATCGTTCAGTGTGAAGTTCAGGGAGGTCTGGAAGGAGCCATTTGTCTCTCAGTTCTTGGGCTGAAAGCTACAAGGCCACTCTTCTCTCCTTCTGCATTTGCCTACAGTGTTGGTACTGAGTGTGGTTAGACCAGGGCCTGGGATAACTTGCAAACTGCAATCATAGAGCTCGAGCTGCCAGGCTAGTCAGTGACGGAGCAGGACTCATTAGACACACCAAAGTGCTGACAAGCATACCACCAGTTTAGGGGCCCTAAGTTTACAACAGTGTTCAAACATCCAGTCCACAAATACTTATCAAGCAAATGTTATTACCAGATAGTGTCCTGGGATCTGTAGCACAGACCAAGCAGTCCCCCGCCCCCCCCCCCCAGGTTGTGTTCTAGTCATGAGGACTAGAGAAGTGAAAACCCAGCAGCCTCCCTGATACCGCATGCTAGTGATATCACTTGCCTGGCTTTCCACGTTTGTGAGGCCAGTACATGGTAGGAACTCAGCAGCACTGAATGAAACATATGCTGGTGTTTAGTGTCTCTACTGACAGTAACTGTCTCAGGTATATTCTCATGGAGCTTGTACATTGCAGTAGGTACCAACTTTGTGTTCAGGGTAGACACATAGCTGAATGATACCATTCTCCTCAATTCCTATGACTCCTGATGTGATGGAGACAGCAAGGCTAGACAAATGGGAAGACTCCAATCACATGGCTCACACTCTGAGGGCAAGCAGACATGGTTGTAAACCAAGGCACTAGCTATATATCTTTTGACCAACTAAGTTAACATCTGTTTCCTTATGTTAAGAGATGGTACTCTCTTCTGTCTTTTCAACTGATTATTACTCTAATTTGTGCGTGTGTGTGCTATGGTACATGTGTAGAGGTCAAGGGACATATTTTGGGGATCAGTTCTGGTGATGGAATTTAAGATGTCAAACTTGGCTTGGCTGAATCATATTGTCAGCTCAGTGGCCCCCTTTGTGGAAAATATTTCAAGGCACCGATGGGTATCTGAAACCTTGGTTAATATAAACCTTACATAACTATATTTTTCCTATATACACATACACATCTATAAAAAGTTTAACTTTCAAACTAATCACAACAAAAGAGAAATAAAACAGAAATCAATAATATACTATAATAAAAATTTCTTAAAATTAACTTCATGTTTGGGACCCCCCCCCTTTTTTTTTGGATTTTTGAGACAGGGGTTCTCTGTGTAGTACTGGACATCTTGGAACTTATTCTGTAGGTCAGGCTGGCCTCAAACTCAGAGATTGCCTGCCTCTTCCTCCTCAGTGCTAAATTTAAAGGCAGTGTCACAACACCCAGTTTGAAGTTTAATATTTTTAGCCTGCAGCTGACAGTAATTGAGCCTTCAGAAGGTAGCACTAATGGGAACAGAGGTACTTCTGCAGTTTGTGACCAGAGAGATATAATGTTTATTTACACACACACACACACACACACACACACAGACACACACACACACCCCACCCCAACTGGCATACATTACATTCCTGATAAAAATGTGGGTTCTGTTGTACGTATGTTGTCTGTTTCTTCCCTATTAACTCTATTCTGAAAATAAACTCAAAGAAGTCACTATAAAAGGACTGATATTCTTATCTGTCAAGGAAAAGAAACTTGCTGGAGTCAAGAGACTGATTTTGAAAGAAAAAAGAAAGATCCTATCAATGATATAGAGTCTCACAACTGCAAATAATTCCAGTTCCAGAGTATCTAATACCATTTCCACACACACACACACACACACAGAGGTATGGACACATGCATGCTCACATATATACATACAATTTAAGAAAATCTTTAAAAGGTATTTACTATTCAATAGTGCTTGGCTAATTGTAACATTGTACCACACTAATGAAAATACTAATAGAACAGAGTTGGAGGAGAGAAATACACATGGAAATTCTTGTACACAATATTTTCATAGCTCTATCACTATTTTAAAATAGTCTCTTAATTTAAAAATGTTTTGGGACTGGTCAGAGATTAGCATGGTGTGTAAGTCAGGATGAGAAAGACCTCAGAGGCAACATGGTGGGATTGATCTTGTCATGTGACCAGCAGAGCCCTCTTCAAAGGGAAGACTTCAGGGATGGAAGCTGTAACTTGCAGGGAGATGTCAAAAGCTGTTCCAGATAAGACAGGGGGTCCAGGACCACGGCAGAAGTCCAGTTAAGAGGTGATGTGTTGAACCAGGGGCTAAAGACTAATAGGCACGTGGGCCATGAGGCCTCAAAGCCTACAAGTGCTTCTGTAAAAATATTCAGAAGCTGGAAGATAGCATATCAGCATCATCCCTGTTTTCAACTTCTTTTCAAACTCAGAAGACCCACTTGTAGTGGACCTAACAAGTCACAAGTTACCCACCCTCAGCAGAATGGTAGGAGCTGCTCACTACTGCTCACTACTGCTCACTACTGCTAAGGGACTATTAGTGCCATTTGTCACTGCTCATTTTTCTTAACTTTGGAACATGAAAACCAAAATTAAATATTTACAAAGTGCAAGACTGTATCGAAGGTCTGAAATCATAGGATAGACAGAGAGGGCATGAGTTGAAATGATTCCTCTAGGTTTTGACCAGGACACATTCTGATTTTTGGTACCCTCTAAGAATCACATCTAAACTCTAGCAGCAGTGGGCAGAGAGGGAAGCTCATGTGTGAGAGCCGTTCTTGGGCTGCCAAGTAGGCTGACAGCTAGGAAAAAGAAGCGGGACCTCAAGAAGATATTCTTAACTTGGGAAGCTGGGCAACCTTTCAAGATCAGGATTAGAAGGGTATCCCCAGCAGTCTGAGAATGAGGGAGGGGGACTGGATTAGTTTGGATTTAAGATCTTGTTTACTGAGATTTGGGGTAGGGAACATCTATGTGATGGTTTCTCTAGTTAGTCATTTATTGCACAAAACAGCAATTCTTTTGAGACCAAGATGGATCTCTACTTATCCATTAACCTTAGTATAGAGGACAGTTTACCTCTAGGCATGGCAGGTCCCTAAAGTGGACTCAGAGGTATCATCAATGAGAGAAAATAGAAGAAGAAAGCTTTGCTGCTGCAAGATAACCATGCCTGATAGCTCAGCTGCTTGATGACTTAGCTGCCTCATGGCTCAGCTGACAGAGACCTGCACTACACCAACCTGGTGAGTTCAGAACCCAGGTCCCATCGGAAGGAGAGAAGTGACTCCATGGAGTTACTCTCTGACCTTCGCATGAATGCTGTGGTACCCCAGCCCCACCATCACACATACATGCTGCAACAACAGCAGCAACAACAACAACAACGGAAGGAAAGAAGGAAGGGAGGAAGGAAGGAAGGAAGGAAGGAAGGAAGGAAGGAAGGAAGGAAGGAAGGAGAGCAGAGAGAAAGAATAGTTAGAAAGAGTCTTCTTCCGTCAAAAAGAGGCAGAATTGATCACAGTTGGCAGCAGCATGCCCCAACTATTACAAGCATGGCTGGTCAGCCCTGCCCTAAGGAGGAGCAGTCCATGAAGGGGCTGAATGAAGGTCAGGGGATCCTGTATTTCTTACACTGAAAAAGTAAGCTGTAATGAGACACCACATTGAGAACCTGGAAACAGTTAGGGTCGCCCTCTACCCAGACTCTAAACACAGAGAGACTCTGGGGGATGGGGGTGAGCAGGCATCTGTGGGAAGCATGTGGCCCATCTGGGCAGCCCAGGATCTTAAAAGCAGTTCCATTGTATGAATGTAATGCATTCTGAATAAATGTCATGCGCCTAAAAAAGAGTCATGAGCCAATGCCCTGAATAAACTCGAACTGCACTAGTAAAATATGTCTGACTTATGCTGCTTTACTAAAATAGTGGCTTGTGTGGGACAAGATCAAGATGATATATGGCTGTTTGGGAAGGCAATGCTGAGACGGGTTTCTCCACAGAGCGTGGCTTTCAGACCAATTTCCTCCCTTTTAAAATCAACAGCAGCTGAGCTCCAGAAGTCAGCATGGCCTGAGCAGTTATGCAGGCCATGGAAAAGGCCAACTCTAGTAAGACAAGAGACAGTCATCTCAAACGTCAGACCTAAAGGGGGTGAGTGGATGTAGCCATCAGTGATCCTAAACTCTGAGGATCAATGCTAGTCCATTCACTTTTACAAGTGGATTTTGATAAAATATAAAATAAAATAAAACAAAGTAAGTTCAGTCTTTTTCCTCTTGCAGCATACAGACTTGGCAAGCACTTTGATCTTATCCACTCGGGTCAGCACACCCACCTGCATCTGCCTTCCTGCTGCCTTCTTCCTGTATCACCAACCACAGCTAAGTCACTGCTACATTCTTCCAAACTCAGTGTTTACACAGGATTTTGTTTCAGCTGCTAAACCATCTGCATTTTTTTAGGGACTTAAATAAATGATCTATGCCGGGAACATACAGTATAGAGTGATGTCAGCCCCACCATCCCCCTTTTCTCAACTCACTGGTTAGAACAGGCAAACATTGTTTCAGCCTGTACTGGGAATGTGAATATTTATCCTGTCAACTTAATTCATACAAACAGAACTAAAGACAGGCAGGCAGGATGAAGTATATGGCTTTAAGTCAGACTGAAAAAGGGGGTAGGAGGGGAATGGTTGAGAAAAATATCTAAACTTTCTAATTCACAGAAACACACCTCTTCACATAATCGCTGGAAGTGGAGACAGCAAACATTTCAAAGGCAGACTGCACACATGTGCATGCATGTACATGTGTGCATCTATGTGCCTGTGTTTCAGTAAAGTCAGGGAGAAAGCCCAGTAACATCTGTCACTTCCAGTCACTTTAAGATCAGCCAGGTTGCAGGATTGGTTTTCTGCTTCAGGCACACTGACTGAAGCCTCAGGTAGACCACAGTTTCTCAGAAGCACCCTTCTTGTTGCTTGGGCTTGTTGGGCACATGTACTTGCCTATGCCATTTGTAGAATCCAATGGAGGGGCTCATTGCCAGTAACACTGTCACAGACCTTGGAAGAGTGTGGCCTCTAGGCAACACCTTAATGACACTTGAATTCCTTAGCTGGGTCATCCTCAAGAACCTGGGCGTGTGTCACCCACAATCATCCCATAATGGGATTAGAAAGCAGAGCAGGAAACATTTCGGGCAGCTGCTCCACCAAACCTCAGTCTGTTTATGAGATGGGAGAACATATCCCTGTGAAGTTCTTAGTAAGTGGTATCTTTGTGGAAGAGGACACTAATCCCAGGTGAAGCTACTTCTTGCCTGACCAACCTGGGGAGTGTGTCACTGGGAATGCATCATACACCATGAAGGACTAAAATATACAAACCTATCCAAATGGCTGTGTGCAGATTTGCTGTGCCCTTCCTTTCTAGAACTCTCCCATCAAGCTGGTCAAGAGCCCAAAGACCTTGCACCTGGATGATGTCTTTCCTCCAATACTTATTTTCTAAAGGCAAGCTCTGATGGTAATGTTTATGCCTTGCAAAAACTCTCTTCAAGGACTAGCTGGGACCTTAAAGCTCCACCTATATTTCCAGTTTTGCCTTCTACCTTCTCTATGTCATAAGCCTATTCTGTGCCCACAAGACATGAAATCCCATTCCCGACAACCTGACAAATGTTACTTGGTTCGGCCTGGCCCTTCCCATTTTTCCTTCTACTCTTTCCAACTGGGCTACAGGAATTCTACTCAAATCATAGGGCCAACGTCAAACATTTCTAGGCTTGCATACTGAGGTCTTACCCTGCCCTAAGGCTCTCATTTCTTTCTGAATCTTGTCTACAGCCCTCCTACCCGCCATTGTTGTTCACTGAAGGCATCAGTGACCCAGAGCCTCCTGATGCATGCTAGGCAAAGCTCTTTTTCACTTAAGCCACATGGCTAGCCCCCTGAATCTGTTGCCAGTTATCAGTTTGCAATGTTCTTTCCTAAAACAGAGAACTTGAAGCAAAGAACTGTCTTATTCTTCCCTACCGCTCCTTGGGGTCCTAAGGATACAAGATTTCTGTCTGGATGAAAAAGACTCACTAAACAGAGAGACTACCACACTCACTCAGAGGGAGAGGGAGCTGAACTTGAGATTACATTTGCTTTGAATTGTCATGGTGGTGCTACAAATGTTAAGAAACTGGATTCCTGAAAGCAGTGTCAAGGGCCCTGAGCAAAATTCCAGGTACTGGTAAAGTTAGACAGTGATGTTGAAGCTAGTCAATCTTTATCTGTTCAAATAAAACAAACAAACAAACCTTTACCTTTCATTGCTGAGAACTATGTGTAAAAATTTAAAAAAGTATAGATAATTTGTTTGCAAAACCAATCTGTTTATGTCTCTCTTTTAAGACTCATTTGGTAACCAAGGCTGGCAAAGTACTTGCTATGTAGCTCAGGCTGGTCTTGAACTTGTGGCAATTCTCTGCCTCAGACTCCTCTGCTGGGGTTATTGGCATGAGCTATGCTGCTTGGCTAGGAGAACATCTAAAATTTCTGTTTAACTGGATCCTTAAAGATTTGAGATCAACTGTAAAGTCTGTGATATAGCAACACTTATCAAAAAGCAACCAAGCAGAGGCTGGAAAGATGGCTTGGTGATTAACAGATAATCTGTTCAGTCGAGACACAGGAAAAGGTATGTTGGTGGTAGCATAAATGAAATAAAATTAATCAAGAATGAGTCATTGCTAAAGTCAAGTGATGCCACCAACGGTTCTTATATTACTTGTTTATACCTGAAAAAGAGCGGGGGAAAAGAAAAAGCACTTAGGAGGCAAAGGCAGGCAGGTATCTACAAATAAGAACGACTTATTCAATAAAATAATAGAAAAACCACCAAGTAGTCCTTTGTGATATACATTAGTTGGATCCCTACCTATTGAATTGGGGACAATACAAACCCCCCAAAACCAAAAATGCAAAACTATAAAAATATTGGTGAAAATATTATCTTCAAGCAAAGATGTATTTTTGCTGATCTTGTGGGTTTTTTTTGTTTTTGTTTTTTTTAAGGAATGATGAAGTCAGTAATAGGATAAGGAAGAATACAATATATCGACATAAAAACTGGAAACTACAAACAGATTTTTTTCACATTTATTACTACTTTTAATTAACTTATTTATCATAGCATTATCTGTGTGGAAGTCAGAGAACAACTTTCAGGAGTCAGTTCTCTCCTTCTCTCCCTGGGACTCAGGGACTGAACTCAAGTTGGATGGCTTGGAGGTAGGCACCTTTAGCAGCTGAGCCATCTCACTGGCCCCAAACTGGAAATTTTTATACAGCAAAAACTGCAGTGATTATTCAACAGTAAAGGAAAAACAGGATAAAGTATTTGCTAATTCATCACTCATTAACAAAAATTAAAATAATTAAATTAAATATGCACACAGGAAGCAGAGGCAGGCAGGTGTCTGAGTTAGAGGTTAGCCAGGACTTCACAATGAGACTGTCTCAAAGAGGGGGAGGGAGTTAGATTTCCAAACCTCTCTAATTTATGCACCATTAGAACTGCCATAATTTATTCATGGTAGCCTCTAGGCCAAAGGACATATCTAATGCTTTAAATTCATTAGGTGGGTAGGTCCAAATGACCCAAGGAACAACCCTGTGGCTGTATGTAAAACTACACAGTCTAAACAGGCTTCTGTGTCTGACTGCCTTTGCACAGAGCCACAATACTTACTAATGAGATATATGTGCCCATCGAGTCCCACGCCCTGGGCTCCTCTCCTCCCTCTTCATGTTAATTTCTTATGACACAGTACTTTCTATCACAGAAACAGTAGGTTCATAGGGCATTGCTATGTCCTTCCACCCTGTTCTGACCTACCTCTCCTATCATCGTCCACTTCTTGGGCTCTAAACAATGTATTTTTAAGCCAAAGTAATTTGAAAAAGAAATTTTTTGAAAGGGTAAAACCCAATTAATAGCTAGAAAAATGAACATGAATTCATTAGTGAGTCAGAAACTGACTGGCAGAGCCATGTTTTTGCACATATAAGTTATTATACTTCATAACCGGAGCTGGGCAAAGCAACGCCACACCAAGTTTGGCAGTAGCTTTCAAAAATACATACTTTATTCAGTCTCACAATGTTCTAGGTGCTTCTAGGTATTTATTTTGCAGCCACACTTCTAGCAATACTAACTGTAAAAGGAAAGATTAGAAATTACTGATACAGAACCAGCTGGAAAAGCTGCGGCATATTCCTGTGAGTATCACGGCTATTACGAAGAATCATGGATTTACATGTACTTAATTAGAAACATCTCTAAGTCATACTGTTAAACAAAACAAACAAACAAACAAAAAAAGAAGCTATAAATGCTATGGTCATATTTTTATTCCTGTCAAATTATCAATAGTGGACCCTGGGATTTTATATTCAATATGGTAAATTTCTGCTATCTAATCTAATCTATCCATTTATCTATTTTATTTTTTGGAACAAAGTTTCTCTATGTAGCCTTGGTTGTACTGGAACTTGCTTTGTAGACCAGGCTGGCCTTGAACTTACAGAGATCTGTCTGCTTCTTCTTCCTGAGTACTGGTATTAAAAGAATGTGCCACTACTGCCTGGATGTAAATTTCTGTAGTTTGTAAAACTTTTTAGTAAGAATGTGTCACTTTTAAAAAGTTTTTTCTTTTGAAATAATTATAAGTCCCTCTTGTTTGCTAAATGTGGTCTATATGTCTTCTGCCAAGTTTCCTCCAATACTAACAATTTATATAACTGTCTTCTGCCAAACCCAGACATTTTATCTGAGCGTACAAGCTCATGTGTATAATCCCTTTGGAGGGAGAGGCAGGAGATTAGGAGCTCAAGGACATCCTTAGCTACAAGTAGGAGGCCAGTGTGAGCCTCAAAAAATCAGCCAAAGAAAGTACACCCCAGAAAATTCACACAAGAACAGTGCTCTTAACCTTAACTAAGTGGTTAGCATATATGTGCAGAGTATATGGAGGTCACCTGATCCCAGGTACAGATCTGCAGAATCAAGTGACAGTACTGTTGGCCTGTCACCATAAAGGAAACATGTGCTACGGAGCCAGAAACAATGACGTCAAAATATACCCCCTCCAAAAAAAGAAAGAAAGAAAAAAGAATCAAGTGCACCCCAATCTTACACTCAGAACAGACTCCAGAATGCTAAATACTGAGACAGGTATCCATGTGGTATTTTTTTTTAAACCAAGGATTAAAAAACAAAACAAACAAAAAACCAAAAAAAAAAAAAACCAAACAAAAAGACAAAACAAAACAAAAAAAACCAACCAACCAAACAAAAAACCCCAAAAACAAAACCAAAGAAAAAGAACATATCTCAAAAACACAGAACAGGAGGATCCTCCTCCTCTTCACCTTTTGTCTTCTTCCAGATGACTCAAACTCACCATGTAGCTAGGCTGACCTTGACCATGTACCTAGGTTCCCCCTGCCTCAGGGCCCTGAGTACTGGGGTGGGAAGTGTGCACCACCTTACCTGGCTCCTGGACTTATCCTTAGACCTTTTATTTTTATACCTTTGAGACCTATGCCCAGTGGTACTTGAAAACAGGTCAAGAAAAGGCACCAAGGCGAGAGGTGGGCAGCAGCATTCTTGAGAGCTACAAGTGGCATACTCAACCTTGTCTCTTTGGTAAGCAAGGCTAACAGAAATGAAAAGCTCCTATGTTATTACACACTCTCTGGGTTTTAAAGCATCTATAACATTTCCCTTCTAAAAAGAATTTGTGTCAGAGAAAACAGTTTTACATTTAGCATCTCGTCTTCAGGCTGATTAGTGAATATTATCCAAGTCACCCAGTGAGGGACTTGGACAAACTGCTGTAAGAACTCCCATAAGGGCCTTCAAAGGCCTGCATGTGGGCCAGCGCCAGAGCCAGCATCTGGAGTTTGCTAGAATCCCTTGTCCTGTGGTAACAGACAGACTCCTCTTTTTGAAAACTGAAAATGAAATTTCTTTTTTTACATGCTCTCAGTTGCAGTTTATTTCAAAGGTCATCAAAGTCACAAAAGGAAGAGGCTAAATCTTTAAGAATCACAAAGTGACAGCTGTTTACAAAGTGACTGTTTATATTTCACATGGAGGAAGGAAAAGTACAATTGCTCTAAGCCCCCTGGAATGGAGATGCCGGCAGCTTCCCCTCCCACAGGTTGTTTGCTACTTTGCCACTCATCACCTCTAGCAAAGGGAACATCTGCAGCACCACTTTTGGGAAGTCTGGCCAATGGCAGGAGTCTGTGCAATAAGCAGGCACTGTTTCAGGGCCTCTGAACCCCTTTCATTGATAACTATGCCTCCACAATCCCACCAAGTCGAGCACTAGCTCAAGTCACACGGGCAAGTACAGTTAAGTTCTCTCTACATCCTGAGCCCAGCTTCACTGGAGGACACTTTCATTTAGAGGGATTCTGTGAGATCTAACTGAGGGAAAAGGTCATTGAAATGGATCCTTGTGTGCCTCCTTTGATCTCAAGTAATCAAATTTGACTGAGTTGACAGTGACCTCTGGATAGTCAGCACGCACAAACTTGTACACGGATTTCAACCTGTTACTAGGTGTATTCTGTGATAATAAGACTGGGATGGCATTGCAATAACCACCTAAGTGGCACTGCTGCATGAGTTAATCAGGGTGCAATTCTCAGTTTAGTATAAAGACTTCCTATGTTTCCTACTTGTTCAGAAAGGCTCAGTTCACTAGCTTCCTCTGTGCAGTTCTCCCTAACAATGCCAGGTCACATCACCTCCTCATCCTCTTGTCCCATATAATTTACTATCTGAACCTCTCATGTGGCCCCTAAACAATGTTGCCTTGATTACTATTTATCCTTTTATGGAAACAATCTTCAACACAGTCTTCCAGGAGTGAAAAAGATTTGATTTTAAAGCTAAGGCAATTTCCATGCGGACTGAGGTAAGCAGTACCCACAAGGTTAACTTCATTGCAAGACTTGCAACATGGTGGCACACATGTGTAATTGCAGTACCTGTGTTACATAGCAAGGTCCTATCCCTGAAAACAAAGAACAAAGAATCTACAAATGGGAGAGTAGGTAAGTCCTCAGAACTGGAATATGCTGTGTGGTGGGCAACTGGCCCAATCCTCCTGGCTTGCTGACAAGTCATGTTATTTACCCTAGATCCACTTTGAGGAAATTCAAAATCTCCTCTCTAAATCTACTTCAACATCTGCCGTCTTGGCATTCCTTGCTGGATGCAGGGATGAGGGAGCATGGCCTACTAAGAAGGTGTCACCTACCTCCCAGCCCTGAGTATCAGCTCTTCTGGCCTTTCCCTTTTCGTCACTGTATCGCAGGGAGACTGTGAGGACCAACTTGGGAAAGGTTTAAAGTGAGTACAGATATTTACATAGATAAACTGTCTCAGCCAGTTTTTGGGACAGACTGCAATGGGGCAAGAAGACATCCTTCTTGGTTCCCAACAGATTCCTACTGAGAAATGTGGCTTTGAATCAGTAGTCCCAAACCTACCATGTTACTCCTGGAAAATCTGGCAGTGTCTAGGGCATTTCTGGTTGTCACACTCTGCAAACTACCAGTACCCAGTGGTCTAAGCAAGGGATGGTGGTAATGTGCTTACAAGGCATAGCAAGCACAACCTTTTATAACAAAGAAGCATCCAGGTTAAAATGGAAGGGCATTGAGACAAACAGCTTTGGAGACTTGTCAAATCAGAGGCTCCTGGCAAGGCCAAGCTGGTGGGTGACCTAAGAAAAATGTCTTGTTTTTGAGCTTTACTTTCTTCATATATAAAATAGAGCTCAGAAGACAATTCATGTCATGAGGTCTCAAAGAAGAGCTGATATGAGAAGTGCTTGGTGACCATGGTTTAACAAATGAGCCTTTCCAATCAACAAATGCCACACAGGTTTAATTTTTCTGGGCAATACATAACTCCTCTTGAAATAGGTATGAAGAGCAAACCGGCCCCACCCCTGGCCACTGACCTGTTTGTTGCTGCTTCCTTATGCTTGTCTGTTTTCCTCAGCAGGGATTGTTCAGGGGACTTGTTGCCCCTCTCAGGACTGCCCTTCAGCAGTGTTTCCTCTAGTACACTCTGATAAGTTCCCAAGACCTTGTGCTTTTGGCCAATCATTTACCACAGTTCCTGTCATATGAATGGCATACGAATGGCAAGTAATAGTGATTATCCCCTTGGTGCTTTACAACGCATGATTGTCAGAAGCTTGTCTCTCTTTTTTTTGTCAGCTAAATTCCTAGTCTTAGGCTGGGTGGAGGCAATCAGGCTCTTTTAAGATGTGGAAGAAAGAATGTAACATGGACCTGTGTGAACACTTCTCACAGTGTTTCCCCTAGTGCACACTTTGAAGTCTCTGATTACAGAAATTCTCATCTACCTAAAGTACGTGGTACTGGAGAGGTGATTCTTGATGATCTTCCAAAGGATCTGAACTGTTTCCAGAATCCACATCAGGCAGGTCAAAGTTTCCTGAAACTCTAGCTCTAAGGGATCTGACATACTCTCTCTTCTGGTCTCTGTAACCACATGTATCACAGATACACATACATGAATCTTGTTGTTGTTTTTTCCTCCAAGACAGGGTTTCTCTGTATAGTCCTGGCTGTCCTGGAACTCACTCTATAGACCAGGCTGGTCTTGAACTCAGGGTTCCATCTGTGTCTGCCTTAAGTACTGGGATTAAGCACCATCAAGCCTGGCTTAAATAAATGTTTTAAAGTATGTGGTGAACTATGTATGCATTTACTTTAGAAACCTGATTAACTAGTCCTGTAAACATGCATTTGTCCAATATTCTTCAAACCTCATTTTAGCCGCCTTTAATAATAAAAAAGACAACCAGCACTGGGTGACGATTAGAGAATGTCTGAGTGTCAGGATTCTGAGACACAAGGATGTCTAAGTAGACACTAAAGCACAATTTACTGCTTTCTAAAATACACTGCTTCCCTAGTTGTTCTGCCAGTAACATGAAGGAAGAAACCCACAGACCAAAATCTTAGAAAAAGTACATTAAAAAAAGGTTCTCCATCGCACACATACTCCCATTAAAGATTTAAAAATAGTTCTGCTTCCCACAGAAAACATGTTTGAAATTGTTGTGGTCAGTGCAAGCCACCTTACAAGTTCAAGTCCCTTCTTAAATGCTGCTGGACATCATTTTATCTGACATGTCACAAGTGCTTTCTCTGTGAACAGTTCAAAGCCTTCTGACATCTTCAACCTCTTGTTTTCATTGTGCTGAGTCCCAGTGCCTGTCACTTGGGTAATGACTCTCCATTCACCCGTGCTGAATCTACTCAAAAGTTTACTACTAATCCCCTCTCCCCTCCTCTCAGCTCAACATTTTCTCTCTCCTCTCAACATCCACAGGTCAGACAACCTACCCACTCAAGTGTTTTCTTCTCTAGCTCACCTCTGTATCAAAGGCACCCCCCACCCCACCCCTCTGCAACCCTCTAGGTAAGTCAGCTCTGGAATGGAAGTCAGACCATCAAGATGAGGGTGTTATGGGAGCAAGAGTTTCCTTAGAAGAGTGCCATACACAAGGATATTTACTACTGCTATCTCTGCTCATTTCCACAGTTCTTTCTTCATGTCCCTTGATCCTGGCCATGAAACACTCTGCTACTGAGCTATTCCCTGTGCCCCTGCTTTGGGTGCTCCAGCAAGCTGCCCTTTAGACTTGGAAGCTTTCCCTTCTGTCTGCCAAGTGGACACCAGGAGCTATTTCAAAGGCTTCCTCCTTACTCATGCCCGCTTTCCACATGAATGAAAAAGGAACACCTACCCTTCCTAAAGTGGAGCAGGTTTGGGGTGGAAAATAAGTAACAAAGTGAAATCTGGGAGAGCTTTCTGTCCACATGATTGTTCAGATGTGGAGACTGCAGGCTCTCCTCAATGCACTTTGTCCCTTCATCTCCAAGAGATATTGCCTACTGATTATATTAGCTGTCACTCTGGAGAAAGACTTGTCTCTTGGCCTCAACACAAGCTATCATCTGTCTTTAGTCTTTCTCTCACCTCAGTTTTTTACAGAGCTCCCCTTTTCCTCCCTTACCTCACCTTTGACCACACTTGGTATGACAAGAATCACTGAAGTTGTTCATTTAAAAAGCAGATTCTGCGGTCTGACTTCAGTCTGACACAATCAAACTTTTTAGGAGGGTAACTTGGGACTGTATCTTAAAGCTGTGCCAGGAAAGTCTGGGAAGCCTACCAACTCTTGCAGCTTTTCCCTGTTCTACACCACAGAGGTCTGAAATATCTTGCCAAAATACTTAGGCCACAAAGATTCTACCTATCCTAGCTATTCTAAGTCTACAATTAATTTGGACTTAAAATAGTGTTAGCCACTACAAGTGTAATATTATTAATATTAATTGATAACTGAATAGTAAACAATAATATTCTAATTACATTTCATTAAATCAGACGATCTAATTTTTCTACTGTGACTCTGTTGGTCGCAGTCTCTGGTCATGCTTAAGGCCCCAGGAATGACTCTGTATCATGCTATTACCCACCATGTGCTACCCCAGCGAAGTCCTAGATGTGTCCTTGGAACTCATACCAACCAACAAAGATTTGGGGACTACAGAGGTTGCTTAGCAGTTCACAGCTGTTCTTCCAGAGGACCCAAGTTTGGTTCTCAGCACCCATTTTGGGCAACTAACAGTCATCTGTAACGCAAGCTCCAAGGCATCCAATGTAAACTTCTGGTCTTCATGGACACATGCACATACACTTAGACAGACACATACACATAAATAAAAACAAATCTTTTAAAAACCTGTTAATAGTTGACTAAATAAAACACCATCCAACTAAAAGAAAAAAAGAACTCTAAAAATTGAACATTGTGTGTGTGTGCATGCATGTGTGCGCGTGCGCATGTGTGTGCGTGTGTGTGTGTGTGTGTGCACGTGAGTGCGCGTGTGTGCATGTGTGTGTGCGTGTGCGTGCCTGTGTGTGCGTGACGAAGCTCTCATCTACTGTCTCTAGAACGCTATGTAAGCTCTATTACCGCTCTATTCCTCTAGCATTGCTTTATTACTGACCAATAGCTGCTGGCTCAGTATCTTAAAGTCCCCCTCACAATCAGGTAGTGAAAATGAAAATAAAAACTTGGGGGTTGTATTATGTTGGCCTGAAGGAAGGCTTAGGGATCTGGCTAAATTTCTAGAAACTTCTATTTGGTTCAACTGTCCAAATTTCCCAGAATCAATCTCCTTTTGTTCTTCACAGACTGCTGTTTGATCCAATTCCCTCTCCGCTACTATGACGGGAGGAGTTCAGAGTTAATGACTGGCATTAGACAATTCATTATAAAATCCAAGCAGCAGGTGCTCCTAGAGAAGGATATACAAAATACTCTTCTCAGAAACGAATAGCAGTTTTACACTGAGCACTGCAAATGTTCAAGAATGCTTACTTGAAAATAAACTTATTAAAAATATAAAGTCCATTCTAGATTAAGCCATAAATGAACTAAATGCAATAGAAGAAATTAGAAGCCCAAAAGACATGAAATGCCATCTTTATATAATGTTCAAAACTATAAAATCATAGAAAAAAGAAGCAAATTTACTGTAGACTACTGAAAACAAAACTTCAAAAGGTATATCATAGATATGTCAATGTTACAGGCTTTCCAAAAGGATGAAAGAATTCTCCATGAAACAAAAAGCTTCACATGTAAATACTGACTAGTTCTCATGATGAGATTTACCTATGAAACTCAGTAGACTGAAAATCAATGCACAGACGAAGTTATTTATAAACTCTACTTCACATCAACCTTAGCACGATGTCAACTAACAAGAACAAGTCAATGTTTTCCAGAAATCTTCACTGTGCTATTTAATTGCCAGCCCTCAGGCCAAGGTAAATGGTATAGCAACAAAAGAGTGGCCATCACTATCAACGAACATGATTAATGAACACCACATTTCTGCTTTGAAGTCAATGCTGAGAATCATACCCATACCATATTCCTTTTTAACTACTGTAATTTCAATTGTGCCAAACACTCTACACAGTAATTTGAAGGTACATTTAAAAAATATTTCCCTTGTTTTCAGCTCACCACATGCTTCATTCCTTGAGCAAAGCTTTAGAAAAAGAACGTCCTCTCTATTACAAAGTAGGTTACCAGCAAATCAGAGAACACACTCTAAACTAAACCCTGACTACTTCTCTTAGGTAAAGCTTTTAAATGTGAAGTGTACAGACAGGCGTGTGAGTCTTTACACACCTAATTAACAACTGTATGAACAGAGTTGACAAAGAACTCCATAACATAAGACTTGTCTAAACACACTTGATTAAAGTATGGTAACATTCTTTTAAAGCTTTGACTGAGGGCAGAAGCTTCACAAAACCATTAGTCTCTAACAGTAGGTCCTGGGTGTGAGAACACAGTAAACAGTGCTGCTCACTTGTCTGTAAAGGGGAGGAGGAGTCTCCTCTACAGTAAAAAGGGTCCAGGAAAAAACTGTTCTTATAAAATATAAACAAAGAAGAAAAATTCCAATTGTGAATCTTCTGAGATCACTGATTGTGCCTCAGTGATTCTTTTTCTGATTCTTTTTCGAATTCACTCTTTAATATATCAGCTGTTTGACAAAGTAAATTAGACCTTTGAAATTTCTCTGTCAAACTTTTACTGACTGTGGACTGAATTGTTTGTTTGTTCACATACAATTGGCCACTTAATTGCAAGGGTGTTTGCTATCACTTTCTGCTGTGCTAGGAAATCACTTGCCATTTCCAGGCTCTGTCAGTTTTCCCAGTTGTTTAAATACCTACTCTTCTCTCCAAGCCAGGGTGGCCTATAAGATTCCAAGCCTGGTGTGTACAACTCACTGGTGTTTTTCTGATGGTTGAGACAACTGGACCCCAAGTGTTGGTTTTTGTTATCACCCATGCAAACATATCTCCCATCTTCTGGCTGCTTGTTGGTTACCTTCTTCCAACATAAAATCTCTTCAAAGTGCTCAGCTAAAACAGTGTGTGACCATCAGTATAAGTGTCTAAAACCAGAGTGCTAGGCATGACAAATAATAAGGAAAAGATTTCCAATGCATTAGAAATCTCTTCAAATACAAATCTATTCAAAGGAGCTAACTTATTACTTCATACGGTCAGTAATGAAAACCGAACAAAACAAAAAGAGGGGCTCCAGGTAGTTCAGTGTTCAAGCACAGGCTTACATGTGTGAGGCTCAATCCCCAGTACCAAACAGCAAGCCTACCAGAAAACGTCCAGATGACTATCAGGTAGTATTTCTTTCTTGAACCTGAAGAGGATTATAAATAGACATTTATCATGGTGATTTTACCACAGCAGTAGAAACCTAAGATAAATGTCTATAATGAAAAATTTACAACAAACTATAAAGTACAATGAAAAATTTTAGACCTGATAAAATGTATCTAAGAAAAACATGTAGCGATATACCTAGGAAAGACTGAATGCTTTCCTCTATGATTAGGAAATGTAAGCATGTTCATTCTGACCACTCCTACTCAATATTACACTGAAAGTGATTGACAGTATAATAAAACAACAATAAGACAAAAACAGGGAAGAAAGGCATAGTAACTTCAAAGAAATAAAGTACTTTCATTCGTAGATGATAGAGTCATCCAGGTTTTAAAGGAACAATGGACTAGAAAACTTGGCACACACAGGACAAGGCCAGCACATGAAAATGAATGCTACTCTCCATATACGCACTTATGGACGCTTAGAGTTAAATGTAAAAACAGTACTTTTTCTAATAACACACAAACCATTAACCATTATGGGATAAATCTATCAAAATAAGTATGTATAAGACTCATGGATTCTTTTAGGCAGTAGTCAGCATTTCCTATGAAGGGCCAGAGAGTAAATACAATACACATTTTTGGTCTTTCTTACAAACATAAGTAGCTATAGAAAAAAATTTTTTTTTTTAAAAAGAGGCATAGTTTTCAATAAAACTTTATTCAAAACAGGATGAGGACCTGATTTGACTTTATGATTACAGATTGCAACCTTGTTGTAGAGAAATGCACTCAAAACATCTTATTGCTAGTACTGAATAAAAGTTAGACTAATTAAGTTACTTGCAAACTTGTAGGCTGCTGTGAAAATAGAGATGGCAATAATTTCTGCCCAGAGAAACAAAATAAATAGTTGTCATCGGTTGAATATTAAACTGTTTTACATCAAACTCAGAACTCTTATCCTAACATTTGTGATTCACTGCCGGTCGATGCCTGAGTTTTCAAGTGTTTATTGG
Source organism: Grammomys surdaster (assembly GCF_004785775.1). Lineage (NCBI taxonomy): Eukaryota > Metazoa > Chordata > Mammalia > Rodentia > Muridae > Grammomys > Grammomys surdaster. Next base: position 9,646,255 of record NW_021604607.1, on the reverse strand, counting down.
ACAAGCCATAAAATCTTTCTGGTTACTTTATCAACTAATGAGTTAAATACTACTTTGTACATATTCATTTTATATTTGTCTGAATAATGATTTTATTTATTCATGTATTTATTTTAAAATTCATTTTGTAACAATTTTTTATAATCATATTTTAAACTAATCACATCATCTTCATCATCATTATGAAAGACAAGTGCCAGCCACCACTGTATTTGGAACCTGCATATACAATAACTCTACTTTTCAACTAAAATCATTTATTTATTTACTTCTTCTGTATGGATACATGTCTGTGTGAATGTATGCCATGCATATGTGGGTGCCCATAGAGAGCAGAAAAGGGCTGGAGTTACAGGCAGTTATAAACTGCATGACATGGGTTCTAGAAACCAAACCCAGGGTCTCTGCAAGAGCAAAGCGTGCTCTTAACCACTGAGCCAGTTTTCCCACACCATAACATCTCTTTTCATATCAACAATGCAAATTATGGAATATATATGGATAGGCTATTGTTCAAAGTTTATGTGGCCTGACCTGTGTCAAACATCTAGAAAGTAGGGACAACAGTGTCAAGTCCAGGCCTACTTAGACCCAATCCCCTTTTCATCACACAGTTCTCTATTCATAAGGCTATCCAGTATGCTGACGGAGCACCACAAATACAACAACAACAACCACAACCACAACAACAAAACACCCAGTGCTAAATCTCAAACTACAACCAAAAAGTAGTCACAATAAAACCTGGCATTTCCTCTTATGCTTTTCAATTTTAAAATGGTAAAAATACTTAGGGTCCCTGCTGATTTGTTCTTTATCCTTCTAGTTATTAGACAACAACAGATAATCTACCTTATGTGAAATTCTTTCTAAAAAACTGTTCAGATAAAGTTCCAATGAACTCCAACTGAATTTTATACAAAAGTGATTTTGTAACCATTTTCATTCGCTACACACAAAGTTCCAAAGTGGTCCACTGAAAATCTGTACCCCAAGTAATACTGAATATTTTGATTTCCCTCTGCTAGGTGGTAAAAGCCTCTTCAACTTCTATTTTTGGAAATTGTGGTATCCCTTTAATCCTGTTACAGACCTGCTGACAGGGGTGACAGCAAAGGAAGCAGGCTGAGGACCTGTCCCAGCCAAGGCTCCAGGAAGAGGAAGAAAACAAAGCATAAGCAAGCAATTCACCTGTGTCAGTATTCACAGCTCAACTCAAAAACCACCATCTCTGTGCAAGCTACTTCAGAGCACACAGCCCCTGAAGCCAGGTTAGCTTTGGTGTAGTCATTTACAGCATGGTTACACAAGAGCCCTTCTCTGGGTCTGTCTTTTTCATAACCAGAAACCCTTTGGTATGTGGAGAGAGCACTGAGAAAGCACCTATATTTGCCTGCCTCTCCCTCCCTTGCTACATTTAAACTGTCAGCAGACATGCACTCTTGTGCACAGTCAACTTCAGATCCTTCCCAAGTAGCTGATACAACCTAGCTAGCAATTTTTTAAAAAGTAGTATCAATTACTTTTCAAAAACGACACCTGGTTTGCTCAAGTCATTTTCAAAGTTCTCTTTGATTTTACAGTGAAAAACATACAGAACTAATATCTCTTTCCAAATTAAATTTGGTGCTATGGGTTTATTGGCTGTCCTCAGACCACACAATAAAGACTGATATTCTAAATGTTCAGCTCCATTCCTGAAGGCTATGTGTTAAGTATGTACAGCCTAATTCAGTATTACTTTGAAGCAACACAATTTATCCTTGCTTGGAGCCAAAAGTTAGCATTCTGCTGGCTGTTTTCTGATTGAGGCCCAAGTGCTGAATGAGAATAAAGTCAGATATTGACAATTATGAAAGCTCAGAAGGCTCTAGAAGCCTGGATATACACAGCATGCCTACCTCTCTCTACTGTTACTGTGAGAAAGTCTGCTTCTCTAAGTACCAGGCCCAGATTGTAGGGATAATATGGTTGGCCAGAAAGGCCTTGATCTTTAGTGGAGGTGAGTATGGCCCATATCTACATCTATATTGATTTCATATATATATATATATATATATATATATATATATATATATATATATGAAAGCATCATACTTATATAAAAGTAATAAACCCTGGATTTCTTTCTCCTTAAGTGAGAGGCTACAGATAAGTAAAATAGAATGGGCCACGCAGTATGGCACTGGAATCAAAGGTATCAGTATGGTCTCTTACTAGCTTAATGTAGATGCAGACTGATATAGAAAAATTGTGTGTGCATATAAATAGGTTAATATATTTATGTGGGTTTCCTAATTCTGTTTAAAGAGCATATCTACAGACTGTGGTACCTCAGTAGCAGTGAGTACACAGTATTGTGATTTTGGTGTCTAATATCACTGGACAATAAAAGGAATCAGGGCTTCTTGGAGAGGTTACTAATTCTAGACCTAGGTGAGCCTAAAACATTTTGTAATGCCAGAAAAGAAAAAGCAACAAATCAAACTAAAAGCATGGAAGTATGTCAAAGAGATAAGAACAAACCTGAGTTTACAGTGATTGAAATCACAGACATCTGGGCAACAAAATAAATTATGAAAAATTAAGATTAAATCTAAATTAAACAATACCCTATATGACATGTAGGCACATTTACATATACACATGTACACATATATGTATATATTTGCTGAACTATTAAAATAATTGTGAAACCTTGGTTTTGGGGAAAAAAGGTAATACCTATTGGGTCCATATTGACATAAATAAATGGTTGAAAATGTCAATTAATTAATTAATTAATTAATTGATTTTCCACTGAGAATTAATTACCCATTAATGAAGATACCTACCTCAAAGAAATAAAAATCAACTTCTGTTCCTCCACTCCCCAGTACATGCTACATTTCCTAACTTCCTCCCCAAGAGTAGAAAGAGGGGCAAGGGTGGGCAAGCCTAGCAAACATCACCTCTAAGCCATGCTGACATGTGTCAGCCTATACCCTTGCTATGACACAATATAAATGGCAACTATCTTTGTGACCTCCTTCTCAAACCTTAATCCCTAGCTTAGTCACAAAACAATGCACCATCAAAATCCCAAGACAGGCAAATTCAAATGGAGGAACTTTCTGACCAGAGGTCTATGTGAAGGCCATTAAAAACAAGGTCTTGATACCATAAAACACCACAATAACATAGGACAGTGACAGTGAGAAACCTTTGTAATGTCTTCACAACTTTTTAGTAGACCTAAAACTACTCTAACCAAAAAGTTTACCATGAGATTAAATATAAAAACAAGATTAGATCTATGCTATTTATAAAGGACAACGAAAACTGTAATTTAATAAGAGAGAAGGAATGAACATTATATATGTGTGTGTATATATGTATGTATTTAAGAATCTAGGGCAAAAGAAAGTTGTTTAAGCAATCTCAACACTTCACAAAAATAGCATATGAGACAAAAAGGCATAAATAGGAATTAAGAAGGCATTAGTGATAAAGAAACCAAATCTCCAAAACAGCATAAAAATCATGAAAATTTCAGACACTAAGAACATTGCTTAAATTTTCTTAAACAACGTACATTGTTAAAGTGTTTAGAATTAAAGAAAAACTAGAAAAAATTATATTGCTTATCATTTTCAACTCACATTGCTATGAGGCAGAAGAAAGATGGTGTAATATTATTGTAGAATAGTCTTCAAAATAGACAATTCAGGAATAATCATATTATTGTAACTCAAAACTGTCCTCAATAAATCTCAGAAAAGGGAATGTTACCAGAGATGTCCTCTGAGCATATAGCTCATATTTTAAGAAAAATTAACAACATGCTTCTATGTAAATGTTTAAACTTTTAAAAACTCAAGTAATACATTAAAGGAAAAAAAAGTCATAACAGAAAGTTTCAAATATTTAGATCTGGACAAGAATGGAAGTATCACAAAGCGACATGTAAGATGGAGCTAAGATGTCATAAAAGGAGCACATATGGCCACAAATGAGAATATCAAAAATAGAGTGTTAATAAAATAGTCACCTAGCTTCAAAATTTAGTTCAAGAAACCATAGGATAAGTTCAGAAAAAGTTTAAAAAAAGAAATAATAAAGGTAAAAATATATACTTACAAAAATAAAATTAAATACCTCATAGAACTTACCAAATATTAAAACTGGTGCTTGGGGCCATCAAACAGAGCCAGTGCTCAGTGCAGGGTGTTTGGGAGATGAACTACAAGGCCAGTGCAACTTGCATGAGCTCATTGTTTTCTGGGCTATGCTAGAAGATGGATGAAAGTCAGCAGTAGCAACTGAGCTTAGCTTCTAAGTCAGCAGCAGCAAACACAGCTTTCTGTTGGCGTTATCAAACGCTGCATGCTGGCTTCAGGGTAAGCACCTACCTACAGGGCTGGCCTCCAGGAGAGCACACTGAAAGAGGTCCATGTGCACTAGTACAGCATTATATTTATTTATTTTTTTAAGAAAGACTGTTGCCCAGGCTGACCCTGAACTCACTATGCAGCTGAGAACAATCTTGAACTTCTGCTCTTCATATCTCCATTTCCCTAAGGCTGGATTATCAGCATTAGGTGTGCACTGCCATTTCCAGTGCCTATGGGATCAAACCTGGGGCCTTGCACATGCTAGGTAAGCTCTATAAACAGTGAAATCCCCAGCCCTGGACATGTACTTTTGACACTGCAAACAAGCAAGTGTTCTGGGAATCTTGTGAAAATGCAGGTTCTGATTAAAAAGAATTAAGATTGGCCCAGGGGTCTATACTTCTACCAGTTTCAGTGATGACCCCAGGATTGTGGTTCCCTACCAAACGTTGAGAAGCAAGGCTTTGTAAACTATTTCGAGTGCTCAGCAAAATGTCAGCAAACTACTACCTCTAAGAACAGGCAATCAGGAAAAAAGCATCAAAGCTACTCTCACTTTGAATTTTAAAAATGACCAGACTCATTGTGACTAAGCAACTGATACCTAAGATTTAACTTCTGAAGTGGACTGACAGCTAGGAAGAACTCATGTCTATTCACTTTGTGTTTCCTTTGGGAAAAGAATAAAAATTCAGGAAACAACAAATAGAGTAATTGAGGACAGGGAAGAATAACAAAATATATTATACACTGATTCATAATAGGCAATGTCACAACCATGAAGACGCTTCTGCAACAGTGTTCCTGTGCAGAGGCATGGAAGTCCTGGGAGCAAGGCACAGGGCAGAAAACTGGGGTAGAAGAGTGCTGCTGTTGAACTGTTCAGAAATCTGCCACCCTGTGGGTAATGTCATAGCTCTAATTCACTCCACATTTCCTTAGAAGTGCATGAGCTTAATTTCTGGTGCTAAAGTGTACATGTGCCGGTGCATACCCACACAGAGTTTGTATAGTCAACCATGAATTTTAATATAAATTACTACCATGTATCTGTTCTCTAACCCTCTGAAAATTAGACCTGATGTGAGGTGAAAATTTCTGGTTTCTTTGGAGACTTAGTTGTGTCATGTGATGTTTTTCTAGAAACTGTCTTATAAGAGGATACTTTGCTGAAGCAGACACACGGGAGGAATATTTTGCTGAGAACAGATGTGTTTTTCTCAAGGCTGCCTAGAAAAAGGGCATGTGATGTTATGTTAAAAAATATATAGTGGACAACGCTGGATGGCATTGGTACCCCTTGCACTCTTTGCTGGCCACTATGGGCTTTGCTGATGCTGACTTTCACTGAGGATGCTGGATGGCACTGGTACACCTTACCCTTCTTTGTTAGTTACTATCTGTTGTGACTTCATAGAGAAAAATGTACCAAAAAGCTTGTGGTGGTGTGTGTTCTTGCTGCTTCTGAGGATTTAGGCCAATTGGCAGAGCCTTACAGTTTCTTCTCGATCAATCTGCCATTGCTGATTTGTAAATGATACTTCTGAGTCCTGTTGCTACTGATTCAACAACGATGTTTACGAGTGGATCGAGCTGCTGCTGATGATTCTTATAAACTGTACTATTAATATCCTGACAACACAGATTGGATTTGCTATGAAGAACTATTTCTGACAGGTCCACATCCTCCTTTGCTCCACTACCCTTTTCTTTCCACTACCTTTGGTGGGTGGTGGGTTAGGAGACATTAAAGCATTTAAAAAACACTTATTAAAAATAGATTTAAAAAAATCTACGCCTAAACTGATGATGACTTAATGTTTTTCTCAAATAAACTGATTAATGAATACCGCTTTCCAGTATAAGAACAGTATTGAAAACAATCAATTATTAATCAGGAACTGATATTGTATATCAGAAACTCTTTTCCAAGAAAGAAAAGACACAATAAACGAGCACTAACTTACATGTAGTAAGACCCTTCTCACCATCTATAACCAATCAAGTCTTTGAAAGACTTGAATAGTGGGGGTTAGGCCATCCAACAGCACATGGAGGTTGTTAATTACAATCCCATTCACATGACGTTTTCCAAAACATGAGTTTATTCAAAATAAAAGCTCTATTATGCCATGTGTAGCACACCTTCCACCATATACAGTGTTAGAGGAATGAAACATAGAGGCACAATCATGCTAGGCAGGTGCTCACCCACCAAGTCACATGCCCAGGACTATCCAACTCTTCAAACAAACAGACACACACTCACACACACACACACGAGAGAGAAAGGCAGAGATATGTAAAGTAATTATTTGACAATTTCTAAAAGAGGCACTAATAATGTATGTTAGCTGGGTAAGGTTGTGACCTTTAATCCCAGAACTCGGGATGCAGATGTAGGTAAATCTCTGTGAGTTTGAGGCTGGTCTGTTCTACAGAGTGAATTCCAGGACAGTCAGGGCTATACAGAGAAACCCAGTTTCAAAAAACCTTAGAGAGAGGAGGGGGGAATGGGGGAGGGGGGAGGGAGAGGGAGAGAGAGAGAGAGAGAGAGACAGAGACAGAGAGAGACAGAGAGACAGAGAGAGGTAGATAGAGGGGTGGATAGGAATGTATGTAGTGATTTAAAGTCTTACATATCATAACATTTTTCAAGAATCATGTTTCCAATTTACTATCCCCACCATGCATTTTTAGCATCCTTACATAGATCCACTAATCTCCTTATTGAGGTAAAAATCTGGCAATCTGGACATGGTCTAGTTCCAATTTTGATGTCCTGGCTAAGTTCTTAGCAGAACCTTTATTCTTAAGAGATTTACCCACATGATTCCCACCTACCTGGGAGAAGCTCAATGAGACAGGTGTTAATCACACCCAGCAATGCATCCAGGCTTCAAGCACAGTATGTGAGAAAATTCTAACTATGTGTTCTTTTTCCAAAGCTCTCCCTAGATCTAGTAAAGTACTGAGCTCCCTAAGGCTGGGGAGGGCAAACTTTAGTTTCAAAAAAACAAAAACAAAAACAAAACCAACCACGGTTCAAGTGGATCACCAGCAAGCTGGGACAGGAAATGAAGTAAAGTTTAAAATTTTAAAAGGAACTGGCTTATATGCTCGTAGCACCTTTGTGTGTGTGGATAGGTGGGATTGGGGGGGGGGGAATCTGGAGCTTCCACTGGGATTTCAAATCCTGAATTTCCTCTCATTGTCTCTAGGCTGAGTTCATCTAGCCTGCTGAGTTACAGACTGTCCCTGGGTCAGGAGTGGAGTTTTGATGATCATGAGTATTTAAGAGAGCTGTACCCTATCTTGTCCCACAGAATAATGGAGGGAACCCACAGGTACCATGGAGCAAAGGTTTTCAACAAAAAGTAGACACTCCAGTGAAAGGGGATAGAACATAATAGCAGTGTAATGTAGAAGAGTGGTTTGACAGCCATGTGCTGTAGATCAGGAAATGAGCTTTACTTCCTCGAATCTCTCTTTGAGCCCCTGGGCTCACTTTACTGCAAGCTGAGTTCTTTGTGGGTCACATATTAGATAGCCTGCATATCAGATATTTACATTACAATTATAACACTAGCAAAATTACAGTTATGAAGTAGAAAGGAAATAATTTTATGGTTGGGGGTTACCACCACATGAAGAACTATATTAAAGGGTAGGAGCATTAGGAAGGCTGAAAACCACTGTTCTAAGGTGACCGCCAAATAATCTTGGTATTCTCAACCACAGTGCTTTTAAAAAGGCAAGCGATTCCTTAGTACCTCAAATAAACTGGGCATCCTAAACGAACCCAAGGTCTACAGAGTAAGTAGACATACTGTGCAATCCCCAAATACTGCACCAACAAAAACAATGACTTGGGTTTGTTTGTTTGTTTTGCCAATTACAGTGGCATCTTCTAAAAACAAGCAATAAATAATATTTTTACTGGATAGGAAACACCCCCAAATTTCCATCACATAATGGGCCCACATATTATGAGCTACTCTACAGGAATACTAGGGAATGACAGCCCCACACTGTAGACAGTGTGCTGCTTTGTTCTGATGGGTTTCTAAAACACCCTCAGAATTATCTTGAGTAATAAAATGACTCAAAACAATAACAATGGAAGGACTGGAGGAGCTGGCAGGATGGAGATGAAAAACGACCTTACAGAAGCACTAGATTAGTCTATCTAGGCAGATCCTGTGTCTCCTTCCACTTATGAACTTCAAATTCTCCCCTTGGAATGGTCAAAGAGTTCTTTGTCTGAGACACTGTAACAGTGTTCTTTTCCAGATTTACTGAGTTTCTGATGGAGTTTGAGGGAAAGGATGTAATTCCAAACAAACCAGGTGTGCAGGATAGCGAGCCGATAGGCAGGAACTCTTTGGGGGAACCTGTGAGAGGAATATTGGCTCCTCTGAAGGCGGGGCTGACTAAAGGATCCTCTGTGAAGCACAAACAACTGACACTCTCTCATATGCACTCTCAGCGGACTACGAGGAACCTTCACATGGTCTACTATTATTTCAATGGACATTAATTTTCCTAAAACAGCTTTTTTTAAAGCTCAAAGTCTCATATCATTTTTAGTGCTTCACATGCTGACAAATACCTTCCCTCCAATCATAATCTCCTCAGGGCCCTCCTGAAATCACACACTGGCCAAGATATGGTCCCCATGCAAATACTTTCTTCTGCTGTTTACCCTAAGCCCCAATGCTTATGAAGTCTTTGCCCTCGCTCCAACCCATCCTACCTCACCTCAGGTGGTGACTATGACATTCCTTTGGCACATATCATATGCTGCCATATAACTTCTGTTGTGTAGCTTGCAAAGTTGACAGCTTCTTTTTCAGGGAAGATCACAGCTTCATGAGAGTGGGGGCCATGTTATAAACAAACTTTTCTTTGTGTTTTCCATGGCACCTGGCACAACCATTTATAACTTAAAAACTACTCAGTAAAAATTCACTAAGTAAAAGCAGAGATATTCTCCAGTTCACTCTCTGTCTATCTCACAAGCCCAGGCACAGACAACACATGGAAGGCCTCACTGGAGGACAGAGGAAGTGATGTAATACTCACTGTTCTCTTTTCTGGATCCAACACAGGCCTGACTCTCTGATCCTAGAGGGGATTCATTTTAGGTGCTTCTAAAATAGGGTGACCTTCCTAGTTTTGTTCATCCATTAAGTCCATTCTGTAGGTCCTTCTCTATTGAAGATAGTCTCAGACACACATCTGGCATACCTGCTTACAAATCTATGTGACCAGTGTAATTTGAGAAAAAAATTTACTTTCCAGTGCCTCCCTTCAGTCTCAATCATTGTCACTTCAACAATGACTACTCTGATCTTTCATTAATTGTTCCCATTTGCCTTCCTCTCCTGCCTACTATGACTCTTCTATTCTGCCTGCTCTTTTGGGACAAAGCAATTAATAGCTTCCAAGAAATTACATAATTCACCTACTATATGGACTATAAATTATAGTATTTTCCTACTATTTATTATTTTATCTCCCCCACTACTTCCCTGCTATAAGAATATTAGCTCCATGAAAGCTGATCTTTTTGTTTTGTTGGATTTTGAGACAGGGTCTCATGTAGCCCATGCTAGCCTTCAACTCATTATGTAGCTAAGCTCATCCTGAACCGATCCTCCTGTCTCTAGCTTCCATGTGCTGGGAGTGCAGGCTTCTTATTCAGTGCTGTGGATTGAATCCATGTGCTCTGAGCATGTTAGCAAAGTACTCTGCCAACTTAGCTACATCCTCATCCCTGAGAGCTAATGTTCCTGAGCAAGGATCTCTCTTTTCTTTGATGCATATACTTGAGATAAAGCTGGCATTAATCAATAATGCTTGAATAATCCAACAATGCCAATTTCTCTAGTGAGACCCTGAATATTTATAAGCCCCATAATGACTGGTTTTTCTCTGAGAATTTTCTTTTCCTCATCTACAGAAGTAGTACATTATAGTACAGTATAACACACACACACACACACACCAGAGGACAGTGTATGTAGCATAGTACAGTCTAAGACTGTAAGTTAAGAGCATAGCTCAAAAGCTTCACATGAGCCTAGAACTAAATCCCTGATCTATTTGTCACCACTTACATTTTGTATAACTTTGGGAATATCTCAAACTTTTTCAGTCTTTTTTTTTTCTTATCAGTAGGATAGGAATAACACACACCTTCCAGAAGGACTTCTGTAGGTACTCAATAATTGGTAGCCCATCTAATCAATGTATCCTGTTCAGCAATCAGGGAAAATATAGGCCTACTCTCTACTCTTCACCATTCCTGGCCCCATTCTAACTCCTGGGGAAACACGAAGCAGCTATCCTCTAAGTTCAACATAGCCTTCTTGACTTATATTCAGCCTTCCTTCAGAACACTGCAAATCCACAGGAGGGCATTGCTAGGGGGACAGTGATCATGGATGGCAGCCTGTGCTCTGGAACCCAACAGCTGGGAGCTATCTTCCAACACTTGGAGAAGGCTCTCTAAGTAACACATACCAAATAAAAGCTTTTGAATGTTTATAAGGAAAGGATTAAGTTATCTCTGGAAGCAGCATTTTAATTAAAAATGACTTTTGGGGGGCTTATATCCAGAAAGCAATATATTGCCAAAGTACATTTTAACAAGATCTAGAGCCTAGTGCCACCCAGTGACTGTCATGTCAAGGCAACAGGAAGTCATTGCTCTGCTGTCCCTGGGCTAATCCAGATGCCTGTCCTCCCACCTTGGTGACTGCCTGCAGTCTCTAGCTCTATCTGCCATATTCCTGTTCTCTGAGAACTGCAGGTTCAGCAGAGACACTGACACATTGCAGTCACATCATGAGAGAAACTCTGACACGGCCCTTCTCAGGCTGGGGAGCAACTCTGTCACTTATACATTCCCCTTTCTCAGGACTACAGGTCATCAAGAGGAAAGAATAAGTCTGACTACCAGTCATAAATATGAGCATTTTTCAGTGACGTCTGACTCATTCTGGAAACAAGTCACACTGATACGTAATCCACTCAGCACTGACACCACCATCACACTTCAGGCTTTTTTTTTTTTTCATCTGAAATCGTATTTTCTGAGGATAAAATAAGACAACAACGGACACAGGTCACCAAAAGGGATCCATCAAGTACTATGCCATTGCTGGATAACTTGAACATTTTATGTTTCACAATTTTGTACTGTTGAGAAATATGGAACATATATTAAAATTCTTAAAGCAAAGACTGTTTACCATGGGTATGCTTTTAAAAGATGGAAATAACTCTTAAATTATATTTAATTATAAGTACTCAGGTAACCATATAGTCCAAGGCTGTCTGTCTCCTGGACTTTCTATTTCCTCTATTGGATCTAGGAAAACAATGAAGGATGGTTGTCTGATCCCGGCTCCTCGAACAGCAGCTGCTTTACACGCATACGCAAACTGGTCCACCTTTACTTCTCTCTAGCTTTCTGCTTTTCTTTTCAAGAGAGCGATTGACGATCACCGTCTAGCTCAGTGCTCAAGCTGTCCTTGCCAACCCAGTGCACTGCCCTCATCTGTGTGGAGAGCCTGACTCAAGCAGAGACCACCTCACTTCTGTCTTCTTGCATGCTCACAGCCATCTGGCCGTCTGTCTTTCACCTCAGCTTCACTCACCCTCTGGCACTGTCCACAGCGAGCTCACTAAGCTTTGGACCCTGACCCCCAGCACCCCACACCCTCACCCCAACACTGAAGCACCTACCCATACAATGTCTAACACTGGTGCTCTCTCTGTTTCCAATGTTGACCAATCACAACACACCCAATTTAAGGAGACTAACAGATAAAACCAAAAAAGACACTCTTGGTTTAATTTCCTTAATTATGAAAAGCTGCTACTCTAGTCAAGTTCAGGGAGGAAGCACATTATAAAAAGAGAACATGGGCTTTAGAGTGAAGTACACCTCTCCCTCTGACCAGGGAAGGTATGAATGAAGGGATACCTGTCTTGCTACTTTGCAGGCTTGCTAAGAACATGAATAAAATCAAGTGTTGCCTTTACTTGCATGGTAAACTAGGCTGACAACCTAGGCTATCTGAAGGCATCTATGGTTAACATACCCCACTACAAAAGTAGGCAGCACCATCACCGAGCTCTGTGGACAAGAAAGAAAACTCCTCGTCCCCCTCCCACCCTAGGTGGGGAAATCAAGTCTCCAAATTGGGGAGGAAAATAAAAGAACTCAAGTGTTTGATATGTTCTGTTGGTAAAACAGAAAAGGAAAGTTGATGTCAATTAGTGGGAATAAGGCTTGAGCTCTCACACCAAGGGATACCAGTGCTAGAGTGATTATTTAGATTGAAGACATAACTTGTCTAGACTATTCAGATAAACACACAAAGGGTCTTCTCACCTTCCAACAAGCTCCATCTAACTAGTATACTTTATAAAAAAAATTTTCTTTCATCTTTTATATTTTATATTATACCATCAGAAACTTGAACAAAAGACATGGTAGATGAAGAAATTCAAAATTCAAACTCTCCCCTGAGATGCTGTACACTTCTTTATGAAACATCAAAATGTTAGTTAAATACACAAGAATCAGAACAAAGCTTTCCTCAGGGTTGTTGGCCAAGCTTGGTCTCAACAAGAGAACTTTCTGCATGCCACTGCAACCTCTTAGGAGTGATAAGTGAACTAGTAATAACATTAAAGTTCCTAAATGAAGAACTTTGGCAATAAAAACAGACAATTCTACTTCAAAGATGGGTGGTCCTGCTAGTGCTTCTCTCAAGTGAGTAATATTTATGGCTCTTCTGGCCTTCACTGAGACTTCAAGTGGTACCTTGGGCTCTTCAGAACCCACTATACAATCTCACCTTCCCAGTGTGCACCACTTCCATCCACCTCAGCATTGCCATTCTGAGCCTCTGGTTTTGAGTGATTAGGAAAGGAACTCACAACTTCTTGTTCTGCACACCCTATAATTTGAATCTTTTCCAGACTCAGAAATTCAGGGATCAGCACATTTTTGTCTTTAACATATACCAAAGAAATACTCTGGGGTTTGATATGTTTATGTAAACATCTTCAAAGAAGTCAATGTATAATTCAAGAAAATATTCTATGAAAGAATTTGTTTTCTGATTACAAAATGATTTCCTGCTCTTGAAAAACTAACAGTTTTGTATTTACTTAGCTGGCTCTGAAGGTCCCATGGAGAGTATCACTCCTCTCAGGTCCTTAACATCTCTTTTCCAAGTGCAAGTATTTGCTGGTTTCAAAGGTAGCTCTATGTTTAGAAGAATTTACAAGTGAAGACTCCTCCCTGACTTAACCCTTTAGATGCTCACTGACAACACTGCAGACAGACTCGAGCACCTCTGACTCCTTTTCCACCAGGTAAAGCAGCCTTAGTAACTACAAAGTCTGTTAGACCACCCAGTGAACACCCAGCACCCACACTGTGACTCCCTCCCCTAATAAGCCTTTCTTGCACTTTGGGCAGACTGGTGCAACAGCCAGGTCCGCCATGGAGGTAGGAGGCATCTAATGGAAGAGGCCACAAGTGGAGAAAGAAAGGAGGAGTGGCTTCACCTACACTGCTGAAAGCCCTTGGCCAGCAGCATGGCTGCAACCTTTCATGCTCTGGGCACTCCTAACTCTCTACAGCGTACACTTTCAAGATTCAGTTTTGCTATTTTCCTTGTAACTAGTCTGTTTCCTTTGAAACAGCAGCAGTGTTGGGGACCAATAGCTCTAACTTGGGTTTTCTGAGACAAACCTTTCTACTAACGTGGTGGTCTCTGTGACTTCCACCAGTGTACCTTGACCAGGGCCAAAAGGTACAGAAAGTGGTGGTACCACCCATCAACCTGATCTTCAGAAAGCTGCAAAATAGGTCTTTGATTCAGCTGTGGCTCTGTGAGCAAGTCAGTGTGCTGATAGAGGGTTGTGCTACTAGCTTTGATGAGTACATGGACCTCAGACTAAATGATGTAGAAGAAAGTGTTTCCAACTAGCAATGGTCAAGCATGGGAGAAGTTGAGAAGGCAGTACCGTGCTTTTAAAGGTGTTTTAGCACAGTCTGAAACAGTTACTAATATTGCTTTAGAAGCCCTTATGTTATCAGGTGACAATAAAGGCTATGAGATTGTTTTTGTTACAAAGGAAGGAAGGAAGGAAGGAAGAAAGGAAGGAAGGAAGGAAACTTGTTTGACAAAACTAATGGTGATCTTTGGGCCTTTATAGCCTGTTTCCAAGGCTAAGATAACCTGTGCTTCTCTTTAGCATAGGAATGAAGAGAGGACCCCAAAGGGTTTAAATGCTTAAGGCTTTATAATAAGAACCACATGAGACTGGAGATATGGTTCTATGGGTAAAATACTTGCCATACAACATGACAACCTGTTCTGAATACCCAAAGGTAAAAATCCAGAGGTACAACCTGAGGGAAAGAACTCTCCCCCCCCCCCCCTCCCACAAGCTTGCAGGCTAGCACCCCGGTCTGCAGAGCAGAGAGCCTCTCAAACAAGGAAGAAGGTGAGGACTGACCTCTGGGGCTGTCCCCTGATGGCTACCTAGGTGTCTTGGAATAAATCCCTGCCCTCAAACACTGCTCTCTTCCCAACAAAAGCCTGTAATACACACAATACAGAGCAGATGATCTGAGATCCACTCTGAACTGAGACCCCAGCGGCTGTGAGTGTGTGTGTGTGTGATCTTTTTAGGAGGCCCATGGGATCAATCTATTTTAAACTGACACTAAGATGATAGTTTCCTTTACTTTTCCTTTATTATGTGCAGGTGAGTTTACAGGGTCTACAAAGACTGTGAGGATGTCTTCCCTGGTGATAAGAGTATGTGCTTTGGGATCTTATGTCTTGATATTATCTCATTTTTCCTATCTAAGTAAACAATGAAAGGTGAAACCTGCTTGCTACCGTCATTAACTTTAAGTGTGTAAAGTGCTGAGAACCACTAAAGTGGAGTTTTAGTCTGACCCAGAAGTTACTGTCCCAGGCATGCTGCCTTCCTCTCCACCTCACTCTGTGATGTTCTTTCTGCCTAAAAGACTCCTTCTCCATGCCTGATTAACTACTTTTAGCCTCTGTTTAACTGCTACCTGCTCTGTGGTGCTTGCCCTGATTTTTTCCACCTTAAACTGGATGGCCCTGCCATTTGTCGCCCATTACCTAACATGTTCTATTGGGATTGCCTACTTTCTGTTCTTGACATTGTCCAGACCAGGAATGACTTAGTTAATGTTCTGACTATGACACAACAATATACAGTAGGTGTTCAGTAAATCTTTACTCAATATATAAACAACCAAGTCATGAAGACAAAGCCATAGATCTACCTTACATTTCACCTACAGGCACGAGTTTGCATCATAGGGCAGGATACACATCTGACGCAGAAGCAGGCAGTTCGTCTCTGGAACTACACACTGTGAACCATTTCACACAGTCCCCCTTGTCAGTAGTGTAGACTTCAGGTTTACAGTATGTCCTGGGATCTCAAGGCCAACTCTCATTCTGCTTATAATCTAGCAGCATGCCATGAAGTTTCAATCAGTCCCTCTCCATGCCAAGGTGAGCATGCACAACAGCCATGTGAATGCAGACTTTACAACAACTACCCATTACCAGGTCAGGGTTTCTAATAGGACAGCTCCAATTAGTTCTCATTCATTTGTTGTACTTAAGTAAAAAGAACAATAAAATCCTATATTTACTGAAAACAAAAGCCAGCAAGGTGGCTTGGTTTTCCATTGCTTTGATAAAACACCAGGACCAAGGCAAAGACTAGAAGAGTTTATGTGAGCTAATGGTTCCAGAGAGTTAATAAGAGTCCTTGATGGCAAAATAAAGGCATCAAAAGGCAGGAACAGGAAGCTGACGCTTTATATCTTGAACCACAAGCAGGAAGCAGAGAGAGTCAACTGGAAATGGTATGAGTCAACTTTCCCAAACAGTGCCACCAACTAAGGACCAGGCATTCTAATACCTAAGACTCTGGGTGACATTTCTCATTCAAATTGTTACAACGTTGAGCAAGGAATGGCCAGAATATTCTATAGGAATACTTAATGAAAAAGCATGTTGTAGAATTTAATACACAGGATAATCTGCCAAATCAGTGTATACTGGTTCATACTTGAGGTTCATGAAGTAATATGTGAGAGATATCTGGTCGTTGAGAAGCAGAAATAAATAAATTATACAGATAAACTTAAAAGCCTATGTATTAAGTCTTCACATGCTAAGAATACATAAGAACCAAAAGTTCATCTTGTGGTGTTCGATGGAAGTCACACAGAGTCACTTTACTTACTTGCAGAAGCGTCCCATGAATATGGTTTTGTCGGAAACACTGGTCAGTGCTGTTGGGAAGTGAATCCAGCAGAGCATGGACGGTACTTGGTATTTGGTCTATCATAATGAAGGGGACCAATGCACGAGCTGCCATTTCACGGGAGCGGTAAATAGGTGAGCGACCACACCTAGGTAGAAATAGAAACATAGTATCATTCAATGCTTGTTTCCAAATCTGTATCTTTGTGTATGTTTATTTACAGGATCAGTACCTCATTTGAAATTATTGTTCACATATTTTCCTTATTCAAGAGATGTTTTTCTTTGTACATGTATAAGTTTCATAGTTCACATTACTTTTGCTAAAAATAACACAAGTATATATAATTCTATCACAGGAAAAAAGATAACAGGTGATAGTAAAAATGGTTTGCTCCTTAGTGATGAACACATTAACTGGACACCTATGAAGAGCAGAAAGTGCTGCGTTAAGTCCCACGCACAGCAAGAGTATCTGAGCAGCCTACATGCTGGCTGGAAAGATGAGATGCACATTTGAAACAAGGGGCAAACCCAAGGCAGTCTAGAGAGAATGATGAGAATGATGAACAAGTGATCTGGGTGCTGTGGTTACAGAGCGAGGAGAGAAAGCCTAGGAGTCAGGAAAGCATGGTTCTAGTTGGAGCCCTGGCCAAGAACAGTGGTTGTACATAAAGCAAGGACAGGAAGGCTCAGGAGACACATGGATGTTTCTGGATCAATCAGGTACTGATGTTAAGGTTAAAGAACTGATAGGATGATGGGACAGGCCACACTGAGAAGCATCATGGCAGTATGCCTCCAATGGCAGGCAACATGGTACAGGGCGAGACATGAACCTCAAGGCTCCATAGCCTCACTACTGGGCTGACTCAGACAGAGAGGAGGAATTAAGCAAGGGACAGGCAGAGACAAGTGGCATTTTGTGATGCTTTGCAGAGCACTGGGAAGGCAGGCAGCTAAGGGCTTTCTAACATTGTAAATATTTAGCTCCTGAGAGGTCACAGCCATTTTGCTGAGTGAGACTGTGAAGCTGAGAGAGGTTTTGAAGACACAACACAGATTATAAGAGAGAAGTTCAATCTGGCAAGGTCTCAGCCTAGTAAGTTCTTTGCTAGACATCTCTAGACTCCATGCTACTTCATCCACTTATAAAAGCAACTCAATTGCAGAGCTGTCTTAGATGCCAAGGCAAAAGATCAGAAGACAGGGGTTCTATCTGACAGAGAGATGGCCTCTTAACTTTCCTCAACAGAAAACATTATTCTAAGAAGAATTTGTATATAATCTGTAGGGGCCATGGCCATGGAGATGAAGGAGATGGAGGGGCAGTCATGGGAAGAAATGTTTATATTTCAGAAGTACCACCAAAGTGTACCTTAATATAAGAATAAAAACAGATGACATTTCTGGGGCCAGAGAGATGGCTTACTTAAGACACCTTCAACATATACCTGGTAACCTGAAACTCATGTAAAGAGAGAATCAACTCCACAAAGCTGTCCTCTTAACCTCCACACTCACCATGGTATGTGTACGCCACAAGTGTGCACGCATGCACATGCACACACACACACACACACACACACACACACACACTACCATTTCTATATGAGCAGAATGGCTTAAACGTTCATCATGTGTGTATTGGGACACAAGGTAACAGAGGAGAGAAAGTAGACATTGAGTGGAAACCACAGTCAGCCTATCAGCGCCGACACAGACTGACACATGGGAAGGACAGCCAAGGCTTCAGCAGGTACCTGTGAATTCCTTTCTGGCTTTAACTAGGTTCTGACAACTCACCCAGTTTCTCGCTCATTTTCCTTTAAAACAATTAAACATTTAATCTGTAATTGGGAAACACAGTAAAATGTTTGTCTTGGCCTATGGAGGCAGAAAAGTTTATTCAACAAAGGAAAGAAAATATTTTGAAAATGCTTTGCAATCTAATTAGCAAGTGCATTCACTCTGGACAGCTGCAATTTTGAAGCTTCCCAGTCTGTCCCCTACCCAGCCCCAACTCACACCCTGTGTTATAGTGTTTTATGTTACCAAAAGGGATCATATATATATATATATATAAAAATGCTTCCTTTCAATTACAAAGAAAAGACTTTAAATATTTAGTTTCCAATTAGCAACCTTACACTAAAGAATGGCCCTCCCTCTGCTCCAGACCTTTTCCAAATTCTGATTTCCCAAAGAAAGCTGGCATTTGTAAAGGGGAAAGAATGGAAGGTAGGAAAATGCCAGAATGTTCTGCTTTCCACACCCAGCTTTAGGTACTTACTAATGTATCATCAGGTTATCAAGCAGAACTAAAATTATCCTAAAGAAGTAATGCATGTTTACTGGGCATGCTAGTTCATGCTTTTAATTCCAAAAAGCTAGGAGGAAGAGATCATTATGTATACCCAGCCTGCTCTACACAGCAAGTTCTATGGCTTGTTCCCTCAGATCTGTATGGTGGAAGGAGAGAACTGACTCTCAAACCTGTGCTATGGCATGTATGTACCCAAACCCATATATACTCACGAAATAAATTGAAATTTAAAAAAATTTAATGAAAGGTAATTTTACACTCTTCTAGTGTAAACTATATAAGCAGGAAGTTAGATTACAGTTAAAAACACATATATGTACATGTGTATACACACATACGAACACTAAGCAAAAACACACTTGCAGGTTTTTAACAGTTGTTGGGGAGAAAGAAGGGAATGTGTTAAGAAAATTTAGGCCAGATGGTGGTGGCCCACGCCTTTAATTCCAGCATTTGGGAGGCAGAGGCAGGCAGATCTCTGAGTGATAAGGCCAGCCTGGTCTACAGAGCCAGTTCCAGGATAGCCAGAGTTACACAAAGAAACCCTGTTTTGAAAAACAAACAAACAAACAAACAAACAGAACCTAGGGGCTATTAAAATAGTAAACCACAGAGGTGGTTTCTCATCCCATGTTGAACACTAAATTTTGTGATTCAGATATGTCACAAAACCTCCCCTCATTAAACTTGCTTATAAATACCAGGCAACTGTGGTCTGCTTTCCATACTGCTTAGCTATCTGCTCTTGGGAAATGGTGCCCACTAATGACTGAGACAATCTTACTTTCCAGGGTACCTCTGAAGGCTAGGGGAGGAGTAGGTTCCCAGTTACACTAGTAAAACAAATCTTCATTACTGCTTCATTTGTAATGCCTTTGAAATGTGCTTTGACCCTGGAACCCTTGGGGAACTTCTTTCTCTCCATCTGAATTCCAATAGGGCATGAGCTCTTTTGTCAGCCTTGCTGCATCACCTCTGGTCAGAGCCATTTGCTTTCATCCCTATGCAGTTATTGTAAGTACACAGTCTTCCCTGTGTCCACACACAGGACATTATCTCATTTACCCTTCCTTCCCACAGCAACCCCTGGCTACTACCTAGTCTACTACACTGAATGACATTGAGAACAGAAACTTGAGAGCATACAGGACAGGAATTAAGAGCATGTTCTGGAATCTAGCACACCTCAGTGTAGATTAAAGTACTCTCACTAGTGTGGGTCTCAGGGAAAGCCAACACACTTTCTAAGATTTACTCACCTTTCAAGGCTACTGTGAGCTTCAATGAGATAATGAATGTACAGCCCAGTGCCCACCAGAGGAGTGGTAACCAGTTATTATAATCTGATAGGTAGGATCATTTGAAAACTTAAAGCTTCTGTGAACAAGTATATTTTCTGTTTTTTTCTCCAGTGTTCTCTGTGTCAAAACAGGAAACAGAGCTTTGCCTGTACCAAACATACTTCATGTGCTCACAGAGTCCCACCCTTTACTCTCCATCCAAATAAGCTGCAAAGCAGAGCAGATGCTTCAACCTCTCTGCTCTTACAGCTTCATTCTCCAGGTCTAGGGCTCAAATGCATGTTCTGTTCACTCCACTGGTATCATAGCAAAGATGTTTTCCATTGAATGCTGTTTCAAATCTTGCCTTCAGAAAAAATAATCCTGGGTGGGTATGTATGCATGTATAGAAGAGAAAAATACTTAAAAGTCTGCATCCAATAAATTTAAAAATCTATATATTTGTGAATGTCATCTTCACATTCTCAAAGCATTCAGTGATGGTCCAGGTTAACAGGTTCTCTCAAGGCCCCTAAACCTGTTTCTAACTCATCGAAGAATCTATTGCCAACTGCACTGGCTTTTTCCTGTCCACTCACATTGGTAGCTAGAACTTAACAATTGTACTTACTCACACCCTCAACTCAGTTCATCATGGGTTTCCCCACTCAAATATATCAAATATAAATGGATTAGGACTTTTGGAATTAAATTGAAAAAAAAACCAATCCTTCCTTTGGATTTATGAGAGAGGAATAAGAACAGTAGATACTTGCTAAGCTAAAAATTGCACATTGTCAGGTCTGATGAGCAAAACAAAACAAAAAATATCATGTATGTGCAGGTAAAATGGGCATCTCTATGTAAATTAACTGTGATTGATATATCAAAACCTTATGAAGAAACACTGACAGTAATAAGCCACAACAGAACATTAGAGAACTGGGGTAAGGCCAACGCAGGACCCAGCCTGGGTCTGAGAAGATGCATGATTCTGCAGTAGCCTGCACTCTGCTGCTCAGTCACCAGGCCTTACCCAGCTCCTAATTTGGCAGCTGCACATCGCCGTCAGCAGCACCCAGCCACATCATGTGACAAAGACACATGAACGCAGAGGGACAGTGACTGCATGCACACCATTCCTTTCAGTGCTGGGTAATGACATGAATGAGTTTCTCTAAAAGAAGGATGGAAGGGAAATGTGCAGAATTTATGTTCAAAAAGCCCTTGGACAGTGCACTTTCATTATTCAGAATTACAATTACTTCTTCAATAATGAAGAGATGTATGGCTTTTAAATGCTAATTCCTGGTTCTCTGCTTCTACAAAAATAGAGATGAAATATAATCTTCATATTTCATCTAAAATTTCATTTCAACTATTCATCACCTTTCTGCCAATAATGAATAACATTTGAAAGTAAAGTTTCGAGATCCTAATCAAGTGTTTTAGACAGTTGGGAAGAAGATTTTCTCTGTAATACTGAAATACAGTTTCCCTTTAGTAATAACTCTTTATAAGTATTTCCACACAAAGACACTGGACACCTCAGATCTAGAGATTTAAGGAAAATAATTTCAGTCTTACTCAAAATAAAAATAAATTGCTCTAAATATCTAAAGATGCAACACAGACTATCTTCTTGCCATTCAGTGAGCTGCAGTTTGCTCTGGCGTGTCCTACAACTGGAAAAGCATTTCTGCTCTATGTGGGAAGCTCACAGGCTGGAGTGAACTCTGTAGAGGAGTTGAGGATACAGATTCTGCACGGTGAGTCAGCCAGCAGCACAGTCCTCTCAGAGACCAAGCTTTCCCCAACTGCCCTGCTCTGTCTACAGGGACTAGAAAAAGCTACCCTCAGACCCTTTGGTGGTTCTGAACATGGGAGCACCTGATCTCAGGGTGTCTCCCTTTCTTGCAGGTAGTAGACAGGTGTGGAAGTCAGCTAAACAGACTGGCTCTCCTTTGGTGTTATACTGCCAGGAGTTATAGTTCTCAAAGTGACTTAAAACACTTGGAACTCTCATCATCAGTCTGGGAGAGTGGTCTGTGCTGCCAGCAAATGACTTTCCAGGTCATAGAAGACTACAAGATGAGGAACAGCCAGAGGGTAGACCAAGAGGGGGATAATAACTAAACTATAAAAAAAGATTAAAAAAGAAAATAAAAAGAAAAAAAGAATACTGAACCAAACTCAATAAAAATAAATGTAATTTCCATTTAAAAAAGAAAAGAGAAACAAAGAAACTACAGAAAGGTACTGAGAGATTGCCCTCTTCTTTTTAACCTGTGGCATGTATCTGGGAGAAGATATAGAAAGAACTATTGTTTATTTTTATATCTAAAAAAATTCAAATATTCCTAAACCTAATAGTTTCCTATTGGTAAAGCAACATATTAAAAACAATTCTTACACCCAAAGTACCCTAAAACTAGACTAGCTAGAGAAATCATGGATGCCTAAGAAACTTTTTTTTAATCAAATTAACTTTCACAGTGCCTATTATAAATATCTGAAAAGATATGACCAGGTTAAGTACAAAAGTGATTTTGGTTTTTATAGTGTTAAAATTTGCTGTGTGATAGAGAAATGCATTCTTTTAAAGAATTATTTTTTATTGTTTTTCTAAATTATGTATGTCTGTATACATGCATGCAGAGATAAGAGTAATGGATCCCTTAGAGCTGGAGTCACAGGTGGCTGTGAGTCACATGATGTGGCTGCTGGGAATCACACTCCAGTCCTCTAAAGAATCAATACACACTCTCAACCCCTGGACTATTTCTCTAGACTCTGAGGAATACATTTTAAATAACTGTGGATAAGTTTTACAACATTTTAATACACATTTCTTGCTTTTAAAAAATAATACCTTATTAATTTATATTTGTTTTATGTTTATTTTATACTGTAGAAGAGATGTTAGACAAAGAGTAGATTTGAGTGATTTTCTTATTAGAAATGAGTGAAAAGCAGTAGAGACAACTCTCAATGTCAATAGTGAACTAGCCAGAAACTACTAATGAACACATGGTGACTAAGTTTGCAAAGGAATGGATAACCTTAGAGGTAAGGAACAAGTACAGCTTGCCTTCGAGAGTTTATGGTGACCAGCTGACTGCAATCATGGATGCTGAGCCACAACCACATGAGAAGTTGCCAAAGAACTCAACATGGCCCATCCAATGTTTGTCTGGCATTTGAAGCACTTTAGAAAGATGAGCTCTCAGTAAGTGAATGACCCCTCCCCCAATATTAATGTTATTTTATACAAAACAGTGAATCTGTGATGAAAAGTGGATTGTATATGATAACTAGTGGATATGTATATGATTGTATATGTATATACCACAGTATATGGTAATCCAGCTTTGTGGTTGGATCACACAGTTGCTCCAAAGCACTTCCCCAAGTAAAGCACTTGCAGAAACAGTCATGCCAGGCTGACCAACCAGAGCATTCTGCATTCCAGTGAAACCCTTGCATCTGAGAAGTATGTCAGTAAGCAGAGGAGATGGACCAGAAACTGCAACTAAGGACCCAGTTCTTCTCCAACAACCCTGACCAAGTATCACACAACCAGTGCTTCAAAGTCAAATGAATTTGCAAAACTGGCAAAAACATTTTACATCATCTGAAGTCACTGACTTCTTGCCAACCAACTACCACTTCTTCCAGGATCCTGACAGGATCTTCCAAAATCTTTTTGTACTTCCACAGTCTGCAGGATGCAGAAAGTGCTCTCCAAGAGTTCATCAAATTCTGAAGCCAAAATTTTTATGCTACAGGATAAACAAACTTATTGGCAAAATTGTGATGACCATAATAGTGCCTATTTTGATTAATCAGCCTAATTATGACCTAAAATTCAGCCTGAAACTAAAATTCCTTTTGTAGCAGAAACTAATAAAATTAACATAACCTGTGCATTGAGCATTCCACAAGGCAGCTTAAATACTTTTAAATGTAAACAGCTTGATTAATTTCCCTTATGACAAGAATTTGTTATGTTTCTGAAAGATTCCAACACTCTTGACTTATTTCATTGCTTGATCTCATAAAAACATTGATGCTGATACTAAAACTTTATGCTGAGAACTAACCTCACTCAACTTTTCTATAGTCAGAGCAGTTCTCTTGGGCTTGGACCTCTGTCAGACTTGAAGACAAATGACCAGTGTTTTCTCCACAGAAACGCCCTTCATTACCTCTATTGGAACCCTGTCATTAAAGCACCCCTCACTCCTCCCAAGGCCACAACAACCCCACGACCTCTAAATCATCTGGATTTTCTAAAATCTGGTTAATTCTTTTGCCTTACAGAGAGCTAAATGAATGTTCCTCACAATACCAACTAAATGCTACTGCTCAAGGAGAGAAAGTAGAACATTTATTTTAATGATCATTGTCCTACAGAGATTGCAGTTTGTTTCTGCTAAGGCTAATTAATGCCCTAAATAACCATCCTTTTATTTCTTAGCAACAATTCAAACTAAAATCAGTAAGAATAAATCTTTAAAAAACAAAAAGCACATGAAGTTCCAAAAAGTTGCACTATTTTGGCCTAGAAAAATGGTACAACACAGGAAAGGGTATTGAGATGTTAGCAACAAATTCATCTCCAGGAAAATTAATTAACCTGAGTCACATTCAAACGGACCTGTAGTACTGATGCTAAGGGACTACTGGCCCTTTCTAAGCACCCCCCGGAAAAGCTTTACATTGTTTTTGTTTGCCCCAAGCCCATACTTAGACTATAGTAGTACAACAGTCGAAAAGTACTTCATTTGGTATAACTAGACTCTTTCTTGCCACAATTTAATTTTGTTTTTCTGGTTCTAAATGCAGGGAAATAACTTAATTTATGCCTAAAAACCGAGTGTCCAGAATGTATTTAGAAGCAAACAAACAACTAAATAAAAATAGAGTCAAAGCTCTGAACAGACACATCAGAAAGGGGAAGTGAGCACATATGAGGATGCTCAACATGCTGAGTTACTTGGGAATTCAAAGGACATTATATGTGTGCATAAAAATGTGTTTGTATAACCCAGTGTCATATATGGTAAGTAAACATCAGTCAAGATATCAGTTATTAATATATTTTATAAGAATGATCTACCACAAATACTCAGTAGAGATACTAAATGAAAATGACTGAAATCACTGATGCTAGAGAGATGGCTCAGTGGTTAAGAACAGTGGCTGTTCTTGCAGAAGACCCCAGTTGAGTTTCCAGCACAGACATGACAGCTTACATTCTTCTGTAATTCCAGTTCTTGGGGATCTGTCACTTTCTTCTGGTCTCCAAGAACACTAGAAACACATGTTGTGCAATACATACAAGCAAGGAAAAGACTATGGAATATAAACAAATAAATCTCAAAAACAAAAGCAAAAACCTAAGCATGTGATGTGTCCACCAGACCACAGAAAAACTGCTACTATTACACTTGGCTGGTGAGAATGTAAAAATAGTTCAGTCACTGTGGAAACAAGTTGACAGTTTCTTAAAAAACCACAGCAACCTCCTAAAGCCTTTCCATTTCACTCCCATGTATTTAATTTAGAGAAATGAAAGCTAATATCCATACAGACATGTACATGAATGGAAGTTTCTAACAACTTATCTGTAATAGCTAATTTTTTATATACAAATGTCTCTCAAGAGCTTAAAAAGTAAACAAATTGTGGTAGATCAAAATATGAGAATTCTACTCTACAATAATTAACAACATGTCTGAATCTAAAAATATGCAGGTGAGATGCCAGACAAAACAGATCATATAGAATAGATACTTGGGGGGACGGAAGCAGGCAGTCCCCAGACTGAATTGTAGGACAGCCAGCGCTGCATTGTGAGTCCTTGTCCCTAAACAAGAACAACAACAACAACGAACAAATGAACAAACAAATGGAACAAGAAAAAATATCTTCTCATATACATTAAAAAAATGACATTATAATCCTGTCTTGCTTTCCCTTCTCCTATTTTACTTTTCCTCCCCTATTAATCAAGCTGAGTAAAATTTCCAACTTTTTGACAAGACTTAACTTTCCCTTGTGATCACTTTAAAAAAAAATTAATTGAAAACAAGGACATCATGAAATTTGCAGGCAAATGGGTGGAACTCAAAAATATCACCCTGAGTGAAATAACCCAGACTCAGAAAGACAAGTATGGTATGTAGTCACTTATAAGTAGATATTGGGCCGGGCGGTGGTGGCGCATGCCTTTAATCCCAGCACTTGGGAGGCAGAGGCAGGCGGATTTCTGAGTTCGAGAGTTCGAGGCTAGCCTGGTCTACAGAGTGAGTTCCAGGACAGCCAGGGATACATAGAGAAACCCTGTCTTAAAAAAAAAAAAAAAAGTAGATATTGGCCATAAAGTACACGATAGCCATGCTACAATCCACAGACCCAAGGAAAGTAAATTGTAAGGAGGGCCCAAGGGCCCAAGGGAAGATGCCTGACTTTCACTTGGAAGGGGGAATGAGTGGACAGAAGGAGAGAACTGGGTGGGTGAAGGAGTAAGGAGGGGAATGGGATGGGAATCAGGTGTCGGGAGTGGGGGAGAGAGCAGGGAAAGAGGGTGGAAATCCGTGTGGAGGCATCTCAGGGATTAGTGAGAGATCCGGGATCAAGGAAGCTACTGAAGTCTGGGGGTGACCCAACCTGAGACTTCTAGCAGCGGAGTTATGGAGCCTGAAGTGGCTGCTGCCTAAAGCCAGGTGGGGCTTCCAGTGGAGGGAGGCATCTCCCTCCCACCTATGAAACCTTCGACCCAAACTTTGTGCTGCTTACAAGATGTTCAGGAATAAAGATGGAGCAGAGGTTGAAGGAATGGCTAACCAATGACAGTCTCAACATGAGACCCACCCCATGGGAAACAGCCAACCCATGACACTATTAATGATAGTCTTGCTTGGCAGATCTCAGGCGGCAGCTCTGTACTCAACTTCGCAAAATCCAGAGGAAGAGTGCCTCCCAGGAGCTTTAACTCAGGCAGCATTTCAGGTAAACAGGTAGAAGCCCTTAAAGAGGAAACACAAAAATCCCTTAAAGAATTACAAGAAAACACAAACAGGTGAAGGAACTGAACAAATCCATCCAGGACATAAAAATGGAAGTGGAAACAATAAAGAAATCACAAAGGGAGACTACCCTGGAGATAGAAAACCTAAAAAAGAAATCAGGAGTCATAGACACAAGCATCACCAACAGAATACAAGAGATAAAAGAGAGAATCTCAGGTGCAGAAGATACCTTAGAAAATATTGACACAACTGTCAAAGAAAACACAAAATGCAGAAAGTTATTAACACAAAACATCCAGGAAATCCAGGACACAATGAGAAGACCAAACCTAAGAATAATAGGTATAGATGAGAGTGAAGATTCCCAACTTAAAGGGCCAATAAATATCTTCAACATAATTATAAAAGAAAACTTCCCTAACCTAAGGAATGAGAATAACCATAATCCCATAATCATAGAAGAAGCCTACAGAACGCCAAATAGATCAGAAAAGAAATACTTCCCATCACATAATAGTCAAAACACAAAACACACAAAACAAAGAAAGGATTTTAAAAGCATTAAGGGAAAAAGGCCAAGTAACATATAAAGGCAGACCTATCAGAATTACACCTGACTTCTCACCAGATACTATAAAAGCCAGAAGATCCTGGACAGATGTCATACAGACTCTAAGAGAACATAAATGCCAGCCCAGGCTACTATACCCAGTAAAACTCTCAATTACCATAGATGGAGAAACCAAGATATTCCACGACAAAACCAAATTTACACAGTATCTTTCCACAAACTGAGCACTACAAAGGATAATACCAGGAAAGCTCCAATACAAGGAGGGCAACTATACCCTAGAAAGAGCAAGAAAATTATCCCCTTCCAACAAACCCAAAAGAAGATAACCACACAAACAATGCCTCCATTATTAGCAAAAATGACAAGAAGCAACAGCACCCTCTCCTTAATGTCTCTTAACATCAATGGACTCAATTCCCCAATAAAAAGACATAGGCTAATGGACTGGAAACGCAAACAGGACCCAGCTTTTTGCTCCATACAGGAAACCCACCTCAGTCATAAAGACAGACACTACCTTAGAGTAAAAGGTTGGAAAACAAATTTTCAAGCAAATGGCCCTAAGTAACAAGCTGGAGTAGCCATTCTAATATCGAATAAAATTGACTTTCAACTTAAAGCTATCAAAAAGGATAAGGAAGGTCATTTCATACTTGTCAAAGGAAAAGTCAACCAACATGAATTCTCAATTCTGAATATCTATGCACCAAATACAAGAGCACCCACTTTCATAAAAGAAACCTTACTAAAGCTCAAAACACACATCGCACCTCACACAATAATAGTGGGAAACTTCAACCAACACCCCACTCTCAGCAATGGATAGACCATGGAAACAGAAACTAAACAGACATACAGTGAAACTAACAGAAGTTATGAATCAAATGGACCTAACAGATATCTATAGAACATTTCACCCTAAAGCAAAAGAATATACCTTTTTCTCAGCACCTCATGGTACCTTCTCCAAAATAGACCATATAATTGGGCACAAAACAGGCCTCTACAGATACAAAAAGACTGAAATAATCCCTTGCATCCTATCAGATCACCATGGTCTAAGGCTGGTCTTCAATAATGGCAAAGACAATGGAAAGCCCACATTCACATGGAAACTGAACAACACCCTACTCATTGATAATCCGGTCAGGAAAGAAACAAAGAAAGAAATTAAAGACTTTTTAGAATTTAATGACAATGATGACACATCATACCAAAAGCTATGGGATACAATGAAAGCAGTAGTAAGAGGAAAATTCATAGCTCTAAGTGCATACAAAAAAAAACTGGAGGGAGCTTACACTAGCAGCTTGACAACGCACCTGAAAGCCCTAGAACAAAAAGAAGCTAATACACCCAAGAGGAGTAGAAGGCAGGAAATAATCAAACTCAGGTCTGAAATCAACAAAATAGAAACAAAAAGAACTATACAAAGAATTAATAAAGCCAGGAGCTGGTTCTTTGAGAAAATCAACAAGATAGATAAACCCTTAGCCAGACTAATCAGAGGACAGAGAGACAGTATCCAAATTAATAAAATCAGAACTGAAAAAGGTGACATAACAACAGAAACCGAGGAAATTTAAAAAATCATCAGATCCTACTACAAAAGCCTATACTCAACAAAACTGGAAAATCTGGATGAAATGGACACTTTTCTAGACAAATACCAGTTACTAATGTTAAATCAGGAGTAGACAAACCACCTAAACAGTCCCATAACCCCAAAAGAAATCCAAGAACACCAAAACAATTATCCATCATGATCAAGTAGGCTTTATCCCAGGAATGCAGGGTTGGTTCAATATACAGAAATCCATCAATGTAATCCATTATATAAACAAACTCAAAGAAAAAAACCACATGATCATATCACTAGATGCTGAGAAAGCATTTGACAAAATTCAACACCCCTTCATGATAAAAGTCTTGGAAAGATCAAGAATTCAAGGTCCATACCTAAACATAGTAAAAGCAATATACAGCAAACCAGTAGCCAACATCAAACTAAATGAAGAGAAACTTGAAGTAATCCCACTAAAATCAGGGACTACCCAAGGCTGCCCACTCTCCCCCTACCTATTCAATATAGTACTGGAAGTCCTAGGCAGAGCAATTAGGCAACTCAAGGAGGTCAAAGGGATACAAATTGGAAAGGAAGAAGTCAAAATCTCACTATTTGCAGATGATATGATAGTATACTTAAGTGACCCCAAAACTTCCACCAGAGAACTCCTAAACCTGATAAACAACTTTAGCAAAGTGGCTAGATATAAAATTAACTCAAGCAAATCAATAGCCTTCCTCTACTCGAAAGATAAACTGGCTGAGAAAAAAATTATGGAAATGCAACCCTTCACAATAGTCACAGATAATATAAAATACCTTGGTGTGAATCTAACCAATCAAGTAAAAGACCTGTATGACAAGAACTTCAAGCCCCTGAAATAAAAATCGAAGATCTCAGAAGATGGATTGGAAGGATTAATATAGTAAAAATGGCCATCTTGCTAAAAGCAATCTACAGATTTAATGCAATCCCCATCAAACTTGCCACTCATTTCTTCACAGAGATAGAAACAGCAATCTTAAAATTCACTTGGAATAACAAAAAACCCAGGATAGTGAAAACTACTCTCAGCAATAAAAGAACTTCTGGAGGAATCACCATCCCTGATTTCAAGCTGTACTACAAAGCAATAGTGATTAAAACTGCATGGTATTGGAACAGAGACAGGCAGGAGGATCAATGGAATAGAATAGAAGACCCAGAAATGAACCCACACACCTATGGTCACTTGATCTTTGACAAAGGAGCTAAAACCATCCAGTGGAAAAAAGACAGCATTTTCAACAAATGGTGCCGGTCCAACTGGAGGTCAGCATGTACAAGAATGCAAATTGATCCATACTTATCTCCTTGTACAAAACTCAATTCCAAGTGGATCAAGGACCTCCACATAAAACCAGCTACACTGAAACTAATAGAAGAGAAATTGGGGAAAAGGCTCGAACACATGGGCACAGGAGAAAAGTTCCTGAACAGAACATCAATGGCATATGCTCTAAGACCAAGAATTGACAAATGGGACCTCATAAAACTGCAAAGCTTCTGTAACGCAAAGGACACAGTCAATAGGACAAACCAGCAACCAACAGATTGGGAAAAGATCTTCACCAACCCTACATCTGAAAAAGGGCTAATATCCAAGGTATACAAAGAACTGAAGAAATTAGACTCTAGACAATCAAAGAACCCTATTAAAAAAATGGAGCACAGAGCTGAACAAAGAATTCTCAACTGAGGAAGCTCGAATGGTTGAGAAGCACCTAAAGAAGTGTTCAGCATCCCTAGTCATCAGGGAAATGCAAATGAAAACAACCCTGAGATCCCACCTCACACCAGTCAGAATGGCTAAGATCAAAAACACAGGTGACAGCAGATGTTGGCAAGGATGTGGAGAAAGAAGAACACTCCTCCACTGTTGGTGGGATTGTAAACTGGTACAGCCACTATGGAAAGCAGTCTGGCGGTATCTCAGAAAATTGAACATAGTGTTACCTGAGGACCCAGCTATACCACTCCTGGGCATATACCCAAAAGATGTTTCAACATGGAACAGGGACACATGCTCCACTATGTTCATAGCAGCCTTATTTATAATAGCCATTAGTTGGAAAGAATTCAGATGTCCTTTAACAGAAGAACAGATGCATAAAATGTGGTACATTTACACAATAGAGTATTACTCAGCTATTAAAAACAATGAGTTCATGAAATTCTTAGGCAAATGGATGGAGCTAGAAAATATCATCCTGAGTGAGGTGACCCAATCTCAAAAGAACATACATGGTATTCACTCACTGATAAGTGGATATTAGCCCAAAAGCTCACAATACCTAAGACAAAACACACAGACCACATGAAACTCGAGAAGAAGTGTGGGTGCTTTGTTCCTTTCTAGAAGGATTATCAAAAGTTTCAACCAGAGCTCCCAAAGCCTAACCCTCCAGCCTGAGAGCACAAAGGGAGGGACTCATGTCTCCACCTATATAGGTAACTGAGGGTGTCCTTGTCAGACATCAGTGGAAGTGGAGGGCCATGGTCCCCGAAAGTTTGGATTCCCTAGTGTTGGGGAATTCGAGAGCAGGGAGATGGGTCTGGGAGGATGCTTGGAGCACACCCTCATAAAAATAGGAGGAGCGGGTATGGGATAAGGGATTTTGGGGGAGAATGGGAGAGGAGATAACATTGAAAGGTAAATATGTAAAATATCCAAAAAAAAAAACCAGATAAAGAGTCTGAATAAAAAAGAGAGAGAGAGTTTACTTAGTTCATATTATTTTCAAAAGTTTCTAGGAGATGCTAATTGGCTAAGATCTTATTTTAAGCTCTCCACAAAAGAATTTAAGTCTCTGTTTAATATTCTTAAGAGAGATGTAAATCCTAATTTCTCTCAACAATTAACTGACAAAAGAGAAGTAATCTCACAAAAAGTAGAAGAAGCTATTATTAATCAATATGTTATATAGTCTGATTAGTTGTTGGCTGTGCTATAACAGTCCTCTGATAAAAGAGATTATCAACATAGATTTATATTTCTTTAAATAATGTCTGCATGTCTCTCTTAGTGTGGAAGGAGCGACTGTTGGTGCTTCTGCCCCGATTTTACAAGAACCCTGAAAAATTGACTTTAAAAACAAAAGAGGGGGAACGGTACCCCCCCCAAGGAGTCCCCCTGAAATACTCTCCATCATGCCTTGTTCATTTTTAACTCTCTAAAACTGAAACCTCATGGTAAATCTGCTGCTGACTGCCTCTGGCATCACCGAGACCAATAAAAACTATGCCACAGATATGGGGAAGGACCCTCTTACCCTTAAAGGGAATGGCCCAGACCCAGTTCCCTTATGGGGCTGAGGACTGATATGCCTGTTTGATACCACAGAAGGCACAGCTAATTGGCTACCAAAATGATTAATGAAATAAATAGATACCCCCCACAAAGCCAGGCCCAACCATAAATAAGATGAATAACAATTTACATCCAGGGAAGAGAAATCTCCCTGAGAATTCCCTTCTTTTTCATTTCCAGGTAAAAATGAATCACCCATGATGTCTGCTGTTAGAAGTTCTAATCCAGATACTGGTCTCTGAACTTATACTACTCAGACCTTCAAAGGGCCATTGACAAGAACATCAAACAGCTAGAGATTGACATCACTAATCTGAAGGAATCTCTCATTTCGCTGTCTGAAGAGACCTCCTAAAATCGAAAAGATCTTTATTGGACTTGATTTACTCTATTACAATAGAAAAGGCTGTGTACAGCTCTTGACTGTGTACAGCCCTTAAAGAAGAATAATGCCTTTACATAGACAAGACAGGGATGGTTAAAGAGAGCATGAAATAGGTCAGAGAAGGCCCTGAGAAAAGTCAGAGAGAGAAAGAGAAAGATGAGTGCTGGTAAAAGAATTGGTTTTCAACCTCTCCAGGGTTGTCAATCCTACCTCCTTCTCATCTTGGGACCATTATTTGAATTTTTTTTCTTTTTTTTTTTGCTTGTTTCTTCTGATCCCTGGGCCTCAAATAGGCTGACTAACTCTGTGAAACAACAGATAAATAATTTGGTAGCAAAACCTATTCAGATACATTATCATAAGTTAGCTATGGAGGACCACGAGACTCAAGATGAGTTTGTTACTTTATCCAGGGTGTTCCCAAAACCCATCTCCACCCAACCTAAAAGAGGGGAATTCAGCCCCTAGACCAAGCAAAGAGGGGCCATCCAGAACCCCCTCTGACAGGCGACCTGAATTCTTGCTTAGGCTGCAAGGCTAAGCACTGCAAGGGAATATCAATAAAAGTTAAAACTATCTCTGTGGGTTCCCTGAGGGACAAGCCTGACTGCATAGGGGTTGATGTCAAAATTATCCCCTCTCCAGGAAAAAGACATAGGGACAGGTATGGCCCTCATGCCTCACTGGACAATGACAGGGGGACCGGAGCCATTACAAGGTCCCCTTCACTTACTGGAGGTCAGGCCTCTATCCCCTCCTTCGCAAGATTAGATTCGCCACAGCCCTTCTATATTTAGAGAAGGGAGGAGATGTCAGGGGCATCCCTGCTTACACACTGAAGGCCTAAAATCAGCCATAGGCCTAAAATCAGTAATAGGCCTGTCATACATGTATACTAACACCAAGTCTTGGATCTCTGTGGATAAACACTGAAACAGATAGCTATAAGCTATTGTAAACAGGCAGTTTTTGTGACAATTTACCAGCCTGAGTAGTCATAGACCTTGTAAATTGGTAGCCTTGGTAGATAATACCAACTTAGATAAGGACAAGTGAATCATAGGCAGAGCCATATCGACCTGTCCCCTGAACCTTCACCCAGCCGATACCATGTTCTGAAAGATATCTGTATTCCCCCTGAATACCCACGCTCCAGTGTCATCCCCTTCCCCACATCCTGCCTTTTTGTGTTTATAACCCCTGTGTGAATGAGTACAATTTGAAAAAAAAATTATATATATATAAATTTATTTTTATTAGCACACAAAAATGATATTCTTGCTTATAAAAATATGCTATGTTTGCATACAGGAGTCTAGTATAACTGTCTTCTGAAAGGCTTCATTAAGCAGCTGATGGAAACAGATGCAGAGACCCACAGGCCAATAATATGCAGAGCTCAGAGAGTCTTGTGGAAGAGTCACGGTAAAGACAGAGGGAGCTGGAGGGGTCAAAGACACCATAAGAAGACCTACAGAGGGCTGGAGAGATGGCTCAGCGGTTAAGAGCACTGACTGCTCTTCCAGAGGTCCTGAGTTCAAATCCCAGCAACCACATGGTAGCTCACAACCATCCATAGTGAGATTGGATGCCCTCTTCTGGTGTGTCCGAAGACAGCTACAGTGTACTCATAATAAAATAAATAAATAAATCTTAAAAAAAAAAAAAAAGAAGACCTACAGAGTCAATTAACCTGGAACCATGGGGGCTCACAGAGACTGAAGCAGCAACCAAGGAACATGCAGGGGCTGAACCTAGGCTCCCTACACATATGTAGCAGATGTGCAGCTTGATCTTCATGTGGGTTCCCTAACAATCGGAGGGACTCTGACTTTGTTGCCTGCTTTTGGATCTCTTCCCCTAGCTGAGCTGCCTTGTGTGGCCTCAGTGGGAAAGGATGCATTTAGTCCTGCTTGATGTGCTAGGGCAGGTTAGTATCCATAGGGGGTTTTCCCTTCTCTGAGAAGTGGGAGTGATGAGGGAAGGGAGTGTGTGAAGGTGGGACTCGGAGGACAGGAGGGAGGGGGGCTGTGACAGAACATAAAGTGAATAAATTAATAAAATTAATATTAAAGGCTAACAATCATACAAGAACTAAAAGACAAAACAAAACCAAAAACATTTTAGTACAATGTTCTAATAAGAGAGATCAGGTTGCCCAAACTCGCAAAGGAAGTAAATGGCTGAGATCCAGTCAGCCTGCATAAAGTTACTCTCTAACCTGCACTAACTGTAAGGCAAGAGTGCCCCAGCTCTGAGGTGTTAGATTTCTGCTTGCTTGCTTCTGAGAAAGGCTTTTGAATTTGAAGAACCTGTCTTAGCCGCATATTTGTGGACCTCCTGTCAGTCTCCCAATATTGGTAGTACAAGTACATGGTACTCTACAGAAGCTAAAGTATTTTTACAACCTTAGCACCAAATAATAATTATGTAAGTGAAAATCAATTGTTACTTTTAAATATACCTTTTAAACTACTCAATTAAGTGATGTCAATTTTGTTGAAACAGCTTTAATAAACTCATCTGCATTTTAGAATAATTTTCCATGTGATTATTAAGGTAAACCAAATGTTTCTCTGCATCTTGAGTTTATTAAGCCTTTCTCTAATATTTTAAACAGTCAAAAACTTGACCTTTACCATATTATCTTAAATTCTGGGAAAATAGAACTCAAGTCAACATCCTAGTAATATATTCTAAATGAATACACAATAAATTGCTGTGAAAGACCAAGGATGAAATAGAACCGATTATACATGTGCATGACCTGGCAGTAATAAAGAGAATATTTGTGTTACAAGTATACAAGCTCAATGGTGATTCAGAAGCACACTCCATCCTTATATCACTAAAGTGCTCTAGTATTTAATTGAGCTACTAATTATCAGGAGAATCTTGTTACCCACAAGTCCTTTCCTGAGTGTGACCTTAGCTTAATACATTAATTTCATGGAGATTACATTTTAAGATGGGGGAACATGTCAATGAAAAATACTATTCATAACCTCTAAAATAGGTATCTGAGACTATACAGCACTAGGGAAAAGAAAAAATCACTGCTAATTCCCACCATTAGTTTCAATAAAAAGGTCTTTTACAGTCTAAGGGTAAGTAGTATTAAATAAGTCTGCAGAAGACATACACATGAATGCAAACAGAACCAAGAAAGTTCTGAAAATATCTCTCTTTATTTCTACTCCAGTTCAATCAATTCATAAAGGCAGCTTTAATGCAGTATCATTTATTTGCTAGCTTTCCTCTCTATCAAAAATCAATAAAATTAGTGGTCTATCAAAAAATCAATAAAATTAGTGTAGAATGTCTAAGTCATTCTTCAATTCTGCCAAGGACATAACCTTTAACCCCAGATTAAAAATAAAGTAGTAAGTATGAAACTCAGCACTGCTTGGCTTTGGTACAAAAGCCTAATAAATATAACATTTGCAAAAGGAAACAAAACAAGCTGGGCCACTTCCCTCACTTGCATGATCTCATCAGTACATTTCTATGGCCTCCGCAGCATTTGCTGGTGGAATTTGGCACCGCTAGTTTATAATCTATATCACCAGTTTGTACAAGGCACAGAAACGCTCTCTCCTTACTCTCCCAAATACTTTAAAGCACTTCATTTACTTTCCCAATAGTCATCATGACAAAACCATTAGTCAAAAAGAAAGCAAAGGAATCTACATTTTTTTTTAAAAAAATAAAGTCTCTAATGTTTTCTAGCCTCTTCTTAGAAAAATACTAAATTTAAATATGGGAAATATATGCTAAAATCCCAGTGACCATTTGGTTACCTTCAAATGATGACAGGAACTAGGGACGAGAGTAAAAGACATGGAGTATGCACAAACTATCTTTTATATAGTTTAAAAGACAAGGGTCCACTAGGCAGGAGGGTTCTAGGCCAGCTAAGACTGACTCAAAGTAAGACCATGATTCAAAGGGAAAAACGTTTGCAAGGTTAAAAAGAGCAAGGGTCTCATTATTTAGAAAGAGTTTACTTCCCCCCACCCCCCGAACCCTTCCTCCCTTCCTAAAATCACTACTGTAGGTGTAACACCAGATACATGTATGTAGGGTTGAAATCTTTGTAGTCTCACAAATATGGATGGCCCTCTGGTCCTCAGAAGCTCCTGATGCTAGCACCACTGGGAGGGTGAGATGAATCAGTTTGCCGTTGTCTCATTAACAAAGGAAAGTTACAGTCGGGAGACCCTAACAAGACAACATAAGGTTGGATTCAAATGTTCTTTATCAGTAGTATGGAAACGTGTGTGTGTAACAGTTGTCAGGTGCCACAGATGGTGGTATGTCACGGCACTATTCCCTAATCAGTGATGGACGCTGCTCGTCCAACAGTGAGGACAGAGTGCTCTCTCCCTTGGCTTATCTGTAGGACAGTGGCTATCATGGTTTAAACAATCCTTTTAAAGATAGAACAGTCCCTTCCAATCCCAAAGTTCTTGATACATCCAAGGCAGAGGTTCTCAACCTGTGGGTCATACATAACTCCTTTGGAAAACCTCTTATCTTCAAACATATCTATATTATGATTCATAATGGTTTCAAAATTATAGTTATGAAATAGCAATGAAAATAATTTTATGGTCTGGAGGAGTCACCACAACGAGGGGAATTGTATTAAAGGGTTGAATAAAGCATTAGGAAGGTTGAGAACCACTGATCTAATGTGATAGTAGCAAAATGTTCTCCTTAGCCCTTGGGTTCCTCAAAGTGCTAAATATCCATAGTTCTAGAGTTCTTAAAAGGGTAAATGATTTCTTATATTCAACAGTAGTCATATTCATATTAAGGCAAACCATGCAGCCCTATTACATTCTATTTCCTACTATGCTAAAGTACTAGAACTCTCCAGAAGCAGGCACTATTTATTTGTTAAGGTGAAATACCCAGAATATAAAATTCATCAGTGTAGCTATCTCACTACGTAGCCCTACCTAGCCTGGAATTTAGTATGTAGATCACTGGCATCAAACTCAAAGATTTATTTGCCTTTGATTCTCAAGTGCTGAGACATAGGCAGATGTTCCCACACCCAGACCAGCCATTTTTAAATGTGTAGATCAATGTTGTCAAAAAGACTTGCCAGGTAGTTTTATTTTGATTCAACTGGCCTCTGGCCTCAATGTCTGAATACCCAACTTGTCACTGCTTGATATTCATGGCTTCAGATATAAATGCCATTCTATTTCCAGGCAACTTCCTGGCTAAGTATTCTGAAACAAAGCACACAAGTCTGTCACTTGAGGTGAGGAACCAACCATTCAAACCAAGCATTTGTCTCTTTTCTTTCCAGATGGAAGATAGAAACTTTGATCTTCTCTTCCTTGCCATTAAGCCTTTCTGAAAAAGAAGGAACCCACTATTCCCTGACCTTTGGTAGTTTTACAAAGTTCAGACTGCAGTTCAGAGCACAGACAAGAAACTGTCCAAGAAAAACAAGCCACAAATGAACAGGATATAAACAAAGCTGTAAGGAGGTAATTAATGGCAGGGACCTGACTCCCTCACTTGCATCTCTGATAACAATCTAGCATTTTATCAGCAAGGTCTTTTATCTGCAAGGATGCAGTGTGTTCTGCTGCCTGGAACTATTTGGGGAGGACAAAGACAAGCTTTCATCTTCAAAAGGAAATAGAACTACTTCTCTGAACGGTAAAGAAGAGTCAAAGCTGTAAAAAGGCCTCTAGTGATTTCTCTGACAAGAGAGAGGTAAATGAAAAATAGATGTTACTCACAGGAGCCAATTCTGGAGGGAAAAAGGCATGGTGGTCCTCTACCAGACCACAGGTGTGAGAACTGCAACACGCTTTCTTGCTTTCTTTTCCCCCATGCTGCATCATCTGCCAATGTCTTCTAACTGTCTTCTTGTTAAAACCAAAGATGTAAACTAACTCACACTTAATGACTTAAGTGCAGTCTGCCTCTCACTGTTTTAGAAGGGATGATAAGTATATATTAAATGAATGAGGGTCTGACTGTAAACCCCTCAAGCCTCAACTCAAGATGAAGGTGTCATCTAAGAGTATTTGGTGGACAGTGGGTACTATTTAAGAATATAACTTCCTGTAGGTTTCCACTACCCCACAGTGTGAGCTGGTTCTTGCTAGGGTCTGGAGCAGCTTAGTAGCACTCCAGATAGAGTCACTCCTAAGGGAAATGGGCTGGTTACAGGAATAGCAGCTAGTAGCAGAGTGTTCTCTTACTGCCTTCCAAACTTAGTTCACTCCATGGACTGGTTGTGTGTGTGTGTGGCGGGGGGGCAACTCTTCTTAGAATTCAGAAATATTTATCTAAGGTTGAGTCAGGGTAGTCACCCATTCTAGAATGCACAGTCTGGTGCTTCCAAATCAGAACACAACTGCTGAACAACGTTAGCTACCTTTGTCAGGCTGTTGAACCATCTCATAGAGTCTTCTAGGTTCATATCCAGTGTCTTATGACATCAATGCTTTAAAAAAGGAAGGTATGGCCTTCTGCCCCCTCTACCTGGTCCTTCTTTCTAGGGAAGACTCATAGCTGGTCTGTGTAGGGGTGATATTTAGAAAACTGTGCCCGGTCTGGCTTGTTCCTGGGCAGCCTCCATGTTCTTGCTGCTACTCGGCTCTGACCAGGTTTCTGGCTAGCTAGATGCACAGGCCCTAGCACCCACAAGACACCAGCAGAGCCAAT
Source organism: Grammomys surdaster (assembly GCF_004785775.1). Taxonomy (NCBI): domain Eukaryota; kingdom Metazoa; phylum Chordata; class Mammalia; order Rodentia; family Muridae; genus Grammomys; species Grammomys surdaster. Next base: position 9,606,309 of record NW_021604607.1, on the reverse strand, counting down.
CCCCCACGCTGCATCCACAAAGCTAGACTGAACCCCAGACAATATCTGCCATTCTTGTAGTACTCGGTAGAAATGAGACTCTTTTTTTTTTTTTTTTTTTTTTTTTTTTGGTTTTTCGAGACAGGGTTTCTCTGTATAGCTCTGGCTGTCCTGGAACTCTGTAGACCAGGCTGGCCTCGAACTCAGAAATCCACCTGCCTCTGAGACTCTTAAAGCTTAATGATTATCTAAAGGATTTATATACTTAGAAATGCTCGATCAATAAGATGCCCACACAATTAGAGTTGTTATCCAATATCTAACCTTTTGATATAAGTTGCTACCCAGGACAGCTTCTGACCCATCCGTGATTCTCCATGGCTGATAGCCTCCTTTTTCTTCCCCTCCCCTTCCTCTTTTTCACCTTTCCCCTTCCTCTCTTTCTTTCCCAGCTCCTCCTCCTCTTTTACTGCCTAATCACCGAGCTCCACTGTGAATACCATGTAGCAGAATAAGTATCTTGCTACAGGTCTTCTCCCCAGAAGACACCATATTCTGACCCATCCCAGAGGATCTGAAGCACTCAGTAGTTGTTATCTAATATGGGGAAGAGGGCATGCTTGTGTTTTTTCTGCAGGATGCTGAAGGGGCATGGTGGTTGCCAGAGTGAAGGATGAGACATTCTGATGCTGGGACAAAGAATAATGCTGACCTGTGACCTTGCTGAGTGCCCCGACAATGGTGAAGCTGTACTGGAAATATATGTTCCTGACCCATTGCTTTCCTATATCCCAGATGGGACAAGCTGCCTTGCCTCAAGTTTTTAGACCTTGTGAGACAGAGAATCAAAGAGAGAAGTTATAATGACTCTTGTAGTTTTCTTAAATGTGACCAGTTATTTGGACTCAATCATGTACTAATAGAAATAAATCCAATATTGGAAATAACAGTCTTCATTTGGAAGGCTGGATCTGTACATATTCATAGAGATATTTGGAAATTAGATGCAGTTCTCTATGATGCTATGCTAGCAAGAGATAAAGTTGGGGCAGGATCTGGATTTCAAACAAGTGTTAGTGCATGTGTTAAGGCTCTTTTAATTGTCAAGTTAAAATTACTTTTGTTTCTTCTACAACATTTATTGTAAGTTGCAGTGATTGTATACTTTCTAATTGTGTTAATGTGTTGAAATGTGGCATGTCTGTTACGGGAGTCTGTCAACCAGCTTTTGTCTTATTGCCCTGAGTATTACAGAACCTTGGTTTTCTGAAAAAAGCTTGCAAGTACTGGAAGAAGTGAGTTAGGCTTTAAACAGAAGCAAGAGGGTAGTGGGCTTGATTATTCCTGGTATAACAGCATTACATTACATTAATTGATAGCACCACTGCTTCTGCAGTTGCTTTGACACACCAAGTTAAGACAACTACTTTTGTTAATCATTTAGCAAAAAAGTGTTATTAATGTGTTGAGTATACAGGAGGATTTAGATAGGCATTTGGGACATCAGATTGATGCTCTTTATCCTATTCAAATTATTGGAAGGAGGTTCAAAGTTTAAGAGTAAGGAGCTATCTTATTCCTTAAGAGTAAGGAGAGTCATGCCAAATACCAATGGAGTTGTATTACTTCTAAAATTTACAATGACAGTCATTATAAGTAGAAAAAGATTAAAGAAACTTGCAGAGTATTTGGCATAATTCTAACACCTCTCTGGATGTTTTAACTTTACATAGTGAGATTATGAATTTAAAGAATGCTGCTCTGCTGAGTTTTGATAATGCTGATAAAATTACCCATGGCCTGAGATCAGTATTTCCATTTTGATCAAGCATCAAGCATGGCATATATAGCTTGATCATGCTAGCCCTTGTTGTCCTAGAAATACTTTTATTCCTGCTCACCAAATGAAATCTTATCTTTAACAACATCAACATGTTGGCAGCCAAAGTACATGACTTGAAACTGAAAAGAGACAACTCCTCCCACCCCCAGACAGAGTTAGTAATTTAACAGGCTGGCAAGCAAAAGACGGGTAAGATTCTGCACAGAGCCTTACCAACCTAAGACAGAATTGCATTGCTTTTGATAATGCATATTCCATGATGGGTAATGAAGGCATTCTTGTCAGAATGACCTAAGACAGACTCAGTCTTGTTTATGAAATTAAAAAAGAGGAGATGTGGAGAACTTTGAGGGCTGCTTGGCAGGAATCTGACATAGGCCAAGGAAATGGGCTTCAGGCAGGAATCTGACATTAGGCTAGAACAAAGAAGTAATTTCAGGCAGGAATCTATATTTTAGGCTAGAAGAAAGAAGTCGGCTTCAGGCCTAAAAATGACTTTGGGCTAGGACAGAGAAATAGGCTCAGATATTTTGGTCTTAGATAAGTCCTTAGAAATAGTGAACACAGGAGTGATCACAGAACTTTGTTTATTGCCTTGCTTGTTCTTTGACTATCTGTGTTTATTATCTTGCTTGTTCCTTGACTATTTGCATCAATTGTATTGCTAGTTCCTCAACCTAGAACTGACCTTAATACCTGCATGTAACTAAAATGGTATAAAAGCAAAAGGGGGGAGGGATAGGATAGGGGGTTTATGGGAGGAGATGGGATAACATCTGAAATGTAAATACGTAAAATATCCAATTAAAAAAAAGGAAGGCATGAAGAAGCTGTTCTGTGGGCTGGTTTACAATGCAGAATTCTATCAAGTCATAGTATTTGAAAGCTATTACTTTAGGGACATACTCAACCAGACAGCACAATGCAAATCCCCTTACACGCCACTCTTCCCCCCTCCCCCCCCAGGTATCACTATGTTGCTAGTCTGAAACTAACAATGTAGCCTGGCTGGCCTTACAGAGATCTGCCTGCCTCTTTCCCAAGTACTAGGTTAAAGGTATGCATCACCACATCCAGCAAGAATTCCATTTCTTTAAAAGTTTCTCTTAATTAGAATCATATGGGTTATAATTAGTATCAATTAGATTTTCCATGTTTATTATTTTTGTCCACATTCAAATGAAGCTATACCTCAAATTCTGGTTTTGTAGGAAATAATGACCCTTATAGGGGAAAAAAATGAATACTCCAGTAAGAAACAAGCAAACACCATTCATCTATCACCCACAAGAACAGCTCAAGGGACTCTCTTGATGTTTTGAAAATATTTCCTGCCTACTATTTGTAAATTATTTTCTAGTCTGTGTGACACATCTTTCAGTAATAACTCAGCTTTTTCTTGGCTATTTGAATATATTTCCATGATTTGTACTAGAACAGATGGCCTTTTCCAGTACAGCTGCAGTGATCAAAATTGAGTAGGCTTGCTTACGTGGCAGCGCCTTCTAGGCACAATACCTCTTACGGATGCTGTGAATATTGTGATGAACATGGGATGCCCCCCACCCCTGGGGCACCAAACTATGGTTTTGTGATTATTCGGATTAAACTGAATTTAGCCAGTGAAAGACAGAAGTGGGACTCAGTATACAGAAACATAAAACTGACAAGAAAATGAGATTCTAACCCATTTATATCAACCAGCTGCTACTGTTAGGGTCCCTCAAGATCATTACACAAGGTCCCTAGATGCACCTTGGAGCAATACAACCCATTTAAATACCTTATTCATCCACACTGGCCTTTTCTTGAGTAGGCTTAGGTCAGATAAGAAGATAGGAGGCAACTAAAACTTTGGAATGTGTACTGGTGACCACGTGATTCTGTTCTAAGACAGTAAAGGAGAGATGAACAGATCAGCATGTACAAGTCCTTTGGAAACTTCAAATCCTCAGGTAAATGGGTTTCCTTCACTCTCAGCAACCCAAAATCCAAAATTATGTAAGTTTTAACAGTGGAAACTCAGGATAACACACACTAGAGTCAGAGGGAAAACTTATTTATTTTTGAAAGCACGCATAAATAGCAGCCCACAAATAATCTCATTAGGACTTAATGTATCTCAGCCCCAAGCCACACTTGTTCTTTACCAAGATGACTGTAAATATATGGTGACCCTGAGCTCCTATAACAAGGAAAATTTCTTTTGTAAGAAAGTCTCAGTATTTCTCAAGAATCTCAGGACTTCAGCAGAGCCAACTGTATTTAGCAACTCGTCCCAAGAAGATGGGCTTAACTGCAATTTTTTCCTTCCTTTAGTGCTGACTTCAGATGGGAAAATGAGAGAGCACTGCCAATGTCATCCCCCACAGGAGAAACATCCAAAACAACAAGGTGAGCCGAACACCTGCTAGATAAAACTGGAGGTTACCTTTGGCACATGGAAAACTTGCTTGTCTTGTTCCACAGATAGCGCATCAGAAATAGGTAGGTGGGGGAGCCTGTTGTTGGGTGAGGAACTAGAAAACCCAAGGCAAACACACTCTGGGGCCAACACCTGGACTCATACCCAAGTCTAACTCACACTAGCAATATGACCTAGGGTGTATTTCCATACCACCCCTTTTAGATGACAGTAATAGCAACAGCAAACTCACAGTGTTGTCTTGATGATTAAATAGGCTAATATGTAGAAGGTCCTATAATAGTTTCTACTCTAACATAGACATCTGCTAAGTAGCATTTATCACTAATTAGGATGGGAAAATCTGAACAAAAAGAGACAGAAACACCACAGCCCAAGATCCCTCAGCTGACAAAAGCCCTGTCCAATTCTCCATTCTATTTTGGTGCCTTAGTGTTCTCTGCACATTTCTGTTGAGTGAACAATTAATGAACTAGCACCTGACTCTTAAATAGTCTGTAGATGTGTTAGACTTATTTTCTCCAGGGCCTGTCATAAAGTGCTGCTACTTGCTACTGCAAACTAGTATTAATCAGTAATGAAAAAGAGCAAATAATTTCACACTTACTGCAAGGTTTTCAGGGGCCAGGGATTTATTTTAGGGAGCAAGTGTAAACACAGTCAGATCCCTGTTATGTTGCTTATGGAGAAGGTGCAGTGTGACAGCAATACTGAACTTGATCCAAGACCTGACCTCTGGTGTTTGTGGGGCAGGCAGAGTGATGACTGCTCTATGAAAATCTCTGGTGAAGGAATCAAAGAACAAGACTGACTCCTTAGTGTAGGCATGTAGCAAGCCCAGGGATAGCAAGGGAATGAATGGAAAAAGCTGAGGGTAGGACAAGGAAGTGGAGAGTGTTTGAAAAGCAGCAGGAATGTAAGAGTAGGGAGGAATGGGAAGAGGGGAGAGAAGCAATGGCTCAAGGAAGCCACTGTGGTAAATGCTGTGGAAGAGAGAATCAGCAAGAGTATCAGTTTGGGATAAAATCAGAGACTACTGCAAAGCATTCGGGGGCTTTGGAAACTAGATAAAGTTTCAGTGCAGTGGAGGGAAGGAACTAGCCTGCAGTGGTTCAAAGAACGAACAGGGCAGGCAGGGCATGAAGTATGAGACTATGAATACAAAGTTTTCTCAGAATCCTCACAGAACACGAGACAGCTTTGGGTATGGAGGATGGCTGTCTCTGTGGAGAAGCATCAGTGGTCTCTAAGGGCTCTTATAAACACAAGCTGATCAAGTAGGGGAATGGGCTAAACAAGAGCACAGTAGACTCTCAGTAAGTTCAGTAGCAGATCAGTGGAGTGGTAGTGAGGAGTGCTCACTAAATCAAGTGAGAGACAGGGATGTGTGCTGATGTCTATACCTGGTTTGAAAGTGGGAAAAAAAGAGATGCCAACATGAATGGTGAAGATGGGGAAGAGCAAGCAAAGCATGGAAGTCTTAGTGCCCTTCGTGCACTGACATGAAGTCATAATGCAGCTGCTTTAGCCAGACTGTAGACACTGCTGTTGGTCCCCTACTTACCCTGAGGTCTACTTTCCAAGGTTCCAATTACTTGTGGCCCAAAAGTACTTAGAAATTTTCAGGAATAAACAATGTATAAGCTTTAATTTATTAGAGCATTTTGAGTAAAGTGATTAAATCTCATATTACCAGAATCCAGCTCAAAACATGGTCATCCCTTTGCTCAGCTAATCCTCAGTGCATATGCTTCCCACCTGGGAGCCACTCACCTGTCTGGCTTATTTGACTGCAGCAGAGAAACAGTGGTTGTGTTCAAGTCACACTTTACTGAATAATGTCTCAAAGCAAAAAAGTAGTGATAAAGCTGGTAATTCAGACCTGCCAAGGAACGATCACAACACAGCATGCTGAAGTGAAAAGGTGAAAACTATTCAGTAGGAAAAGAGGGAAACTGGGCTGCAAACCTAACATTTACGATAAAGACGAGTTTCCTATCCATGCAGCAGTACCAGGGGTGGGGGATTCATGGGGGTTTTGAGGTTATGTATCAAATACAAAAGCTATACCTTTGGTGTATATGTCTGCATTCATGAGAACAAATACAGTGCAGGGTTCAATACTAACTGTGGCTTCATGCAACTACTGGGGATCTAGGAATATATTCCTAAGAATGACAGGAGACTATTGTGGTAAGGTAAGAGTCAAGGCCCAAAGGGAAGGAGGAACAGAGAGAGGGAAGGACAAGGGGAGGGGGAGGGGGAGGGGGAGGAGGAGGGGAAAGGGGGGAAAGGGGGAAAGGGGGGAAAGGGGGGAAAGGGGGAAAAGGGGGAAAAGGGAGAAAAGGGGGAAAAGGGAGAAAAGGGGGAAAAGGGGGGAAAGGGGGGAAAAAAGGGGAAAAGGGAAAAAGGGGAAAAGGGGAAAAGGGGAAAGGAGGGAAAGGGAAAGGGAAAGGAGGAAAAGGGAAAGGGAAAGGAGGGAAAGGGAAAGGGAAAGAAGGGAAAGGGAAAGGGAAAGAAGGGAAAGGGAAAGAAGGGAAAGGGAAAGAAGGGAAAGGGAAAGAAGGGAAAGGGAAAGAAGGGAAAGGGGAAAGGGGAAAGGGGAAAGGGGAAAAAGGGGAAAGGGGAAAAAGGGGAAAAAGGGGGGAAAAGGGGGAAAAAGGGGAAAAAGGGGAAAAAGGGGAAAAAAGGGGAAAAAGGGGAAAAAGGGGAAAAAAGGGGAAAAAGGGGGAAAAGGGGAAAAAAGGGGAAAAAGGGGGAAAAAGGGGGAAAAAGGGGAAAAAGGGGAAAAAGGGGGAAAAAGGGGAAAAAGGGGAAAAAAAGGGGAAAAAGGGGGAAAAAGGGGGAAAAGGGAAAAAGGGGAAAAAGGGGGAAAAGGGGAAAAAGGGGGAAAGGGGGGAAAGGGGGGAAAGGGGAAAGGGGAAAGGGAAGAGTGGGATTGGGGTGTGGGGAGTGAGCAAGCACCAGGGGCCAGGAAAGGATAACCAAAATATACTATGGTGTATTTTCCCAGATCATTTTACTGTGCTGTATTTAATTTTTACATGCTGCTCTGTTCCCTAGCTCATACTTTCTGTCTGAAAAAAAAAAGGTACAATTTTGATGTAAAAATGGTCCCTACTACATACAGAAATGAGTACACATTAACCAGCATGGCCTTGGTCTATGCAGCCCTTCAAGTTAACATTAAAAATTATCTATGAGCACCTTGACAAATTTTTTGAGAAAATATTTAAGACCAGGGAAATAGAAGCTTTATATGGAAAAAATTATTAAAGTATTTTTAAATGTGTAAAGTTAGTGAATTAAAAAGTGCAGCCTCTGGAGGCTATTCTTTACTAAAGCTTCCAAAGATTTGTGATCAGTGGTTTCTCCTATTAAAAATGCAAACCATTGTCTCTGCATTTCCTGGGTCACCCTTAGTTCAAATTGAAGCAATGCTCCATAATCACTTCCGAGTTATAGTCTAGAGCTGTCGTAGCCCTGCCTCATATCTGGGTGCCCCCTCTGCAGAGCAGGGTGGCTTCATTTCATTCTTGCATGAGATCACAGTGGATTGTTTCTATAAGTGCCCAAAATGGCAAATTGAATTTCCCTGAAATTTATTTGTCCAGCGTCTTGGGAAAGCCTGCTAGACTTTTTCACCTCACTAGCCTCAGTCCTTAGGGAATGTATCACATTAACAACGTAGTTAATGTACATACGATGGCAGGGCCACAAGCTTGCACTTCATTTCATGACCGTACAGCAAGTTCTTCAAGGATGAGACCCTTTCCTTCCAACTCAACACAAGCTGGATACACAACAAATGTTTAGCAAGTAAGTACTTGGCTCATCAACCAACTGATTGGATTCTAGCTTTTCAACCAAATGACACCAACAGGCCATGGATTATCATCATTGAATTTTTACCTAAGAATGAGACTGTTTGCAGATCTAATCACTTGTTCTAACATGACCTGAACTGGCCTGTTGAAGTAACAGATAACACTGAAGAAAAGCTGGTCCCTACAAGTTTTGTTTTTCTAGCTTGCTTTGTCAATGCATTCCATGAGAGGTGAACTCCTCATTCCTGCTGCTTAAAAACATACTTGGAAAAAAAAAAGTCTTAAAGAGCTCTGGCACCCCTGACTGAGTTGGCCAGGCCTGCTTTAGGAATTAAGAGAGAAAAATCAATGAGGATTTACTTTTCTTTTTTTATGCCAGAACTTTAGGGGTGGGGGAAGCACACAAAATAGAAAACATGATTTCATTCCACATGTTAAACTTCAACTACCTCTGGATGGAATCTGCAAACTCATAAGAGCATGAAAACAGCTCTCAATAGAGCTGGACGGGGCCACAGGGAGGAGGAGGCCAAGCAGGAGGTATCACAGCACCAACAACCTCTACTCCCATCTCTGCTCCAAGGCCTCCTTATGAGGCCAGGCCCAAACTGCTGCCACCAGAGTCTCAGGGAGTTATTTCACATGTACATCTCTGTATCACAAGTAGCTCAGTGAGTTAACCCTGACAGAGAGACGAGTGGATCCAAGTCTGGCTTAAAGACAAAAGGGAAAAGGAGCTGCTGAAAACTCCCTGAGCAAAGGTCAACCTCTATACTTTGCCATCTTGCCCAAAGCCTGATCTGGCATCTATAGTTAGGTACACAAGTAACACCAAAGGGAGAGAGTTCTAGACAAGCAGGGCCCCGGTCCCCTGATAATCCAACTGTCAGCAGATTATGGTGCCAGGAGTCTTTGTCGCCTAAGCCCTTACATGTCCCTAAGCCACTATGAAATTCAGTGGTAACCAAAGGAGGGCCAGGAAAGAGAAATCCTTCATTTGCAGTTCCAACAAGGCCCACTTTTTAGGTGTTCCCCTGTGCAATGGGCAAGACTTGGGGACTCCAATCCTCTCCCCAGGCATCTCTATTCAAACAAGACCCTTTGAAAACTAGGACAACACACAGCTATTTATTCCAGCCATTTTAAAAAGGCCACCTCTGACTTCTCAAGACTCAGATGTTCCTTATACTTGTCAGAAAACAAAGGCAACTTAAGCCAACATCTGGAATGGGAGAAATACAGCAACCACAGAAAAAGATAATTAAGTCAATAAGGAATGCTTTTCAGACATAACATCACAAAGGCCAAAAGAGTGTTTTCAGAACCATCCAGAACAAAGTTACAGAAGTTACTTAGAAGCTAAATTTAAGTGGATTAATTTCTGGAGGGCAAAATTTAAGAGTAGACCACCACAACCATGTGGACCATGCCAAGATGGCTTCCCAATTCTCTCCTTAGTAAGGCTGAGGAACATGTAGAATGTGTACACAGGTGTGAGACATTTACAAGAAGACTCAAGCGTTTCACTCAGCACTCATTCGGGAACTGTGGCTGAGGTCCTCAGGGTTTTGAAACAAGACATCCCAAACAGACGCTTTGACAGTCATCCTCCTGTCCAACCTCGGGTGCATCAGAGAGATTCTTTGGGAAATATGTCCAACATCTAATCAGTTTTCCTCAAATACTTTCGTTGCTGGGCAGCCTGCTATGAGGAAATCTATTCATGTCTTTGATGGAGAACACTGCCTTTCACAAAACTGTTCTTTGTCTTCAGAGCCGAAATCTCTCCTACATTCCCACTGGGAATGAAAATGACTTTTCCACTGGGGTGGAAAATGACAAATTGTGTGCCTTCTGCCATATGGCAGCCTGAGTATGCAGAGACCATTACCATGCTGCTGCTACCCAGTATTCCCTAGCCTGTTTCCAGATGTCTAGCTTCCTCCACATTGTGCTCACTTCCCCAAATAAATATTAGCCTACCATTGACCCTCCTAAAATGGGGGTCCCAGAGCAGAATAATAAACAGAACAATGTGGGCGTGGACTGATCCTCAGAGTTCAGGGAGACCATGGCAAAGCTCTGCTCTGACAGCAGCAGTGTGTCATAATGTACCCTGTTCTTAAAGAAAACACCATTCCTAAGACTTTCCCACACAAAATGACATGGAAGCAGACACCCTACATTCTAATCAGATATAATTTTAATTTTTAAGACCAGAACATGGTACATATCTCTAGTCTTAAGCCACCAATACAGTTTTCTAAGGCTATTTAGAATATATATTTAAAAAACTACTTAAATGTGTGGAAGTTAGAGGACAGCTCATACAAGTCATTTTCTCCTTTTATCATGAGGGAGGATCAAAAGCAGGTCAGCTGTTAAGCTTGGTGTCAAGGGCCTTTACCTCTTGAGTCAATTTGCCAGTCTCTCTTCAACAAAGGGCTGTATCAGACATACATAAGAAAATATAGGGACTAACATGACATTCAACCACCTGTCTAGAAAGAAAACACACATCATAAATAAAATTCAAGTTTTGAGTTCATGGTTTTCCAGTTGCCTCCACTCCCCAAGCTGCAGAGAGGTAATGGGTGGGGCCTGAGCTTGCATTTGTCACCCTGACTCCTGAAGACCTTGCGCTTTCAATCATTTCTCTGTGTCATACATACTTTATAAGTTGCAATTGAGTCTGTTTGCATTTAAGTGAGTCAAACACTGACTAAAGTTACACTTCCACCAGCCAAATAACGCCATCAAGCCATGAGGTGACTCAGACATGACTTACTCTTAGGGAATCCTTACTAGTTCTCAGCAAATGAAGCACAGCGCAGTTATGAGTGATACACTAAATGAGCCAGTTGAAAAGAACTGATATCAATACAACTATGTGGTCATTTAAAATTGCTTTTCCACTGCTTTTGAAGAGTTTTTTGAAGGCCGTTGGCTCAATAGTTCCATGCCCCATGGTCCCCAAAATGCTGGCATGATTCAGAGATGACTTTTAAACCCAAGTGTGTCAGTTATTGAGTTCAAGGACATGCTCTCACTCACAGAACACAGAGCACTCTTCCTAGAACCCCGCCTTCATCTGGATTCAGGGTTTTCTTTCCCATTTACTGGCAGATACTCACGAAAACAAGTGGGAAAAAAAAAAGCCTGCTGTTTCAGAGTCTAAATGTTCTCACCCCAAGAAATGACAAATGCCTGAGGACGCACTGACATGTGGGACACACTGCACACATGCACTGAAAAGACACACCGTTACCTGCCAATCAAATATGTGCTGTTATTATACACCACCAGAGATGAAAGACACAGTGTCTCTCTATGCAGTCCCGGCTCTCCTGGACCAGGCTAGCCTCAGACTCACAGAGATTCTCCTGTCTGCCTCCCAAATGAGAGAGTTAAGGTGTAAATGATGTGCACCACTGCCTGGAGCCTTAACATTATCCTTCTCTATTCTTTTCCTAGTATAGACTGTCAACCTCCTGGGCTCTCTAAAATTCCTTAACATATAAACCTAGGAGCATTATTTTGTAAGCAGGACATTTAACCCCATTACACTGAGGTTTTCCTACCTGGGTTTTCTATTCTTGCTGTATTAGTCTGGACGGCTTTCCCTTACATGCCTGGCTTCATTGTAACTGCATGAGTTAAAACAGAAAAACAGTGCGTTGCTGCTTCTTTTCTTTAGGCTTTTCTCCTGTGACAGTGATCCTGAAGCAGGGTACTCACTGCAAGGCAGACCTTCACAGGGCTTCTCTAAAGACCAGCCAGACAGGAGTTCATACTCCAAGAAACTCTCAAGCTCATGAGGCCAGAGAGGACAAAGGTAACATTCAGTCCGAGAAATTAACTTGATCAAAACTTGTTTGAATTCTGGAAACTGAACCTTTGTCTGCTGCAAGAACAAATGTTCTTAGCTGTTAAGCCATGTTTCCGGCCTCTCGGGGAGACTCTTCAATACACAGGGCTGAGGATGCAGCTCAGTGTTCGAGCTTGCCAAGCACAAGCAAGGCCCTGGGTTTGATACCCAACACTGTGAACAAACAACACAAACTAAACCAACCAAACTAACCCAGACAATGTTCTAAGTACCTGGTATACATCCTTGTACAGCTTGGGGCCTGGAATTCTACCTAGGTGCAATGAGGAAATGAGGAAAGGACAGACAGACACAGACACAGAATATATGGGATCAGGTGGTCTGACTCTCTAATGGAAAAGCTATAGTGCACTGGAAGCCAAGTGTGTTTATCATATATAGTTGAACAGAAAGGTGAGGGTGTTGGACATGGCTAGATGAAGAAGGAAGCTAAGAAGGGTTAATATATACAACTGAAAAAGGAGGCAGGATTAGCTAATCTTAGGAGGAGCACTCTTTTTTGTAGGGAAGCAGTCTTTAGGCCATGAACCTGGGCTCACAACGCGGGTGGTGGGGAGCAGCTGTGAACCTTTTCTGCAAGCACTATCACCAGCCCCACATGAGCGAGAGGAAGCCTTTGTCATCACTCTGAGTCTTCCCCAGGGAGATTTCACCATGGGTCTGAGGTACTAGCATCACTGACATGGTTATGCCTATGTCAACAACACACACTTACTAAGGACTTAACTGCTCTCTACAAGCTGGTTTTAGAGTAGTATTTAAGTCTTCTATATTACTGTACTCTTTGACTATCTCAGTACCTCAGATTATATATAAGTAGGTCCATTTGGAAGAGTATTTTCAAAGTAGTTTTTCAAACATTTTTTTTTTTTACCAGTTTAGTAAAAGCCTCTGCCGAGTGAATGTTCAATGACGATGGTCTACAGCATATCTTGGTTTCTAATCTAGCTGATTCTGTTTGTACCTTTCCTTTTATCAACTTTCTGAAACACTGCTGAACATGAACACACAAATGTTCATGAAAGAGAACACTTTTAAGGCTCCTGAAAGTAAAATTTACCACCCAAATTTCTAAAATGAATCACCAAATACTGGAGGAGGTAGATGGTAACTTTGTATCAGGAAACAAAAACCAGCCCCAGTGAGTCATCCCTGTGATCACAGATAGCACAGCCACAGCCTGGGCTTGGTGGCAAACAAATGGCCACAGCATCACATGTCAGAATCTTGCGTTCATGGTTTCTCACACGGAAATGCGTAAGTCAGCTACGTGAACCCAGGAAGCAGAACCCAGGATGCCACACAAATAATAAACACAGACAAGTTTTGTGTACTTATACTACTTCTCCAAGTCCATTTCAATCTTCAATAGATACGCTGTTAATAATATCACAGCTTCTAAAATGATTCATAAGAAAACACAAACACTATTTGAGGACCACATGTTAAGGTACATAGTCAAAAGCTAAACTAAAAAGTGATCAGAAGGTGACAGCCACCTCAAAAGAGGTAACCGAGCCTTTGGTGATATATTCCTGAGGTCAGTGTGCATCTACATGCATTCTGTGCTTTTGGATCTCTTTTAGGCAATCCAAGTTTGAAAGAGAAGGTTAAGTGGGACAATGGGCTAAGTGGCATTGCCACTGGATATCAGGTCCTGGTTGCTCTGACTTCTCTAGAGTAAAGAGCCAGGTGCCTTGATATTCTTTTAAACCACAGAGCAGGGAATGCATATTAGGATCGAGCCTGTCCAGCATACCTGTGTTGGCTGGCCCAATACTGTTCAATACAAACCATAGGCAGTGTTTTCAAAAGGAGTACTTCCTATCAACATCACACACCCACTAGGCAGTCTCCAAGGAAAACACTACCAACACAGCCACAAGCTCCCACACCCACAGGCTAAGCATCTTCCTCTGAAGCACTGCAGACCAGTCAGGAGCGACAGCAGAAAGCGTCACTGTCTTGCTTTTACACAATGGCTCCCTAAGACAATATACTGATTTTAATTCCCCAAATAAGAACAAGATAGAGCATTTCTCTCAAGTTCCTACAACATGACACTACCTGATAATGAACGGAACAAAAGGGGCCAAGCTGAGTGCAGACGACGTGCCATCCATTGGAGATGGGTAGAGTCTCTCCAACACCAGGAGTAAGAGGAACATGCCAGGGTGTCGATCAGGCTCTCCCAGTTCACTGAAAGGAAGTTATTACATATAAAATATTTCAGACTGATAAAGGCAAGCACTGCTTTCAAACAGTTTGTCACTTTTTCGTGCTTCACTTTGATGTGCACAAGGAGAAGTCTCTGGCAAAGCAAGGCTTCTGCACATAATCCTCTTCTGAAGCCAGTGACTCTTGAGTAGACTGTGCTGTCCAGAGCAGGAAAGTGAAGCTTTCCATGTCTGACAGGTTTGAGAAAGCATGAATAGGCCTTTACTCACTAGAACCAGAAAATCCTTCCTGCACAAACTAGCAATTAGAGAAAATATATCAGGACAAAAGTAAATTTCATTGATATAATTGCATTTTCACAGTTTATATGTATTAGATTGCTGAAAAATAAAAAAGGTACATGTTCTAAGATATCCATAGTAAACATCCTACTGGCAGCTACAGAGTAAGACTCAAACAAAATGATGGCATGTCTCACCACCGCAGGGAGACTCAGAGGCCTTCATAATGACTCTGTTTTATAGTCATTTCTGCTCAGGAACCAACATTTGATCACAGCAACTTAGCTGTTGTTTCACAGCAGTGAGCTACAACAGGCCAGTAATACAGAATATTAAGAACCCAGTAAGTAAATTTAGTATGTAAACAGAGATTTTAAAAAATAAGAGGAAGAAATAATTCAGGTATGTGTGTGTGTGTGAGTATATTTGTGTGGCTATGTGTGTGAGTGTGTCTGTGTGTGTATAGGCAAGAGGTCAACCTTGGATGTTAAACCTCAGAAATTGTGTGCTCTAGTCCTTTTAAATCTTAAATTAAAAATTATTTATTACTGTGCATGTGATGGGGAGGAGACTCTCGTGCCACGACACACACATAGAGGACAACTCGTGAGGTGTCACTCCCTGTCTACTGTCATGGGGGTTTGGGGCACATGGACAGGTCATCAGGCTCAAGCCACCTTGCCAACCCCGCTTTGTCTTTTTGAGATAGGATTTCTCACCCAATAAGTTAGGTTGGCTAGCTAGTAAGCCCTGCGATCCTTCTATGTCTGTATCTCCAGGGCTAGAATTACAAGTGGACATGGCATTACAACAAGCTTTTTATATGGGTATTAGTGACTGAACACAGGTATTCAAGTCTTCACTCAATGAAAACAGTAAATCTTCCACCCCACCTGGACCCCACCCTGAGACAGGGTTTCCTCTGTGTAACCATGGTTATTCTGGAACTCAATCTGTAGAACAGCCTGGCCTTGAATTCAGAGATATGCCTGCCTCTGCCTCCTTAGTGCTAGGATTAAAGGCATACAATTTTTATGTGCATTTCTCTGTGTGTGTATGTGTATGTGTGTGTGTGTGTGTGTGTGTGTGTGTGTGTGTGTGTGTGTATAACCATGAAGACCAGAAGAGAGTATCAGATTCCCAGGGACTGGAATGACATGGAGTTCTGGCTGCCTTGACATGGTACTAGGGACAGAACCCTGGGTTCTTTAAAAAAAAAAAAAAAAAAGCAGCAAGTACTCTTGAGTCACCAAGTAATGTCTGCAGGTGATCTGATGATGTCTCCTGGCCACTATGGGTACCCATAGTGTTCATACTAACATGCAGATACATACAAAAAAATACTTTAAAAAGTTGTTTATTACGATATATTAAGTATCCATAGTGATAGTTACATAGAAATTTCTGACCCTCCTTTATGCCCTCCTACTGAAGATTCCCTTATACTTCCAGAGCCTTTTAAAAAGTGACCCACAAGTTTCATTACAGTTGCTTAGAGAAGCATGGGTGAAAGGTTATTTCCAGGAGCATGGGTTCCTCACCAGTGGCTGTACCACTGCAGTAGATCTTCAGGAAGGGTGGAACCTCAGGAGACCCTTCACCTCGCTTGGTTTGGGTTTTTTTTTTT
>NW_021604607.1:9586163-9589860 GCF_004785775.1 Grammomys surdaster | reverse complement strand
TCTCTCTGTCTCTCTCTCTCTCTGTCTCTCTCTGTCTCTCTCCCTCCCTCCCTCCCTCCGTCCCTTCTTCCCTCCCTTCTATCCCTCCCTCCTATGATGTGGGTCTCAGGGACTGAACTCACGTCTTTAGGTTGGCATCAGGAGCCTTTACCTGCTTTGGCATCTTAGCCTGCCCTATCACATTTTTAATAAGAAGATGGTCCTTAAAGAAAAAGATAGAGATGCACTTTGCACAAGCATTAAAACATTTAGTGCTACAAAGATTAAACTCCTAATGTATACAAATGCAATATAATTCTAAGAAAAACTTTGTGTCCCTGTCTGTCTCTGTTCTATTTTCCCTCTATTTCCCTACTACCTCCCCTGCCCCCCTGTGCATATGTGTAGACAGAGATTCTAAACTTTTTATGGCATACCATAGGCTAGGAGTAAAGTGCAAGGTTGGGAACTTATCCAGTTAGGTTTTCAGACATATCAGAACTACTCAGCTATACAGCAAATTCAAGGCCACCTTGGGCTACACATGACCCTTTTACAAACAAAAATGAACTCCAGAAAGCCAAATAAGTAAGCAAACAAACAAGCCAATAATGATATGATAACTGATACTAAGATTAAACTAGAATCTCACCTTCCTAATATATACAAAATTAAATTGTACTGTATCTAAGGCCTAAAAATAGCCATAAAGAAAAACACAACATAATAAAAACATGAAGTTCATCATGTTTCATCACTGAAAGAAGTCAGGATAGGAACTCACAGAGGAAGGAATCTGGAGGCAAGAGCTGATGCAGAGGCCATGGAGGGGTGTGGTTTGCAGAGGCCATGGAGGGGTGTGGTTTACAGACTTGTTCCCCATGGCTTGCTCAGCCTGCTTTCTTATAGAAATCAGGACCACCAGCCCAGGGATGACACTACCCACAATGGACTGTGCCCTCCCCCATTCATCACTAATTAATAAAATACCCTCTCTACAGCTGGATCTTCTGGAGGCATTTTCTTAATTGAGGTCCTCCCCCCTTTCAGATGACTCCAGTTTGTGTCAAGTTGACATAAACTAGCCATGACGCTAACCTATGTTGAAAAGTTGAAAATTTTTTCCTGACTATTGCTGGCTTGATGCTTCAGCCAGCTTAGATACTACAGCTTCCATGTACATAGGCCACATGATAACTAGAAGATCCACACTTAACTCTGTTCAATGACCTGAACTCTCTAGCAATTAGATGATGGCCACTAGTCTGATGATACTAAATAAAGCAGCCATAGTGGAAAAGGCGGAAGGATTTATAAGAATGAAGTGTTCCTTGTCTACTCAGTCCTTGAAGACAAACAGACTCATTCAGACAGGAAATGAGGGAAGTGAAGTCACAGCTACTGAAATGAGACAGATGCTGTGGTGGCAGCAACAGAACAACCTATGACACCTGCTAGGCCAGGAGATAGAACAAAGACAAGAAGTTGTCTGCACTGCATTCCTCACCAAGCAAGTTGCTTTGTTGTGACCGCTACACCTTGTCACCCCACAAACTTACTAATAGCTATGTCTGTCTTCCCTATGGAGAAGCTTCTTTAAGCACAATCTGATAGCCTTGTTAAGACATTCAAGGTGTGGGAGGAGCTGGAGAGATGGTTCAGTAGTTAAAAACACTGGTTGTTCTTCCACAGGCCACAGGTTCAATTCTCAGCACTCACATGGTGGCTTACAACTGTCTGTAACTCCAGCTCCAGGGTACCTGACACTCACACAGATATACATGTAGGCAAAACACCTAATGCACATAAAATAAAAGTAAGTAAAGAAAATAAAACATGTTTTTAAAAGTCTATAAGGAAACTGAATGCAATGGCCCTGGATCCAGCACCTTACCTTTCTGTGCACAGTAAATCTTGACATCTCTGTGCGTCTTCCCTTTCTCTGTAGCCCTAAACAGTTACTGCATGGGGCTGGTAATATGGGCAAAAGAGGACAGGATAGACCAACTACCCATACTCTCTAAAATTAAAGCCTGAAATCAGTGACATGATAGGAACTATGACATTTAAGGTTTACCAACTGGGTTTTAGGCTATGCTATATGCAATATAAACACATACTTCTCAATCAATATAAAATAGTCTTCTAAAATTACAGATAAAGGTTTTACTTAAGGAAGCACCAACCATATCCTTGGAATTATACTTTCTTCTGCCTTTAACTTTCCTCTTTCCTCAAAACTGATGCCCTGAATACTAGCAGTAGACCGTGTAGTCCTCTGAGGAACAGCCGGAAGATCTATGTAAGATAAAGCTCCATTGGGTTAGTCACAGAAACTTCCTGTGAAGAAGTGGCCCGACTTTTGTAAACTCTGCAGTCAATTACTTCTAATGTGAGAAGATGACAGGGTACAAAACACTTCAGCCATTTTAACTAGAGTAATCACCAACATAAAGGTCACTTAGGTTTGCTCCAAGACCCAAGGCAGAATTATTATACACAGGAAACTGTCCATGGCTTCAATCTACAGGTTAAAATAAAGACCATATAATAACATATACTCTTTGCATCTGAATTAATGCCCAAGGTTAGATGGAAAGGTAATAGAGAAAACCATAGAGAGCCTTTTGGGATTTGTGGTGCTAATTAGATCTCAGGTGCTAGAGTCTGCAGCTAATATTAATACTGAAGGTTGTATCCATTTCACTGACAACAGTTTAAATTAATTAAATGATGTATTAGACAAAAATGCATGAATTTAATCCCAATTTGCCAGTCAGATTAATGAAAGGAATTGAGAACATAGCAATCTCATGGGAAAATTCTCCAAAAGTCAAGGCAACATTAGAAATAAGGGTTGGGGCTGGGGCTGGGGCTGTAGCTCAGATGTAGAGTCCTTACCTAGTATGCATGAAGTCCTGGGTTTGAAACCCAGCGCCACATGAAACTGTATGTGTTGGTACAAGCCTGTAATGCCAATACTCAGGAAGCGGAGGCAGAAGGATCCAGGTTTGAAGGCTATGGCTGACTACATAGTAAGTTGAAGGCCAGCTTGGTAGTTATCAAATCCTGTCTCAAAAACACTCTCACCACTAAAAGAAAGCAGTAAGCGATGGTGCCACTGAGTCACAGTTGTCTACAAGTTCACATGACTAAATAGCATACGCAATGAAGCAGCAACTGTCCTTTCCTATGCAGCATCCACTAGAGGATGATGACGAGCCCTGGGAGGCATGGTGCCTCCCTCTGGACAGAGGACAGAAAAGCTTCATGCTCATCACAGAAGCTCTGGCTCCTGCTCCCAATTCCTTTCCTGGGAAGCAACCCATAGCAGATACAAGTATCTATCCCTCCTTAGATTATGCTGTGCTCACTGGAGCTCAATTTGGGCACAAAATTGCTGATTCCTAGTTACTAGCATCTGCTCATACAGAAAATTAATACTAGACAATTAAAAACTATCAGTTATGATACTGCTATACACTTGTAATCCTAGAACATGGAAAACTGAGACAGAAGGAATGCTAAGAGTTTGAGGCCAGCTTGGTCTATAATGTATAGAGAGTTCCAGACCAGGCATGGCTACATAGTTAAGATCTTGTCTTAAAATACAATGATGATGAAGAAGAAAGAGAACACACACACACACACACACATACAGAGAGAGAGAAAGAGAGAGAGAGAGAGAGAGAGAGAGAGAGAGAGAGAGAGAGAGAGA
>NW_021604607.1:9577094-9586153 GCF_004785775.1 Grammomys surdaster | reverse complement strand
AGAGAGAGAGAGAGAGAGAGAGAGAGAGAGAGAGAGAGAGAGAGAGATATCACTCATATCACAATCAGAACCTAAATATTTCTACTTAAAGAAAAGTTAATCTGGACAGAAGCAAGTTTGTTCTTCTAATGGCATTTTACTAGAAATGGAGGCCCAATAGAACAAACTAAATAATATTGTAAGAGCATTCAGAATTTTGGACACTGCATAGGAAAACAACCAAATTCTACAAACAAACCAATAGCAGTAGAAGAATATAAAATGTTACAAAAATAAAAGTCTTAAGACTGAAATATTCAAAGAAATGAGCTAAAACAGACTAACTGTAATGTGTAGTTGCCTAGTTCTTGGTTTTAATAAATCAACTACAGAAAGAACTGTAGAAAATTAAAGGAAGTCTGCATACTGAGGAATTAACTTTGTTAGGTGTAGTGATATCAGTGGTATTTCTTCTTAAATTTTTTTAGTCATGTACACCAAATGGATTTATAGGAAAAATGCCATGGTATGTACAAACTCCAGGAAAGTAAGAAATGAAGAACGAAGATAGGCAAACTGCTGACCACGCCCAAGGCTGAGTAATGGTGTAACAAGGGGCAGTTCTCCTCATTGTTAACTACACTGACAATTCTAATAATAAAATGTTTTAAATTCAAAATAAGAATATGAGTTACAAATAGGAGAAAATTAACGAATCCATCCAAGGATTACAGAATCAGTAAGCAGAGTATGTGAAGAACTTCAGGGAACCAGTCAATAATTTAGCAAGTCAACACAAATGGAAGACCCTATGAAAAAAATCACAGGCGGGAACTTCAGTCCATTTGCCCGTACAAATTTCTCCACTGACAAACAGAACATGAGCCTGTCCTGCAGAGGAACTATTACAATTGCCAGGGCAGTCAGTTGTTCCTTAGTGCTCTGCTGTCTCCCAGGTGAGTGACAAAGATAAGCAGTCTCACTTAAACAGGCCATGTGACTGTGATCTAGAAATTGTCCTGATAGACAACTGGGCTCTGTTGCCCATAAGGTTGCCAGATAAGAAGGACTGCCGGACTACCTCTCAATGATAAAAGGCATTATTTAATTGAATTGAAGCTAACTGTCCCAAACAGCAAATTACCTCATTCAGTTATCTTGGAAAATATTTACTAACCAGTATTTTGCAGAGGTATAAAGAATACTATCTTAAAGCTAAAGATTTTGTAAACAGTTTAACTAATTATTTTTTTCTTGGAGCTGAGCAGTTTATTATGTCCTTTTAAAAATAAACAGTTGTCTCTCAATATGGGAGGAGGGGCTGACTTCAGGACCCCTGAATAGGAGAATTTATAGATGCTCAAGTCCCTTAAACAAAGTGGCATAATATCCTTAAAATCATTTCTATAATACTTGTCACACTCACATAATATAAATGCTTTGTACATATTCTTCTACTGCACTGCCTAGGGAATAATGATAAGAACAGAAATCTGATTATCTTCAAAACATATGCCGTGTTTCTCCAATACAAGGAGCTCACTGTATTGTTATCACTGTCATTCTACTGTGTTTACTGGGTGTTAGAAAAGCACAATTTATTTTCTAAAAAAGATAGACTCTGAGAAAACAGGTGCTCTAGTCTTATATTCTTGGCATCCTCACTTTAAGAAAATGTAGTTTCTAATGCAGCTCGCCTAAAGAACCAGGGTTGCAATGGCTATCAACCCAAAAGACCTGGAGGTATTCCTAAAACTTTCCATGTACCAGAAGTTCCTAAAGACCGGGCTAATATTTATATAGTGTATCCAAAGGGTATATAATACTAATAATTCATATGCATTGTCAAACAGCCTCAAGAAACGGGATGAGAGGGATAAAGTGATAATCTAAGAGGCCTAATCCATCCTCCACTCATTGCTGACACAAGTCACACTGGACCCCAGGTGTCAGATGATATGCTAATTCTAGTCTCCAACTTGCCACAGCTATCTGAGTTTTCACAGACATACTGACTGAGGAACCGCCACTCAGACTCATGCCTTACTATGTGGAGGTAGGTCAAAGGTTTTGAGATGCATATATTAGAAGCTTATTTGGGAGAGAGGGGTTGAGACTGGGTTTCTCTATATAGCCATGGCTGTCCTGGAACTCACTCTGTAGACTAAGCTGGCCTCATACTCAGAGACTGCCTGCCTCTGCCTCCCAAGTGGTAGTATTAAAGGTGTGCACCACCACCTACCAGCTAGAAGCTTATTTTAAAAGACCAAGACCACACACTATTTTAGACTACATCTGAATCTTTCTTCTAGTATGTAAGAGGCTTATCTCTCATTTGCTACACAATGACAACTACCAAGTCACTGAAGTGGAAACTTAAGGGTTCTTTGTAAAGTTGGCTGGGTGGTGTTTTGCTGGGCGAACACATGAAGGAAGGTTTAGCTGAAGTAGACACAAGTGAAAGGCTAAGGCAGACTCGTGAAGGAACATTTCACATTTCACTGAAGCAGTCCCTGGTGAAAGGATGTTCTGCTAAAGCAAGCACAGAAAAGGACATGTGATGAAGGATTCTTCACTAACAACACATATGTATTGGTCTGCCTTACACTGAGTAGTCGAGCTACATTTGTCAGGACTCCATAGAAATGCACCAAAAAAAACTTCTGGTGGTGTGCTTCAGTTTCTTGCCACTTCTCTGGATTTGGGCTGATTGGCAGAGTGATGTCAGCTGAGACAGATGCACGTGCTGAAGCAAGACCCATGGAGGATGCGTGAAGTTTGGAGAGAGTATAAATAGGACTTGACAACAGTGATGGAGGGGAGAGCTTGCTGGTAGAGCTAGCTGTGCAACACTTGTTGGTCTCATATTTTTTCTTTGATAAGAAAGGCACTGCCGAGAACTTCTCCTGGCCTCCTGGTCCATCCTGCTGATTCATGAAGAGGCTGAGGCTGAGGCTGAGGCTGAGGCTGAGGCTGAGGCCTGGCTGTCTCTGCTAGGTAGTGCCATTGCTGCCAAGTCATGTTTGCTACCCTGAACTGGACTACCAGTGTATCCATGAAGTAACCTGTGAACTGAACTGCCTATTTCCAGATAGCACAGATGGGAGTTGCTTCAAAAAACCTTTCTAAAGAGGTTCACTTGGCCTATATCCTTTCATTCTCACGATTTCTGGTGGGTGTGGCCTAGATGGGAGGTTAAAGCATTTAAGAACCATGATTAAAAATAGGTTTTGAAAAAATTAAAGTTACATGTCACTATATTTTTCTCATCAAATTGGCAAATAACTTTATAAGATTAATTGTTCCCTACTGATTTCTTGGAGAAAAATCTAAATCCACTAGCCTGATGGCTGACTTACTTTTTTTGACATGTCTTTCTTTTCTATCTTTACAACTACCATACAGAACATCTTTTAGTGCCACCAACATTTTTGGCTCTTTGTAGCCTACACATGGTGTCAAATATCGTATCCTTGCTGGGAATACATCTCCCATGTTACCACCACTTTTACCAGACTGAACCTTCTGATTTCAACGGAGGCAAGCTTCTACTAGACATCTTCCCTGTTATCTCAAGTCCACTCTTACATTGATAGAACAAAATACCTGAGGCTGGGTAGCTATACAAAGGAAACAAGTTTATTTTGTTCACAATGCAGTAGGTTCACAGATATGGCACCAGTATCAGTTGGGCTCTGGTAGTACCTCAACACCTGTTGAGTGTATAAAAGGAAAAACTTGTCATCAGACAGGAAGCCAGAACAAATCACAGATCAGGGTGTGCCGAATAGTTTTATGTCAACCTGACAGAAGCAAGAGTCATTTTGGAAGGAGGAACCTCAATTGAGAAAATGCACCCCTGAGAGTGGCTGTAGGCAAGTCTGTGGTACATTTTCTTGACTGATGATTGATGTAGGACTGACTGGTGGTCTTGGATGCTGTAAGAAGTCAGGCTAAGCAAGCCCTGAAAGGCAAGCTTGTGAGGTCCTGCCCTGACTTCCCTCAACGATGAACTATGTTGTAGGACTATAAACTGAAATAAATCCTTTGCTCCCCAAGCTGTTTTTGGTCATGATGTCTTATGTCAGCAATAAAAGCCCTAATAAGATACAGAGCTATTCTTACAACAATTTGCTCTTATGAGGACTGACTCAGGGTCCCATTTCTTTGCTCCCTTCAAAGGGTAGTTACCCCAATTGGCCTCTTGATGAGGCTTTAACCCTTAAGACATCCTCTTTGTAACAGTTCCATTCATGAACTGTTGTGGGACTGGCAAGATGGTTCAGCAGGAAAAGGTGTTTACTGCCAACCTTCATGACTGAGTTCAATCACAAAGACCTACATAGTAAGAGAGGACCAAGCTCCTCTGCATATCATCATCTGACCTGCACATATGGTGTACTATGACACAAATTCAAATACACAGGCTTTAAAACAAACAAAACCATATCCACACCGAAGGATGGGGTGAGCTATGGTACTCCATAGTACTCCAACCATGCTGCTCCCATCACAGCTCTTACAGCATGTCATATGTGCACCTTCCAATCACCGCTTCCTCCACCAGAGCATACTACCTTCCCAGGCAGACTAAAGCTACCTTCTTTCTCCCAGTGTGCCTCAGACACTACATATGCTTCCCAGCTTGCAGCTAGTGCCCAACAAACAGTTACAGGGCTGGGACCGCAATTTGGTTCTAAAGCACTACTTGCCTAACATGTAAAGCCCTGAGTTCCATTCCTAGTACCACTCCCAACTCAAGTAAACAAAGAGGAGTCTGAACATCTCAAAACTAGTAAAAACCCCTAAGAGTTTGCTCAGTGAGAGAAGCAAAGGAATAGACAGACAAGGAAAAAGGAGTCACAATCAAGACAGCAACAAATTAACTCCACCAAGTAAGTCCTCGCTGGCAATCCAGAAATGGAACTGTTGTTAACAAACTGAGACACTTTGTGAGGACATGACATTTATTAAACACAAACAGATAAATCTTTTCTCACTAGTTTACAAAGAGTTTGGTTCTAGTTCACCCCAACAAGGAAACAAGCTGATGTTACCGCTACAGACATAAGAAGCACTTGAGGTAAATTCTTTAGAGACAGGGCAGTTAAGATAAACCAGTTTATCTATGTATTCAAAACTAGCCATCAACCTTTTAAACAACAGAAGGAAGGAAGGAAGGAAGGAAGGAAGGGAGGGAGGGAGGGAGGGAGGGAGGGAGGGAGGGAGGGAGGGAGGGGGGACAGGGAGGGGGAGAGAGAGAGAGAGAGAGAGAGAGAGAGCGAGAGAGAGAGAGAGAGAGAGAGCGCTGACCCACCATCAGCCCACCCTCTTAGAAAGAGAAAGACAACCCTAAGTTGTGAGAGGGTAAAACAGGCAGACTTGGTGAAACCAGACAAGGTGAAAGCAAGTCAGCATTACTCAGCGCTGCCAGGCTGTGAGAGACATATGTTAAAATCTTGCTCTTGACATATAAGGACACGTTAGCCAACTAAGGAGATGCCTGACGACGGGGCTTCTGCAAAAACTTCCTCAAATATGACCACAGGACACCAAAAATGGCATCCGAAATATACTTCATAGGCACCTGCTGGCCTGGCTATTCTGAGAAAGTAGTCACATGGGTAACATCAACACCTCACACTACAACACGTCTACCTCTACATGAAATCTGCATTAGTGACCACATGTAAGAAAGAACTGCTCAGAGACAAGCTGATTTGGAAACATGACCACCTTCACAGAAATTCCTCCCCTCAGCCTCCCTTAACCCAAAAACTCTGTCTCTGTTCCTTTTTGTAGTTGTAAGGAAGCTTCAATCCTCTGGCTCTTCTTCAAGTCCAATAATATGGTGGGACTTGTGTGTGTGCACATAATTAGCATGTTTTTAGTTTTAAGAGGTTTTTTTTTGTTAATCTTTGTCTATATATTTGCTGTATGGTGTCTATGTATGGATATGTATCACAAACAACTTGAGTGTCTGTCCTTGCACTCCAGTTTGTCTGAGACAGGGTCTTTTCCTTTTTGTAGGTATCATGTCAGGCTAGGTGACCTACAGCTTCCAGGCAACTCTCCTGTCTCTAT
This sequence comes from Grammomys surdaster, assembly GCF_004785775.1. Classification (NCBI taxonomy): domain Eukaryota; kingdom Metazoa; phylum Chordata; class Mammalia; order Rodentia; family Muridae; genus Grammomys; species Grammomys surdaster. Next base: position 9,580,090 of record NW_021604607.1, on the reverse strand, counting down.
GTCCAATCTCACCATAAAAGTGTTGAGATTACACATAGAGTTTATTGTGACCAGCATTATAGTCACACTAAGCCTTCCTCTAATCCTAAAATGTTTATTTAACTGTTTATCTATTGTATATCAATTCAATTCACAACCCAGGCAAAGACTGTACAAGTCTAAGTTATCCACTTTGCCCCTCCCTGCCTGTAGGCTCTGAGGGTAACACAGATGCTACTTGCAGAACTCTGCCTCTCTAGCACCACTGTGATAAAGGGAGTCAAGTGGCACTTCTCTACATCATGGCTTCAGTGCTGACCTCATAGAGCTTGGCCAATATTTAAAACAAAGCAGGTAGGCAACAGAGGTTTATTAAAGTAACAGAATGTCTGCTTAGCACTGATTGATTTTATTTTAAAAGTGTAATTAAAATTAGGCCAGGCCTATTTTATCTTTAAAAAAAATATCTTAAAATACATTTTATTTATGCGTATCTGTATTTGCATGCATGAGTTTATATTGAACATATACATATAGCATATCAAAGAGAACAGAAGACAGTCTTGGATCCCTAGGAAGTAGACTTATAGGTAGTTGTGAGCCTCCATGTTGGTGTTAGAAACTACTTTTAACTACTGTGAGCCGAATCCATAGCCCCTATCTTTACTGCTTTTGTTTGTTTAAACAGGGTTCATTATATAACTCTGACTAGCATGGAACTCGTTACGTACACCAGGCTGGCATCAAATTTCATGGAGATCTACTTGTCTCTGCCTCCTGAGTGTTAGGATTAGTCTGTACAAAACCATACCTAGCCCTAATTTCTTTATGGAAGAAATTTCATATAATAAAATATTGCATAAAAATCTAAAACACAGCCCCTGCCCAGTTTAGCCAACAGTCTTAAGTGTTGACATCTGTCCATCTAAAACCCTTATACATTATTCTATGACTGCTGTTTTACACTTATAAATATACCAAGGATCGTTTCATTCAGTTATGGTGGCATGTTTCTGTAATTCCAGCATTTGGGAGATGGAGACAGGAAGATCATGAGTTTAAGGCCAGCCTAGGCTACACAGTGAAGCCCTGTCTCAAACAAAACAAAATACACCCAGTTCCACGTCCATCTGAAACCACCTTACAAGAGCAGCTTCTGTGGGGTGTGCTCTGTCTGGGTTTCCCAGAGTTCAAAGTTCCTAACCTGGAAACAACATGAAGGGGCTTAGCCTCTTGGCTGACTGGTGTGGATGGTAGTTTTGACTCCACGTCCTGCATGCCACTTGGTCAGTCTGCACACTCCACATCTAATCATGATGTGCTGCAAATCTAGCCCTTGAATTAAACTCAGGTGAAAGCACCCGAGTTTAGAGGCCACTTGGTATAATCTGAATCCAGCCTAGTATTTAGCAGCTTTAAAAATCCTGAGATTAGGAGCTATTGCTACTCTTCTAGAAGGCCTAAGCTCAGTTTCCAACACCCAATTTACAAATTCCTGCAACTACAGCTGGTCTGAGAGGGCACCCACATACACATAGCATATACTTACACAGACATATACATACAGACAAAAATTTAAAAATTATAAAATCAGTAAGAACATATATTGTACTGAATTTGGTTCAGAGTACCCACAGTTGGCAGCTCACAAACACCTACAACTCTAGCTTCAGGAGATCCCAGATGCCTCTGGCCTCCTTGGATATCTGTGCACTACACACACTAAGATAGCACGGTGCATAAAAGCACTTGCTGTGGATGTCTAGTGACCCAAGTTTAACCCCCAGAACTGACAAAAAAAGCTGGATGCAGAAGTACTTGTCTGTGTAACCCCAGCATGTATACCATCGGATGGAAGGCAGAGACAGGAAAAATGCCTGGAAGCTAGTGGGTCAGCAAACGTGAAGTATACACAGCAGGAATAAGAGAAACCCAGCCTCAAAACAACGTGGTGGGTAAGAACTGACTCCCAAAGTTGTCCTCCACGCATACATGCCCCCCACAAGTATTTCACTTGAATCAAACTTCAATCTCTCTTAGACAGTCTACAGTTAAGATCTGCTACATATAGAGAAAGTCAAAATGCAGAAGTCTGACACAGACATCCCTCTGCAAACAATAATGCAATGGAAAAGGGTCTTTAGTTAAACATGTATACAGAAAGTGAAGTTATCTTTCAAGAGTCCCATCACACAGCTCCCATCACTCTCAGTCATCTCAGAAAAGGCATCAGTGCAGCAAATGCACAGAGGACTAAGAAGAATTTGGAGCCAGGGTAAGCAGGAACATACAGGGCTGAGGAGCTGCAGAGTAGATAGCCCAGCTTTGAAAAAGAGGACTTATTCCCAGGCCATGGAACAAACACCATAAACTCTGTTGCTAGTGGAAATAAACGCTGAAGGCAAAAACAGGAGGTTTGCACTTGGTGTTTCAAATGGGAGACCAATAAACTATTAAAACAGGGCTGCTCCCTACATTCTGGCCAATAAAACCACCCCAGAGGAGAGAAATTCAGCTAAGGGTCTGCCTCTCTGCCACAGTGATTGCTGATAAAACAGCAAGCACATCGTAAGACAAACAATGTCTCCAAATGGAAACAAGCCTGCAAAGAAGACAAAGCATATACATGAATTTCAAAGGATATGATCAAATGCAAATCAATAAAACACAAACAACTCATTAAAGAGAGATCTGGATTTGGAATCCTACCAGACCATCTCTGACTCTGTTCTTGGAATCTTCTCCCCAACCATGAGTGGGATGACACCAACACATACCCTACAGTGGTTGAAGGTTAGTGCACAAGTAATTATACGGCAATTAGACAGAGATAAAACAGGTGTGATGGCTGGTGCATGTCTACAGTGTCAGCATTCAGGAGGTGGAAGCAGATGCGTCACCAAGTGTGAGACTATTGTGACCTACCTATATTTTGTCTAAACAACAATAACACCAGAAAGAAAGAAAGAAAGAAAGAAAGAAAGAAAGAAAGAAAGAAAGAAAGAAAGAAAGAAAGA
>NW_021604607.1:9406260-9576994 GCF_004785775.1 Grammomys surdaster | reverse complement strand
AAGGAAGGAAGGAAGGAAGGAAGGAAGGAAGGAAGGAAGGAAGTCAGTCATTAGCAGTCCCTGAGTAACAGTCTAAAAGCCAAGGCTGTGGGCACGGATAGAAAAGCAGAATACCTGTGTAGCACATATAAGGGCCTAGATTTAACCCTCAGCACTACCAAAACAGACCTTCAAGCCTCTGCAATCCCCACAGTGGTTCTAACAGGACTAAGGAAAGCCTTGGGCTGCAGGACCTCTCTGCACTCCATAGAGTGAATCACATCTTCCACCTCCTTCCCTCTCTGCCCGCCCTTCTTATCCTCTGGAGACAGCTGCCAGATTCTTGGACTTGCTGAATGCTTTTCTTCTAACCCTTCCCTTTCAGAAGCTGTCCTGGCTATTAGAATACTGTATCCAGGGAGAGAAGCCTTGGTTCTCAAGTGTCCTGGCTGCTAGTCCTCCCCTGGGAAGTCATTGGTCCAGGAGTGGGCTCAGAAGCACATTATCACTCATGTCACTGACAGGAGGTGAGTGAGTCAGTACGCCTTTCTTACGCTCCTACTATGTGTAAGTTTCCATCTCAGCAGCTTATACGGCCTTTTTCTTTCTTATAGGGATTGTTTCTTAGGAAATTTTTCTTGGGCTGACAAAATGGCTTAGTAGGTATAAGTACTTTTCTCAAATATGACAGACTGATTTCAATCTCTAGGACCCACATAGGGAAGGAGAGAACTAACTCCCATAGGTTGGCCTCTGACTTCCCCATACACACAGCAGCACTTAAGTACCTCTATACATGCACATGCACACGCACATGCACACACACACACACAAACACCCACACTTGCACATACACACACATTAATTTTTTTAAAAAAAGAGAAAATGTTTCTTGTTGAAGCCTATCATCTCAAAATTCTCAGAAACAAGTAATCAACTGGCAGTCGTCTGATTCTGTACTCATTTTGTAAGCAATCTGTGCTAGACTGTTTGCAGAGATGAGCAGCAGGCTCCTCCTTTCTCCCGGGTGTATGTTTCTCCTTTCTTTTAAGAGGTAGGCTTACTTCCCAACTCATTGTCCCCAGAACGCCTTATGACTTCCTTTAATCGGAGGTCATAGAAGTGGCACTGTGCTGGTCTGACTTTAGGCTTTTGAGAGGCAGGACAACTTCTATATTCACCCTACTAGAGAAATCCTATCAGTCTCCAGTCATTAGTGCTCCCAAGATGCAGATGACATTTCAGATGGTCTTACATGGTACAAAAGATCTATGTGGGTGAATCCAGCCATCCCCTAACATCGTGGGAAATCATAATCTGCTATTTTAGCCACTAAATTTTGGGGTGGTTTGCTGTACAGCAAAGTGCTATAATTAAAGGCACTGACTTAGATTGTAGACAACAACTGGTAACAAGGAACATACGAGCTCCTTTATTATGTTGAATTACTGTGTTCTCAAGGCTAGATATCTGAAATCAGTACTAATGGTGTCAGCAGGGTCCTTGGGAAGCTTTATTAGAGAATTCTACCTTCATCCCTTGTAGCTTCTGGTGATGTAGAACATTCCTTGGCTTGTGGCTACATTACTCCAGTCTGCCTCTGCAGTCACACTGTTTTTTCCTTTCTGTCTCTCCAATTTCTTTCTTCCTCAGGTGTCTAAGTGACTTACTACACCTCAGCAGATCACCTGCTGGGCTTGCTTATGGTCTAAAGTGCTTCTGTCCAAAGAATCATGTGTTGAAACCTGCCTCCAGCTTCTCCAGCCAGACACGTAAAGAAGCAAGTGTGTGTGTGTGTGTGTGTGTGTGTGTGTGTGTGTGTGCGCGCGCGCGCATGTGTGCGTGTGCGTGTACTAAGAAAGTAAGCCCACATACCCAGAGAAGGCTCATGCTTTAAAAGACTTCATGTTTGCCTCAGACTGATTCCTAGCACAGATATAGCTTTCAACGATCAAACCATCAGCCCAACCAACAGTTTTAGGTAATAGAGAGGATATGACTGCTGGACTTACATAAGATTAAAATACACAGATTTGAACAGAAAGAAAAGGCATGAGGGTACATAAATAATCTTAAAGTATCACCTATTCACAGGAGGAAAAAAAAACAACAACAACAAACTGTCTCTGTGAAATACCAGTGTGGGTGGACTTGCTAGACAAAGATGTTAAAACAACTATCTTAAAGCTGTTTGAGGAATTAAAGAAAGTCACAGTGAAAGTCAAAAAAGTATGTATTAACAAAACAGATTACTACAGAGAGATAAACCTAAACAAATAAGGAAAGAAATTCTAGAGCTAAAAAGGAGAATAAAGCATTAGTTTCACTGGCAAGAAAAGGAGAATAATAATCATGGTGCACATAGGCCAACTGAAGGTCTGTGTCTGAGGAACAGAAACAAAGATTTAAGAACTGCTGGCTGAGCCTATGGGACCCAGGGAGCACCACAAGGAGATCACTATAAACACCATCAGTGTCTAAAGAAAAAGGGAGAAAGGAGCAAGGTTAGGAGCTAAGGGAAAGTTATGCAAAATTATTAAGTTTAAATAGAGAAGGATATCAACATAAAAGAAGCTCAGAAAACTCTATGGAAGGAGAAGCAGCAAGCTACACCCTAAACACGGTCTCATAAACACGAAGATGGCAAAAAGCTGTGAGAGGGAAGCAGGCTTCACCTCACAGAAGCCTGAGTCAGAGCCAACAGACTTCTCATCAGTCACTCTGGAGGCCAGAGTGGTAGCTGAAACAAAACCACCAACCAAGGAACATGTGGTGTAAAAGTATGACTTAAAAGATGCTCCCTTCGGGTGTGTCTGAAGACAGTTACAGTGTACTCATATGTGTAAAGTAAGCAAGTCTTAAACAAGAAGAAAAAAGTGATGTGGGGCTGTCACCTGTTGTCCATACAGTGGTGTGGATGAGAGAGAGATATCTTCCTTCCCAATCCCCTCACCCTTTGTCACTTATGTCAGGTGAGAGAGCTGGCCCTGAGGTCATGAGCATGGGAGAGTTGGCCAGCCCCACATCAGTAATAGCACTGAGGCTCACTGCACCTTACCTGGACAGCACAATTGAGCTGGTCCTGCTGGTATGGGAATGGGTGAACTGGCCAGAAGGCTTGAGAGTGGGAGACCTGCCTCTGTGTCCTTTGCAGACTGAGGCTTGCAGGGCGAGCTTGCCAGGGCAATGCTGAAGAGTTCGCCCTCATGGTGTGGGTACAAGAGAGCTGGTAGACTGACCAACTAAGATATCACCCAGGCCCAGATCCAAGTCTTTGAGTTGGTTCACCTCAACACCTACCCTATCAATTCATGCAGGGGCAGGTGATACTGGTACAAAACGGCAGGATCTCCATGTCACAGGGCAACAAGAGAGTGAGAGGAGTCCCAGTAAGGATCCGGTACTGAGAGTGTGGCAAAGCCAGAAGTCTCGAACCAGATCAAAGACTCATTGCAATGAACATCTTCAAGTGTGGACAAAAGAGTATACTGTGGGACACACTGTGACACACTACAGCTTCTACAATGAGGTTTTGTTTTTTTTTCAGAGAGGAGGTTGCAAGGGTGGAGGGAACGTACAAGGGGACAGGAGGATGAGTGGGATTGGGATGAACAAACGGTCAAAGAACCAGTAAAGAGTTAAATATTAAAAAAAAAAAAAGACATTGGAGAATGTCTTTGGAGAATGGGGAAAGAAAGAAATGAAAGGGTGCCAAGAAAGACCTAAGTCACATCAAGAAATAAGTGTCAGGCAGAAAGCTACATTGGCAACTAAGAAAGCTAACATTATTGAACTTTATGACTTCACTTTTCTTAAAAAAAGTAAACCAAAAACTTTATTTTTGCATTTGAGCTTTCTTCACTTTGGAGTATAATTTAAAAAAAAAAAGGTTCCTTTTCTAATCCAAAGACTTTTAAAATTTATACTTTTTTTTTTTTAGATTTGAACTCACTGTCTGACTAGCCTCAAACTCACAGAGATCCTCCTGCCTCTGCCTCTCAGGTGCTGGGCTGTAGCTTGGCTGGTTCAGTTCCAGCACTGGGAAGTGGAGAGAGGAGGGCCAGAGATTCAAATCTTCCTTAGACACATGGTGACCTTGACTCATTATTTTTTTTTTAAAGTGTTAGGTGCTGAAATTATTAGGATTATAAAAGAGAAATGATAAAAAGCCTACAGGAAACCAAGGAATGCTGAGAGTAGAGGAAATAATCTTCCTCAGGGAAGAATACTTACTACCACTGAGCTGTACACTTAAAAACTGTAGAGATGGTAAACCTGTTATGGAAATGCTATCATGACAGCATGTGCTATTACACTGGAACAAATCACACCGCTCTGCTCAAAGCGGGGCTGCAACGGTGATCTCAGCTTGGTCTCCTTTTTCTAATAAGAAAAGGTCCCGCAACTGTGAGCTTCAGGCCACATAAGACTTGTAGGATTTATAGGACAAAATGCGACTAAGAAGCACTGTCTCTGCTCGCCTCCTACCATCCCCTATTTCTAGCTTGTCTGGCTTAAGCGGGATAACGCTCAATCTGCCACTTTCAACTAACTACTCCCTCACAAGCTTTAGGTAACATATAATGAAAACAGTTCATGGCTTTTATTGAAACATATTTAAAAATTATCTTGTCACTAAAATGTTGGCTCCTTGAAACCCAAAACATTCTTGTCTCTGCTCCAACCCCAGCATCCAGACAGTACAACTAAGGCAAACCCTGTTCAAAGTAAGAGTGAGCTATCTTGTCAATCTGAGGACCCAGTCTCATCCTCCTAACTCTGGATGCACAGGGGATCAAACTCTCACTTGGTAACTAAACTTGCTATTCAGATCCTACTTCAGCAAGGACCCCAGCAGTGGCTATCTCATCTAGCATACCTTCAAGCCATCATCTAGTGCTTTCTATATGTCCATTAAAAGCCAATAGGTTCAGGGCTGCAGAGATGGCCCAGTGGTTAAAAGCACTTGTTGCTCTTACACAGGCCCTGAGTTTCGGTCCCAGCATGCACTTGTTGGCTCATAACCATTCCTAACTCCAAGTTTCAAGGGTCACTTGTCTGACCTCCATAGGTACCTGGCATACATGTGGTAAACATATATACATACAATCAAAACAACCATACACATAAAATTTTTTAAAAATTTAAAAATTAAAATAATTATAAAAAGAGAATTAATAGTATTTAACATTGCATCTTTTACCTTTTAAATTTCTATCCTAAATTATACAGATATTTTCACTATGGTTAACATTAATTTGCCAATTCATGGCAAATAGGGGAAGGAAAGGTACTACCATAAAGGACCATGCCAGAACTAAGAACTACCTGCAAATGTCTACTTGAGTAACTAACCATTAGGAGGTAAGTGAGCCTCCCAGGGTGGAAGCACATGGGGTGTGAGTACAGAACCAGACACCCCACCTTTCCAGTAAGCTGGGACCCCTACTCCATGCTTAGCAAGCCAAGGATAGACTGTGACCCAGACAGGTCAGTTTTCCAAGGACTTCATGCCCCTGTGGTTTGATCAGGCAACAATCTCTTTATACTGTCAGTCAGCCCGGTCCAGTCAGATAAAGGTCCCTGCCTGAGCTTCTTACTTGTGTACTCTGAGCCAGGACCACATACTGAGTCTAAATAGGGAAGCCAGCAGCCAAACCAATCTGTAAACATCTAGTCACCAGCTCTCGGAGCATTTCCAGAAATCACTGGACCCCAGACAATTCCATTAGGTCCAATAAGTCTCTTGTCTCTCCTATATTTAAATCAGGAGAATCTACCAACACACTAAAATAATTTTGCCCTCTCTTGTTTTTCCCCAAACTTCTAACTTTCATGAACATTAAATCAGAAAGGGGCTGGAAGCATGCATTTGCTCTTAATAAGGCTCAATGCTTCATTTAAAAAAAAAAGTCTGGGGATTCAAAGATCAAGATTTATTTACAATCAAAGCAAGCAAACAAACAAAAATAAACAAACAAAAACCAAACAGACACTAGGTAAATGCTATTCTATTTCACTGCTGTCCATACCTAGTAGGATACGATGTCCATGGAGATAATTTCCCAACAACTAAGTGAAAGATGATTCAGAGTACTCATACAGTAGGAGTTTCCTCTGCCACAGAATTAACCAAGCTCCTGCTTATTGGTGTCTATCTCAATCCAGAGAATTCAGTCTCCCCACACAACACCTGTCTGGACGTACTCAAAACATGGGATAATGTTCCACTGATTAGCTAGATCTCCAGACAAAGGGGAAAAGCCAGTGTTTGGCAGACTTGGACAAAGAACACAGTTGGGCATCTTAGCCATTTGTTTTTTGAATAGCCAGAAAAATAATCTGGAATAAGTATAGCTCATTATTGTTATTATTATTGAAAAAAACAAAAACAAAAACATCCAATCCCTGGCTCCTGTAGCTGGCAGCAGGAAGCAGGGTAGTTTCTGTTTAAATGCTAATAAAATATATTGAATTAGACATTCTCAGGTCAAAGTCTTGTGTTTACTCTTATCATGAAAGTTGAGTTTTTAAAGTGCTCTGAAATCAGGCTGCCACCTCTGTGGATCCCAGAAAACCATCCATTTGGCCCCAAAGCAGCCTGCCTGCCCACTGAGATCATTCTTTATCTGACTGGAGCCATCCTCTTCTCATTCCCTTGCGTATCTGTCTCCCCAAATAACCAGACTCCAAGTCCCTCAAAGGCTGAGGCAGTGTTTTCTCTTCAGCTACCTACCACAGCACCCAGAGAGGGACAGGCAAACCATGCATTTTCGACAGTTCTTTTTAAATAAAAGAAAGTAAATCAGGTCTCTTTTCTCTTCCCCTAATTTTCTATTAACTACAATTATTTGCCCATTTTAAAACAGGTAAGAAATATATAGCAAAACATCAAATCTTATTATAGAGATCCTATATACACATGTACAATGCCAAACTGTACATATACTATCTTCTGGTGTTCTGAAGGAATGGCAAACACAAATCAGTTAAACAATATTGTTTGCCAAATTATTTTAATTGATGTTTAGATGCTATACTTGCTTTTGACTCAATAGCTGAATGAAAAAAGTATTATCTTCCTTGTCCTTACTTAAAACACACATTTTTAAAAATAAAAATATATTTGTTTTTATTTTGAAGTTTGGTTAATAATTTTAGCCAAATATGGAAAAACAGAATAAAATTATATATCCTCAGAATTTTAAAGATATTGCTCAACTATTTTTGTTAATTAAAACTTTTATTCCCATGTGTTCTATCTATCTGTATGTCTAGGTACTATATGCATGTTTGCTGACCATGTTGACCAGAAGAAGCCCTGGGATCTTATAGAAGCAGAATTACGGTTGGTTGTGAGCCATCATGTGGGTGCTGCAAACCAACCTTGAGTCCACTGCAAGAACAAGTGTTCTTAACAGCTAAGTCATTCTCTCTCTAGCCCCAGTCCGTTAATTTCTACAGCTGTTGCTCTGCAATGCTTCCTTCTCAGTCTGTAAACTGTTAGTGGCTTCCTCACCACTATCAACTCTAAACGTCAGGCCCTTGGTGGATGTGCACTGCCTCTCCTTCATTGTGTTGGGACTCATGTTTCTCTGTCCTAGAAGATTTTCTTGTGCTGTATCTGTCATAATTTCTTGTCTCCTTTCTGAATTCTTAAACTGGGTGTTAAATCAACTGGAATAATTCCCTCATTTTCTGTCCCACCATATGCTCCCCTGCCTTTCTAGTTTAACAACTCAGAATCCCCTCTCTCTGCCTTCGTCACCATACTAAACTTATGCATGAATGAACAGATTTTGAAATCTCCTGACCTTTCTTATGTTCACACCGCTGCTTTAAAACTCTCATTCTAGGTCTGCATGGTAGCACCCATCTTAATCCCAGCACTCGGGAGGCCAAGGCAAGAGAAACATGACTTCGGGTCATTCTGGCTCAAGGTGGGAGGAAAGACACAAAGAAAAAAAATCATCTTGTTCTGTTTCCTTTTGGTCCCTGACCTCTATGTATATTTCCAATGAATTTCTTTCTTAAGGTAGTCTTTTCTTCTATTACTGTTAATTTTAACTGAAAATGTTTTAGTATTATTATGGCACTTATTTCCTCCTCCTAACATATCTACTTGGAGGTGTCCTGTCCCTGCCTTCACTCCCTCTTCACAACCCAAAGCAAACAAACAATAATTCTATCAGTTAGAAACAGAAATGCTAAATGCTACAGTGCATCAAATACAAGCCAGGAAGCAGGTTAACAACCACCAAAGGACCCAAATGAAGACCACCTGAGTAAGCAGCATGGTTTAAGGATATTTATTAAAATAAAAGTTATGTTCTATTCTAGCCCAGACTTGTCTATACAAATTATCTGCTATGTGACTCTAAAGAACACCTAGTCTAAATACAAAATTAGGTTTTCCTTTTTTTTCCCCACCCTCAGCCCTAATCAGCCATGATTCCAAAGAAATGGAGGACTAACAGGAGGAAGGCAAGAAGCCCTTCCAGAGGACCAGTTTTTACATACTGTATCTTAGTCACAATGTTCTGTGGACTGCAACTTACCCTTTCAACAGAGACTCAGTGACACTAGGAGTTTAGTGAGTCATTATACCTAACCTTACAAAGCCACTGCTTGCTAAATGTCCTAGGTCTAGAAATATTTTGATTATTAAAAAACATTTAAAACTCACAAATGTTAAGCAAAACATCCATCCTCATTAAATATTTATATTTCATATAAAATGCTATGAGTTCTGGCAAATCTAATAACATGCCACAAAACTGTAATATATCTGTCTATATTGCCTAAATTGCCTATTCTAATGGCAATTTTTATAAACAATGTGAAAATTGTATTTTAGAAAGGGCTGCTACTATCCAGGGGATACAATCTGAAACCATGTTCCCTATTTTTATCTGCATGGGGAAGCATTTGTGGACAGGGAGCGAAGCCTGAAAGCCAGCCAGCATGACTATAAGAGTGACTACTCACCACAGCAAGACTGGAGTGATCCACCCATTCTTGCTGGGTACCCTCCCCATCTGTTTTCTGTAAGTTGGGAAGAGTCACGCCTGTTTAGTTGAGTTTCTGTGAGAACAGAGATAACACATCCACAAATCTAACTTTGTTCCTTCTCCACAGATTATAAACCAGTGCTCTTTGGCCTTGGATCCTGCCGCCTAGGCCTCTTCCCCTTCCTCCCTACTTTGAAGAGGAGATGAAAGAAAGAAAACAGATATTAGTATAAATTATCATGAAGGCCAATGGACCGGTGTCCAGCAGATCAGAGAATACAACTCATTTGTTTTTACAGTACAGACAGCTTTTCAAAATACATAAAATACAAACATTGAAAATATGATTAAAATTTAAGTTTGTCATAAAATTTTACACAGCATTCTGAAAAATTAACACCCATAATTTTCAGGGATTAAACACTAAATTGTTTTACCTGACACTGAGTGTATTAAGTGCCAAAGGCAAAAAAAGGAAACTACTAAATGAGATATAATTAACACTTATAGAAGCACAGACACACAGAGACAAATATAGACAGACAGACAGACAGACAGACAGACACACACACACACACACACAGAGATACACAGACACACAGTCACAGTGACTAAAGGAGACAACCATGGTACTCTATGCATTCAATGCTGCTTATATACTCTTCTACCTATGCATTCCCAGAAAACAATGTTTCCTTTTGATGTGTCCACTCTAGTAGTAAAAACACACTTCTATGCCTGAACAGGCATATAAAAAGGTGCAAATACTACAATACATATTTATTTCAACCTTGGAAAAGAAAACCATCCTTACATTATTTTCTAGTCACAATGGACTGACCATCAGCTCAGTTTATACCGAAATAATTTAATGTATCACTCTTAAAAGTTTTCCAGGTAATACTATGTCCAATTTTCTGAGGAACTGGAAGACTGATTTCCAGAGTGGTTATACCAGCTTGCAATCCCACCAACAATGGAGGAGTGTTCCTCTTTTTCCACATCCTCGCCAGCATCTGTTGTCATCTGAGTTTATTTTTATCTTAGCGATTCTGACTGGTGTGAGGTGGAAGCTCAGGGTTGTTTTGATTTGCATTTCCCTGATGACTAAGGATGCTGAACATTTCTTTAGGTGCTTTTTGATCATTTGAGTTTCCTCAGTTGAGAATTCTTTGTTTAGCTCTGTACCCCATTTTTAATAGGGTTATTTGCTTGTCTAGTCTAATTTCTTGAGGTCTTTGTATATATTGGGTATGAGCCCTCTATCAGATGTAGGATTGGTAAAGATCTTTTCCCAATCTGTTGGTTGCCGTTTTGTCCTATTGACAGTGTCCTTTGCCTTACAGAAGCTTTGCAATTTTATGAGGTCCCATTTGTCAATTCTTGATCTTAGGGCATAAGCCATTGGTGTCCTGTTCAGAAACTTTTCCCCTGTGCCTATGTGTTCGAGGCTCTTCCCCACCTTCTCTTCTATTAGTTTCAGTGTATCTGGTTTTATGTGGAGGTCCACGATCTACTTGGACTTGAGCTTTGTACAAGTAGGTAAGAATGGATCGACTTGCATTCTTCTACATGCTGACCTCCAGTTGAAACAACACCATTTGTTGAAAATGCTGTCTTTTTTCCACTGAATAGTTTTAACTTCTTTGTCAAAGATCAAGTGACCATAGGTGTGTGGGTTCATTTCTGGGTCTTCAATTCTATTCCATTGATCTTCTTGCCTGTCTCTGTACCAATATCATACAGTTTTTATCACTACTACTCTGTAGTACAGCTTGAGGTCAGGGATGGTGATTCCCCATGACCCAGTTATGCCACTTCTGGGCATATACCCAAAAGATGCTCCAACACATAACAAGGACACATGCTCCACTATGTTCATAGCAGCCTTATTTATAATAGCTAGAAGCTGGAAAGAACCCAGATGTCCTTCAACAGAGGAATGGATACAGAAAATGTGGTGCATTTACACAGTGGAGTACTACTCAGCTATAAAAAAACCAATAACTAACTTCATGAAATTCTTAGGCAAATGGATGGAACTAGAAAGTGTCATCCTGAGTGATGTAATCCAACCACAAAAGAACACACATGGTATGTACTCACTGATATCTTTGGATATTAGCCCAAAAGTTCACAATTCCCAAGATACAACTCACAGATCACATGAAGCTCAAGAAGAAGGAAGACCAAAGTGTGGGTGCTTCAGTCCTTCTTAGGAGTAACAAAATACTCAAGGTAGCAAATACAGAGACAAAGTGTGGAACAGAGACTGGAGGAGGGGCCGTCTGGAGACTGCCCTTCCTGGGGAGCCATCCCATGTGCAGTCAACAAACACAGACATTGTTGTGGATGCCAGGAAGTGCATGCTGACAAGAGCCTGATATACCTGTCTCCTGAGAGGTTCTGCCAGAATCTTGACATTTACAGAGGCAGATGCTCACAGCTAACCATTGAACTGATAATGGGGTACTCAGTGGAGGAGGTAGAGAGAAGACTGAAGGAGCTGAAGGGGCTTGTGGCCTCTGGGACGAGCGACAATACCAACCAACCATAGGTCCCAGGGTCTAAACCGCCAGCCTGGGAACATGCATGGAGGGATCCATGGCTCCAGCTGTATGTGCAGTGGAGGATGGCCTTGTCAGGCATTGTTGGGAGAGGAGGTCCTTGGTCCCGTGAAGGCTGGACGCCCCAGTGTGGAGGAATTTGAGGGTGGGGAGGGGGGAGTGGGAGGATGGGTGGGGGCCACACCCTCATAGAAGCAGTGGGAGGAGGGACAGAATAAGGAGTTCCTGGGGGAGAGGCAGGAAATGGGGAAAGGGAATAACATCTGAAATGTAAATAAGAATATCTAATAAAAAAAAACATTAAAAAAAGTTTTCCAAAAAAATATATTTGCCAGAAAAAATGACTGATATAAAGAGTAAACAAACAACTAGCTAATTGAGGAACAACTTCTGCTAGTTTTAATATGGTAACTACTTTATTTTAAATGAATTCTGTTGATTTGGTGTTTCACAGGTCAGAGGATTTTGTGACAGACCAGCAGCATTGTTTATAAAGCCACCACAGGGAAATGACCACAGGTAGTTTCTGACACAGTTTTTCCTTTTGTCTAATTCAAATCACTATTGCTTCAGCTTTTCCCTCTTTAACTTTAATTTTGTTTGTTTTATTTACTTCCTTTCCCTTTCTACAAAAACTAAAACAGCTGTTAAATCTATTTCATTCTTTCTGGAATTTATATGTACCAAATTTAATCTCCAAGTATACCAGAGAAGAGATTTATAATTTTTAAAAACAAGAGCGTGGTGACAGGTTGTAACACTGTACATGCTCCTTCTGCCTCATTGTGTGTGCCATTCTCATAACAACCCAGAAGGATGGCCAAGGCTCATCTATAGAAACAACAGGAGCAGCAGAGGATGAACTGAAAATACAGCTGAAAAAGCTACCTAGCAACTGCTGGCCTACTTAACAAGGTTACTCAAGTTCACGAGTTGATGTTGAAACATAAAGATAAATCAAAAGTCATCATTAAAATTCCGTTTTTGTCTAAGGACAAGTCATAGATGTTTTGACTTAAAAGATATGACTCATAATTCTTTTTCCTTTATTCCCTGAAATTGTGAGCAAAACCAAAACAATGTGCCCATATATTGAATGGTGGTTTCAGTTCTGCTATTCATCAGATATGTGATGTAGTGAAGCCACCCACTTCTGAATCTAGTTTCCTCTTCTATTTAACAGGGATAACGGCTCATCTACCCACCCTTTCTAGTTAACATTGGGATCAGATGAGGTAACACAGCAGAAAGAACAGACAGACAGACAGACACACACACATACACACACGGGGGGGGTAAGATTAAATGTTTAACAATTAAATAGCTAACAATGCTTCTATGATGAAATATCCTTTACTTCACGAAACTACCCTGACCAAGTAGTTTAGTGTCCTTTTTCTGCAAAATGAAAGGATCTACTGTGAAAAAAATTCTATTACGCTGACTCTCAATTAAAAAAACAAACAAATTGCTGGGGTAGGAAATCTCAAAGCCTGACTTCCAAAAGTCTATACTGTTCTAACCAGCAAAACCACTCAAGTAAACATACTGATCTCCCAGCTTCAGCTCTAAGTTCCAATCCAGTTACAGTGTGTCTCCATTCAGTTGCCAAAATGATCACCTAAAACAAACTTAATCCTCTTAAACCCACACTTTAAAACGCTTGCCTTGCTCCCATGCCCTCAAGCTGGCTGGCAAGATCCCCATTTATCCTAAGCTGCTCTACTTCACTTGGCATATTTTCATCCCACACTCTGAAACAGTGTGACTCCCGCTCTTTCTCAACCAAATATTGCAGAGCCTTTTTCCTCTGTGCCGTCCTTATCCCTCCCCACAAGTCCAGATGACAGCTTGTGCCCTGTGCTCTTACAGCCACACTACAGCCTTCCCTGTCATTCATACAGCACACACCAAACTGAGCTGTGCCAGACACAACAAGGAGGGAGATAAAGTCCCACCTCCAGGAGTTGATGACCCACTAAGAGAAACCAGACCAGACACTAAAAACCAAAATAATAAGAAGACTAGTGTTTTGGTGCACATTTGACTTGAGAGTTAAGAGGCAAGAAGACCAAGGCTTCCGGGCCTGCCTGGACAACAGGAGAACCTGTCTCAACAAACAAAGTCAAAATAGCTTATGACTGCTTATCATGGTTTTCCCATGAGTCTCCCACTAGATTTAGCTCCTAGAAGGAAAAAACTCAAAAACAAAACAACCAAACCTAATTAATGAGTATCTCCAGCAGTGTCACAGGTGCTAATGTGAGTGTGAAAGACCGCTCGCCGTGGTACAAGCCGACAATGGCTGGCGTATTAAATTCCTTCTCAGCCTGTGTAAGCCACCTTTCTGAAGCCTACAGCATGCTCTGCCGTCACAGAGGGCCAGTCACTACTTAGACCTGGTTTTGCATTTGGCACAAGCAGTCACTTTACCAGTGATTTTGAGATTAGATGAGTTAAACACTGCTGTCTTCAAAGTCCCAACCTGGCAATATACACATCTTCCTCAAACTCATAACACAAAATTAAGAGAAAGCCAGCTCCTTATGACAGGAATTCTAGGATGGTGGCTCTGTGCTATCTATAAAATGCTAATACTGGACAAGTCAATAACTACCATGAACAAGAACCTTGTCGGATCACTGTCAAGACATAATCCCACCTAAGTTATCACCTGCTGAAGTAAATTAAAGTCAAGAAAGCAAACATTTCATGAATATTCACTTGCCCTTGGTCCAAGAAAAGTCTTAGAAATAAGTTTGCCTTTAATTAAAAATAAAACTAATCCAGAAAGCTGAAATAAGAACTGAGGAATACTGGTCACGGGTCAGCCAGTCAGCATAAGGAAGAGCTGGCAGAGCCCAGGGGAAAGCTCTCCAGTGTGTGACTGTGACACTCTTCTGCTCATGTAAAGATTCGGAAATTAGACGTTCTGGACAGAATTAAGTCTAGTTTTTCCACTACTGTGCTGACAAGCACAAAAAATAACCTCGGTACAAAGTTGCCCACTGGTTCCAAAACTGGCTTACTCTCAGAGACTACAGATGCATTAAGCTCTACCCAGAGTCACGGAGCCCACAGTCAACAGCAGACAGAGAAGCACTATTATGGAAATGCTCTCGAGGACAACGCTACACATAAGATAATTCTAGACCCACCTTCCAGGAATTTTAAATCAGATTTACAAAACAAGATAAAAAAGGAGAAGAAAAACAAAAACAAAAGAAAAACCAACAGAGAGGGAGAGGGGGAGAGGAGGAGAGAGATAATATGGTTATGGAGGCCTGAGCAGTGGGCAAGAGCAAAAGAGAAGCTCTCCAGGAAGGCTAGTCTCACATAAGCTGGGATAAACCAGGATACTGTCAGGCTTCCTAAAGTAGAGGAGACCATACACTGCTTAGATGATGCTTGGTCTTGAAGGTCAGCAAGGGTTTGCCTCTCCTAGGACTGCTGGGAGGTTAAGGGGAGGGAGAACACCTTTAGCAAGGGATAGCACAGTGGCTTTTGAGAAAGCCTAGATGCCTTTTGCTTGCCTGGAACAATGGATGAGGAGGGGTGGATGTGTGAGGTCCAAGACACCAAGCTAATGGAGCTGAACTCTGAGCTCTCAAACTCTGGAAAGCTGCCCTAAGTTTGGGTCCAAGAATAAACATCATAAATTGTGTTCAGGTCGCTCTGAAAATGTTTTAAGCAAGTATGGGGTGCCTACACAAAAGTGGAGAGAGATTTTTTTTTTTAATTATACTTTATTTAGGTCTAGGGGGTTGGTGCCACACACCTTTAATCTCAGCACTCAGGAGACAGAGGCAGCCTGGTTTAGAGAGGAGACCTTATCTCAAAAAATAATATTAAATTAAAAATTTAAAGAAATAATTTTTAAGTGTGTGTGAGAGTCTTATGCGTTGGTGTCTGTGGGTGTGCTTAAATAGGATGTGGGGGGTCAAAGGAAAACCTGTAGAAGTTGTTTCTCTCTACCACGTGGGACCCAGGGATCAAACAAAGCACATCACACTTGCTGGTGCCTTTACCCACTAAGCCACTGCACTGGCCTGAGAGAGAGTTTTTGAAAACAAAACTCTGTCCGTTAGAAATGCACATATTATTCATGGGTATTTAAATAAAGCCTATCATTGAGACTGTTTTATTAGATCATAGGGTAAATCGAGTCACCTGACCAAGCATTGGAATGGTAGAAAGGTTCATTTGGAGTAACCCTGCTGTCTACTGTCTACTGTAACACCCTCTTCCTTAATCCTCACTACAGTCTGTATTTTGCTTTACACACTACAGATTTCCTTATGTACCTCAAAGGAAGAACTGTTAGTCATCAATCTGGATGGTGTAACTTAATAGGGTCTTTGTTCAGAAAATTTAATTACAGGCTTGAACCCTGAATGAATGTAAAATAAAAATACTGGAGGGGGGCTAGGCAGGATCTGTCAACTAAGGAGCTCGAGGGTCCTCCACCTCCACTCCCCCATCCCTGGCACATCTGCAGCAGCAGTTTCTTTACCGGCATTTGCAGCATGGCCTACTGTAATTGCTTCTGGCTCCTCTGGCCTGGTCTCTGGCTGTCCTGTAGCTCCACTTACAACTAAGGCTTAAAGATGGTCAGAGGTGATTTCAGCCTTTTCCTACCTCTTAGGAGGCTCTTGCCCGAACACAGGCTATAGCCTTACAGCTGAGCTAGTTTGTGCTGGTTCCTGGCAACCTCAGAGCTTTCCAATCTTTGCTCACCAACAAGGCTCTGTAGGAGAACAGAGTTCAAAACCAAGTTTTAATCTACCTTAACATTTACCAAATAATTTTACTCTGCAAATACCCAAGGAAGGCTGTGCTACAACAGGGTACCTGAGTATTACTTATACTCTGCTGACTATCAAAGACAGCAGTATTTAAACACTGTACACCAGAAGCCCCCCAAAAAATGCAATAGTAACTGTTGGATTACTGTACTAGATTTAGAACTTTTCTGGGCAGAAAGAAAGGAGAAAACCTATTAGTAAAAAGCCTACTTTCTAACCCTGGAGCCAAGCACTGGCACCCTTCCACAGAAAACTGAGTCATGCCAGTGTCACAGGAGGGAAAAGTGCTGGCCCATATGGTCAGTGAATATGAAGAAGACTTGCCCATGCACAGAGAACCCCTCTGAGGGCCTGAAAACCCACCTCCCCTCCAAAGGCATCATTAAGTGATGATAAAATTTCTAGCTTAAAACATACAGGGAAAACCTTTCTAGTTTCAAACAAAAACAGAAGTTACAAACCTTAAACATTAAGTTTCCTAGACGAAAGTAATATGCAAATGTAATTAATTCATGGGAAGGGCTAAGGCAGCATTTAATTAAAAGGAGAAAAGAAATCCCTCAGAAAAGGTCATTTTGGAGGCAAGCACTGCAGTTTCTCTTCCTTTCTTCCCCATCTTTCACTCATTGAAGAAAGACTATACTTGCATTGGGGGGTGGGAGATGCAAAGGCCTTCAGTATTTAGTTCCCCTCGGTACTGGGGAAATTCTAAATCAAAGCCATACAGGGATCCACCAAAGTGCTATTCTGTTTTTAAAGTGCCCTTAAGTGTGAAAAGGCACATTTTTGTAATTTTGAATTACAAAATTCAAAGGTAGTTCTCCCAACAGAGAACTGATTATTTGGATGGAGACATGTGGTAAACATTCCCTAAGGAAGGAACAAATGAGAAAAGGTCAAAGGCAAAGGCTTAGGAGGGAGGGCCTGCACCGTCTCAGCAACCTGCAGTCAGAGTACCCACATCACTCCATAAAGAGCTATGGGTTAAAGAAAAACTCCAGCTTCTCCCGGGTGGATACCATGACATCTGTTCTCTTGTCATAGCAGCAACTAAGTTGATTTAGGAAAATATTCTTTTTTCTAGAGTTGTTGGTGCATAATTACATGATTTCTCTTGAGCTCTGGTTTCTCTCTGTTTATTCTGCACATCTGTTCTCCCAATACCTGATCACACAAAGGTATCATAAAGAGCAAACCAACAGGTATAAAGAGACCAGCCCTCAAAACAGATCAAAGCAAACAGCCCGTGGAGTGCTTTGGAAATCTTGGCTGGCAGCTCTTGTAAATAAAAGTGCTTCTAAAGCAGAAAGCATTCAACTACCGTATTTATATAGGGCGTGATTGACAGGTCAGTTATTAACTTCATAAAAACACAGGCAATGTTAACTAGCAAGAATGTTTGTTCTAGCTGTTCTATCTGAAGGAAAATGAAATCCAAGATAGAATGGCTTGCTCTCTGTTTCTTTTAAGTATTTATTTTAGAACCATGCAGTATAAAAGAATGTTTTTTCAAGTCAGTGAACTTAAGCTATTTTGCTTACTGCTCTGGAATTTAAGTATGTTGTTATAATTCTTTAGAAAACAAAAGTTACATTTACTAAAGGCAAATTCCAATGGTGCACCATAATCTTTTGAAGCCCTCAAAAGATTTTTATTCTTCTGAATTACTAAAACTAAAGAAATTTTACATTAATTAACCTCTCTTCCAGTAACTAAAGTGGATCAAGTCAGAGAATCAAAGTGCAAAAATACTTCCTCCTGTACTCTGTTCTCAGGCATGTATTCCTTGAATTATTTAGGCAGCAGATCTAAGTAAGTTATGGCAGGAAGAGGTAAGAATAAATTGATATGTATTTTACTAACATTATATTGGTATTTTTAATTGTATTCCTAATATACTTTATCACATATGTCATTTACTGAAATATTACAAGGTAGCATGCTTTATCTTTTTAAAAAAATTCTTAGAAAATACTGTCAGCAGTGTGTAGATGTTCCATCAGAAAATCCTTTAGAACTAAAATCTAATTTTGTATGAATCTTTGTTTTCCTCTCTCTCTTGAAGTTAATACAGTTAGCAACCATGCCCGCCCCAGCAGGTCCAACCAGAAACGTCAGCTAACGAGCAAACATGTCTCTCCAACTCAGAGCATAACTTTTTAAGTAGTAGCCCAGAGTATCTATATAATGAGGGAATCTAAAAACATTTGCATTTATCCAATCTATAATCTTTTTCATTTATAAAATATTTTTTTATATAACAAACAAATAGAAGAAAAAGTTAGAGGGGGAAAACAAGTTTTGCTTTTTAGAATCAATAACAAACACTTTTAAAGTTGGAGTCATATGAAGTTGGCATTTCCTAGCCAAACAAACGCTTCTGAAATGGGCTGGTGTTTCTGTGAGGATCTGTTTACCTGTACTTAATATCCTCAGGCCTCAGAGTTTTTTCCATGTAAATACAAGTTTTGTTAAATACCTCTTAAATTTAATTTAAAAGGCTATTTGTTATCAAAACGCTTCACTCTTAGAAAAGGCTGTCATCATATGAGCAGCATTACCAAATCCGAGAACAGCCCCTCAGATGCCCAGGAAACTCATCCTTGCTCATCAGCACACTCTGTGTACCACGGTCCTGCTTCCTTCAGCACTGGCAAACAGCAGCCTTTCAGAACACAGAATTCTTAGGAAATGAATACTCAGCCTCAGAGCATGCCCTGGCCTCCTCTACTACACACCCTTCCCCCTCCTCCTCCCCCTGCAGGACTATATTTTCAAACTAGAATATTTGTTTTGACAGACTTCTGCTTGCTTAATTCTCTGGCAAAGGCTTTCTTGTGCACTCCTAGCCAGTAATGAACACTTTGCCAAAAATATGCAACTCTTGGCAGGACAAGAATAGGGGTAAAAACCCCTGCTGGCAGAGCCTTCCAGAATGAAGATAAAAGTAGGTACAGTGGATAAAGAGATCCTTCTCTACCATATTCTGATTGTCTGTCTCCCTGTTTCTCCTATCACGAGGGACATTTCACCTGGCAGCTTTACATATTTTCTCTGCACTACATAAAGCAATGGAGACGACTCCTCCAACCTTGCTTTCTAACTCAAGACCTACTTTTCCAAATGAAAAAGTAGGTAAGCTAATCCTACTCAGAGAGCAAATCTCCCCAAACAATTTCTTAATAACAGTTTGTCAAGAAAATTAAAATCCACTGAACTTGTTTAATCCTGAGGATACACTTTCATTATTTCTCCAATTATATTTAAGGACTTAACACTAAAAACCATAACAAAGCAAAAAGAGTTCTGCCTTCTCCCACTAAGATCCAATGGCTGGGCAAAGAATCAGCAGGCCCCTTAAAGAGTGCTGAGAGGGTGGGAGAGTGAAAGCCTCCTCACAGGTACCCAGAGTCTTGAGATGAACAGCCCAGGAGCACATTTCCTCCATGGGTGATTCCAAGCACTTTGCAGGAAAAAAAAATACTCACTGATTTTAAAATACACAAGCACACATGTCCCATCTTCAAATCTGATACTAAAGCAGTCTATCTCTGTTGAGAGATTTTACCATATATATCATTTAACTAGTGATACCTCCTGGATGCCTTTCTCAGCCCTTGGGTAAACTGAGACATAAAATACCATCTCCATGTGGAAGACTCCTTTGTCTAAGCCAGGCCTTACTCCTAGGCTGCAGACCCTGTGCTTATAACTGCCAAGTGGGCGAGCTTTGTTCGTTGGCTCTCCCTCTAGTGTCTCAAGGACTGGGTCAAGAGTGGACTTTAAAAGCTAGAGATGTTCAGCTGGCACAGTGCCTGCCTAGGATGCATAAAGTCATTCCCAGTATCACACAAACTGGGACACTCACTGGGATTACAAAGTGGTAACTCACATCTGTAATCCCAGCACTTCAGTGGTAGAAGAGGGAGGATCAGAAGTTCAATGTCATCCTTAGCTACATAATGAGACACATAAAACCCTGGGGATGGGGGTGGGGACGGAGAGAGAAAGGGAAGGTAGGTAAGAAGGAAAGAAGGAGGAAGGGAGAAAAGGAGGAAGGGAAAGAAAGAGTGAAATGGGGGGGAGGAAGGCAGGTAGGCAGGCAGGCAAATTATCACCCAACTCTCCTCAATACCTCTATAAATGATACTATTAGACCAACCCACAATTTTCTTCACTTTCCTAATTTCTATTTATTTCTCAAGCTCAGACCCTGAGTTTTACAGGTAGCCCTCCCTAACAGATAATCTTCAACTATACCCTGCTTCCAAACCCTTCCCTACAAAAGGCTCTGAAGCCGGGGCCTGAAACCTGGAGTACACCTACTCTAGTTGACTCTGAGAGTCTTTTTTTGGTATACGACTGTGCCTGAGAGTATATATGTGTAACACATCCATGTCTGGTTTCTGCAATGGCCTGAACAGGGAGTTGGATTGCTTTGAATTGGAGTGAGCCATCAAGGTGTTTATGGGAACCAAACCCAGGTCCTCTGTAAGAAGAGCAAGTGCTTTTCACCAATCAACCATCTCTCCAGCCCTGGACTAGAAGATTCTTAAAGCTAATGAGTAAAATGCTCAGCACATTACTCTGCACACAGCAAGTCAACCATGTCCACTGAGTAAATGTTTCTAGCAACAGTAACATGTCCTGTGCATTTCCTCTGTACCAGGTACCCTTTCAGTGCTGTGTGGACAGTATTAACACAATCACACAAGCCTCCTACTTCTGTCCTGTTTGATATGTGCGGGACTGCAGCAGGGGAGTGGATGTGCTTCATCACCCCTCTAGTATGAGCTATGCTCTCATCTCCAGTATCTAGCCTGAGTAATTTTATTCCATCTCTCAGGAAAGAGGACACGATTAAACCACTAGCAAAACTCTGTTGCTTTTAGAAATAGTGTGTATTAGTCAACAAAAAAGCTTTGATATAATGGAAAAATAACTAGATTAGGAGTCATAACACCAGCTCTGCATCACACCAGATACGAAACATGTAGCAAATTAATCACAGAAACTCCCAAGAATGCCATCTGGAACAGGGCAACAATACTTATCCTACTGGGAATGCCTGGGAACACATGAGATAAGGAGAAGACAGTCTGCAGGCTTTTTATAAAGCTGGGTACATTAATGTTTTTTCAACCAGGAACAACAGAATGAGAGGACACTTGCCTCTGCAGACAGCCAGTACCTACAACTGGTCACTGTATACTTTTATTTTGATTTTCTCTTCCCAATAATTAGAAAAGTTTTCACACTTGCATAGCTGTTTCTACCAGATGTTGAAAAAATCTCTAGTAAACTGAACCAATCATAGCACATCTGTTTTAAGGCTTTCAGTATAAAATCAGAAAATGAAAAAATACTGAGTATTGATAAAAGTTTGAGAATAGTTTCAAAATTTTCAAAAACAAAACAAGGAGCAACACAAGGAACTAAAGTATCCACACTACGGAGACTATCCACATCCTCTGTCACTCGTGGAATCTTATATAATACAGCCAGGCCTCTGACCCTACAGACCATGAACAGTTCAGTAGATAAATCTCAGTAAGCCTCTACATCAAACAGACTGGAAAAAATCAAAAGAGCGCTGAGCTAAGCCAGACTAGACTGATATTTTGGTTTACTGGCTAACTGTTATGCTTGGAAAGGCATAAAGCTTAATTGTGAGGCTTGAGGTATACGTGAAATGTGCCAGTCTTTACCAGAAATACTGATCATAGCATCTGTTGCTAGTTAAAATAAGTGGCGATCTTCATCTAGAATAGTTTTTGTTGTTTACTTTTTAAATAAAGGAAAATAATCTGTCACATGTTGACTAACCTTGAGTCACCATTTCAGCTTTTTGAGAATCCATGGAAATCCCCGGTGTGAATGAGGGAGTGCCAGTGCTTTAATCCAGATCACAGGACAGTTAAAAGGAGCAGGAATCAGCTTCTGTTTTCATTTGCAGCGTCTTATGGTATTGTCAAGCATAGGTTCCTCACAAATATTAGTGAATACAACCCTTTATGGGAAAGTAAAATCTGGTGATATAAATTTGAATTTGGATCTTTTTAGGACTTTCTATGGAACAACTTACTCCACTTTGCTGAACAAGCATCAAAACTCAACATTTATTTTTAATGAGAATACAAATACAAGCACTTTATTTTAAAAAACAAACACAATGATCAGGTAAATCCAAAAGTGTTAACTGTTTCAAGCTTCCATTTTGGATCATTTAGATCTACACAAGTCTGTTCCCAGCTTATCCATCACTAGTCTCTACTATGGAAAATTATTCTAAAAATTAACATTGTTTTCAGTATTTAAAATTTCACTATTTATATAAAAGACTAGAGAGACCAAAAATCTCTAATAGCTTCAATAGGTAAGCTAAAGACTCTCAGATGTAATAAACTTTACCAACATCTGTCCAGGTCGGTTTAATATTTACAAGGAAAATATACTCACTATAATTTTTTTTTTTTTAATAAAATAGCAGGTAGGGAGTAGAGGTTGGAGATGTAGAAGGGGAAAGAGAATTCATAAAAGTCTTTCTCTTCTGTAACTTTTACTTCAGAAATCATCAAAAAGCAACCACTTCCCTTGTACTACATAAGAAATTTTGTTCTCAAATCCACTCATGTTTGGTCACTGGATTCCTGGTTCCTGTCAGATTTGTGGGTCCCATCAGTATCATTAGTTTCAGAATTTCTATTTTCAGTGAATGGTGTCCCAACCACCTTATCAGTATTAGATGTTTTGTTGACCCTGGGAGACAAAGGTTGTAAACTACAACCTTTCGGTTGGTAAACTACACTCAAGGTCCTTAGCTCTGAAGTGCCTGCCATTTGAGGCTACTCAGGCCACCCAACACTACGGTGTGTTGGGATTCACACCACACTCACAATGCATTCCTCTCTCTGGTATTTCTTTGAGAATACAAATTAATTTACAGGAGACAATATGCCATGTCTATGGTATGCGAGGAGGATGTGGCTCAGCTGATAGAATGCTGGCCAAGTACTTGGGAAGCTGTGGGTTCAATCCCCAGTACTGCATAAGCCAGGGCATTGTCACACAGGCTTGTAATCTACACACTCCGGCGGTGGGATAAGAAGAGTCATCCTTGGCCTCAACCAGTTCCCGGCCAACCAAGCTATCCTATCTCAAAATGTCAACAACAACAAAAAAGAAGAATCCTGAAGCAAAAGAGAACAAATACTGAGTCAGTGGGTATATGCATTCAATTAATTTAAAACATAAACACGCTTTCTCACTTAGCCCTACAAAAACAAAATAAAACAAAAGTAGTAAGACAAAAAAAAATGCTAAAACAAAACAAAAGTTCTCCCCACACAAAAAATAAGGAACAAACAAACAACACATGGAATTCCTTTTGTATTGGCTAATTACTCCTGAGCATGGAATCTGCCCTGGAGTATGACTGATATACTGGATGACACTCCATTGGAGAGAACTGATTTTCCCTTTGTCAGTAGGTATCGAATGCAAACAGTTTCTTGGTTAAGGGTGGGACCCTGTGTCTACTTCCCAGTGCTACAACCCCAACTGACTTGAACCAGTGCAGGTCTTAAAGAGAAAACAATCTCAACCAAAATCACACCTAAGCACTGAAACGAGAGTTCTGTACACTAAGCATTGAACAGGCCTTCCACAAGCACCTCCACTTTACCCCTCACAAGCACTACACAGCCAGATATTATTATCCCATTTTCTGAGAACACTGAGATGAAGGAGCCAGAGCTTAGGGCCCTTAAACACAAGCAAATGAAGTGAGATCTAGATTTGTCTACTGCCCTGTCTACCTCAACATGCTCTCCGAGACCTGCTACAAAAGGCAGATGCAGACAAGTGACAAGGGACAAGGAGCGTGGGACCTGAGCCAAGTCTGCCACAGTCACATCAGGGAAGACTTCCTAGAGAGTAAAAGGATTGAAGCTGAGTCTGAAGGACAGAAAGCATAGCTTAACAAAAAAAGAAGGGATGGGCATTTTAGGGGTAGAAAAAAAACAAACCAAACCAAATCAAACCCCCCACAAAAGCTGGGGAATGGGCCCTCAAAGGAGAAGCATAACATATTCAAAGGAACATTGACAGATTGGGCTGATTAGAGTCTATATGTATTTGTTGGGTGGAACACGGCAGCCCAAGAGTTTAATTAATATTTGTGAGTTTGAATAATAGGAAATAAGGTGAAAAGGTCAGGTGCAAATTATAGAGGGTCCTGAAAGCAAAGCTGAAGAAAATACAATTAACCAACAAATAAATGTGGGCAAATGTCCAATCTCCCACTAATAAAAAGCAAAGGAAATTGAAACAACATGGTCATTTTCCTCCCACATTCCCTTACACATGCTTTCCAAAAAAATAATTATAGCTACTACTGAGAAGATTATTACATGCTGGTAAATTTGTAAATTGATACAATCTCATTTAAAAGAAGCTTGGCTGTCAGATTCATAAAATGTTTGTATTCTTTAACCCAGTATTCCCATTTCTGATATTTATTCCAAAGAAATAATTCCCCTAAAAATGGAAAAAAATTAAAAGTTCACAAGAATAATCCTTACACCATTTTTCATTATGTAGAAAAATTAGACGGGCTGTAAATGCTCAATGAATGATAGGCAGCAGGCAGACTGGGAAGTAACTAAAGGAACAGAAATCTTAGAGGGCTAGCGAAAGACAAACAACTGCTGTAGGAAGGTCACATGGAAAACTGTTTTTCAACTACAAATAGAACCCAAAGACAAGAAGTATGTAGGGTCCTAGAAATTATACATACACAGGTGACATGAACTAAAGAAAAGTACTACATATATTAAAACATTTCTGATTTAATATTTTTAAAGCTAGAAGGAAAGAAATATTTAGTAATAGAATTATTTGCAAGATATGGTAGCGCAAGCCTGCAATCTTGGTACTCAGAAGGCGAAGTCAAGAGCAGCTGAATTTCAAGGTCATTCTTGACAACACTGCAAGTTTAAAGCCAGCCTCTGTTCAGGAACCCAGTTCTCCAAAAAAAAAAAAAAAAAAACACATAAGCTATGACCAAACAAAACTATGGCTTGTTCATTATAAAGAACATACTTTATCACTTATGAAAAGGTAAAGTGCATGATGCTCATGAAATGCTTTAAAAGCTAGCAAGATGGCCTGGGTTAACAGCTTTGCCATGCAACCTGGCATTATGCGTCCTAGACTCAGAATTCACAATGGAAAGAGAGAGCCAATCCCTCCAGGTTTGCAGGGAACAAATAACATTGTTAGCATCACTCATTGTTCCCCAAGAAAGAATACAGATACCGACAATTATAGATTGTCTTAATTATAAAAAACACATCCAAAGGCCCAGGGATGAAGTTCAGTTGTGGAGTCCTTCCTTTACATGCACCACACCCTGGATTTGATTCCCAGCCACTACACTCCTCACAGCTCCCCTTTAAAAGGATCTATACCAAAACTCATGTTGTCCCTCTAAAAAGTAGCAAAATCTCTTGAGTTGGCTGAGCACCAAATATACATAAGTCACAGCATGTGCATCACAGGAAGAATATGGAAGAATCATTAGATGCTTGCCTCCAGTTATTCTAGAACAAGAATATATAATGTCATTCATAATTAGCAAATATTTCCTCATTCTTAAATCTATCATTTCATAATATAACACTTATCTCTTCCTTAATTATTTTGCCTACAGTTTTGCTTGAGTTTGTTTCATTGCAAACACATTTTATGTTCTAGTATACTCCTCAGACCTCGTACGGGGGATGCTTCTTCACACATACTCATCAATAGTATCAGATTCTGTGCACAAAGTTACTCCAGATGAAGACAAACTGTTACTGGGACTTTTAAACATTTATAACGAATAACACTACATACATATATAAGGCTCTAAAAAAATCATTAAATTTCAATTTAATGATAACAGGAGCAAAAGGGGGTTTTCAGAGAAAGAAACTCCAGAAAATACAATGGAATCCACAGAATTCAATTTTCCTGGACAAGCCAACCAGTGTGGCAGTTATGTCAGAGCAGTTTTGAAGGCAGCCAGGGAGGAAAAGAGGAAGGATAAAAGCAAGCATTTAAAAACGATCAGTCCATCTGTGGCAAGGCTACATAACAAGTGAGAAACAATCTCAGAGATATTTGCATTATTTCATGTTATATTTGGTCACTGCAGGCACCCCACAGAAATGAGGTATTTCACTACTGAACCATTATATTTTTATAATGATAAAAAGTCAAACCAAACTGTGATGGTCAGTGTAAAACGCCCAGCTTGACAAGATCTGGAATCATTGAGGAGCTCTGAGTATGCCTGTTGAGGGACTGTCTTGACCATGTTGATTGACACAGGAAGACCCATCTTAACTGTGCACCAGGCTGGCCCCTGGCAGCACCCAGGGCTGTGTAAACGGAGAAAGGGAACAGAGTAGCACCATAGCTTCATCATCTCTGTTTCAGGCTCCTGTTGCCCTGACCTTCTTGCCATGGTGAACTATACCTTGAACTGTGAACTAAAATAAATCCTTTCTCCCTCAAGTTGCTTCTGTCAGAGAGTTTAATCACAGCAACAGGAAAAGACATTAAGACATCAACTTACTGGTAAATAACCAAAATGAGGAAGTACCATTCAAAAAACTTCATTTATTTCTCTGGAGTATTAACACTTTAGAGAAAGCTTAATTAAATCATAAAGAAGATAACGATGCTGGCCTATACTAGGTTTTTGTTGGTTTTTTTTTTTTGTTTATTTTTGTTTTGGTGAAAATGGAACATTTTCTATCTGTAAAGACCAGTGACATTGTTTCTTGAAGTTATCACTTTGTTTCCAAATATAAATCTGGAAGAGTGCCAACACTGCTCTGTACTCCCTCCTCATACTGGCAGGGTAAGAAACTTGATAAAGAATAACAGTACACACAGGAAGAAAACATGGAGAAAGGAAAGGGCTTGAAGGAGGTAAACATAAAGACTGTGTTCTGCTGGAGGTGTACTTGTTCAGAGGAATTAAAGTGGAAACTGGAAGAGCAGCATGCAGACTGATCCTATGAGGGAAGGGAGACAGAACCCAGAGTGCTTCTTGCCTTCCGACCTGTGCAAAGTTAGCTGGAGGAAGCACTCCACGCTGGGTCACACCATCGCTCTACTTGTCCTCAAATTCTGATCATATTTTATAAGTGTCTGAACCTCATCAGTGCTCACAAGCTTGAGTGAATGGATACCAATTCTGTAGACATGGTACCACAGCTCAGGAGGGTCTGAACTGTGATGAGGGTTGGTAAAGGGACTCAACTGAATAAAGGGGCAGAAATGACACCTGTATACATCTGAAGACTCAGACACCTCAGTAATCACAGAAATAAATCAGCCAAATGAAGATGCCACAGAG
Source organism: Grammomys surdaster (assembly GCF_004785775.1). NCBI lineage: Eukaryota > Metazoa > Chordata > Mammalia > Rodentia > Muridae > Grammomys > Grammomys surdaster. The sequence continues at coordinate 9,549,222 of NW_021604607.1, read as the reverse complement.
CTGAGTTCACAAAGGGGAAATTTTAGCCCTCCCTCCAAGATTCAGCAGCTAGATCAGACCCTATGCAATGCAAGTAATCTACTCTTCTCCAGGTGAGCCCAGCTGGTTTTGCCCTGAGCCAGACAGTTTTGTGCTCCTTCTATAGAAGCAGTTTGTACAGAACATACAGTTCAGCATTTACAGGACAGAAAAGGAAAACTTGGCTGCCAGAAAAAGAGAGATTATTCAGGACAACTAGTCTAATTTGAGCTGAGAGGCCAAAAAAGTCAGATTAAAATACCACATTCATTTAAAATGAACGGGGATTTGAGACCCAGAAATAGAAATAAATCAAATACTAATTCCAATAAACTTGTATTATTTGACTTCACATAGTTTTACCTTCCAACAAGAAAATCAACATTGTAACATATGGGTCAAATTCCAAATTAAATCAGTTTTCAATTAGCTTATAACAGATCAGCTATTGTCTTCCTTTCTTCTCTAGTGCTATGCTAAGGTACCATGACCAAGAGAACTTATAAAAGAAACACTTATTGGAGACTTACAGAGGGTGAATCCATGACAGTCATGGCAGGGACCATGGCAGAAGACAGGAACACATAGCACTGGAGCAATAGCTGAGAGCTCACACACTGATCCGCAAGCACAAGGCAGAGAGAGCGAACTCACTCAAAATGTCCTGTGCAAAGCCCATCTCCAGTGATATAGATACTCCAACAATGCCACAGCTTCTTATCCTTCTCGAACAGCTGCATCAACTGAGGATCAAGCATTCAAACATACGAGCCTATCAAAGCCTTTTCTCTTCAAACCACCATAGCTATGATGTTGGGAGACATTTCATTTTGTAGAATAGCATCAGAATCTCTAGTTTAATGGTCCCCAAACCATTCATCTGAAAAGATGTACTTTGTTTAGGTAGTTAAATACAGGACAGAGGTAGTTTGTTCCTCAAAGGTACATATCCTGGAAGTCTGGCCCTTGGCATAACAGTTCAGACGTGATGGTGATGGAACCAGTAAGGGAAGGTGATTAGATTACAGGAAGTTTACCCAATCATGAGTGTATCTTGAAGGATGGATCACATGGCAACAGAGTAGGCTATAATATAACATGGCTGCCCGTACACTTGTTCCTGAAATGTGTGGTTGTTTTTCTTTGTCTTGCTGCCCTACTGTAAATATAGACACAGGGACATCTCTAGGATGCCAAGTTCATGACTTTGACTACTTGTAGCCACCAGAATCATAAGCCAAACTTTACGTATTACTTAGCATCAGGCAGTCTGATTCAGAAACACAAAATATACTAACACTAGATGACATTGTTTTTAAACGCAAGCTAATTACAAAAATGATGTATGTAAAATCATATAAAACATCACCACCTCAACATTTTATATTTAGGAAAATACAAAGGGAAAATAAACTTTCTTATAGGCTAAAACAAAATACTGCACATATTGTCTCCCAATATTAAAGTCACTATTCTTGTTTGTTTGTTTGTTTGTTTTGTTTTGTTTTTTCAAGACAGGGTCTTACTATGTAGCTCTGGCTGTTCTAGAACTCACAATGTTGAGTAGGCTGACCTCAAATTCACAGAGATCCACCTGCCTCTGCCTCCCGAGTGCTGGGATTAAAAACATACATGCACTATTATGCCTATCATCACTATTCTTTATAAAGACATTTTCAAGGCTTTGCAGATGGCCTAGATTTTGAACTCTAGAAGAATGTAGCAATTGAGATCATTAATTGCTTAATAAACATTTACTTCCCCACCTCATCATTCCTATAAGTGGAACTTAACTTTGGTTGGGAAGTCACCCTTCTCAGAGCAGTTATATGCTTCAAGAAAGGGCCCAAAGCCTATCCATTTATTTCAAAGCTGGTCACTGTTTCCAGACCCAGCTGCTAAATCTTCTTTCTCACATAGACACACACAAACTCATGACCTGATCGGGCCCTCTGCTTCCTGATTAGTTCACCAACCATGCTATTAGAACTACCAAAATTAGAACATACCAAAAACCATGTAATGAATCTCTTCCTAATAAAATGGTTGCAAATTCTAATACAAAATATGAAGCTTTTCCTCTCTAGGAAGCATTTTAATTTGTATAGAATTTTTAATGCCTACAATCATGAAATGTTCACAGGTGTGCACGGACTACAATTCATGAGGAACTATCTACAGGCCTTGCACTGTGTTCTCCAGTTCTTCTAGCCAGTGACAGAGAAGTCCCTTGTTTCTCAATGGCTCTCAAAAAAAAAAAAAAAAAAAAAGAGAGAGAGAATTTTTATCATGGAATCCTTCTTTGCTACAGAAGCTTCTAAACAATTCCCAATGCTGTATAAAATTCAAACAAACCTTGATATGTTTACTTATAAGCCAAGTGACCTACCTAGAACAGGAGGCCAACCAATCCTTGTCATATGAATAATGAAAGCGTCTGTCATACCCTTTTGGTCATAGGCTGTTCCTCCATCCTTAAGTGTACCGTGTAATACACCATTATGTACCATATAATACCACATACAATAATCCCTTCTCCTCTGCATATCCAACCCCAGCCCTCCTTACAAGTCAAGAATAACTTGAACTGCTCCTTGGGACGGCCTCTCCCTCTTCTAGCCCCTGTCTCTGACAGTCAGGACTATAAAGTCTAGCAATCACATTTATTGGACAAGTTCAAAGTTGTCTTATTTTTCACTAAACAATAAAATCCTGGAAGTCTAAGACCATGTCATGAACCACTTTTGTACACACTACAGTGCCCAAGTATACAGTAAGTATTTAATACAAATTTTTATTAATTATATTTTAAAAATTTAGTGTGTAACAACATTCAAGAAATTTCAAACTCTCCAGTACTCAAATGACTTGTTCCAGGGACCAAGGTTGGGATCAGAAGGGAATATCTCCATGCACTAACAGAGCTGTACCCTCAGAGTTGAACCTTTCAGACTTAGTCTTCTCATTTCGAAAGTAGTTCTGTGGTGTGTTTCTACAGGTAATGAATGTACAACAGTACTGCCTGTAACCCTCCTGATAAATAAAGACTTTATCTCATAGGCCTGGAAGCAACCCTGACATCTTAAATTATGAAATCTTGATACTACATTCTATTAGTCTGGCTCATATAAAATTTAAGCTACAAAAATACCAAAGCAAAGAAAAAATATTTACTCATGCTTTTCTAAGATACAGAAAGAGGATACAAGCATTGCCAAAATTCCATAGAACATGCTCTAACAAAAACAACAATGCCTTAGTTATTAAAGAAGGCAATGGCCTGAAGCAGTACTTAAGAACAAAGATTAGTTGGCCCACGCAAGAGTCAATATTTAAGAACACAATGACTAATTCCCACTTCAAGTTGATGAACATATTACTTTTCAAGAATTTTTTTTAAGTTAAAATTTTTATTTGTGGTTTTCTTACCTAAAATTCTTGAACCCGAGGATGAACAGTAACTTAAGACATCGAGGTCTTCACTGGCCCAAAGGGTGAGGATAGACTTTACTCTAGTTGTAAGAGCAACTCAACAACAGCAACACAGGTTGTGAGTCTTATTTCTCAGTCTTTAAAGGCAGTCACTTTTCTTCTCTGGCTAAAAACCAAAACTGCTCTACAAATGTCTGTGGAAGATGAATGGATGACACCTCTAAACCATTTCAAAACATGGGGTTCTTGATTTTTAATCACTATTTAAAAGCTTACAACAAGTGAAGTATCTTTTTGGAAGAATAAAATTCATATCCTACAAAAGAAACACTGAATCCAGTTTTGTATTATTGGTTTGGTTTTTTTGTTTTGTTTTTGTTTTGTTTTGTTTTTTGTTTTTCGAGACAGCGTTTCTGTGTAAGCCTGGCTGTCCTGGAACTCACTCTGTAGACCAGGCTGGCCTCGAACTCAGAAATCCACCTGCCTCTGTCTTCCAAATGTTGGGATTAAAGGCGTGCACCATCACTGCCCAGCTTATATTATTGTTACTACTAGAAAAATCTGCCATTTAAAAAATGTTCTAGTCAAGCTAATGTGAGCTAAAAATAACCACTGAATTTTATTGCTAGTGCTACTCATAACCTTGAACAAATCTTTCCTGTACCTCAATTTTCACATCTACAAAGTGTGAAAAGCACTGATTACTTCTTAGGTTCTTAGGATAAAACCAAGTAATGATGACTATTATAATTAAGACTGGCTTTTAATTAAAGACATGAATGAAAAACATAAGTGTGGACTATAAAAAATATTTAGTTAAGTCTAAAAGAAATCACATTACAGGAAAGAATTTTTATAAGCCCCCAAATTCTCATCCCAAAGCACCCAACTATTATCAAACATAAAAGTTTTATAGAGTTAACTGTAAAAATGGGCAATGTCGAACAGCAACACTGACATCCTGTTGGGCCAATTTAAACAGAATCGAAGACGTCTACTTTCCTGGTTCTGCTGCAGGATACTAGATCCTTGATGCTGAAGCCTGCTCTTCCATTACTTCCACAGGCATGAAGTAAAGGGGGCCTGGTAAGGGGTAGCTCGTACAAACACAGAATGGGTATCGGGCACCAAGGGAACTACTCCTGCCTTTCAAAACAGACTCAAACACAGCAGATAATCTTTATCAACCCTTTAGTTTCCCCAAGGACATGGAATTTTTTGTTTTCTGTGTAGATATGATAGGGAGGGCAGGGGCAAATGTGGAGTTCAGGGACAGCTCTGTAGTTACTCTTCCCTTCTGCTTTCATTTGGGTTCAAGAGACTCAATTTACTTGTTCAGGCTTATGTGACTCGTGCCTTTACTGCTGTGACAACTCCCTCTCTCCCTTCCCTCTTCCCAAATTATTTTAGACAAGATGTCTTGTAACCAAGGCTATCTTCTAACTTTAAAAACATATATTTTAGATTTTTATTATTTTATGTGTATAAGAGTTTTGCCTTCATGTATGTCTGTGCACTATAGTTGCTGGTCCTTGAGGTGGTAAGCCTCTATGTGAGTGCTGAGAATCGAACCTGTGTCCTTTGCAACAACAAATACTCTTGACCACCAAGCCAACTCTCCAGTCCTAGCTTCTAATTCTTAAGTTGAGTTTCCAGCCTTCTTGTCTTTGTCTCTCAAGTGCTGGGACTTTATGCATGTATCACCACCTGGGATTTATGTGGCATTGGAGCCTGACCCCAGGGCACTGTGCACACTGTCCAGACCTTCTACCAACTGCACTCCATCTTTAGCTCAAGCATGCGATACTTCTGATCCCTGTCAGTATTCTACCTGGCCCAGAGTAAGGACACGACAAATGTCCATTTAGTGAAGAAAATGAGGATTCTTTTGGTCTACAGATGTTGATATAATCCTGGCCACAGTCAAGGAAAATTATGTTTTCAGTTTGGCCAAATAAGTACTTGCTGTAGACTACTATACTGTTCAAATCAAATAAGCCATTGTGAGTTCTAATAATTACATTTTCAAAAACACAAAATCCCACATACTCTATAGCTCTCAATTTTAGTTTTGAGAATCCAATTCTTCTCTCAACAGTGGAGTAGGTAACCACAGAAACTTGTGGAATCTGATTTCCTAGAAAACATGAAAAACAAGAGAAAAACAGTTCTGTCTGGCAACTGCTTCACAGTCTTCCTGTAAGCAGAGTGCTGGGCTGAGCAAGACACTCCTTAGAAGATGTTGGCACATCTGTGCCACCAAGATAGTAAAAAAACAGTGACTAAAGTGGTTCTGACCTTTCCACACTAGAAAGTAAAGTCATGCAATATCTTTACACATAGTCACTGAGATCATTGTATTTGGATCTAATAATACTTTTATGGACACATTTTCTTCTTACATTGTACAAAATCTTCCTACACTGTTCCTTTGACTATGCATTTCTCTTTAAAAAGACAAAATAAAGAAAGTGCACAGCAATAGATCAAATTGTGTTTTCCTTTTTAGATTGGATTTCTCTCATGTACCCAAATTTACTCATCCACTGTGCCTTTTAAAGAAATTTTTTCCTACAAATATTCCACTTAGTTTTCCCATTTATGAATTATCTACTTGAAGAATTCAATACTTGTATCATGTTATGCAGATAATTATGGTATATACTTTCTATTTCACCTGGTTCACAAGTCTTGATCTTTGTCTCCTCAGCTGAACTGTAAGCTCCTTGATTATAGAGCAGGTTTCAGAACCTCACATTCTCCTCTGCCATGTTAACACTGAGTTCACAGGTGTTTGCCATGAGCTCAACACTGAAACAGGAATGTGCACAAGCTATCCTAATTCACTGTCTCACTCTACACTGTGCACATGGATGTCATATAGCCAAAAAATAAAGCTTTTCAGACTGCTATACACTGGCCTTGGTTATAGAGCTTGAACAAGACTACTTGAGGGTTAACTCACACAGGGAGTAAATAGTAAATCTAGGGAGAAAGACCTAGAGTTCAAGACCAAACATATTTCACTCCTGTTGTAAGAAATGAAGAGTCATGAAGGAAACTTCCTCCAAGCAGATGAAGCTGTTTTAGAAAGCACAGCACAGCCTGCAGATCAGAGCTCTGAGTCAGGCTGAGTTATAAGTTTGTTAGATGACAAGAAACACAAGGAAATGAGTTTTAGAAAATCTTAATAAGATAGTATTTCTCAAGAACACACAAGTAAGAGGCTGGAGAGATGGCTCAATGATTAAATAAAAGTATTGGCTGATCTTCCAGAGGAACTGAATTTGACTACCAGAACCTACATGGCAGCTAACAACCATCCGTAAGCTCAATCCAAGAGGACTGGACACCTTCTGGCCGCAGTGGGTACTGCATGCACATGTTGCACAGACACACATGCAGGCAAAACACCCATATGCAAAATATAAATATAAAATTTTTAAAATTTGCCACCATTCAATCCAGGGAAGTGAAACTCTGTGGTCATACATATATATGAATGGTCATCACGGGTTCATTTGTAACAGTCCAAAACCACACACAATACAAGATATCCTTCAACAGATTAAAACATGTAGACAAAATATACCAGTTCTTCATAATCTAAAGAACACATATAAAACAAGGTCAATGGGCTCAAAAAGTACATTTATTTTAATATACTTACAGAGGGAGATGGACCCTTGATCACTTCTTTATTTATGAAAGTAGGTTTTGTTTGTTTGTTCGTTTGTTTGTTTGTTTTACCCTACTATGTGGCAGGTACTGGACTATGCACTAGGAACAGTACTTAACTAAAGTTGCAATTCTAGGAACTTTATGGAAAGTCTAGGCTTAGTAATTTTAAGAAGGACCTCAGGGTATTCCAAGAACCCTCATTTTACAGGGGAAAACTCCAGGCACAGCGAGATCAACTATAACTTGTTTCAGTCAATTATTGCAGCCATCTAGGGATGAAAGCAGGAGAAACAAGTTTCTTCTTCCTTTGCTTAGCACCAAAAATTGGTTTATTTATTAAGCAAGTATGTCTGTTAGTCTCCTCCATGCAAGACAGTATATGAGGCACCAAGTATACAAAGAATGTCAAGATACTGACACGAAACTTTTCTCAAAAATCTTGCAGCAAGAGAGTGGGGTAAGAAGGATGCCAGAAGCAGGGCAGATGAAAATAGCAAATGTGTCTGTCTCTGGCAGGACTCCAACACTGTCAGAGGAAAGGACAATCTAATGCTTAGTTCTGTGTTCACAATAACCCCATGAGGACATACACCGAGGTCTGATTAGTCCTAGCATGACAGTGCAGAATGCCTAACGGAGTCTATTAAGGAGTCACCAATGGCAACAGAAAACCTAGAAACCAAGTTGTTTACTCTAAGAGACAGGATTTTCACAGTTGATGAAAAGGCATATATTCTTTTCCTGTCAACTCATTCCTGACCAGTAGCACACATTTGTAGTTCTCTGGCAGGGTGGTGACATTGTGAAACCAAACATCACCATCCTGTGAGATGTCACCAGGTGAGTTTAGTTATCTGATTAAAAAAAAAAAAAAAAATTCAAGTCATCAGTTCCAGCATATACCAAACAAGAAGAATGAGCAAATACGTGCAGCAGAAGTGACACAACTAAATACATCTCCAAAGTAGAAGGCTTGCTGCAAATTTGAAGTGATAAAGGTTTTAGGGAGCAAATCCAATAAGACAGACTTTCCAGTTGGGAGAAAGCAGATTCTTGTATAAGGATGACCCTGACAAACCTTCTGATGACAAAAAATAAGTTCTTTTACCAAAAGAAACCATCGCACTGAAATAAAGAATCGATTTCCTACTTTCCCTCACTTCCCTTTCCATTACACTAAAACCATTCTGAAACTATTCCGCTTCCTTCTTCCTAGTAAAGTTATAATTCCCTACCCTTTCCCACTCAAAGAGAATCAATGTGCAGAAGGTATTTCCATCACTGTACCTGGTGAAACCATGTTTATCACTGTTATATTCTTCCACTTTCTTTCAACCTAAATGAAACAAATTCCATCATTTTCTCTAGTACACAGTCAGATCTGTATGCACATCCAAGAATGATTTCACAACTATAAGGAGAAATCAGTTATTTTTGCTCTTCCAAGACAAAGTTTCATGTAGCACAGGCTGGCCTCAAACTAGTTATGTAGCCCAGGGAGGCTCAACTCCAGATGCTCCTATATCTGCATTCTGAGTACTGGGGCTACAGGCTTGCATCCTCTCTGGCTCAGTTTATATCACTGGTAATCATGGTTTTATACACAGATTGAACTATATGGAGCTGCAGAATTATGACCCAAGTGTGCAAACTAAAGAGAAGCAGCACTAGTCATTTTAAACTACTCAATGGACAAACTACTTTAAGAAAAGCAAAAATTATCATCATCCTTCCAAACAAACAATGTTTTAGTTTTAAACTACAATTTGGATTTCAAAACCAAGAACTAGAGAAATGCCTCAGCCATTAAAAGCTGTTGCAGCTCAATCGTGAGACCCTGGGATCAGATGCCAGCACTCTCATCAGTTTTTCACAAACACCTGTAACTCCAGCTCCAAGAGACCTGATGCCCTCTTCTGGTCTCTGTGGGTACTGCATACATGTATACATATTCTCACATAGATACACACAGAGAAATTAAAACCAAAAAAAGAATAGTATTTTCATCAAATTCTTAGGCAATTCATAATTATACCCAATTACCTTTCTTTTAAAAATATGGTGAATTTTACAGGGTGATAAATAGCTTTTAAATTATAATTTAGAGTGACATGAAGTTTCACTGACAGCGTATCATATTTCATCACCTTTTTTTTTTGAGACATGGTTTCAGTCTGTAGTCCAGGCTAGCCTCAAATTCACAATTCTCCTATCTCAGCCACTCTAGCACTGGTATTACAGTGGTGTGCCACCATGTCACAGTGTCTAGCACACTGTTTTAATTCCTAAGACTTAGTTCTATCACAAGAAAATATATTCTATAAGCAATTAGCCTAAAACTTAAATTTGGAACGTAGCAACCTTTTTAGGTGAGAGGGAAAACTAGGCCTGGATTTACATCTAGATCCTCAAGAAAAAGACCATTTAGCCAACCAAACTGAATCCTAAAGGAGCAACTGAACACAAAACAACAGTGACACCTAGTGTCAGTAGTTAGGCAAGTATCGACTCCTCTGCAGTGTAAACAACTCCCTGAGTTAAAGCTTCTCTCTCTCTCTCCTTCAGAAACATGTACAACATGTGCAGAGCGTTTAAATCGTTCATTATCAAAAGCACGCACAGGCTCACCAAAGATACCATGTAAAGAGAGACATATCTGAAAGAGCAAACTCCAAAACGCCAAAAGTACAGGTTCTTCCAAGGGGTCGCGTCTCTAACTTCTCCACATACAAAGTATGAGGAAAAGGGAGTCAGGGACACACACTGAAGAGATACAAAGATGGTTGCATCTCTACCTGGACATGACAAGATTATGTGCTGAATAGTATTTTAAATACATCTAGAAAGATCACTCTAATTGGGGGCATTTCAGCAATACTTGACGAAGATAAGAAGTGCAGACAGAAGCCTTGCTTATGTATCCAGAGGCGGTCACCCTGCACCACTGCCCTACTGCCCTGCAGCCCTGCAGCCCTGCAGCCCTGCAGCCCTGCCCCACTCCTGCTGCTTCCTAAACCCACTTATTACACAGCTGATCCGCCCAAGAACTTAGACTCAGGCAGCATGCTGAGCGCACTGTAGCACTCTTACAGTTTTAGGTCACTGATGAATCTGTGAATCAGGCTATTTTAGCCTGGGCAGTCTGTAAAGGTGAAGTCAGACTGAGCTTACCTATTTGTTTTGGAAAGTTCATCTTTTCCCCTCTTAACTCCAAAAATTCTTGTGATCAAGGAACTAAAGAGAAGTGTGGATGAATTTCTCACCTAAAGTAAAAATAAACACAAAGTAAGAGTTAAGAAATAGTTATACCATGAAACCCATTTATAATGTTTAAACTAGATATTCAAAATCATTACCTAACTAGGTGAGGCTAAAGAAAATAAGGTTTATGTTCATGAAAAAAAAAAAAAAAGGCAACTGAGGAAAAAAAAAACTTTCTGATAATTCATTCAATGACTTCCTCTTAAACTGAACCAGCTGTGCAAATCCAATCACATGAATACAACATAGATTTTTCAAATACTAACGGTTTCATCATATATGTGTACACTTCTAAAAGACAAACCGGACTTTTATTTTTCCACATCTTGACACCAGAAAAGACCTGAACTCCTCCTTTTATCTGTGAAGAATACTAGTGAGATTTAACTTTATAGAATCCATGTAATTAAAATCCATGTAATTCAGGATGTTATTTATTAATCGTACAATGTCAACAGCCCACTCAAGTCATTTAACTCTGAAAATTTCTTTTCTTTGTTTATTTTTAATTAATTTATTATTTTTTCCCCCAAGATAGGGTTTCTCTGCATATACAGCCTTGTCTGTCATGGAACTCCCTCTGAAGACCAAGCTACTCTTGAACTCATAGAGATCCATCTTCCTCTGCTGGGATTAAGGGTGTGAACCACCACCACCCAGCCTCTAAAATTTTTTTTATGATATTTGACTAGTAAAAAGTAAATCAACCAGTCACAGTAGCACCAGCCTGTAATCTAAGGAGTTGGCAGGCCAAAGCAGGAGAATCATGAGCTGCAGGCCTGTCTGGATTATATAATGAGGCTATAAAATGCCTTTAAAAAGACAAGGGGGAAATCATGTTGGAGAGATGGCTCAGCAGTCATACAACTGGGTACTTTTGCAGAGAACCCGTGTTCAGTTCCCAGCACCCATGTGATTCCTCACAACCAAACACAACTCCAATTTTAGATCTAATGCTGTCTTTTGACCTCCTTGGAAACCAGGCAGGCAGGCGGTGCACATATATACATGCAGGTAAAACACTCACATAGGTGAAATAAAAAAATAAATCTTTTAAAGAAAGAAAAATTATTATGAATAAAGTATAATTATTACTCCAACATACTAACAGAACCTATCTTTACTAAGCCATCATGTCAAGATCCATCAGAATCCCATGAAAATCCTCACTATCTAATATCAGCCTTCCTTAATTATCTTACAAAATCAGCAAGCACTGAATTATACCAGAACCATGAATAACACTCAGAATCAAAAACTTAAAACTTCTATGACAGAATCTATATTAAAAGTAGGCATTATCATCATAATGTATGTCAACTAGTCATATAAGTGGAGAGATTATCAAAACTAAGAATGTGAGCCAGCAAAACGGCTCAACAGATAAAGGTACTTGCTGCCAAGCCTGACCACATAAGCTCCATACCTGGGACCAAAATGGTAGAAGGAAATGCTATGAAACATTTTCCCATATGTCCTTTGGTTTCTTTAATATCTTGTTTGGATAAATGTATATACTGTTTAGTTGGGTTGTCTTTTTCTTAATAAGTTTTAAATAATCTTTATTTAAAACACAAGGCCTTTCTCATGCTAGGCAAGTATTCTATCACTGACCCATAACCCCAGCTATTACTTTTTTGTTTTGTTCTGTTTTTTAATAAGCTCTTAACAAGTATAATGTGACTGCTACACATGACCTATAAAATTATGTATGCAAGCACACGAAAGTTCGATACATGTTTTGAAGATAACAGTGAAACCATTAAAATTAGAAAGTAGCTTTATGAAGTCATTGCACTAAGAGCCACAGACTCAGGGGTCCAGAGTGGTAACAACAGAGATGGCAGAACACTGTGTCTAGGCCAGTTAATATCCAGCTCAGGCTGACTAGTGACCCCCAGGGAATAGAAGACCAGTGTTGCCAGATCTTCTGTGTTTTTCAAGGGAAGCCAGAAACCCCAACTTTTATGTGAAATCTCACTATTTGGAAATGCTGGCAACAAATTAAAGAAAAGTGAGGCACCATCTTGTAAGCCAAATAAAACTCAGCAGTAGACCACATCTGTCCTAATGGCCACCCACTGCCACCTCTGCTCTAGAAGCGTGAATTGCCAATTCATCCACAATCACCGTGAAAATACACTTTATACCATTCACAGTATAATCCCCAAACTGGACAGAGATCTACACTCAGTGGTCAGCAAATCACAGAGCCCTTGTCATAGCAGTGCCCACTGTCCCCAAGCAGCACTCCATCCATCTGTCACCTGGAAGTTCTACCACCAGGACTGCCTCTGCCTCAGGTCAGATCTAGATTACTTGAATATTTGTTATTTTGTTGTTTTTTAATTCTAATGAATGGCTTTGATTGCATTTCCCTAATGACCAAAGTGCTATTAAACACTTTCCCATGTGTCCATCAATTACTTTAATAACTTCTTTGGGAAAATGTATGTACCTTTTAATTAGGGTGTCTTTTTCTTACTGAGTTTTAAATAATCTTCATTTCACATGCTAGGCAGGTACTCTATCACTGACCTATGACCCCAGCTGTTATTGTTTTGTTTTTTAATAAGACAGGATCTTGTTATGTGACCCAAGCTATCCTCTTGCTTCAGTTTCTCAGGGATTGGGATTATTGATATGAACTTGCCATGCTTGGTCATGTGAACATGGTATTAAACAGGGGTTATATTAGTTATACAGGAAGAAAGAGTTTATTCTGGTCTACAGTTCTGTCATGGTACAGAAGGCAGGTGACAAGAGTAGGAAACTGGCTGGTTACACTGTATACATAGTCAGGAAGCAGAGAATGAACAGAAAGTGAGACAAGGCTATAAAGTTTCAAGACCTGCTCTCAGTGACCACTCCTAAAGGCTCTACCTCTGTAAAGTTCCACAACTTGCCCAAACAGTGACACTATGTGGAGACCCAAGTATTCAAACACAGGAGCCCATGGGGGACATTTCATTTTCACACTTCACAGGGTGTGGAGAGAAGCAGGGGAAAGAAAATGGAGGGTGGTTTACACAAAACCAAAGATATATGAAAAACCTTTATGGAAATCCACCATTTTTTAAGCTAACTTTTAAAATATAGAAATAATTTTTAAAGGACTTTGAGCACAGGTACCCTGCACGGGAAGACAGTGCTTTCCCAGAAGACATGGGTTATTAAAATCTCAGTGCCAGGCATAATATATCTCCCTATGTGTTTTTGGTCAGAAAGGTCACAGAAGTCCCCAAAACAACAAAGGTTAGTGCTATTGTTAGTGCTGTTGTTCTGGTTGTCCACCAGGACTAGAAGGGAAGACTGTACCACTAAAGGTTCAACACATTTTGGTTAAAGGACTCCACAGACTCTGAAAAACATATTAAGATATTAGGAGTTGTTCTGTTTCCAGATCACTGTTACTAGTCACTTTGGAAATACAAATCAAAAGCAGAATGGGAGGGACTAGAGAGTCGGCTCAGCAGTTAAGAGCTTTGCTGCTCTGACAGAGAAGCTGGGTATGGTTCCCAGCTCCCACATGGTAGCTCACGATCATCTGTATCTCCACTTCTAGGAGATCCAATGCCCTCTTTTGACCTCCACAGGCAACAGGTATGTTGTGTGGTGCCCATATATATGTGCAAATGTGCAAACACAAAACATTCGTTCACATAAAACAACAAAAAAGTAAGTCTGAAAAATTTTTAAAACAAAAATGAAATACTATTTCACACTTAATAGAATGGCCTCTCGTTAAACAAAAGGAAAATAATAAGTGTTGTTGATGATGTAGGGAACTGGAGCTTTTCTGCATGGCTGATGTGAATGTAAATGGCTCTGCTACAGTGAAGCAGAATCACCATGGGTTACACCCAAACAAACTGAGAGCCAAGATTAAGACAACTGTTATTTATTGCTTCATCCTTCACAATTAAAAACTTGAAAACAATCTCAATGTCTATCATCAATAGAATAAGGAAAAAAGGTATACTGGCATACCAGAATATTATTCAGCCTTAGAAAGAACAGAAATTTTGATCCATGGTACAACATATCCAAAACATGATTTCACTTATTTGAAGTGTCAGGGAAGGCAGATTCAGAGAGAAAGCTCGGCAGGAGCACAAGGAAGGAAAGAAGGAAAGATGAGGAGTCAGTGAATAGTCACAACAACCCTGCTGTTTGTAATGAAAAGTTCAGGAAATAGGCAATAGTGCTAATATCTCTGTACTTGATGCCACTGAGCTGTATATACTTATAGATAGCTGAAGTGGTAAAGTAAAAAATGATAATGGACTCTTAAAAGAAGTATCAGCCCAGTGTCAATTCACGATAGACTACAAAGAAAACTGCAGCAGGAACAGCCCAAAGACGAGAGAAGAAGAAGCACACTATTAGTAAGTCCTCACACTTTATATGGCATATGTGAAAGACACACAAAATAAAATCATTATCAATTAAAAGCCAACAAAGGAGGGAAAATGGAACCATAAAGGAATAAAATGTAGTCTGATCCAAAAACATCCCCTGAAAAACTTACAAGCTTATAGAAACTCATTATTCAAAAGCATTAACTCAATGGGGACACATGGCAAAAACACTCACTGCCCAGACAGGTGATGTAAAG
Organism: Grammomys surdaster; assembly: GCF_004785775.1. Lineage (NCBI taxonomy): Eukaryota > Metazoa > Chordata > Mammalia > Rodentia > Muridae > Grammomys > Grammomys surdaster. Next base: position 9,534,212 of record NW_021604607.1, on the reverse strand, counting down.
CCCAGAATTGCAGCCTTTGCTCCACCAGCAACATAAGGAATAATGTTTTCTCCCAGACGTGTATCTCTGAACAAAGCTCTGAGGATATTTAAAGCATGAACCTAGAATGAAAAGTTCAAAAATCAGTGGTGGATTTAAAACTATGGTAATTCTAAATATGTACACAAATTACCAAAGTGGAGAGTTCTCAAATAAAATTGTATATTTAAGAGAATACAGTTAAGAACTGAGGAACTTATAAAATGGAGCAATGCAACCAAAAACCCTTCATCCATTGAACATATGTACAATTCTGTACCTAGTACGTAAGAACAGCAGGTTCTTTCCAAAGAGACATGGAGCATTTAATTTTTAAAAGAGATCCTAAACCCAGCCACAAACAGAATCTCAATAAATATCAACTATTGCTATCTTGTAGATTATGCCCTGATAACAGAGAAACTGGGTAGAAATACTGGTTTACTACTTTTAACAAAAATGCATTTTATTTTGCTTTTTGTTTTTTTTTTCCCCCCAAGACAGGGTTTTGCTGCATAGCCCTGGCTATCCTAGAACTCGGTCTGTAGACCAGGCTAGCCTCAAGCTCACAGGGATCCACCTGCCTCCCTAGTGCGGGTATTGAAACGGTACACCATCACCACCTGGCTGAAATAAATACATTTTAAAATGCTGGTCAAAGAGCTGGAGAGATGGTTCAGAGGTTGAGAGCACTGCATTCTTGCAGAGGACCCAGGTTCAGTCCTCACAAGGTGGCTCACAACTCTACTAACAACTTGCCTAATTCTAGTTCCATAGGATTTAACAGCCTGCTTTGACTTCCATAAGAGCCAGGCACATACACTGTGAATATACAAACAGGCAGTCAAGGCATGCATACACATAAAATAAATAATTATTGAAAATATTAAGCAATATTCAAACATTTTTAATATTTATAGTTGAATACTACTTCTATACGTTGACACTGTATAATGTACTAAATAAATCTTAAGAAAAGAAACATATACTTTAAATATGTATCTTCAATGGCCCTATTTAAAAATAATAAAAAATGAATGCTACATGTCCACTTAATATGACAGTAAAACAATACTCAAAACAAAAGGAAAATAAAGTTTTAAATTGTTTTTAAATAGAAGAATCACAATGAAGACCTAATGAAGGCCCTATGGCAATGGAGACCAGATTCAGGCTTTGCATGCACTAGTTAAGGTCTAGGCCACACAGCTACATCCTAAGAACAAAAGTTGATTTTTAAAATCAGGCTTCTCACAACCCTGACAAGGAAGATAGAAGTCACAAATAAGCAATAGTATTGATGCCCAAGAAGCTAATCCTACTAAAAGGTATTTACCAGAGATGACAAGGTACACATATGACTTTCTATCTCGTGTGGAGAACAGTTGTGAGGAGTGTCTCACCCAACTGCATATACACAGCAATGATAAGGAATTAAAATATTGCTTAAAAATAAAATGTAATACTGAAATTCCTACATCACATTTTAAAGAAAGATTCAATTGTTCAACTACAAAATGTACATCAACTCAAAGAAGCACACATGAAATTCAAGTGTGACTACATAATCATTTTCAGATTTTTAGGTACAATAGTAACGCTGTGAAATATGTTGTCAAATGAATATTTTCAACAGTTTTAAAGTTATTCACTTTCATCACGACATATCAACCACGGCAAGTTTATTTTGTGACTAGGAAAGACCAAAAAAGAGAGAAAACAAAAAAAAAAAAAAAGCAAAACTAAGCCAAACCTTCTAAATGTGTCACAGTAATCTGTCTTCAGGAGTTCTAATCTTTAGCAGGTTCTTTAAAGAAGTAAAGGTAGAGCAGAGACTTAACTCCTTCCTTCTGTCCTTACCTGGGGGACTCTGCCCTTTGAGTCATCTGCAGACAAAGCCAAGGAGATCAGCTCCCCCATAGTTATTTTCAACAAGTCTGTTCTACCCTTCTTTGGTTCAGATGCCAACAATGCCTGTGGGGGAAAAAAAATCCCCAAATCAAGGGGCTTTTATTTTGCACACACCTAGTTGTTGGCTTTGGAATTAATCCCCAAGTTTAAAATACCCTCTATTAAAAACAAGACTACTGAAGTAAGTTAATTAGGTCAGGCTGCTTTAACCAAGTAGCTTAACTTCTCTAGCCTGTTCATATGTATAAAATTAGGTTAAGGTGAAATCATGTCAACTCCACAACCCCTTCTGTTTGTTGGTTAATTAGATAATAATAAGCAGCTGATGAATAAATGGTTCTGCTTGACCACTTTGTAAGGACCAAAATTAGGTAAATCAGATACAATAAGCAAGGCACTTTCAGAGGTAAGTTGATCAAATAAGAAAATTTTCGTTATTTAAACAATGACAAAAATATACTGAATTAGATTTCATCTAAAGGTTTCCAGGCCCTCTAGAGACTGATCAACAATTAAATCACTGATCACAGAAGAGTCTACTGAAAGTCTAATCACACCACAGCATTTGAAACACCACTGAACAAAAAGAAACATTACAAACTCCAAAAGGATTGTGCATTTGGATTTCAAAGGAGGTCTTATTTACTGTGTGACTAGCTTCCCATAAACAATAATGGGCTATCAGCCCACTTGAGACAGTGCAATAAAAATGAACGAAGTACTGACCTGTGTGACAACATGAAGGAACTCTGAAAATACACTGCTAAGTGAAAGAAGCCAGATACAAAAGACTGGATACTGTATGATTCCATTTAAGTGAAATGTCCAGAACTGACAAATCCACAGTGACAGAAAGATTAGTAGGTTGCCTAGGGCTGGGAACAGCAGCAGAAGGAGGTGGGGTGGCATGGGGAGTCATTCCAAAATTAGATTGTGTTAATGGTCCTCAAGCTGAGAATCTACTGAAAATCACTGTGTTGCATGCATTAAATGCATGAACTGTCCACAGGTGAATTATATCTCAATAAAGCTGTCAAAAGCACTTCAGTCACATTCTTGGACTCTCTTCCTTCACATCTATGTCTTGTAAAACGTTGCTTCTGGCTTCTAGAGACAAAGTTTGGAACTACTTTGCATCATCTAAATCAATGACAAGCTATGCAATAAGAATATACAAGACAAACATGTAAACAGGCTTAAAATAAATTAATCACAATATACTTATGCTCAGAAAACATGCTCTATAAATGTTAAAAATAATTTTGTCTGTTTACACAAAGGGGAAACTAATATACTATAATGGTAGTATTTTGCCACAGCTAACTTTAAACTGAAGTTGTCAGCAGAACAAAAGGTATTACTTTATTTGTAAGTCATATTAAGAAAAAATAGGATCCTTTTGAACAGATTTTTTTCTGATAATTAAAGCTTTATTCCATTAAGATAAAAAAGAAACCTATATTCAATGACTAGGAGGTGTTGTTCCCAGAAACATGACTTGTCTCACTTCAGCCCCAAAGAACTGGGCAAACAATAGTATGGCAATGTTGCCTGCTGGGCTTAGAAAATAGACTTGCTGATCACTCCATAACTATGACCACTGGGTAGCAGAAGGTGACTATCTCAGCAGGAATAAGCATATAACACAAATATTGGACAGGACATTTAGGTGCCTGATATCTGTCCTCAGAAAAGAAGGCCACATGAACACAGCAGGTCTGCAGAAACTGCAGATAGAAAACTAAACCACACTCAACCAAAGTAGCTCAACTTATTTCTCAGGCCTACCTAGTAATCTCAATCACTTCTACCACTGGGCATCAAAAAGTCATGAAGAGATTGGGAGTATGAAAAGAAAACAGAGAAAGAAAAAACTACAAGGGTACTAAAAGAGGCTACCTTACTTCCACTGCACGTATTATACTACCCATTTTGTGGATTTTGTCTTACTATAAACAAGATTGGCATTTGATTTAGTATTGTGAGTGTACTGGTGTTTATTCTTCAGGATAATGAAAGCAACAGTCTCTAAGTCTCTATCTTGTAAGGTAGAACTACTTTAAAAAGGAAGAGGTCACCCATGTTTTCACCTGTGTTTAGGAACTGTATTCATATATAGTCTCACATGAAGATGTGGTCAGGGGTCAGATGGACTAGGCTTAAGCCTTAGCAAGTTTGACATCCCTGTAGCCTTTGGCAAGTCACCTCTATATCCCCAGTCTCATGTAGGATATCTTGGTATGATAGCTGTACCTATCTCATAGAGTTTAGGTAGGAATTAAATGATGTAATAAACGTGACCTAGCCACACTGCCTGAGAGCTACTAATAAGACTGTGATGTTTTTTAGGCTGTGTGGTAGTGGCATACTCCTTTATTACCAGCACTCAGGAGGCAGAGGCAGGCTAAGCTCTTCGAGTTTGAGGCCAGCCTGAAAGTGAGTTCCAAGATGACCAGGGCTACACAGAGAAACTCTGTCTCAAAAAACAAAACAAAACAAACAAAAGAGTAAAATTTTTTATGATGGATAATAGAAGGACTCAAATATGGATACTTCCTAAAAGTAAGTACATTGCACCCACAGTGATTTCCAACCACTGAACGCACAGATGGAAAGCTATACTACCCTCTGTTTATATTACAAGACTGATCTCCTGCTCCAAGAACATATCTGACACAGAACATACTGTCTACACATTAAAACAAAGTCTCACAGGAGACAGAGAGTGGCACAGCCAGCAATGGTGCTTACCACCAAACGTTAACAACCTCAATCCAATCCCTGAGATCTACATGATGGAAAGAAAGAACCAACTCCAGAAAGTTGCCCTCTGAACTCTATGTGTACCATAGCATGTATTTGCCTAGACACACACATAAATAATTAAATGTAATAAAAAATAAAAATAACAAAGTCACAGATGCTATGGTACTGAAAAGACAGAAACATCTAAATCTGTTTACTCACACATTAAGAAGAGAAATGCAGTATCAAAACACAAACAGACCGGTGCCTGCCCTTAGAAGAGTACCTGTATGTAGAAAGGAAGTCCAGCACTACGCCTTGTAGCACAGAGTTTGGATGAAGGATTACTGCTTTTAATTTCCTCCAAAACATTCCACAACCACTGCTCCGGAAGCTTTTGCAGACTCACATTAGAGCACCTAAAAGGTACAAGCAAATGTTTGGAATTATCAGGTACTAAAGGGTAAAAGTACACACTAATGATATACATGAACACTTTTATAAAGAATAAACATTTTCTATTGAGAAGGCTAAAACTAAAAAGTGTCTTACCACAAGGGATCCCTATGCTATCACACACCTATTCTATCTGCCAGTCTCACAGTCAGCCTGATGAAATCTAGAATCACCTGAGATTTGCTTCCTTCCAGGCATACCTGTGAGGGACTGGAGAGATGGCTCAGTGGTTAAGAGCACTGACTGCTCTTCCAGAGGTCCTGAGTTCAATTCCCAGCAACCACATGGTGGCTCACAACCATATGTAATGGGATCCAATACCCTCTTCTGATGTGTCTGAAAACAGCTACAGTGTACTCACATACATAAAATAAATAATTAAAAAAAAAAGAATGAAATTTTTCTGGAAAGAGGCAAGATATGTTAAAAGTTTATCTGAACACTATCAAAAGATGCTCTTAAAATTGTGTGTGTGTGTGTGTGTGTGCGCGCGCGCGCGCATGTGTGCAAGTGCTTGTGCATACACAACAGGCAGGAATGCCTTGCAGAGAGTCAAAGGACAACTCTCAGGAGTCTCTTCTCTCCTGCTACCTTGAGGAATCTGAGGATCAGAGTCAGATCTATGTGTAAGCTCCTCTAGCTGCTGACCATCACACTGGCCCATCAGAAAACTTGCGCTATTGTGTTAGCATTCGCTAAGAGGCAGCATACTCAATAGCAGGCAAACAGCCACCATGGAAAGAAGGCAGTCTGACTTAAGGGAAGTGATGCTAGAGGTTAGACGTGAGCTTCACTGCAACAGGCAAAGGCTCTACTGCAGAGCTAGAGCCCGGTCCTTTTCCAGTTCTTATTTTGAGAAAGGTCTCAATAAGTTGCCCACTCAAGCCTGGAATTTGGCAATCCCATGACTCAGCCTTTCCAAGTAGAAATTAAAGACCAGGTCCTGCTTAACTGAAATTAACACCGTAAAATAAACAGATATCAAGTTGGAAAATGCTTTTATTTTAAGCAGAGGGAAAAAATCATCAGAAAGACAGCTGGCTGTAATTTGGAGCAGGAGTTACACCTTAAGACACACATTTGGGATTTGTTTTTTCTTTATTCTGTTGAAGAACAGACTGAATAAATATTCTGTCTGACTAAATATTCCAAATACTAACTGAAATTTAAAAACACATTTCACACTGACATAAAAATAGAACTAATACTACTTAAAATAAGTGATTTTAAACCTTGACATGAACACGAGGGGAAAAAATCTGAATCAGAAGACTAAGAAAGAGGCTTAACAACAAACTCCAATGTGACAGCCTTGTTTAGACCTTGATTAGAACAAATACAATGTAAGAACAATATTGCCAAATAACATAAAAATGTGTAGATGTTCCAGACACAGCAGACAGCAAGGATGGAACAGTGGCACTGGACATGAGGAAAGGTGCCCACATTTTAAGATACACATACAGAAAAGCACAGGCATAAAATTGACAAACCAAGACTAATTATTTTAATACTTCAATAACTACCATGCAAAGATACAAAGCACATGTGGCGAAGTCTGATAACTATTGGATCTCAGCAATAAATAAATAAAGGCAATTTGATATATTCCTCTTTCTATTTTTAAACATGGTTTACATGTATATACATACATATACACACATCTCTATTGTAAGGATTAATGTTGCTTCTTCCTCTATCATTTTAAAGATAAGTGTCCTACCTTGGCAGTACTGAGGAGGAAGCCTGGGCCTCCCACCAGGGAAACAGCCTTCCAGTAAGCTTCATTCACAGCCACAGCTACTAATTTCTTTAGCTTATATAAACATTACCAACTTAGAGGCCCAAGAGATGGTTCAGCAGTTAAGAGCACATACTGCTCTTTTAAGAGAACCTGAATTCAGTTCCCAGTACCAATGTTGGGTGGCTCATAATCCTTGAGCTCCAGAGGACTCAGTACCCTCTTCTAAACCCTGAAGGCACCTGCACTCACGAGTACATAGTCACACATAAACACAGAAATAAACATTAATAAAACTAACTTGGTAAAATCTTTCGTTTCTCTAAAAAAAAAAAAAAATCAAAAACCTCCAGACACCACAAAGCAATTATTTAAGTGCTAACAACACAGGAATAGCTTAGGCTGCTGCCTTCTCTAAGCTCTTTTCATTATTAAAAACAGGAAGAATATATATGGGTTAGATTAGCTCACAATAAGTAGGCAAGGATATTTTAAAAAACTAAATCAAAAGGTTGTGTGTGTGTATGTTTATGTTCGTGTGTGAATATGTTGGGAGTTACATACAAAAGTTAAGAAAATCGCTTTTACAGTGATTTGATGTAGAATTATCTGTGAATTTCATTTTCTTGCATTTTCTGCTCCATTAAAGAACTGGCTTAAAGGCAAGGCTGCAGTCTAGGGAAGGCATAGTCTCCTGAACCCACTACACAGAGAGACAGGAAGAAACAAAATGCAGGAATGACAGGAGCTTTTTGTGTTCCTATTGAATCACTGTAAGCACTAGTATATGGCACAAGCACAGTGAGATTTCTCTACACAACATCTCCTATGCCTTCCTGGGCTGGCAAATGAAGGTCACAGAAGCCAGGCAGATCTTTAAACCAAGTATCACCCTATGTGACAACTGTTCTACACCACTAATCAATGTTGATTTAAAAAACAATATTCTCCTTAATTTGGATGGCCACATATAACTTTGGTACTTTAACTTGACCAATTTCTACACAGACATTGTTTTAATAAGGTTCTTGCCTTTGCTGGCTTCTACAAGAACATACAACACACACACCAAATATGCACACAAGCCCCTATTTCCAACTAAGCATCTGTGTAGTCTCTACACACACTCCTCTTCATCAGCATTGATAAACTTTTCTAACTTCTATGGAGCAATTACTAGGCACAGGTGTACAGAGGGTTAGTGGTGTCCTGGAGGCAACAAGATAGAAGCTAGACTTTGAAAGAATGGCGAAGAGCCTGCACGGTAGGTTGCAGAAAGCAGGAGATGACCAGGGAACAAACATTAGCCAAGGTCCCAAAGACAATTCCCTCATTTAGACTCTTGACTATTTGAACTGTAAACACTTAGCCAGGCCTATTTATTCCCTTGGGTATTACATACTAAGGACCAAATGTTCCTTATTAATTTGGGGATTTCCAAAACAGGACCAGAAGAATGTTCTACAAGTTTACAGCTGGCAAAGTATCCTCAAAAGAGCCCCCTGTGCCCACTGAAGACCCAGCAACCTCAGGAAGGAGCTCCGAGAAATGCTCAGGGCATTCACTCCTGCCATTTAGTCCAGACCTTGTTCTGCTCTGGAATTCCCCAGCATGAAGCCAGCTCTTCTGAAGAATTCTCTGATTGGCTGGTTTCCAGTCTGGGCTTTGCTGCTGAACTCTCTAATTCTCTTGCTTCCTAGCTCTGCTTTTCTCTTGGACCAGACCTCCCACCCCAAAGTCATATAGGAAAATCTCATTCAACGACATAACTCTCACTTGCTTCATTCATATGAAACACACAGTAATTTAAACAAAACATACTGAAAATATATTTGCCTGCTACAGTGAACTCATTTATTGCATGTCTGTTATGCATTCAGCATACCAAGCTCCACACATCTGATCTGCCATCATTCTTGGAACAAACGCAGGAGCAAACATTGTTTCCTGACAATGCAAGGATGAACAGTGGTTAAGACCACCAACTAGGAAGTCAGGATGGACAAGCATCTAAGTAGATGTTTAGGCATACCAACTATAGAGCCAAGTTACAAGACCCATCCTGTCTGTGCCATATAAAAGCTCTGTGATCAAGGATAAGTTATAGAGCTCTACTTCCCATTTTTCTCTTCCATCACAATAATGTGGTTACAAATGAGTTTACCTTGGAGCATCCTTAAGAAGTTCTTCAGGGAACTTTATAAAACCATTACCTGATTATGAGAAATTTAAATTAGATACAACAATTGACTTACATTTAAAGGTATCCTCCTACACTGACACAATACCCCCTACTCATAACACCCAAAATATACAGAAGGAAGCCCTAAAACCAGTTCAGCTGAAGAATAAGATAACCACAGGGAGTTACATGAAGTGAGACTGCTGACACATGAAAGCAGTTACAGCACGGCAGATTTTAAAAGCAGCAGTGGTGGCCAGAGTTGGCTTCTGTGTGGTAAACAACCAGTCTCTCCTCCAGGGAAGGGAATTTCAGTGGCTTCCTCTTCCATGAGAGGCTACAGCTGGAGCTATAGACCAGAGAATCCATAAGCACAGGGAACTCTGAAGCACACTGTCTACCAGCTTGTTAGTTACATCTGTGATCTTCCAGTAGGACTAGGAAGAGATGGACCAAACGACAATATCTGATTTATCTCTTCAGAGATAGAATCCAAATAAGTGACAAAGTAATTAAAAGGTTCCTAATTATAGGCAAGAAACCAAATCTCACAACACAAAAACATTTTACATATATACTAAAAATAACTGGAACATAAATTGACTCTAAAAGCAATTTTATAGGGCAGACTGACAAAGACCTTCCTATAACTTGGCTTTAGTATGCTAAAGAAACACTGATGGAATGATGTCTTCTTAAGCAGTATGGGAGAGCTGGGGTATAGTTCAATGGTAGAGAGGGCCTGCATAGTACAGGCCAGGCCCTGGGTTCAATACCTTACGACAAAGGAGAAAAACACAGAAGGAATATTTGGCTGCCAGGTATGGTACACACCTGTAATCCCAGAATTTGGAAGATAAAGGCAGAAGGATCATGAATTTGATCAGCTTTGGCTACACAGTAAGTTGGAGGCCATCCTTTGCTACAAGAAACTCTTAATTTTTTTTTAAATTCAAGAAATTTTGAAAAACAAAGTGTTGAAAAAAGAAAACAGGCACATATAAAAATACTAGAAATATTCTGTATCAAAGTATAGTTTCAAAAATGACATCAATGCTAAAAAATTTAAATTCTATCAAAAGTAAGTTCTGTTATCAATAACAAGGGACATAGACTATTTAAAATGATGAAGGACAACTAACCATTGTTGGATGTCTACACCACATTAAACTATATTCAAAAGTAGAAGTAAAACCGAGATTGTTTGAGACACATTAGAAACATGTCTGCTGGGGGAATTAAGATGTCTCAGTGGGACCTATATAGTGGAAAGAGAAAACAGACTCCCGAAAGTTATCCTCTAACCCTCCCATACTCACAAGTAGGATGGACACACACACGGACACACGGACACACGGACACACACACACACACACACACACACAGTTAGCTAATTAATTAAATATAATATAATAATAATAATAACAATAATAGTCTCCCAGGGACTCTAAATTAGAGAAATCCTAGAAGATGTACTTTAGCAATTTACTTATATTATACTGTGTGTGTACTGTATTTATGAAGCAAATATTTTGTCTAGTTTTTGTGTAGTTCATATAGAAGCAGACATCTGATTGCTGATGTTTCATATTGACCAAATGTAAAATCTTTTTTTTTTAATCTTGAGTTGTAGTTGAGCTAAAAAATCCCATGTTTGTTCATTTTCATCTTCAGTTTCACTTAATAAATCTAAGTAGTGTCTAAAGAATAACAAATAACTTTCTTCCAGAGCTCAATTCAAAACTCTTGGCACCATTGCTTCTAGAAAGTTCCATTTCTACTCTGTAACTACTACAGGCATTTAACTTTGAAATGATGCAGATCCTGCTCAGGTTTTTCCATCTCCACCATCCTTCAAGCCACCGCCACCATCTCTTTTTAAATTAAAGTCATACTGTAACTTCCCAAATGGTCACTCTACTTTTACCAGTACCATTTATTCTCAACACAGTATTCTTAATAATTCTTTTAAATGTCAAGATCAAACTACGTGCAGTAAAAGTCTAGCAGAAGGATCCTGAACGTGAGGCTACTCTGAGCTAAGTAACAAGACCCAACCTTAAAAGAAACAATCTACAAACCTAGATTATTTCTCAATCATGCCTCAAGTCTATTTACAAACCCCAATTGTGCATTCTCAAGTTCCCCCAAGGAATAACCGAAGTCTTCACTGGCCTCAACTCTCACAGTCTGTTTACACCATGCTAGCTATACATGGCTATCCATGTTCCCTCATTTCAATAGCCAACTGCTGTCCCTCAGACTTTTGCACTTTTGTAAAACTGGGTAAAAAAGCAAAAGCAGACAATCAAGACTTCAGCTTAACAAGCAAGCACTACTTCAAGGGAGCGGACTCTATTTTCCATTAGCATTATGCTTCATCTGGCTGGTAATAAAGACACTACTAGCTATTATTCTGTTATTTGTTTCAGTTTTCACTCCCAAACAAACACACAAAATCCATGAAGAAGTAGCTGGTCGTGTTCCCTGGAACCAACTTCTAAAAGGCATTCATTCAGAAGGCGCTTTGGGGTGTACTGTTATGAGAAAAGTATCTTCCTAAAGATAACAAAACAGAAATTATCTTCCTACTCATGTTTTATTCAGGTTATTTTCAGACTGATTTCAGTCTCTGAACATGCACCATCAGAATTAAAATTCTAAAACAGTGCTAAATGGACTGGACAGTATAGACAGAAAACAACCTGGCAATCAGGACAGCCTATAGAAAACTCTGACAGGGAACCCACTTGTGCCTGGCATGAAGAGAACTGTGTCTCAACCATTCTGGAGGCACTCCAACTCTCCTGGGAACCTGAGGAAATTTATTCTTGTTAATACGCCACTTTCTTATATTAAGTGAATCATTCACAATGGCCTAAAGAAACTTTCACCTGCAAACAGAAAGCAACCACTCTCACAATGAAATGTGAAGACCGTGAAAGCTAATGTATGAAGCAAATTCCCAGAAATGCACCAAGACACATATTGCCAAGAAATTAATCATGTACAAGTTCACTGGCACAAGGCCAAGGCTTGTACCTATACTTTTGTTTACCAAATAATTCACTTACCAGGCTACTATCTCTAAGGACTTTTAGTACAGAAAGAAAGCCCTTCTTCCCCCTTGACCATCAACAGAAATAAAAGTGAAAATTGTCAGATTTAAAAACAGCTCAGTTAAGTTATGCTGTCAAGAAAAAGCTGTATCAATAAAAATGAAGTCATATACACAGGTTGATTGCTGACAAATTTTCACATTTCCATACCCCTTTACTTTTCTTTCCTTCATTTACATTTGACAATCATTTAACTAATTTATTATGTAATGCCAACAAAAGCTTTGAAAAGTATAATTTGATATAAAGTAAATGGTATATGTTGTTTAGGTTCAGCATCACTAGCTACTCAAAGCAACACATGAAGGAAAACAGAGATTTCAAGACTAATCCCTCAGACTGGTTCTTCAGAACACCAGACTTTCAGATCTCTAAAACACTATGCAAAGACACAAGAGTTATAGTCATGTTTTAGGCCAGTGTCAGGTACCTTCTCCTGGTTGCCTGTATATCAAATTTACTCTGAATATGTCTCACAGGAAACCAAAAACCATGCACCTCCATATGCATTTAATCCATTATCTGGCCTTACAAAGCCTTATGGATTTGGACAATCTCATTAAATTTCATTTTATCCATTTTTCTCTTGGGTACTCAAGTGCTTATGACCATTCATCTTCAGAATTCTTCTGCTTCCACTTATTTGGGTTCTTTCATATACTACTTGAACCTAAATGAAAAAGGGGGCCTTTCTCTACCATCAAACCATCAAACTTTATCACACCAAAACATATATTACTAAATGGGGCTTAGAGGTACACACCTGCAATCCCAGCACTCCAAAGTGGAGAAAAAAGATCCCAAGTATCCTTAGCTAAACAGTGAGCTCAAGCCTGACCTATATGAGGTCCTCTCTCAAAACAACAAAACAAGGGAGGTAGGGGATCCCAGAGGGTGAAGTTGCTGGGTGTACATGTCTGACCCTCAGATCACTAGATGGAAGGAGAGAACTGACTCCCAAGAGCTGTCTTTTAATCTCACAAGTCTTAGTGTGCGCACACAGGGCTAGCTGACAGTGTGCTGACTTCTTAAGTGTCCTTTAAAATAAAAGCTCCAAGGAACCAAGGACATAATCTCTCCCATCCATTTTTAAGTCTCAAAGTACCTACACCAAGGCCTGGTATCCAACTGGGAGCACAACAAGTATTTGCTGGCTAAGTGATCAACTCTGCTGGGCATATCGTTCTAATAAAGTAGGCTGGCAAAGAAAGACGGTAAAGAGGATCCGGTGACTCGAGAAGCAGGAGCGCGCACGGGCTTCTCCTGGATGATGGGCACTGCGAGAGCTGAGCATGTGACTCAGCACTCACAGGCAGCCTACCAACAGCAATTCTACTGGCCTAAATCCTGCCCCCAAGGATAAACTTCTTCCAGGGCTCAAGAACAAAACCAAGTCAAGTTTAAAATGAAGACTAGTATATTCTTCTGGAGTATTGTTTGATGGGGTAGAAACTTTGATCCATGTTTCTGAATTTTAGCAACAGGTAAAACATGTAACATTTTTCCGTTTTTTTTTTTTTTTTAAAGGTTCTTTTAAGAGATTTTTCCCCAGGCAAGGACTGCAATCATTTCCTGTTTGGTTAGTTTTCAAATATATGCCTCCACCTAGAGTAGCTAACTCTTCATATTTACATAGCACTGGGTGTATTCCCAGAATGCTTAACTTCCAGTAACAAAAATCGGAGTAGTTCAGGTCCTGTATCTCCAACTCCAACACTTCTCCCCATGTCTGGACCTGTATTGCAACTCTCTGCTATCTCTCTTGGTGACTTCCCACCACCACCTCAAGTACTAAAGCACTGGGCTGTCTCACCAAGGGCTTCTCTGGCTTCTACTGTTGCTCCTGTTGTTAATTGCTCCTAAGTAGTCTTCCCGTCACGTGGGACAGACAGCCCAACAAGCTGATCTTGGTCTTGGTCTTTAATTTCTGTCCAGTAAATCCTCTACTTTACTTACCGCATCCCAAACACTAAGCTGCTAGGTTGAAAGTTCCTCTAGTGGGGTGAGGACTTGTCGGCTGGTAAACTGCTAAGGAACCTGAGGACCTGAGTTCAGCCCCCAGAACCATGTAAAAGAGCCAAGAGCTCTCAAATTCTCAGCATTGGGAAGGTAGAGAAGGGAGATCCTTGGGACTGCCTACCTGGTGAGCTCTAGGGCAATAGGAAACTTTTCTCAAAGCACAAGGCGACAGCTCCTGAGGAACGCACATGAGCACACAAGCAAATAAAGCAAAGCTCACACTGCACTATTACTTTACCCTCTACCAACAGCCTCCTGTCACAATTCCCTACATACAGTAAGGATCAATACACGTCTCGGCTTCAGCCTAGAGAAAATACTCGACCTCCCCCATTTGGATTTCAGTCCCAGTTTTATCAGCTAGGTGTGTGGCTATGAACAAATTGTTTAAAAAAAGGAAATCATTACAAAGATGCTTTGAAAAATCAAGACACATGGTGTAGTAAGCAAGCTCTTTTCATCTCAGCACTCAGGAGGCAGAGGTATGAGGATCTCTGAGTTCAAAGCCAAGCCTAGTCTACACAGTTCTACCATAAAGAACTATAAAGGCTATAAAGGCTATAAAGACCCTGTCTCAAAGAGATATTCTTTTACTTCACTAATGATGCTACAAATAGAGGAGATATCACCCTAAATACACAAAGTTCCTAAAGATCCTGATGAGAACTGCCCCCAACACCTACCATAACCTCACATAAGAGACCCCAGACTACAAACGCTCTCCAGGTTTCCAGTCACTCTAGCTTAGGACATCATATTTTCAGTTGGTCCAAAGAGCTTGTTCAGCACACAGAAGATGTTCTAGAATCTTTGTTGAATGATTGAATTCAAACAAACCAAACAAGCAGGGTTAGTGGCAGCTACTGTACATTAGCTGTGTCTTCTGGGCATAAAACTACAAAGGCAGGTGTAGAAGGAGAGGCTACAACCTTAAGACTTCTCAACATGAAGTCTCAGTGGCTGGAAAATGAAAACACCCTCAAATTCTGGCTCTTCAATGGATCTTCTGTCTATTCCCCAGCAAGGAAAGATTGCTTTATGAGGATGTGATTTCAAAACACCAGGGTTACTGTTGTGATAAGGAAGGAACTGCCAGGTAACAATGAAGCCAGGGAAGAGTCCCAAGAACAATGCTGCAAATTCTAGTTGTTTGTTTTGGTTTCTCATCACACAATCCAGGGGTCAGTAAGGAAAAGAGCAAGTATCCTGAATGAAGAGATGGTTTCTGCCAACCCTATGCAGTCACCAACCACAGACTAGGGGAATTCCAATGTCCTGCTTCTGTCAGCAAATGCCTCCCAATTAAAGAGTAGGCACCATGTTTGTCTACAGAATCTATTGCTTTAACAACCTTGTCAAACTCATACAAAACACGCTATATGTCTTTAATCTCAAGAATACAATTTTAATTTCCTTACTAAGAAGGGTTCAAGTCTCATCAAAAATGAATTTAGTAGCTAAATATTATTAATTTACACATACACCTATAAAATCAGTTTACCAGTTCTAAAGGATCCTTACAAAAATGTCCCCAATTCCAGGCCTGTGGAGATGGCTGCGCAGGTAAAGGTATTTAACACATAAGACCCTAGGACCCACACAACAGAGAAGGAGTTAACCGGCTCCCACAAGTTATCCTCTGATCTTCACATACACGTGATGGTGTGTGCATACCCACACATACACATCACTCACAAAAATCAAAATAACTTTTAGAAATGGATCCAATTTCCTAAACTCTTTCATAACTAAAAACCCCTAGACTTTCAAAAAAAATCAGAAGCCAGCATTATATATAGTGAGTGAAATGCACGGAGATGAAAGGAGCTAAATTCTTCCTTCCACTTACTAAAAAGGGGTAAACATCTCACATAAGTTAGATGTTGTACTGTTGTGAGCAAGCTAGTGGTGGAACTCACTTAAATCCCTACCTTTATATTTTTGTCTACACTTCAAACCAAGGTGGCAAAAATCAAGCCACGGTGATTTTCTTCATTAAATCAAAAAGGGGCCAGAAGGAAGGTTTCTGTTTTGCTCTCTTCTCCAAGTGGTCTGGCCTGAGCCCATACTCAATGTAACAGAGAGCTAGGGCTAACCTCAATGGTACAGCACTTGCCTACAATGCCAATGCCTGAGATTCAATAGTCGGCACTGAAAATAATGATAATTTTCAACATTTTTAAATTAGAAAAGTAGTAGAAAAGCACTGTGTTATCGTGAGCAGAACACTGAAGCAAATTGTTGTTCGATAAGCAGATTAGTCCAGCTTCTCTCCAGACTTATCTCACTCCTAGTAGACAAGTACCTGAAGATAAGCAAAAAACCCACAACACAAGATCAAATTACATATGTCATATACTCCACTAATTGGTCATTAGACTATTTTGTACCAATAAATCAGATTCCCTGAGTACAAAGCAGCTTTCTAGCTGCTTCTTCCATCCACCTATATCCACCATGGCCATTTCCTTGTTGAGTTTGAATTTTATTATATTACTTGTTAGTTGTTGTTAATTGAGGTACTTAATTTCCTGAAACCCTTTGGTTATCTACAATTATTTCATAAGTGAAATTCTTTCTTCATTCTTTTTCATGTATTATGTTTATTATTTAAAGGTTCATGTTTTTTCTTTCAAATAAACTAAACAATGACAGAAGTGGACAGAAGACTATATGCATTACAGCAAATGTTTTAAGGGGGTATAACTCTGAAGTATGCAGAAACTTTAAATCTGAAGACGGACTTGCACACACGGAAGCTGGTAAAAAGTGGCATTATTAACAGAGGCGACCTCACCCTCCCTCGGCAGCATTGAGGTGTGCTGAAGGTCACTGCAGAGAAAGCTTCAGGAGACTACTCTGGCCTTAGCTGCAGCACAGGCAACAGTGAACGGATGAGTAAGGAAGCCACAGTAAGAGTAAGGATGCTCCATGAAGGTGGTGAGCAAAAGTGCCCAAAGAGCCAGTTCTCTCAGTGTTTAACATCATTTCCCGAGAGCAAGGAGAAAATCCTTAAGACTTTACTCTTTAAAATTCAGGCTACAGATTACTTACCGAGAATAAGGTTCTTCTATCTAAATGACAATATATTATGAAGACTTTGAAAACCAGTGTTACATTTTCCAGAAAAGGGGGTATGATCTGACCTTACAGGGCTGGACACATGGCTCACAGAGGTTACAGTCACCTCTTACTCTTGCTGAGAGTGCAGGTGTGGTTTCTAGCACCCACAGGGAGGCTCACAACTGTACCTCCTGCTCTAGCAGATCTGATGCCCTTTTCTGGCCTCTGTGGGTACTGCATGTGCCTGGAGAATTTACATGAAGGCAAAACGCTCAGGTAAAATAGATGTAAAGAACAAAAATTCAAAGGTCACTAGCAAGTCAGTAACACACAATGACTTAGGAAATAAACACTAAGACATTCCAGTTTTCCCAAAATCTTTTAAATCCACTAGAGAAATAGAGGAAAAGAATCAGCAGAGTAGTATATACCTATACTCCCAGCACTTGTGAAGCAGAGGCATAAGCATCTCTGTGAGTCCTAGGCCAGCACTGTCTATCTACACTGTGAGTCTTATGGCTAAGGAGACCCTGGTCAATATGCCCACCACTCTCCCAGTTCTTACGGCTTTTTAAAAAAGATTTATTTATGTGTGTGAATATACTGTCAGTCTCTCCAGCCCCTCATAACCTATTCACAATTTAATCATTCACATTTCAAATAAAACTAATAGGACATTTAATAAGCAATAAGCATCTTGTTCAGGAATATTTTTCAAATAAAACATAAGTAAAAGTTTAGACAATACAATGTTAATCAAAGCTGAATAAATTTCTTTCCCCAATATATTACACCTAACATTTCTTTTTGTGCAATTGTGTGAAGATGCATTCTTTTGTTCTGCAGAAAGGTAGAAGTTTTTATTA
Organism: Grammomys surdaster; assembly: GCF_004785775.1. Taxonomy (NCBI): domain Eukaryota; kingdom Metazoa; phylum Chordata; class Mammalia; order Rodentia; family Muridae; genus Grammomys; species Grammomys surdaster. The sequence continues at coordinate 9,516,092 of NW_021604607.1, read as the reverse complement.
GCTTTTATTATTATATTCCACTTGCTCAAAAAAGCTTTCACTTTAATCTGCATCATAGGAGCTATCATTAAGTGGTAGAAGATTAAATATTTAAATTATTTCTGACATAATTATTGACATCACAAATCATCACTAGTACTTTATAACTAAACTTGCTAGCTATCAACAATACATTCAAAGGTCAATACTGTGAATATGGCTACAATTACTATAGAGACTATTTGTAGAATAACCATACTTCAGTAGGCAGAGAAATTCTCATATGAAGAACAAGATATCATTAAGTACTCACAAAAGTCCCTCCTACACTTAAAATTCCAGCCATCAATTCCCCCCATTCTTGGGTAAATCAAAGATTCCACTCTAGTTTGGGAATCTTTAAATCAAAATAAACATCTACAAATACAAAGGAGAGTTTCATGTATGAATTTCACCAGAAATTTGAATTTATTACTAATTTAAATATACTTAACCACTCCATTCAAACATTTGGGTAGCTAACTATGTACAGAAAAATAATCATAGCTTCAGTTTGTTTTGTTGTTGTTTTGGTTTGGAAAAGGGTCTTGCTATACGGATCCTTCCTGCCTCAGTCCCCAAAATACTGAAGTTACAGGTACACACAATCATACTAGGCAGTTATGGTGTTTTTAAAGAAAGTCTGACTATTTCATCAAGTCCCAAACAGAACTTACTCTACGAGAAGATCAGATTACAGGAAATTAACTCCACATTTGTTTGTGTTATATATATAAATATTATTTTCAAAAAATTTTCCAGAAAAAAAGAATAATATATTTCCCAGTCTTGCTTATCCTAGATAATTGTTTAATAGTAAAATCAGTTTACATTTGAAGACATTTTGAATAACCCTATTAAAAATCAATTTAAAGGATATAGTTCATATTTAACTCTTCAGTTACTTGGCAATTAATCTTTTTAAGTGTTTTTTTCCTTAACACAGCTGTAGTGCAAAGGGTACCTAGTAGTTGGCCTTGATTTCTATGGGTTCTCACCAACGCCCAGATTTCTTTCTTGCAAATGCTTTCTTAAATGCTATATGCCTAAGCAAGTTTGCATCACTTAAGTGCTTATTAATCCCTCCCCACTAAAAAAGCCCAAGGGAAACAGATTTTTTCTTTTAAAATTAAAAACCAACCAACACCTCCAGACCCCCCACAAAAGGGCTATACATGATAGAGATGTTCTGTATAAAACAGTTCCCTTTGAAATGTTCCTAAAAAGATCAAAACCAAACAAAAAACAACACAATGCTTCTCCCATTCCTACTATACAAATGTAGCTGCACAGAACAGAATAATTTAGTCTGGACCCATCTAGTTCAGCAACAGCAGCACTACAGAATACATCATCTTAATCTAGTGTCCTCATGTTCTAATAGTCACATCTTTCTTCTGTCCTTAGACCTTACTCATGCATGCTTGCAAGTTCACTTCCTCCACACATCCTTGCTGTTTACTCTCTCTGCATCCCTGTGATAATTATCAATTTCACACACTATCTGGCAGTTTTACTCTGTTCACACACACAGATCTCACTTTCTCAGCTTGTATTAAGCTAACACACATTCACTGCAATACTGAGTGCTCATACCTAGTAACTCTTGGGACCAGTAGAGGCCTATTATACCTTCCTGGTAACATTCTAAATTTTACCCTTGTAAATTGTAAGCTCTTGTTTGGAGGTAATAACAAAGGACACATATCATTATATTCCTGAAGAAAGAACAGTCCTCCACTTTGGGGAAGGTTCTCCTCTTTAGGGAAGGTCATCCTTTTTCCAGTGAGGATGCAGCTTCAGAGAGGACATACATGGAACCTGTCTTAGTCTGGGTTTTATTGCTGTGAAGAAACATCATGACCTCAGCAACTCTTATAAAGAAAAATATTCAACTGGGGCTGGCTTACAGTTTCAGGGGTTTAGTCCATTCTCATCATGGCAGGAAAAATGGCAGCATGTAGGTAGACATGATGCTGAAGAAATAACTGAAAGTTCTACATCTCTATCCTCAGGTAGGAGAAGGTGACTGTGAGCCACACTGGGTATAGCTTGAGCATATAGAGTCCTCAAAGGCTGTCCCCATAGTGACATACTTCTTCCAACAGGCTACATCTACCAAGAGTGCCACTCCCCATATGCCAAGTATTCAAACACATGAGTCTAATAGACATTATCCCTATGCAAACTAGCACAGAACCATTAAGGAGGATATACACACCGTCTAGCTAGAAAGAATAGCTCAATCAATCCTATCCATCTACATGGTGTCAAATGTCGTAGCCTGACAGCCCTGATACCTCCAAGGCTCTTTAATAACAGAAATTGTGTCTCATGATGAGGTATTATATTCTTCAACTCAAGCATGATGCAAAAGCACATAGCTAACATTCCTTAACTGATTTGAAGGAATGAAGTATATTGCACTGTGAGAAAAGAATACTCACAGCATGTCTATAATGGTAACAAAGAATTGAAAAGATAAAGTATTTTTAAAAAGATTTTGTTACGTACATAAATGCTCTCTCTACATGTATGTCTGCATGCCAAGAGAAGGTAATACTGATGGTTGTGAGCTACCATTTGGTTGCTGGGAATTGAACTCAGAACCTCTGGAAGAGTAGCTAGTATTCTTAATTGCTGAACCATCTCTCCAGCCCAGAAAAGATAAAAATATTTTCAAGGTCAGCAATTTATGGAGCTAGAAAGATGGCTTAGCATCTAAGAGCCTTTACTACTTCCAGGAACCAGAATTTAGTTTCTAGTACCTATATCAGGTGATTCACAATCACCTGTAACTCCAGATTAAGAGGATTCACTGGCTTTTCTAGTCTCCACAGGCACCTGCACTCCTGTCCACATTCCTACTCACAGACAGACAGATACAGATAGACACATGCACAATTAAAAATAAAATACTTAAATATCACCAGTTTAATGTTAGAAATATTTTTAAAGTATCAGCTAAAGAAATTCTATAAAACTGACGAGACACTTTAGAAATGTTTTACGGGGGGCGGGGGGGTAAGGGACAGGTCATAAATAATCAAGATGTAAGTCTCCTAGCAATACAAAATGAAACGTTTGCTGAAGCCACAAGACTGGCCACTTTACTTCAACGTTTCTAGGAAAAGAAATGTTTTCCTGGAAAATACTACCTTTTCTTTAAAGAATGTTTGCCACAAATACTTAGTTATTAAGTAACTTAAGGTTTCCTTACAAGCCATTTAGAAGAAATCTGCTAGATGAGTGAATGAAATTATCAGTACTCATAAAGTTAAAAATACACATTTGGTTAAATACATGAGATTCATCTAAATATTTTTCCCAGGTAAAATGAATTATGTCTATTTATAGTTATTTTAAGATTTTTCTATAAAAGAAAACTATAAAAAAATCTTTATGTTATTCTATGAAACACACATAAGCCCAAAGAAGTCCAGATTTATTTGATTCCAAACACCAAGTTATTTCAAACAGACAAAACATCCATTTCATCTGATAAAAAGAATCAGTCACCTCAAAGCTACTTTTGGCAAAGTCTTTAAACCTCTTCCAATCAGCCTTCAGTGTGACAGCAGTGTAGGGAGACACTTGAGTCCACCATTTGCAGGCCATTACACATGGAACCTAAGAAAGCCACCCTTGCCAGTGTTGTGGCCAAGCAGGCTTCCTTCTCTCCAACATTAAGGACACAAACAACACCTACTCCATGTACATGGTCTGTAGTTTGCTCTTTAAAAAAATCTACCCAAAAGGATATTTGTTTTACCTGTTTAATATTTCAGTGAGTTTCACAAAACCAGTATAAGCCAGTTCAAATGCTCCTCTGTGTCTGGACTGCAAAAGGTGTTGTTTAAAGTAATCTCCTATTTCTTTAACCTTTAAAAAAAAGAAAAACATTCAATTAATGCATAATTTATAGATTCATAAATATATATCAACAATGTAATTCAGAACTGATGCTTTGATATCCATTTAACATTGATTTACTATGTAACAAATCATGTTTTAACCATCTTTCTAGTTTTTTTTTTTTGAGACAGGGTCTCCGGTAGCTCTGGCTGGCCTTGAACTATGCAATCAGGAATAACCCTAAACTCTTGTTTTTCATACCTCCAGTGGGGATTACAAATTTGTGCTACCACACTTGCCTTAAGCCTTTTAAAAAATATCATCTCATTTAATATTATATGATCAATACAATGTATTTATATATTTAATATGTTATAATATTGATATATATTATCATAATAGTATTAATAAATACTATTGTTATATGTAGTCTACAATGGGAAAACTTGGGCACAGAAGCTAAGTAACTTAATCTAAGGTCACATAACAAGTAAGCAGGACAGGAAACCATGCAGTTACCCATCTTTAATTGCTACACTAGAACTTCCTTCCTATGCTAGACTTGCAAATTTCATAGTATGGTCTTTTAGTTCATGTCATTCAATGCCAACATAAAAATCACAAAACGTAGCAAACTTAAATACATGATTCTGAGATAATTATGCATATTCTTCAAATATTTTATAATTATTGTGGTAAAATATACATAAGAAATTTACCATTTCAACCATTTACAGTATATGGTTCAATGATAGAAAGTGCAGTCCCACTGCTGAGCAACTGCTAGCACTATCTGTGCAAAGAGCGTCCCATCATAAACTGAGAAGCCACATCCACTCATCTTACATCCTGGAGATACACTACGACTACAAGTGTGGCTTAGTAAAAGACATCCTGAAAGTCTATGAGGCACCTTTAAGTCAGACCATGGACTAGCCAGAATGCCACACTATCAATTCTTAACACGCTCTTTCTCTAGGTAAGATAAACACAAAGCACACTGATTAATTTTAAAGAAAACAACTGAGAATTAGTTGTGTCTGCTGTTCTGAACAAAAAGAGCTACAGAGCTAGTTAGCCCAACTGGGCTTTATGTTGCTTGGTGACAGATTTGGTGGCTGTTGACTTTAGAAAATCCAGACTATAGCAACTCTGGATGGGAGCTGTAATCAACTATCTGTTCACTGTACATCCACAGCTCACAGTATGGTGAACAGGAAAGCTGTCCCCACAGTGTCTCAGATCTACTTACCCAGAAACTTGTTCTCCTCAGCAGTGACTGGGTTAGTGTTCTGCATACATCAAGACATATCAGAGTAAGCAGTCTCATTTTCTTCTTCTGGATGCTAAGGGTACTAATGGCACTAGCCTCATAGGTGATTGTGTTTAAATGAGTTAAATACTCAGTTCAGGACAGATCAATTATCTATAACCTAATTTAGTTCAATATGAGCTGTCTGTTCTAAAGAGAGGGTGTCTGTTATGAAGAGTGTGCTCAGTGTATATCTGTTATAAAGAGTGATACACGCAGAGAGAGAATCAGAGACCAACAAAGCAGTACTTGATAAATTTTTAAAAACTATTTCAGAATAATAAGCTATGTCCTTCAGCTAAAGCTTATTTTTTTTTGTCAAAGCATCATTTCTATCATTATAAAAGTAAGAGGTTATTAAGAAGGCATTTCAGAACAGAGGAAATAAAGACAAAAAAAATAGCCTTTTCCCTAAAATGGGACACAGATATTGTTAACATACTTCAATAAAAACAAATGGTGTTCACAAAGGGTTTCTCTGAGGACTTGCAGAAGCCCACTATCTTATCCTTAAGCAGACATCACTTTTCCATTGCTTCTTTATGCTAACTCCCTTCAAAAGATATAAATAAAACAGCATTAATAAAGCTAAAGCATTCACAAGTTTGCCTGGTGGTTGGTCTTCTACAATAGACCCTCAACCCTAGGTAATCCTGACCATAGGAATCACAGCAATACTCAAAGGACAAGAGTGATATGTAGACAATTTTTCTTCATATTTAACCCCCAAACAAATGTGAACTTTTGCCCTTGCTGACTATATAAAATTATTGTCAAGTATTTTTTGACATCTTGTCCAATGCTTTGCCACTTACTGCTGGAGAAGATGAAGAAGCTGAAAAGAAGACGTGACTTCTGTAGGCTTTCAGTAGAGAAAATTAATATGCTGGGTAGTAATGATAGCTGCACTAAGATTAGAATAGAGTTCATGCTCACATCTCACACAGGGTCTACATGCTTAGGTAGAACAAAAGACAAGGGAGCAATTAGTATATGAGGCTACAATAAACAAATAAACATTAACTAAGTAGCTGCTATCGATCAGACACTTTGCTGGGTCCAGATCTAACCTACATAGGCTAAGGTTGGCAGACCCAGATGAATGACTTAGAGACTTTATACTAGACAACAGTGAAAGCTGGGCATGACAAGAGGGGTGAACCCAGTTCCTAAAGGTGGTAAACTGAGCAGAATAATGGGCCCTGTGAGCAAGCAGTTAGACAGAAGTACCCTGCTGACACCCTCTCAGTAGATAACCAGACTACAAAGAACAGAGGTGACATATAGCATCAGAAAGCAGGTAACAATGGTAAGAAATGATCAGAAATAGAATTAAAAAAAAAAAAAAGTATCAAATTTCTTCATTTGTGTGTATATGTGTGTGGGGTGCCTATGAAGGTCAGACTGTGGGGTCCATTCTCTCCTTCCACTACATGAGTCCCAGGGATCAACCTCAGCAGAAAGCACAGAGCCCAAAACACCTCAATTTAATTTTTAAAATGAAAAGGTCATCTAAAATTATTTCATTAGAAACTGAGTTTCTGAAGGTCAGAAAGTTTTCTTTTTCAGATGGTGGTTTTTTTTCTCTAAGTAAACTTTTAACGTAAGAAATAAATTCTCCCAGGCTATTTTATTATAATATTTGATTGAGCCAGGATCTCATTCTACAGTTCAGGCTGGCTTGAAACTCACTACATAGCCAAGGCTGGCCTTGAGTCTCCAACAATCCTCCTGCCTCAGCCTCCAAGTACTAGGATTTACAGGCACAAGCTAGCACACACAGGTCTCAGGTACTTTGAAGGAAACCAAGGCTAAAGTGGAAAAAAAAAAAAAAGATACTGATTTCTAATCTTAAAATTAGACATGACACTGCCCTTTAAATTTAACATATCCTACTTCTGACTTTTTATAAAACTCTAAAGCAGATTAGCAATGTTTTACAGATTTATAGGTCATAAGTCCAAAGGGGAACAACGACTTGCCATGTCTCCAGGCGTCTAGCTTACCATCAGATAAATTAGCAGTCTATAAATATCTACGTTTAGTTTGACACTATACTATAAAATAGTAACCCTTAATTTAAATTCTGAGTTTAAAACAGAGCCATTTCTTATACTATCTGCAACTGGAAGACTCTAATTCCATTTTGTTTACATGGGATACTCCACAGAACTTTAAACCCTAATAAAATAACTATGTTTAAAACCAATGCTTCTCCATTATAATGATTTCTTGCTAACAATGAGACTTTCTTCAAAATCTAAACATTGTTCCTCTATATCATTATAAACATTTTCTGGTGTGTAGCCACTGTCTTACCAGAAAGTTTATTTTTCTCATTCTGGCAATTTTCAACATATACCATTGTAACAGTTACCCTTCAGGCCTGAGTTTTCCAAGTGAAATCACTGCTTTGTTTCATTAGGGTATAACTCAGCTCTTTGAGATCAGAAACCACATATGAGTCTCCTTGATGTTCCCACAACAGCCATGTAGTAAGGCAGTCAATACACAGGAGACTAAATGATGTGGTCTCATCTAAAGCTTAAAAGTTAAAACTTCTACTCATGATAGTTCAATATAATTTCTAAAATCTAAATATAAAAAAATAAAACTGGAAATTCACTTGTGACTTATGAATACTAATGAGTGAAAATTCCATTTGTAATCAATCCATCACAAAAAACATTTTAAATAATGACACAACAGAGTAAATGCACCAGCCAATCAGGACCACTGATCACTCAAGCATCAATAGAATCTAAAGCAGAAGTTATCTTCTAGTTGGGAAAGTTTACTCACATGGTTTCTGTGGGAACAATTACTAGAGAGTGTGAGGTAAGCAAGTTTGAAAACTTACCCAAAAGCCTGTTTTAAAAAATATTAGGTGAACTCTATAAAGGAATTGATATTCAACACAGAAGCTGCTTTAAAAATCAGTAGGCATTTAAAGATCAGTATCAGCCATCACACTGGAAAGAGGGCCAACAAAATATCAAGCAAAAGTCTATCAGCAAAGCATCTAGCTAGAAACCCAGACACATCCCCGTGAGTCAGGAAACAGTGAGCTAAGCTTGTGTGCACTGCTCATTCTTGAAGAGTCTCAGCTTACAGCCCTCAAAGCGGCTTTATCTCTGCCACCAGTACAGGACACTATAAAAGAACCTTTCATTGTGTGATTACAGAGCAGGAGGACAGTCAGACATGCCACCAGGTGAACAATTTCCTCTTGAAGAAGCTGAGGAGAACATACTGCTTCACAAGAAATGCTCTACAGGAAGGATCAGGTACTTTAAAACTCCAGTAGAAAGTTATCTTTCATTGGTCTTTCATTCCTTGAGAAAACTGGCTTGGGTAATGGAAAGGGGTTAAATCAACTTAAAGAAAGCCTAAATGAGCCACTCAGAACAAAGAGAGCACTGTGCCACGTGAATCCATGAGGTTCCTGTCTGAGGGAGGCCAGAAATTAGCTTTGTGATCTTTGTCAGGTAATGAATCCATTTCCTCATATCTAAGGGAGCTGAGGAGTATCACAGCAATGTTTCTTCAATGAACCAAGCACTGAAAAATCAGAATTAAAAACAAGTATCAGCTGTCCTCTCCATATAGCAACAAAGTCTCCAAATTGTCATCCTGCCTCCTGTCAGTCACTGTAAATAATACTCATGTGTGTGCTATTTGAGTGGCCAGCCCTTAATAAAGGCCAGAAAATCAGGATGATCTGGGTGAGAAAAATAACAGTACCTACAGAACTAAAGAGTAAAAGGTGAGAGAAGAGACTCAGACTGACTGTCAGTGTTTTAGCTTTACAAAGGAAAGTCTGCTAGGTTTACACTCACCTGAGTGGTGAACATTCAGATTGGTGGGTTTTGTCAGCACGTACAGCAAATATAGCTTTGACAGGCGACTATGTCCTTGGAAGTATGGATTTACCTTAAGTACAACCAGTCACCCTGATACAAACTAATGTTATCTGTCATTTCTATTTTTAATTCTGGAAAGTATTAAGTATATGGGACTACTTTTTATTTATAGAAGCAGAATTTAGAACTTGCTGTGGTTCAAGTACTTGGAAGGCCAGCCTGGGCTACATAATAAGACCTGTCTCAAAAGTAAATAGGATGAACAGCTAGACAAGCAGTTAAGAGCACTTGCTGCTCTTGTAAGAGGACCCAAGGGTTCAGTTCCCAGTTATCTACATGGTGGCTCACAACCATCTGGAATTCCAGCTTCAGGGGATTTGATGCCCTCTTCTGGCCTCCACAGGCACTGAGCACACTTTTGATGCATATCTATATGCAAGCAAACACCCATAAAACAAACAAACCTGATATATTTACATTAAAAAAATTTTTTTAAAGAAACAATTTTATGTTTAGAAAAGCAGAAATTCTATAGTAATGTAAATGACATTACTTTTTGGATGACAGGATTTTCATGGATTAAATGTTCCTAGGCTAAGATATTAGTTTAAAAGTCAACAAAACCAAGAATAAAGTTTTCCACAGAGAACAGTTTCTGTTAGCACACAGCAATTACATATACCCCACCCTTCCTCTAGCTTGTAACGTCTTCTCATTCTGCTACATATGAGCCTACCATGTAAAAAGCACACTGGAAGACTGGGCAGCTCACCGGACAGTGATGCTTTTGTTAGTGGGCAGGAGTCTGTTCACTGATGCAGTCACTGAAGAATTCTTTAGTTTATAAGTCTGTCTATTTGCTATTTTTAGTTTCTTTGCTATTAGTTCTCAATGTTGACATGGCTGCTCCACACAATTCCATTACAGTATAGAGCCTTCGGGTGCAGTGGGGAGGGAGCCAAGGCGGGCTAACTCTCCTAGAGAACTCTCCGCCTTTCTCATTTACAAGAAAAAGCAAAATGTGTTTCCTTTCATTTGTCCTTGAAAAGACAAGTTGGCAAGTCAAAGGATTTAGCATGTGTTTACTTCATAACAAGACAGATTCACACCAGTGAAATAGCTGATCCTAACTGGATTCCTCAGCCAGAAGCAGGCACTGGCACTTCTGGCAGTTTGAGTAATGGCTCTAAGTAACGCTGGGACACTAAGGCCTATTTGATCTGGAAGAGACTGAGGAACACGCCGCCCACAATGTGCTGCTTCCCTTGCCCTGTGCTTTTTTTCCAAGGCCTTGCAACATCACTGGCCCAGCTGTTAGCCAGATGTAAGACATGAGCCAGAGTGTGAGAATAAAAATATTAGCGTTATTTCCATGGTGCTAGTCATGTGGTTATTATAGGGATAATCAGCATTAGTATACTACAGTATTTGTTTTGTCCTTGAATGTTGTAATACCCTACAGGGAGGAAATTATCTTTATTTAAAAAGGTTAAAAATGAAAGTACATACTATACATCTCTGTGAGGAAACTGTGGGAAATGGACTTGTTGAAACCATATGGAAAAGAAGAAGGAATCAATTAAAAACAGAAATCTAATAAATCTAAAATATTTCCAAATGAAATGCTTGTGGTAAGCTAATTTCTTGTAAACACTGCACTCGATCCCTTGAACAGTCCCAGATGCCGAGCTAACTTTGTGGTCTTAAATGAAAGTCAGCCAACAACACTAAAGTGACTACAACTTTATTACTGAAGTAGTGGGAAACATGAGAGCCATGATCAGCTAATGTTACTTTTTATTTCTTTGAAATTTTTAAGAGACCTGTGGAGTCTTACAAAATAGACAATTTCAGCTAAAATTCAAGTTTATGTATGTTAAAAAAAAGAAATAAAAAATCAAATAATATTATAATCAAAAAATGAGGTAAATTTATAGTTACTGATGCAAAATATTTCTTAAAATAATGTATTTTAAAAATAAAATCTACTATCCTAAAATCTTCATAAACCTTTTTCAGTTGGCATCTGTAAAATATTTGAGGTCCAAACCTTTTTTTTAAAGCTAGTCCTACAAATAACAGCTTATGCCTTGGCCACAAATGACACCTGGAAGTTTAACGATCCACCTTACCTGCTGCACGGTTAATACCCCATTAGAAGACTCTGGCACGGGCTGCACAGGGAGAAGCTGGCAGAGCGTGCCGAGGAGTAAAGCCACTTCCTTCATGCTCCTCCAGCAGCACGCGAGGACCATCTGAGCAGTTACGTCACACGCTTTTTCTTCTTTTCCTTAAGGAATAAGACAAAAGCTATTGTGCCGGGCTTTTTAAGCATGTCAATGCATCATTTCCCCAATACTGATCTGTTAGAACAAAAAATCTGTCATATGTTCTGTTTATTCAGAGACATTTGTAGAGCACATGCTATTGACCAGGAAGCATGTTGGTTTCTTAACTTGTTACTTTCCAAAAAAAAAAAAAAGAAATTAAAATGAAACACAGTACTGCCTCAAAACTTAGGGACTAATATTTGAATGTTAATGAAACAAATTTTCCAACTCTGTTACCCATAAGAATTACATGGCTGGCTATAAAAGAAAGTACTTCTTGATTACTTTGGTGAGAATGGCTGTTTTATCAGTTGAGGAGTGGAGAAAACTTCTGTTGTTTCTAGTTTTGCTTTTTTAGACACAGGGTCACCTCATGTAGCCCAGACTACCTTAAATTCATTCACGACCCTCTTCACCTAGCCTCCTGGGCGTCAGGACTACAGCATGTGTCTCCAGAATTAGCTGAGGGGACTTTTTTCTCTGTTTCTGACTATTTTGTTTTACTTCCTTTATGTAATGTAGGCGAGAGTGTATAGCACATGTGTGAGAGCACTGCTGAGCTGGCCACTGAGAGCCACCTGACATGGGTGCTGGATGGAAACTAAGCCCAGATTCTACTCTTAACCACTTAGTTGTTTCTCCAGAGCCTGAGACAGAACTTTTAATCAATCTTCCCTTCTTTTTTTTTTTAATGCACATTTAAAAGCAAGTTTTCCTTGCTTGTATATCTGTGCACATGTGTGACTAATACTCACAGAGGCAAAAGGAAGGCACTAGACCCCCTGGAACTAGTTACAGACAGTTGTGAGCTGGTATGTGGGAACAGTCAGTGCTTTTTAACTGCTGACCTGTCTTTAGCTCCAACACAGAACTCTTAAAATTAAACTCAGAAAATACCAATTATCTTTCAAAATATATTTAAATAACATGGCAAATAAACTAAATGTACTCCTACCTATTCTCTTATCTGGCTTTAGGTGTATTTTAGTACTGATATTTACAAAGTTCTATTAAGGTGAAAAAGGGAGTTAACAAAAGTTTATTCTATCTTACTTGCTTTTATTCGAAAAGTTTACTAAGCTAAATGTACTTACAGATAATACACAACATGCACAAAACGGCTTATACACAGAAAGGGGGTGGGATAGGTAGAACTGGGGAGGAAATGGAACATGACTTCATTTTAAATTCATATTTCACTGTTACAGTGAAAACATATTTTTTGTAATTTAAAAAATACAATTGCAAAGAGAATTTTTTGCAAGACAATAACCCCACCTAGTGGAGAACATAGCCACAGGATAAATCATTAAGAAATTAATTCTAGTGATGAATTTGTTCAGTAACAACTGATAAAGCAAGTCATGCAGACTGGAATTCTAGAGGCTTGGTTGTAGTGAGAATTTTGGTTTCTTTAAGAACCCAGTTGTATTATGTTTTTGTTTTAATCCCAGGTGTGGAATATGGAGCTACTTCAGATTGTCCACAGCAGCTAACTATGATTTGTCTCATGCTCTGTGGCAGGGGTGTGGTTTTGCCAGCTGATGGTAGTTTATATTTGGAATTCTGGGGATGAGAGGGAGGTGGCTACTGCTCCCCATGCTGCTGCTGGTGCTTCCTGATGCTGATTTTGCTGGTTGTTGGATTGCTGGTTGGACATACTCTGATTATGAAGACTAGACTTGCCCCTAGGAACTCAATATGCCCTATCCATCAGGAAGCGGTCTAAAGAGATCCATGCCCCTTCCCCTCTAAGCTTCTCTCTTCTACCAGTGTTGGGAGTGGAAGGGGTTGGGGAGAAGAAGGATGATAGATATAAGAACCCAATAAAGTAGCCCAAAAGTACAGTTATGCTTGGTGTAACACAGAAGCACACAGTCTGCTTATGAATCAGGTTTAATTTAAAAGAATGCTCACATCAAGCATTTCCCAGCAGACACCAGTGAGCAATGAAGCAGGGAGATGGTAACGCTGCCCAATCAATCATCATGTGTCCGTGATCTTCCACTAGCTGGGCTGGTAAAGGGTCTTATGCTCAAAAGCTTTGTGTTGTAACATCATCTGTGCTGAAGTAAGGCACACAATTTTCTTAAGGCTCTTATAAATTCATTCCAAAACCCAAATTAAAAAGGAAAAAACTTAGCCGGGCAGTGGTGGCGCACGCCTTTAATCCCAGCATTTGGGAGGCAGAGGCAGGCGGATTTCTGAGTTTTAGGCCACCCTGATCTACAGAATGAGTTCCAGGACAGCCAGGGCTACACAGAGAAACCCTGTCTCGAAGAACCAAAAAAAAAAAAACAAAAAAAAACCAAAAACTTTGTTTTCCAGAAATGTTATGCAAATCTGCAGTCTCTTATATTATCACAGGAGCTTTGTGAGGCTGGAATGATGGCTTAGCAGTTAAGAGTGCATGCTACTCTTACCCAAGTCAAATCTCAGGTATCCACATCAGGCAACTCACAACTGCCTGTAACTTCAGCTCTAGAAGGTTCTGATACCTCTGGCCTCTATAGATGCCTGCACTTAGGTGTGTACACATACACATAATCTAAAATAAAATAAGTTTTAAAAAAGAAATCCTGAAATACTGAAATACTTGTGGTTGGCTGGTGTATAGTGGTATAGGCTCATTAGTACAACCCTAGCATAGTATGTCTTACAAAGCCCCAGTACCACACACACACACACCACTGATTACAATATAGGTTTCATATATCTTACCCTTAATTTCTGCAGAACTATCAATATTTGAGACACTGGTACTCAAGTCCTCCAAATCAAAGCTATCACATTCTTTCAGTATTTTGGCTTGGTTGAAGTAATCATTAGTATCCCGTGGCTGAATCTCATTGAGAATGACTTGCAAGCGGCTTGCTGACTCTGAATAAAAGGTAAATGTGCATGAATGCCCAGTTCCACGTCATGCGCAGATTTCCTCAGACTAACTTACAGTTGCCGTAATTTTCAACAGTGACAATCAGCTGTACTCACAAGATGGATAATGTGAAAGTTACTTACACATGGTCATCATGATATTAGTATGTACTCTTACAATATGAGAGTTTACACTGAAGACGTGACCAAAACAAAGCTCAAACATCCACCGCTCAAAGGCTGCCATCACTGTTTTCCAGTAATCTAGACACTCAGGTACAATGCTTAGTCATGTGGCAGAACAGCAGAGCCTAGCTCACCACAAGAGACCATTGAAAGATAAAAGTGTTATTTTATATATAGTCAATGCCACAAAATCTTTTGTAATATAGGCATATAAAGAGTTCATATTTAGTTTAGAAAAGTAAAAGACACAGCCTTCACAGCATGGTGCCCAGTGCTAATGTTTTGTGGAGTGTCTTCTTTATTTGCCAGGCACTCACTAGAAAAGAATAAACTACAGGACAGCGGCTCTTTGCTCACTGCTGCATCACCAGGGCCTAGAACAAACTTGGCTCCACAGAGATTCAAGAAACTGGGCTGAAGGAATGAGGTGACGGATGGGGAGTAAGTCATCCGAGTTCTAGTCTTTACGAAGTACCAACAGGTCATACAAATGAACACAAAAATCTAAGAGGAGGTGTAAGATGGCATACATCTATTCAGGCATTGTGGGAAATACACAGGCTCTAACTCTGTCTGTGGGCACTGAACCAATATCTTGTGCTTGTTTGTTGCTTCCTTGAAATTTTGCCAAAAAAGAAAATTTTAACAGCCAGGAAAAAAATACTGCTAACCCCTTGCCACCACCTCCCCACAAAGGCCATGAAAAGAGTACAAAAAAAGAAAGAGAAACAACCAGAACAGAATTTTAAGAATCTTATCATCTATCTGTGGCTCGCAGGGAAGACCCTTTACTAGGGGGTTCGGAATTATGGCCCATAAAACAGAGAAGGGTCAAGAAAAAAAATATAAAGACTAAGAAAAAAAAGAAAAGACTGAATTTAGGAAAAGCCTGTGAAATAAATATAGTGTCTGAGACCAACTTCTTTAAACTTAAAATTTTTATTTTAACTTTTTCATGGAATGCATTTTGATCATATTCTTCCCTTCTCTCAAATCTGTCCAGATCACCATCTGCATAATAATACAATAAATACAACACAAATAATAATATCAAAACCTCTCATGCATGTTCTACAAACTTCATCTACATTAGGAAACTGAAACACCCAAGACCACTCATTCAGAATCTACCAGTTCTTGCCTAAGCCAACTCTAGCAAGAAGCCTGCCTGTATGTTCCTTATTCCTTAGACCTAGGTATGAAGTAGGAAAACTAAAGAATGAAAATTTGGTATATAGAATAATATGGACCAAAATAATTAACTCTGTCTTAGTATCACAATCATCCCTGATTTTCATCACAAGACAGGAAAACAGAATGATGATGTGCTGATGCTTCGTTCCATGTAAAGTTAGGTCCATGAAGGCCAGCTCTTGAGAAGAGCATTAGGAGACAGGCTAGACAGTGAGAGTGCCAAACCACTCCAGAACACAGTGAGAGGGCACTAAAGTATCAAAGTGGGACAGAATGAAAGGTTAAAGACTATGTGTCACTCAAATGATAAGCTATATGACTAGGAAAACTTAATTTAAACATTATTAAAATCCATACAGAAATCCATACAGAAGGATCTAGAATAATTTAAGAAAACTGAAAATTCTCACCTAAAGATGGTAAGATACAAAGGAAAAGGGAAGAGATGCAGGAGTTCTTAAGAGCAAATGGAAATGCACTGGGCACATGAAGGGATTGCCAATCAATCCTAAAGCCTCCACTTGCAGGCAGATCCCCGGCAAAGAGGCAGGGCGTGGGAGGGAAGAGGCAGATGAAACGTCCTCAGTTCAATTCTGGATAATTATTTCATTCCCTTTATCCCCATCCACTGGTCTTTGTCTGTTTCACAGCCCCAGCAAGCTGAGTTCTCTGACCACCCCATAAGCAGCCCACCTCACAGGTCTGTACACCTGCTCTCAAAACAGTACCTAAATTCTGCATATCCCACTCATTACCTGGCTCTCTGGAGCTTGGGTCATTTTATATACACAGTGTTTGTAAATCTTTTTTTAATCCAATAGATACTGGTTGTCCATAATGAGTCTACCAGTGTATGTATAATGTTATAGCATACTTTGATCATATTCACCTTACATTATCCACTCTTGTCCTCCTCACTCTTATTGATCCCCTTCTTTATCCCAACTAGTCCCTCACCTATTTTCCTGTCTCCCTCTCTGTTTCCTTTAGACTGACTCAATGGATTACACTAAGTTTGCTTATAGGAGGATGAATGAGTTTGTTTACAGAAACAAGGACACCACCACTGAGCAAAATGCCTCTCCTGCTGTGGACTATTTTTTAATAGTTACAAAGATTTCAAAAAATGAGAAATAGCATGAAAAAAAGATTCTTCCCTGAATTTAGTTTCTGTATCTCTCCAAAGAAATAAGAAGGAAAGAGATGGAGACAGAACCGCATTGACCCTTGCCTGCTAACCTGAGTCAGTGTCCATTGGGATGAGGCCTTCAGGGGAGGAGCTTTGGATGACAGGAGACACCACAGTGGAGAGCCTGTAGGACAGCAGCAGCAGCTTCCCCAGCACTGGCCTCCACTCGCTCACGAGCTGTAGGTTCCTGCAGCAAACACAGTGGAGACATTTACACTAAAAGCAAAAAACTCATTTGAAAAGGAAAATTAACACAAAGAAGGACCTGAAGGAATTTGTGCTCAAAACTGTGTTGTATATGAAATGTTAAGAACATAAAAGCATGAATATATGAGTATATAATTAAATCTAATTTTCAATTCTTTTGAAGGCAATGTACTGTTCTTTTTCTAAGACACACTCAGTAAGAAGCTAAGGTAGGTCATAAGTGTATTTCTCAAACAAGATAGAGCTGCGGACAGTCTTACTTTAGAGGAAGCTTCTGAAAAGCTCTTGTTATACAGTGGACTCTCCCGTACATTGGAAATGAAGACGCAGCCTGAAGCAGAGAGTTCTCAGCTTGAGATATTTCATCCTCAAGGTTTCCCATCAAGCATTTAATAACTAAAAGAAGCAAGCAGGAAAATGAAATAGCCTCAGTTATAAAACACATTTATAATTCATATATAGAAAAATAATATACTCAACTCAACTAAAAGTTATATTAGAGGGTGTGTGTGTGTGTGTGTGTGTGTGTGTGTGTATGTGTGTAAAATAAGGTGGATAAGTGACTGAGGAAAATGCTGAACATCAAAGTAACTGAGCTCTGTACAAATACAATGAGGATGATCATCTACCTGTGGCCATAGGAAAAAGGGCACTTTGAGCTGACAGAGAAAGCAGTCGCCCTTCTAGACAACATGTCTCGTTGATGCACATTTGTGCACTTATTCAGCATTAAGTCTTCTGTTCTGAAGTAGGTCAGTCAGGCAGTGCTGGCACACACCTTTAATCCCAGCACTGAGGAGGCAGAAGCAGGTGGATTTCCAAGTTTGAAGCAGCCTGGACTACAAAGCTAGTTGCAGAACAGCCAGGGCTACTCAGAGAAATCCTGTCTCAAAAATAGAGAGAGAGAGGAGAGGAGAGGAGGAGAGAGGAGGGGAGAGGGGGAGAGGGAGGAGAAGGAGAGGGAGAGGGAGGGGGAGAGGGAGAGGGAGAGGGAGAGGGAGAGAGAGAACACAAGAGAGAGACAGACAGACAGACAGATGGATGGACGGACGTTAAAGATGAGTAAACTATTAATTTGTATGAATGATACAAATGTTCTCTTATGTGCTGGTAAACTCTTAAAATAAAAACAAGTAACTAATAAGCCATTGGGTGCTAACCAAATAGAAAATGAAATAGAGGGTTTGGAAAGTTACAGCCAAAGGTTATTTTCTCAATACAAACCCACTAATGTGTTCCTTTCCACCACAGCAGACTTCTCTCCAGCTCCACGTGTAAGCTGTTGTGCTGAAGAGGCAGACAGGGAGGCCGGTAGAGCATCTTGCCATATCAGCAAGTTCAGCAGGTAGGAGGCTGTCACACAGTCATAAGGTTTGGTGCTGGTGCTAAGCTCCAGCGCTGCCTGGAACAGGTCTTGCAGTTTCTCAGAATCCTAGAGATGAGCACAGTCTTGGTCACCATGGCAGAAAGCACTTTGAAGGAACCATGTGTTTAAACTCATGCCCATCGTCTGGCTGAGACTCAATTGAACAGTAAAGAATGCCCATGGCCTTCTTTTCCCTATGAACATAAGCTACTTTTGTTATAGTACTTGGTGATGATCACTGATCACTTCAGAGATGAAGACCTTTAACATAATTTCAAATGGGAAACGCAACAGGCAGATTTTCCCTGTGAATGTGCTGCGCCTCCAAGCAAAAACACCTTCACCATGTCTACAGAGCACAAGTTAGTCAGCTCTGTTTCCCTCAGTTTCTGTTGTATCTGAGCACCACATCCTTATCCTTTCTCTTTTCCCTTCCATAGAACCGGCTGCTTGAATGACAGAGCCATAATATGGCTCCTCACGGTAAAACTCCATACATGAGTGGAGAACAGAGGACCAGATAGGATTCAGAAATCTGGCATCTAAACTCCTACACCTGTGTTACAAGTAAAAACACAGAACAAGGGAAAGCTCACTGTAACAGCTAGGGAAAGGCACTGGATTGGCAACAGAAGAAATGGATCCCAGTCCCAATCCCACAACTGACAAGCCACTACTCTGGACATCGGTGTTTAGTTGATCAATAATATTATGATTCTTTTTCAATTGTTCCATCACTATCTAATGGGAGGGTCTAAAAACTTATCTTTTTTTTTTTTTTTTTTTTTGACACAGGGTTTCTCTGTGTAGCCCTGGCTGTCCTGGAACTCACTCTGTAGCCCAGGCTGGCCTCGAACTCAGAAATCCGCCTGCCTCTGCCTCCCAAGTGCTGGGATTAAAGGCGTGTACCACCACCGCCCGGCTAAAAAAATCTCTTAATTTGATTATTAGTACAATCACATTTAATGATGACTAACAATTTCAAAACAGTAGATAGCAAATGTACTGATTTCAATGTCAGTTTATTTCTATCTAAATTTTTTTCTTCTTGATGTTAGAGTAAATCTTAAACTACACTACCTATAAATCAGTAAGAAACAAAGTAAATAACCTTAAAACTGAGAACACTTTTATTCCACTTAGATCAAAATACAATGAACCCTAGATATGGTACCGTGCTTAACAACTGTAGCCTACGTGGGGGAAGAAGAATCAACTAACACAATTTGTCCTTTGACCTACACACAGACACACACATATACATAGACAGTGTCACACACGAACAAATACATGAAAACGTAATTCAAAAACCTAAAAGATTACGGTACCATTAAGATACAGATTTGTAGTTTCACAGAAAGATGGAAGTAAACCAGATGAAAGGTAAGGACAACAAAAAGACACACCATCACGTACATGTATTATATACAGGGTATTAAGCTGTTGTTTAAGGTACTGTTCAAAAATTATGGAAATACATAGTCAATATCGTAAGGCCTTTTTTAAGTAGGAGGTGATCAATTCTTTTATTTTAATTACATTTATTTATTTGGGGAGTAGGGAGCTGAAAGAGACTTGCACAGACTATAGTACACACATGGAGGTCAAAGGAAAACTAAAAGAACTGTTTCTCTCCCTCTATCATGTAGAGTTCAGAGACAAAACCCAGGACACAAGGCTTCTGACAAGCACTTTTACCTACTGAACCATCTTGCCTGCCCTATTTTCAAGTCTTAAATGTTTATGTCAACCATTTTACTAACATGCAACAAGACCAATACTATGACCAAAATCTTAACATAAACCACATGAGACAAAATTTCTTATAATTCTACAGTATCTCTGTGGCAAGCACATGTTTATGGAATTAAAGGTGCAGAAGGCCTCTCCAGGCCCCACACAAGTTCTGTAAGAAGTGGGCTTCTCAGTAATTTACCTTCTCACTGCAGAGCCTCTCAAAAACAATTTGAATAATCAATGAGACATAGCTAATCTATACAATAAAAGGTTGCATGTGATAACCAGTAAAGGAAATAGTGTTGACAGAAGAAAAATCTAAATTAAATTCTTATAGGACATGAGAGTTTAGTAGTGAGCACCAAGAACCTTCTTGTACATCACTGCTCCTCTGAATCCTACACCTATAAGATGATGTCAGGCTGTACGGTCATATCCTAAATATAACCTAACAGCTGCAGTCCCTTCAGGCTCCCTGGCCTCTTGAGAGTGTTAATGAAAGGCTAAAACAAAGCTCAAAACCCACTATGTATGTCCCTGCTGACCCAACATCCCCAGAGTAAGTTGAAAGGAAGAGAGCCAGGCTAGGGTTCCTCTCCAGATCCACTCTACACTGGGCCTTCACTCCTACCCAATCTTTGTCTCCTACCACAGCAGGAAGAGGAGTGTCAGGTGTAGGGCTGGGGCCCAGTGCCTCAGCAGAAAACTACAGCTAACCTCAAATATTCTGAGGTTTCAGTCTTGGTTTAGCTATTGCTTATTGGAAGACCAGAACACACTGTCTACCTCATTTACACTCAACTTCTTGGTCTACTAATCAGGAAGATTATCTTTAAAACCTCGAAATGACTGTAAGTGATAGGTTTTGAGCAAGTATTACAAGCACAAGGAAACTACGGAGACCACATACCTGAAACCTACCAATGAGCTTGTCAACAGTTAACCTCCTGCCTCCTCCACCTCTCCTGCCATTGCAACAGTTTAAAAAGTAGAGCTTAATGGTGTGGATTTGGACCATTTCCCACGCTTGCAAGAGCAGAGACAGATAGTAACTGAAAGAAATATCCAAAAGACCTAGAAGGCAAAGAGCTGGGACAAACAATCCTGACTGTTTTCCCTAAGGTAAAGTAAAAGTTCTGCATTCACACACATTTTACGTAGGTAAACTCCAAATACCTGGAACTGTCCAGTTGTTACTGATGACAGCTTCATCAGAAGATCAAATGCTAAGGTTTTCACTTCTTCAAAAGTACTAGTAAAACACTCCAGAAGTACTTGGAAACGGCCAGCGTCGATATCATGACTCAGTTGATACACTGTTTGGATGTTACCTTAAAATTTAAATAAACAACAATCAAAGTGCCCAAAGTTATATGGCCAAATACTTACATAAGATCAACGCAACAATTCATACTTCCTGCTTCACCTACAGTTAAGATTTCACTTTGTACTTTACACAACGTACACTGCACAATAGCATAAAACTGTATCTCTTCAAATGACAAATACTACAGCTTTAAAAATATGAAAAGGGATAGGCTTTGAGCAAGTATTACAAGCACAAGGACACTACGGAGACCACATACCTGAAACCTACCAATGAGCTTGTCAACAGTTAACCTCCTGGCTCCTCCACCTCTCCTGCCATTGCAGCAGTTTAAAAAGTAGAGCTTAATGGTGTGGATTTGGACCGTACATTTTTAAGATTTAAAAACATTTTATTCCTTTTCAAAAGGTAAGAAAGATCTCTCAGTTACTTTTTAGATAAACAAATACATTTAGGAACACATCTTTTTAAAAATCTACCTGGGGCTAGAAAGACGGTTCCATAGCTAAAAGCATTTGCTGCTCTTACAGAAAACCCAGCGTCCATATCTCATAGCCATCTGTAACTCCAGTCCCATGGAATCCAATGACATCTTCTGGCCTTGGTAGGCACCAAGAACACAGGAGATACATACATGCAGGTAAACACTCATGTACATAAAACAAAAATACTTAAAACACACAACTTACTGACCCAAGATCCAAAGTCTTAGAGTAAACAGATACAGAATGATAAGCATGACACAGCCTGTGATCTTTTTATTTTGACCCATCCCAAATTCCTAGTCATAGTGGACAATTTTTTAAGAGTTGCTTTTTATTTTATGCATATGAGTATTTTGCCTGCATATATGTATGTGTAACACAGAAGTCAAGTGAGGACATGCCATTCCTTGGAACTAGAATTATAGATCGTTGTGAGCTTCCATGTGGGTGCTGGGACTAGAAGCTGGATCTTCTACAAGAGCAAGAGTTACTCTTACCCACCTTGGTTATCCCTCCAGCTCTATGTACTGCTGGGGTTTGTTTGCTGTAGTATTTTCTCGAAGCTTCTACATCTGTATTCATAAGAGATACTGGTCTACAGTTTTCTTACAGACCCTTTATTTTTACATTTTTATTGCATTCATTCATTCATTCATTCATTCATTTATAGGGCCTGGACACACACATGCATGTGCATGTACAGAAGTCAAAAGACAACCTGTGGGAGCTAGGGACTGAACTAGGGAGGCAGGCTTGGGAGCAAAGGCCTTGCCCACTGAGTCGTCTTGCTGGCCCTCTTACAAAACTGCATTTGCTTTTCTAATGCTTGAGAGGTTGAGTCAGGGGTTATCTATCCTCTTTAGTTTTGTGAGACTGTAAGAAGGATAACTGTAAAGATTTGGTGGAATTTACCAATAAAGCCACTTGTCCTAGACTTTGCTTTAGTAGAATACTTTTTCCATTGTTTATTTTGAGACAAGGTCTTGGCTTCTAATCTAATCCTGCTGCCTCAGCCCTTCCTTCAAGTGCTAAGATCGTAAGCATGTATCACCACAGCCACTTGCTGGGAGGTTTTGATTACTGTTTCAATCTCTTTACTAATTATAGAATTATCCCTTTTTTCATAGTTTTTTTCCTAGAATCAATGTATATTTCATACAGATAATTTAATTTGTTGGTATGTAATGGTTTTTGTATTATTTTATGTGATTTAAAAAAGTGTAGAAATCTTCAAGCAGGTGGCATATGTGAGAAACCACATTTTAACCACAAAGGCTCGCTCATTCATCTTTCATATTAAATATAAGATAAGCCATCACAGTTTTCACTCTAAACTTAGAAGATGAAGCCCTTACTTATAACAGCACAAAAAAACATGGCAGGGAAGCATGAGCATATTGGTGTGGTGAGGATAAAGACCCACAGCAAAGACCCAGGTTTGACATACTCTTGGAGACAGTGATGAACAAAAGGAGACAGCTCTTTTACTTCCCTTCACTAGCTCCTTTAACTATGTACAAATGAGAGCTATGTATTAAAAGGGAATCTATAAAGAGACAATAAAATTCAAATTTCAAGTAAAGCAATACGCTAACAAAGTATATGTTTCCCAGACATTGCTGAAGCTTACCTTCTGAAACAGGAAACACTTCAGCTACTGATCCTAAAATGGTTAAAGCTGAAAATCTAGTTGAGTAGGAAGATCCAGGAAACAATGCTTCAAAAAGAATGTTGCAAACAGATGACATGAAATTCTGAAATTAAGAACATATTACAATTAAGTATAATTAAGTTAACTGGCAGCTGGTCAGGTGGGTCTCCTCAGGAGTAAGCGCTTCTGCTACATCTAACTCAGGGTGAAGGCTGGTGAGGCTGTCCTAGCTGTCTGAGTATTCAGCTTGACTAGTCTGGTTCTGAACTTGCTATGTAGCAGAGGGTGAGCTTTATTTCTGACCCTCCTGTTTCCACCATCTAACACTGAGACAATAGGCATTGGCTCCACTTCCAGTTTATGTATCCCACACAGCTGTGCTTAGGATCCCACAGGACTGTATGCATAGTAAGAAAGCACTCTACCAGAGTGACTCAAATTAAGTCTCTAAGGCCTAATGTTCAAATAATGCCTGTCTGTTGGACATGATACACATGACTATAATCACAGCTCTCAGGAAACTAGGAAAGGAGCACCACAGTTTGAGGGCAGCCTGGGATACACAGCGAGACCTTGTTTCAAAGGAGAGAAAAAAGGAGATCCATAAGCAAAAACTAAAACACAAGCTTTTATAAAAATTTAGAATCTCAATTCACGTGAGGTTTTATGTTCCTAAGGGCTTAAGTGACATTTCATGAATGCCATGTTACTCCTTTCAGAAAGAAACAAAAGAGATAGATAGATAGATAGATAGATAGATAGATAGATAGACAGATAGATAGACAGACATACAGACAGGCATCTCTTCAAACCCAACATTGATCTAAGAGAGGCTAATAAACATCACACTCACTCACTCACTCACACAGGGCTGGGCTCATTATATACTCTAAATCACTTTTAATAACTCTTAGTGAGACTTTTTTTAAAAAAAAAATTATCTATTATTTATTATGTGTATATTCATACATGGGTAGTACATGTCACTGTGCCATGTGGCAATCAGATGCCAATTTTCAGGGGTTGGCCATCTCCATATGGATTCTAGGCATGGAACTCAAGATGTCAGGCCTAGCAAGCCCCTTTACTTGGTGAGCCAAGTAAAGTTTAAAAAGGGTTTTCTTGCTTAATCCTCAAAACCAAGTTGTCCAGAGTTTTTGTTCATTTTGGCAATTTTGACTTATTTGTATGGTTTGGTTGTTTGAGACAGCGCTCACTACGTAGCCCTGGCTGGGACAAGGAGGTCAAGGAGTATGGGTAAGTCAATGTAGTATCTGCTATATATTCATGAGGTCCTGAGTCAGATCCGTGACACATAAAGCCAAAGGTTGCAATGCACACCTGTAATCACTCCTGCATTAGAGATGAGAGAATGTTGGGGGCTCGCTGCCAACCAATCTAGCGCAATCAACACGTTCCAGGTTCAGTGAGAAACCTGTCTCAAAAAATAAGGTGGACAGTAATCAAGGAAGACACTTCCTATGAACCTCTGTCCTCCACAGGCATGCATGTACACGTACACACGTACACACACACACACAGAGAGAGAGGGAGAGAGAGAGAGAGAGAGAGAGAGAGAGAGAGAGAGAGAGAGAGAGAAGGAGGAGGAGGAGGAGGAGGAGGAGGAGGAGGAGGAGGAGGAGGGGAGGGGAGGGAGGGAGGGGGGGAGGGAGGGAGGGAGGGAGGGAGGGAGGGAGGACTGAAAGTTGTCAATCTGAGCCACAGCCCAAGCAGCATCTTCTGCGGTGTGAAGAGGTGGAGCTTAGAGATAGCAACTACTCAAATGTCTGAGTAATAAGTAAACTGGCCCAACAAGAAGTGAACTACTGAGGTAAGCCCAGTTACGTCATTCTGACAGTTATGTCATTCTGACACAGTCTTGAAGTACAGCTTGGTTCCACAACTCAGGCTACTCCAGTGGAATACCCAGACCCAGAAGGAATATATAACTCCCAGCCTGAGAGAAAAGCACAAGGCCAGGATTCGTCAAGGGATTTCTGTTTGCTACCCTCTGGCGCTTACTCACGAGGGTGTGTGTTTTCTGAGGCCCTGCATGTCTGGCACATCACCTACCTTATACCGCTGTAAAGAAACAGAAGGCTGCTCTCTGATGGGCCAGTTCTCGGCGTCAGGTGTGGATTTCCTTTGCTCCAATTTATAAAGTACCTGAGAACTTTCTTGTATCCTACAAAACAACTTTTAAGGAGAAAAGGACATTTTTTTTAAAATATATATGAACCACACAGTAAACTAAAACATCAACCTGCAGGGTCAATAAGGCTAAGAGTGTCTGGATTTTCAAATATTGAAATCCACAGTTTCTTTTTCA
Organism: Grammomys surdaster; assembly: GCF_004785775.1. Taxonomy (NCBI): domain Eukaryota; kingdom Metazoa; phylum Chordata; class Mammalia; order Rodentia; family Muridae; genus Grammomys; species Grammomys surdaster. Next base: position 9,490,169 of record NW_021604607.1, on the reverse strand, counting down.
CATAAAATCAACATTTTATAGTAAACAACATATTAAAAACAATGTATTACTACAACCAGAATTAAACCAGTTTTCCCATTTCCTTTAAATTGGTGTGAACCTGCCAATGATAGAGCCATTTCTATACCTTACCAATTCCTTACCATAGATGTGCTATAGGACTGATTCAGATGAGTTACACCACTTCATGGTGTGTCTCCCCTCACCATCAATGCTTTCTTCACACCACCTGTGCTCTAAGAACCCCGGCACTGAGCTTTTTTTTTTTTCTTTCAAAACAAGTGGGAGCTGGTGTGACAACTTGGTAAGGGTGCATGTCACCAAGCCTGACGACCTAAATCTATTCCCAGGATCCACACGGCAAATGGAGAGAACCAACTCCTACACACTGTCTTCTGACCTCCATAATTGTACTCTGGGATACACACCTGTCCCCTAAATAAATGAATAAAATGTTTAAAATTATATTTTTTTAAGAGGTCAGGGTTGATTTTTTTAACATCCAAATGAAAGACCTTTGTGTGCTAGACTTTAATCCTACAGGTAAGCTTGTTGAACTCAGAGCAAAACTCTGAAGCAAAACTTGATGAAGACAGGTGGCAGCCCAATATCACAACTGTTACATACTTTCTCCAAATCTGGGATCTTTTTAAAAAGTAATTTCTAGAGCAATTACTATTTTCCCATTCTGATGCAAACTTCTACCTTCTTAAGGAGCGAGCAAATCTGCTGTCGCACCCCTGGAGACTGGCTGTTGAGATTGTAAGTAAGGAAGAACTGAATCCACTGCATTTCTTCTGTAGAAACCACTTCTGTGCTTCTATTACTTTCACAAAGCAAGCCTAGAGTATCTATCCGCACCTAAAATACAAGAAACAACACATTAATTTTTCTCTAAAATTAGAAAAGCCTAAAATACTTATAACATGTGATATTTGTGTAATCTACTAAAGAAAACAGTAAACTTCATGTTGCCCACATATACCTCAAAAAGGTTTCTTATTTTTTAATGTCATATCACCAGTGTGTAGATTCATGGTGTTCACATCTTACAACACTGTCATTGTGCATATTATATAGAAAATTGCTAACTCAATGATTTTCAAAATATCTTTAAGAAATTACAAGATATTTCAAGATGAAAGGATATGTGGACATTTTAAATCAAAGTATTTCAATATATACATTCAGTTATCCAAACAGACATATATCTATTGATCTACAAAAAATAAGCCAATACAGGCTACAATGGTTCAAGAACCCTGTGCACATTTTATGACAGGAGAATGTAACTAACATTCAGTAGAAACCATTCCCAACATTTCACATTTTTACTTAGTCTGGGGCAGCAATGTCTGGTTGTCCTGTCTTGGTGTGGGAAGCAGGAGCTGTGAAGAACCAGGTGAAGTATTTGGTTCACTGCAGTGGACCTGAGATGAAGATCTGTGGGCTTTCTACTGTTTCTGTCATTACTGAAGGCCAGCCTTCATCCGTGGTGATCTGATAGGATGCATGGGATTATTTCAATCTTCCTGTATCTGTTGAGGCCTGTTTTATGAATGTGGGTACCCTCGCATTTGGAGCACAGATGTTCAGAATTGAAAGTTCATCTTGGTAGATTTTTCCATTGATGAGTATGATGTGTCCATCCTTATCTTTTTTGATAACTTTTGGTTGAAAGTCGATTCTATTTGATATTAGAATGGGAACTCCAGCTTGTTTCTAGGGACCATTTGCTTGGAAAACTATTTTCCAGCCCTTTACTCTGAGATAGTGTCTGTCTTTGACACTGAGGTACATCAGAAAGGTTTCTTAATCAATACACCTTGTAGTTGCATCCTGTAAAACTGTCTCATTACATGTATAAAACTGAGGCCTGCACAAATTCACAAGCCAAAGCCTTACTTACGTAGTACTCTGCTCCACTGCTTTCTTGTCTTCTTAGTGCTACCTAACCCCAGACCTCCACAGCTCATGTTCAGCTCACACTAGCCAAACACCACGCACCTTGATCAGGCTTCTTGTAAGCCTTATAAATAAATCACCTCACTGGGGCACACTGACATGTGGGTTGTGTCTCCAAGCTGTAGGTTCTTTGTGTAAACTGTCTATGCTCCTACAAGACACTGCACAGACTGAGTACAAGGATGATACTTTAGACTGTCTCCTTAGTAGGCTCCTGACAGTGCTAGGTTCAGCTCAGGGGCCTCTAGCTGGGCTGCTAAAGCAATCAGATTAGCTGGAACTATGCATGCAACAAAAGTTTCCTTACTTGGCAGTGTTGGTGAATTAAGCCTTGCTTTACCCTTGCACTACACACAAGGGTCTCCCAGGCTTGAGTTGCAGACTGAAGATGTCCATGAGCTCTAGCTGTTCGTAAACATGCCATCAAAGCTCCCAGAGCCCCTCTGTGATTACAAGACCCTAAAAAAGAAAAGACTATTCTTGTTCCAAAAGCACAATAGCAAAGACTATTCCTGTGCTATGCAATGACTATGACATGTCAACTTTTATGATCCAATTAACATTAAACTTTAAATTCTAGCATTAATTAAAGTGTTATTCTTAAATAAGAATGACTGAAAATAATTGTCCATGCCAATAATTCCAAGTAAGCACAATTATCTTATTTCTTAATTTAAAGAAATCATAACTTATTCTCTAATACTTTTACTTTTGGCCTTAACACTTAAAAAAATTCACCACAGCCGGGCAGTGGTGGCACACGCCTTTAATCCCAGCACTTTAGAGGATTAAAGGAGGCAGAAGCGGGTGGATTTCTGAGTTTTAGGCCAGCCTGGTCTTCGGAGTGAGTTCCAGGACAGCCAGGGATACAAAGAGAAACCCTGTCTCAAAAAACAAAAAAACAAAACAAAAAGAAAATTCACGGTATGTGAATCAGAGGAAAAATAATCAAGTAGAGAAAAGTTATAAACAATTACACAAGCATAGTAGAAACACTGTAATAGTTCAAAGACTATTATTTCCTTGAAAATAAAGACTAAACCTTAACACATTTTTTGAGTTGTTCCCATTATAAAGAATACAAAATGTAGACTACAGAGACTTGCTGATTTCAGCAGAGCATCAGCTGCTAAGAAACGTACAGGACACAGTAGCTCACAGGAACCTTAACATAATAAGCACAAGCTAGCATAAAAACAGGTTCGTATCTCTGAAGCCTCAAGTGGTTGCTCAAAAATGTGAGAAAAACTGTTAAAAGACTATTAAATAATGGATTATTTTTTTGTAAAGAAATCAAAATTTCTTCTCAGTACCAAGTTAGTTCAAAGTTTCTTAAATTGAATATAAGGATTTTTTTCTTTATTAAAGGGATAATTTATCCATCCATCCATCCACCCACCCACCCATCATTCTAACTAGAGAGTTTCATACAGTCATGGCATGCATAGAACTCACTATGTATACTTAGCTGACCTTGAACCATCCGCTTCTGTCTCCCAAGTGCTGGAATGAACAGACACGCACCACCTCATATGGCTACACATTAATTACAAACCCTGATTCCTTTAGCACTCGAGTCTCAGTGGGATGTTTCCCCCAATTCTAAAAGACTACATAGTTTGTCTTTTAAGTTGTGCTTCCTACTAAACACAAAAACTCACCTGCTTTATTAGACCTGCTAAAGCATTTTTAATTACTATCTCAATCACCTAGATTAAGAAATTATATAAAACACAGACACCATTCCTCTAGTTTGAGAACAAGAGAATAAATTAAAACCTTGTAACTAAGGGGTGGAGGAGACAGCTCTTGAGTTAAGAGTGCTGGCTACTCTCCCAGAGAGTAGCCCAATATCCACATGGCAGCTCATAACTGTCCTTAACTCCATTCCAACAGATTTGATACCCTCTTCTGACCTCCAAAGGCACTAGGCACACACATGTTGCACATATAGACACACAAGCAAAGCACTCAAACACAAACAAATCAATCTTTTTTTAAAAAAACAAAACACAAAACAAAACTTTACAACTGAAATTACTGCTTGGCTTGGTGAAACTACTTCAGCCAAAAATTCCACTCTGCTACTGAAAGTAAAACATTTCAGTCTGAAGTGGCTATCATTAATAGCTTTCCTTACCACTTATAGAAGGGGAGAGGGGAGATATTTAAACATCTGCCCAGAGGCTTATATTTAAGTATCCTAAATAGAAATTAATAGAAAACTATCTTACCAGTTTCAGTATTAATGGATGCCTGAAGAATCTGCACCATGTAGTGCAGGCTCTCGGGGCTGTAATTCAGTAACCTTGGCAAGTAATAGTCAATCACATAAGACCTCTGATCCAAGTTTCCTCCACATAGGACAGAAAGGACAGGAAAAACCCAAGTCTCATGCCACTTGTCCATCCAGGTATTGGTGACGGCTTGGGACTTCAAATGGCTCTTATGATTTTTAAACATGGTTTCCAAGAGGTCACTTGCATAAGGTACCAATGACTGGTCTCCCATTACCTCTAGGATTTGAGATGGAATAGTTTTATCTATTGCCAAAATATGCTCAATTCCAAGACTCTCAACCAAATAGCCAAGGCAAGCATACTTCCCTTTAATATGCCATTCCAACTGCAGAAGACTCTTAGTCAACTCCAGAAAGAAGGGGTCAGTGACTAAATCTGGCCCCTCCATAGTGAGCCGGTGCATTTGCAAAAGATTTCTGAATATGATTTTGGTTTGGTGTCTCAGAGCATCCAGTGGATGTTCCCAGTGTGTATAGACATATTCCAGAAGTCTCCTAGGTATGCTTGAATCCCCATTCAGATGGTCCTTTAAGCTTAGGGAACTTGAGTCAAGGATTTGTATGGCTGAATTGGTCCAAGATGCCAAGGTTCTAGACAGGAACATTTCTAGTGTTGACTCCTTAATCCTGGAGAAAAATAAACCAATGATGTATATCATTATAAACTGCCAAGAAAAAGAAATTAGTTAGCTATCACAACTTTTAAATGCAAAGAATGAACAAAAAATTTAATCAAATTTACAACAACATCAACGAAATTACAAATAAGGCCAAACTGAAAGTGAAATTTTTCACATGAATCTTTTTACTTTATAAAATATTTAAAAAATGAATACAAGGAAACCTTTACAAATAAATAAAATGTTCATTATCTTTACTGTGATGATGGTTTCATGGTTATTCTAAAGTGTTTGTGTGTGTGTGTGTGTGTGTGTGTGTGTGTGCGTGCATGTAACAGAGAGAGAGATGCATTCAACTGAGTACATACGTGCATGCACAGAGGTCAACAGAAGACAACCAGTATCTTCTCTTATAGCTCTTTATCTTATTTCCTCAAGACAGTGTCCCTTACCTACACTGGCCAGCAAGCTCTTGGGACTTACGTTTCTCCACTTACCAGTGCTGGGCCCCAGGCACATGTACAGCTGAGATTTGAACTCATGTCCACATACTTGCACAGGTTGTGCTCTGTGCCACTGAGCCATCTCCCTGACCTCTCAGAGATTTTAAATTTACCTGAGGGCCCAGCTAAGAAAGGCTGGAAAACCATGTTTTGGTCTTGGGATATCTATTGTTTTAGGATGATGAAAATAGTATTCAGAGACAAGGTCTTACTAGGTAATCTAGGCTACACCCAAACTCATCTTGCTGACTCTGCCTCCCAAGTGCACAATCATGACCATCTAGGAAGATGGGAACATTCTGAGGTTGACTGTGGTGAAGGTTGTGCAATTCCATGAACATACTAAAAAACAGAATTGTGCCCTTTACATTTGTAAATTTAAAGTACATAAATTGTATCTCCAACTTGTAAAAATTAGAGCTTTTTCCTTATCTTAATAGTAATGCTTACTGCTATTAACTTGTATTCATGGTCTGACTTTTAAAAATGTATTATTATTTATGTATGATTTATTTATTGCATATATGCACATGTGTACCAAGGTCAGAAGAAAACTTGCAAGAGTCAGTTCTCTCCTCCTACCATGTAAGTTCAGTGAATAAACTCAGATCTTCAGGCTTGGCTGTAAGTACCTTTAACAGCTAAGCCATCTCACTAGACCCTGTTTGACATTTTAAATACTTGCTCATTTCATCCTTAATGGCCAAACACCAAAGAAACTCAGCTCTATAAAGACCTTACGATAACATGCTCATTAGTGAGCCTTTACTGTATAACCTCACTTTACTCACCCAATAAACTAAGTGTTTATACTATGTATGTATACAACACATTATATTACCTAGAATTCATGAAGCTCAAGAAATAGGGTCATGTTTTTTTAAAATGGTGCCATGAGCAAAAGATATACTCGGGAGTTAAGAGCACAAACTATGCTTTCAGAAGTCCAAAGTACAGTTCCTAATACCCATGCCAGGCAGGTCACAGTCACCTGTAACTCTAGTACCAAGGGATCTATTGCCCTCTTCTGGCCTCCATGACACTTCACACACATGCAAATAAATACCCACCACACATATACACATAGTGAAATAAAGATTTTTTTTAATGCTAGCATAAATTGGGTATGGTAGTATACACCTGTTATGGGAGGAGAGGCAGGAAGATCAGGTGTTCAAACCAGCCTTGGTCATAAAGTTCAAGATAACATGAGACTGACTCAAAACAAGCAAAAGAAAAAGCTAGCATAGGTACTAAAGGTTAGAAATGGTTCTTACTCCACCTGCACAAGTGTCAGTATCACCTGCACCTGCATCAGCCTGCACCAGTAATTTCTCTTTTCATCATCTGCTCTTTTTCTTACAAGCCTATTTTATTCTCACATATTTTAATTTAGGATTTATCCTAGCATATTTAACTGAATTAATTTTGTTGGCTTAGTTGTATCCTTCAAATGTCTTATAAGCAAAACAAAATACAAGCTAGCAAAACCAAAACTCACTGTGAACTCAAGGTGAACAAAACATGCACAGTATCCAAGAGCAAAGCCTCCCCGCTTGGGCCCATGCTCCCATCCTGCCAGTCCAGCATAGCAAGTGTTCCATGACACAGGAATAAGAGAGTTGAGGCTGGCACATCAGCACAGAAAAGGCTCCCACAGCTACACTTGAGCCACTTAGGGATCCTGGTGCAGTCAGCTGACTGGAGAAGCAAGCTGCTGATCTGGAAAACAAGAGGTAATAATATATAATATCTCAAATACAAATCTGACTATTCTAGGAAAACTAATGATGAAACAGCACAAACACTGAAATTATTATACTAACTTTTAAAGTGAAAACAACTCGGTCTAAGCACATCCATCTTTTTGCTGCTATGAAAGGTCAGCCTCTGAGGCAGAGAGGAGGATTCTCTTAGAGAGGTTCTGAGAAAAAACTTCAACTGTATTCAAGGATAATTATTTTGCATGATCTCAGAATACAGACATGTTTAATATAAGATTGGGTTAAAAGACAAACTGAGTTTCTAAATAATATACTGAGAGGAGGGGAGGCTGCTAGTAGCCAATACAAAGACTGTGGTCTCCATTACCAAATTACATTCTCCTTAGAGACCAAATTCACTAAAAATTGACCCTCATATGCCTCTTATATTACAAAGAATGATTAAGTATATTGCAAAGTTTATTCTTAAAAAAAAGACTATCAGAATCTTATTACAATGTATTTAATTAGCTACTGCAAAGTTCTAATGTCACAGTCATCACTTAGCACACTAGCACATACTGACACACAGACCTGGAAACAGCCTAGAAACACTCACTCAGGAGTGACTCAGGAACATGCTGGCCGCAGCTATCTCTGTGCAGCTGACCCAGGCAGCTGGGGTCACCCTGTCCTCCCTGCCCTCACTTCAGTTGTATATTTAGAACTATCATGATAAGAAAAAAGACTTCCTGTAAAAATCCCAACTATGCCAAATAAACTTAAAAATTCAGCTAATGTGGTTTAAAAATTGAGGGGCAAGTAAATGGTTTAGTGAGTACAGACATGTCAAATCTAACAGCCTAAGTTGGATCCCCAGGACCCACATGGAAAAAGGAACAAACTAACAACTACAAGTTGTCTGAAGATCCATGCATGCGTGCGCACACACACAGTATGACACATGTGTGCCCATGCACACACCACAAATAAATAACTATAAAATAACAAACAGGATATTTAAATTAAAGAAAATTGATGTTCATCTAATTCTCAGTGAAGGGAAATTCTAAAAAGAAGATGCACTCACCAATCCAGGAAGCTTTTCAGATGGTCGGAACATGGCCTTAATGAAAAGAACCACAGCTAATCCAGATGTACTCTGAAGAGTCTGCAGTAGGTCATCTATGGGGGTTGGAGGGGAGAGCAAACATCACATTTTAAAGAAGGAAGGGTCTGGTGTGGTAGAAAGAACAAGTGATTTGGGATCAGGCAGGCCTCACTAGTGCTAGCCTGACTATTTTCCCAGGCAACTAGATCCTAGACACATTACTTAATCTCCTGGGAACTCAGCTTTCTTTTTTTAATGAGAAAAAATAACTCATACCAGACAAGCTATCATAAAGTTTAGAAGAAAATGAAGAGAAAGGCTAAGCCCAGTACATATTCAGTACATGAACTTCCTTCTTCTAGTCCAACATCTTACTCTTAACCTCACCATCTGTGACTCTAGCACACCTGTGACACCATCACCTGCCCCTTCCCACCACTGATCCCATTGTATTCCAAACACAATTTTTCTTCGAGAGCTTTGAGGGCCTACGTGAAAAATCTTTACCACGTTAATTAGAAACCTTGCTGACAAGGCATCAGCTCAACTTTGTTACTAGCTACACTTTACTACAGCTAAACACTTTCCTAATATAAAAGCTTTTAAATTCCTTAAGAATAGCACTAGTGGAGTGCCATCAATCACTGAGAAAATAAGCTGTCTCTTTAAAACTGTGTTTGGGACTAGAGAGATGACTCAGCAGTCAAGAGTACTTACTCTTACAGAGGACCCAGGTTCAATTCTCAGTATCTCCCAAACGGAGGCTCACAACCATCTATAAATCTCGTTCCAGGGACCCTATTCTGACCTCCACAGGCACCTAAATTCACACGGTGTACATAAACTTGTATAACCACACACAATACACATAAAACTAAAATAAATTTTAAAAAATTTTAAAATTCTGTCCTCTCTGTATTTCACCAAAATCTTTTATTTTTTCAGATTATCAAATTCCTCTTTAACTATCTTGTGAAAAGTTGTCTATAAATTCTGTCTTGATAAAAGTAACTCATTAGGTCTGGAGAGATGGCTCAAAGGTTACACCATCTTTACCTCTTGCTGTTCTTTCAGAAGACCTGGATTTAGTAGTTAGAACTCTAGCTCAGACACCCTCTTCTGGTCTCCTCAGAAACCCACATGCACTCATATTCAGATACACATACACAGAAGTTTAAAATTCTACTTTAAAAAAAAAAAAAAACCTCAAGCAATTTAATTTCCTTTAAATTCCAAAAAGTCCAGTAAAAAAAAACAGAAAAACTAATTAAATAATAAAGCTAAGACTTTTCCTACTTACCAGTGTTAAAACAATTACCCCAGCAAACACATCGAAATCACCATTTCTTACAAAGAAGAGTTCTAAACAGGTCCTATGTTTTGTTGTAGGGTGTGTGAGTGTGTGTGTGTGTGTGTGTGTGTGTGTGAGTGTGTGTGTTGTGTGTTGACATGCACTTCACATGCATTGTTTTGGGGGATGTGTGTGTTGTGTGTTCACATGCACTCCACAGTGTGTACATGAAGGTCAGAGGATAAGTTGTAGGACTCTATTTTCTCCCATCATGTGAGTTCCAAGGATCAAGCATCAAACCCAGGTCATCTATCTTGGTGGCAAAGTCTTTACCCATTGAGACATCTTGTCCAACCAAAGTTTAGTTTTTTTGAGCTTTTTTAAATTTTTTAATTTTTAAAACTGTTATGTATATGAGTGTTTTACCTGCATGTGTGTCTGTGCATCTTATGTGTACAGTGTCCAAAAGAGCAGAAGAGGGCAAAGGATCCCCTAGGACTGGAGTTACAGATTGCTGTGAGCTGGGAATTGAACTCAGGTTTTCAGAAGAGCAGCCAGTGCTCTTAACCACTGAGCCATCTCTCCAGCTCCATGTTACTAGGTTTTAGTTGCTGCTGTTATTGTTTTGGCTTTTGTTTTTGTTCACTTGTTTGTTTTTTAATTTTATTTTTTATTTAAGTTAAATTCTTATCTACATTGCTACACAGAACAGCAGATGAAGAGAAAGGATAATTTAACCTTTTCTGTAATACTTAAATGTTATGTAACCCCTTTTTGGTTTTGGTGGGTTTTTTTTTTTTTAAGATTTTATACACACATATACAGTTAAATATGTCATAGAAAGTGACCATGCTTGGACTCATCATCAGAAAAGGAGAACTGAGCTTCCTGCCCAGAAGATCTAGCTATGGACCTCACCCCAACCGTAGTTCCCTTTGGACTCTGAGTAAACACTCTGCTGACTTCTCCATGCTCTTCAATAGCTTTCATAAATGAGGATCGATCTCTAGACAGGGCAGCAGCCACATCACCTTTTAAATGTCGATATCTTACACCATCTCTTCCTCTATCTGACTTTATCCCTTTATCTCTAATGGGAAACTCTAGCCCATTTGATTTGCAGAGTTTTCTTCAACCAGGATATTGCATTTGTTTATTCCTGTTATGTCCTCTGTTTAATTCAATGCAGTCCTCTGATTCCTACAAACTGGCAGCTAACCTAGAGATAGCACCACTCTCGAATTCAATCCCTCTGCGAAGATAACAGGTGGCAGCTACAAGAATCTAAGAGGTGTGTTTTCTCTAGTTTTCTGTTTCTGTGATTACTGATGCCTAATGCCAACTACATCAATCACCAGGTGTTACAAAAGGTGACAATCTATTGAGTTACTTCATTTTAATTTATTAATTAAATATTCTCATGAAGAGAAGTTTCATTTCAATTAGCTTCCTACTGGTGTAGTTCTCACAGACATAAGAGATATAATGAGGAATCAGGCAACCAGGCCCATAATCAATGGTGTCATTACTGGAATATAATACCACTAAGAGTTCAACATGTCTGTCAAAAATCTTCCTTAGATTTGTTAACTACTACTACTTCTTCTTTTTTTGTTGTTGTTGTTTGTTTTTTTGTTTTTTTCAAGACAGGGTTTCTCTGTGTAGCCCTGGCTGTCCTGGAACTCACTCTGTAGACTAGGCTGGCCTCAAACTCAGAAATCCTCCTGCCTCTGCCTCCCAAGTGCTGGGATTAAAGGCGTGTGCCACCACCGTCCGGCTGTTATAACCTAAAGTCTGTGGCATTCCAACAATGAGGTTATTGGTTTTTCTCCTTTGTACACAATAAACATGCTGACACATATATATTTGCAAACTGGGAAAAGTTCTTCAACCTCCCTTGCTGGACTCATATATTTAAAAGACAAAGAACAAGCAAACAAAAAAATCATTAAAATCATGTGATCCAGGCCCTTTTTCCATAGACTGACAGAGAAGTTCCATATCTAAATTACATGTATCGGCAAAAGCTGACTGGCATGCAGTTCTACCCATCATTTTGAACACTGACACACTTACCATCACTTACAAAATCGGTGAAAATGCTCAGCAAGCCACACATACTTTTCCAGATGGAGGAGCTGGAATCATTCCACAGGTCACTCTGAGGCCCTTGTACTTTCTGTACTAATGTCATGGTAACCCTAACACCTACCAGCAAATCATTCATCAACTGTGTTTGAACAATATGATTTCCAGGAAATTTTCTACAAAAAAGAAAAGAGAGGATTTCAGAAGAAAATTTAAATATAATTGTCACCACCCTTGTTCCCCACCCTAAACCCAGCATGGTCCTGTACCCGTCTATTTGGGATTAAAGCAGACATGTCTCTATCCCATTTGCATAAGCATTCCAGTTACACAGCTACTAAGTAAACTTCTGATACTCTTACCACACTAACCTTACTTACTCCCTATTTCAGGAATGCTGAAAAGAAGAAGTGAAGACGTAACGAGACAAGTACAGACGTGAACACACTGTCTGCACACTCCTTTCCCACCTGCCTTCAACACGCTCTCCTAGACTCTGTCTTCAGACATATGACTAGATAGTTCTCTTCTCCCTAAACTACTTACCTGCGTGTCTATGTCTCTCCTGCCTCTCATACCTCATCTCCTTCTCTCTGGCGTGAAGGACCAATCTGAAGCTTCAGGTACACTAAACAGATCCTCTGACAGTGAGATATAGTCCCAGCCTGCCTACTCTATGGCCAAGTTCCCCAAGACTCAGTTCTTAGTTCTCAGTTCTCTAATTCATACTTGACTCCAAACCCATGCTACCTCATAGGATCTCTATCTCTAAAAATACTGAGATCACGCTTGCCCCCCAGCCCCTCTATCCCATCTGTAAGGAAACCTTGTTCTGTCTTCAAAATAGATCTAGACTCACACCATGCCCATGGCAGTATCTGATCCGGACGATTCTCATGCCTCCTTTGGGTTACAATCACTTTCAACTGGTCTCCCATCCTTTAACCTTGTCCCTCTTGGGCTACTTTCAATAGGGGAGAACAGATACTATTAAAACTCAAGCTAGGGAAAAACAGTTTGTAACTGCCTCAAAACAAATAAAATAAGCAAAAGACCCAGCTATTACACTCTTAGGTATATAATTCTAGGAACTAAAAGCAGAGCCAAGTATGAGAGGCACACAGGAGCTAAAGTAGGAGAACTGCCACAAGTCTGAGACCGACCAGCATAAACGACAGTTGACTTTCAAGTCAGCTGAGGCAACAGAGTTAGAAGCTACTTCAAAAAACAAATAAATAAGGGAGAAAAAAAAGAAAAGAAATAAAACAGAAACTAAAACTTGTGTACACATCAATGTTTAAAGCTGCATTATACAGCAGCCAGAAGGTAGAAAAAGCCAAAACGTCAGCAGATGAATAGACAAGAGTGTGTCATATATATACAGTGTAGTTGGCTATAAAAAGGAATAAAATCCTGCTACATATTACTACATAAATAGGTCTTGAAAACATCCCAAGTGAAGGCAGCCTGACCTGAAAGGACAAGCAGGCTGAGCATGACGGTACAGAGCAGAGCATGACGGTATAAAGCATGATAATACAGAGCATGATGGTACAGAGCATGACAGTACAGAACATAACGGTACAGAGCATGATGATACAGAGCAGAGCATGACGGTATAAACCATGACAATACAGAGCATGACAATACAGAGTATGATGGTACAGAGCATGATGATACAGAGCATGACGGTACAGAGCAGAGCATGATGGTATAAACCATGACGGTACAGAGCATGTGACAACACAGAGCATGATGGTATAAAGTATGACGGCACAGAGCAGAGCACGACGGTATAGAGCATGACAGTAGAACATGATGGTGCAGAGCATGATGGCATACACCTGCAATCTCAGCACTCAGGAGGCTAAAGCAAGAAAATCATGAATTCAGTGCCCACCTGGACTATACAGTGAGACTGTATCTTAATGACCCAAATATATAAAATAATGAATATGAATATATGGATAAACATATAATGAATATTCATAAATTATATGATTTCATTTATATGAAGTATCAAAGATGAACAAATTCAAAGAGACAGAAAATAGGGTGGAAGTTACCAGGGTTTGTGTCATCTCAAGACAGTGAATTTTGGGGGGTGGGAGGGCATACATTGACTTAGAAGCACCTATAAAATAGCCAAGTCAAAATATCTAGGAACCAAGTGACTATTGAGTCTACTAAGGAAGAGGAGAGCTAACTGGATATCCCAAATATTATGTAGACAGTGGCTGACACCAAGAAGTAGATAACGTAAAGCAACAGGAACAAGATAAAGTGTAGGATTAGACTGAGGTCCATCAGATGAAGCAAGAATCTAAAAAGGAGAGAAAGGAGCAGAAAACCTCAGGTTAAAGTGGGCATACAGCTATTACTTCTACTCCACTACAGAACTTCTCTAAACCAGCCAGCAGTCAGGGTTTAAAAGACAAACAGGCATAAACAGATGCATAAGGAACATGGTCATAACATCAATATTTTAGAAGATGCAAAGCATATGAATGACTGGCAACAGACTTAACAGAAGAAGGAAAGATAAAAATCAAGTCAGAGAATAAACTGGAGGTAACCAGAGTTACAACTGCAAAACGCTTACAAACCATAGACCTTTAATGCTGGCTTGATGTGGAGATAAACAGGCGCAGACAATGGAAAGAATGAGGACTCTAAACCAACCTCTAAGCCAGCAGACAACTGATTCTCCTGTGGAGAAGGGTAAGCAATTGTCAATTCAAGTGCAGCCTGAGCTCTCCAGTAAGAAACAAACCTAACAATCCAGCAAGTGTCTGTCAGGAAAACAATGCACATAGATAAAGCAGCTATGCCATAATGCAGAAAGGAGAACTAGGTAAATGTGTGCACCAAAGGTGGTTATCAAAAGCCAAGGTCTCTCTCACAATTAGAATATTAAAGCAAAGATTGGATGATGCTGTTGCCACAGATCTAGAGCCTCCCGGGAGCCATCCACTAGACTAGGTTGGAAACCCTGCAGTCAACCCACCCAAGTGCACAGATCTGCATCAATTATTAATGACCTGTTCCTGAAAAGGAGTGCCCGCTCAGCCAAGGATCACTAGACTTCTAAGGAAAGTTTCTTGTCAGACAAACACAACAAATGGGGAAGGGGAGAACAAAAACTCAGAAAAACAACAGACTATGTAAAACTAAGAAAACTTTTAAAAAAAGAAGATAACTATTATACTATTATTAATGTCTTCAGAGAGATAACAGGAAATTTTACTCATAAAATATCTCACAATCAAAGGTAGGAGACATGACTTTTCTCTTTCTCATTTATTCTCATAATAATGTATTGATCTTTAAAAATGAATTATCATTTGAACACAGTGGTACATACCTGTAATCCAGCACCTAAGAGGCTGTGGCAGGAATATTACAAGTTTGAGGCTAGCCTGGTTTACATAGTGAGATCTTATCTTAAAAAAAAATCAACTAAAATTTAGAATATATATATATACATATTCTAAATTTCATATAAATCTATATGTATAAATTTATATATAAAATATATTATATGTAAATATATATAAACTTATATATATTCAAAACATTAAATAATCAATCCAAATGTGGGAAACAGCACATTCTGAAACCTTCAAGAAAGCTTCCTTTGTACAAACAATTCCAAATATGCACACAGATACGTGCACAAGCATGCAAACATGCAGCACTTGCCTGTTTTCTTCCAGGATTTCAATTAAACTCTTCTGCAGAAAACGAAGCACTGAAACAGAGAGATGACAATGACAACCTGAGAATCAGCTTTGGTGCGGGAACATTTTAAACCATCTACCACAAATGATGTCATGGAGAAGCAGAAACTTCAGGAGCCTGGTCTACTTTAGCTATGTGGAGTACTCTAGTATTGCCAAGAAATTTAAAGGAGTCAGTTCTAAAATGACTCAGAGAAACTGTTACTCCCCAGAGCAAAAGAAAATATCAAGACTTACCATCTTTAAGTAGATAAACAACACTTGCTCTACCTGCAGGTGAAAAAATAACAATGCTAAGGAGTTTTTGCCAAAATGAACATTTAAAAACAGTAATGTAATCACAGATGTTACCTAGGAAAAGGCACTGAGGAAGTGCTGGCTTACCCAGGTTAAAGTTCTCCATGCAGGAAGATATGTTATCGATTACTTTTCTATAAGAATATAAGTCAGCAGTATCTAATTCTTCTTGAAGACGAAGAATAAAACTGTATGTAGCCTGAGTTACAAAAGACTCAGGTAGGCCATTGAGTGAGCTGCATAAAAGAACCAAAGGATGCAAAACCTTACATCACTGGGTTAAGTGTGGAGGGTGAGAACCATACAAATGTTAAATACTGAACCACACCTGCAAAATACAGTCACAAAATTTCACAATTATTGTGACCTCACATGGTTAATATGACCTCACACAGTTATTATGACTTCAGCTCTTATACCCTCACATGGTTAATATGACCTCACACAGTTATTATGACTTCAGTTCTTACACCCTCACATGGTTATTATGACCTCAGTTATTATAACCTCACAGTATAACCTCACAGTTATTATAACCTCAGTTATTATGACCTCACATAGTATGACCTCACAGTTATGACCTCACAGTTATTATGACCTCACATACTTACTATGACCTCACACAGTTATTATGACCTCACATTTATTTTGACCTCACACCACCACCAGTGAAATTCCCTGGCCTACCACTTCTCACCTGTTTCCCTGGCTCCATTTTGCTATTTCTGACCCCCAGGCTGTTCTCAATGCAGTAGCCAAAGCAACAGTACTAAAGCACCATGCAGTCACCATTAGAATGGCTTTACCACATGGTACAGGCTTTTCTATCTTCCCCTTAGAATGTAAGATTCAAAAAGAAAAATTAAACCTGTTTTATTCATTTAATCCCAGTTCCTAGCAATGTGCTTAAAGCACAGTTAAATGTTCAGCAAGAATTTTCTTAATATAAAAACTAAACTAATGTCAAATTTAGTCCAATTAAATTAAAACAAAGAAGCATTTTGTATTTGAAAAGTTCACTGTTTTTCCAGAAGAAATAAATCTAAAAGCTGGAATGTTCTGAAAAAGAAAACTCAGTAGAAAAGTAACTCATGAAAGAGTGGGATTGGTTCAAAACATATACACAAGTCTAAAATAGTCAAACCCACGTTTATATAAAATACATAATGGCAACACATATTGCAAAGATGAAGAGAACTACATGAGCCAGCAGTCTGGGATACAGAGGTCCTATGTCAAACAGAAAACTAAACTGAATCCCTATCTTACCGAATACTCAAAACCAATTCTAGATAGATTTTTAAACTGAGCAAAATAAGTAAGACAAACAAACAATCTAGAATTAAAGGAAGCATAAGAAAACAAGGTACAAAGTTTAGAAATCTATGTAATGAGAAGTATCAGTAGAGTCACAGTCTTTAATTTCCATACAGGCAACATATCATGTACAAGGTGGAAAAATAAGAGAATGCATTTGGCACAATGAAAATACAAGTAATAATTTAAAAGATAATCAAACTCCACACCTTATAAAATGTTCACCCGTGAGTTGGGGATGGGGTGCAGTGGGAGCGATCCTAACATACAGGACCCCCCAGGGAAAAACCCCGTACCAAGAAAAGGTCAACACTAATCATCTAGGGAAAGTAAGGGATAATAAAATAGTATTTCTCACCTTTAGATTTTAAAATTATAAAGACTAGTATCATCCAGTGCCGGAGAGACACAAAGAAATTACCTGTGTCACCCACAGATGTGGAAGTACAATAAACAGCATAGGAAAAGTAGATAACAACATCTACAAAATAGGCCTTGTGGTCAAGAAATCCCACTCTAGAAATACTGACAAATGATTACACAAACTTTGTATATGATAAAGAATATCACTATAGCATTGCCAGAATAATAAAATCTAAACACCAGATATTCATCGGTGACAAGGACATTAAATGAACCGAATTCTATGTATAATGATACACATGTAGATACAGCCAAAAGGTGGAGCATGTACACGGACATAAATGCAGGCACAAGACTCACACACAAAATAAAAACAGGTGAATATTTTTTTAAAGAGGGCTCTCCTGATATGGAAATTCCTCCCTGTTTGTCTGTCTGTTTCCTGAGGGGAGCACATGGGTACCACAGCATCCATATGGAAATAAGGTAACTTACAGAAGTTGTTTCTCTCTTTCTATCCGTAGGTTCCAGACATCTAACTCAGGCCATCAGACTTGACAGGAAGTACCCAGATCCATACAGCCATCTAACTAACCCTCCAAAATATACTTTAGTAAAAAAAAAAATATATGAACTGCAGAGTATTATGTAGAATATAATCATGTTTATATAAATATTTTAAAACTAAACGTAGTACACACATGGTAAACTCAAAGAAAAGGATTTAAAAACCAAAAACCAAAACTACAGTGGTAACCCTTTCCTAAAGAGAGTGAAACAAAGCAGAAATAGTAGATTCCAGCCTTACTTGCTTTGTATACTTCTATATTACTTAAATATTTTATATCACATATATAATCCTGTTAGAATATATGGGAACAGAGAAAAAGAGCAAGATGATAAACTTAAATACCCATATAAAAGAACTGTAGCCCACTGAATAAATGCACAGCTTTTTTTTTTTTAAATCCTATAACCTAAGGTTTTTGCTTTCTAAAGCCCCTCAGACAGACAGTATAGATGAACATGTAGCAATAGACAGACACATAGACACACAGTATAGATGAAATGTGTGGCAATACACTTTGGCTTAATTTTACCAAAACAGTGTATGGACTTTACTTGCTTTTTCTTTTCCTTTCTTCTTTTAAGCACTGAGAATGGAACCCAAGGCCTTCTACCTTCTAGGTAGGTATTCACACTACCATCAAGTGTGTCCCCAGTCCTGGCTATTTTTTGTAGCATTCGACTTATCTCCCTTCTTTTTCTTTACCTTGCCAAAACTTTCTTCAAGGGGTTCTTCAGAGTCAAGAAAAAATAAATGCCTGCTAAAATATCCAAACAACTTTGAATAGTAGGATCGCATATGTTGTTTTTATCAACATTTTCCAGGAAAGGCACAATCTATAATTTAAAAAAAAAAAAAGTAAGGTTTTTTTCTAATGTCAAATAGATCAAACTTACATGATTACAAATATTCTTTTAAGTCATTTGTCTTTTCTTTGAAGAGAAGGATAATAATAACCTTGAACTTTCAATTCTCCTACTTCTCCATCCTGAGTTGAGACTACAGGCATGTCTCACTATGTCTGATTTATGTGGTGCTAAGGATCAAACCCAGGGCCTTATACATGCAAGCACTCTGCCAACTAGGCTACATACCCATTCTGATTCCAAGATTTACAAACCTCTAACATAAACACCTCCCTCTTTACTTCCCAGACCACTTCCACTGAGAGTCACGTGCCTAATGGATGGCAGCACTGAAAATCTATAGCAGTAATATTTAACTAGTTTCAAAATAGGTATCCATGTATGGAAAAATCTAAATGCTGAAAGACAAGTAAGAACAATCTATACTTTAAATTAATTTCCAAATGTGTTTGCTAAAAAGCTATAAGGTTCAAAATTAATATAATGTTTTAAAAAATATCTTCACAAAAATTTCACACAGTTATCTCCTATTTACAGTCGCATGTCTGTAGAAGCAAGTTACTGTTTCTACTGGTGCTCTGAATAAAAGGACATTATACAATGAACAGAAAAAGAAAGACTACCATTTAGTGACAAATTAGCATTAAGTAACTGCAACCAAAACTGTCAGTTAATTTTTAAAATCTATACTAGCATGATAATATTCAAAAAACACCCTTGAACAAAATCTCAGTTTTACCTGTTTAAGGGAGTGGATTTGTAACACTCCATCTCTGAGCTGTACACAATGTAACAGCAAAGAAGCTAGATTTTTCCCTTCGGCATCAGCAAAAGCTAAGGAACACAAACAAAAATTTCAATAATGTAACTACATAGGGATTATAGTACCTTTCTTATACATTCTGCAAAATTGAGAAGGATAGAAATCATCAGCAGCAAGATGGGTGAGGAAGTAAGGCACTTGCCACCAAGCCTGACATTGAGTTTGACACACACACACACACACACACACCACACTCTGCCCCAGAACCCAAACAGTGGAGCAGAGAGCCAACTCCCAAAAGCTGTCTTCTGAGCTCTCCCCTGTGTCTGGGCAAGCACATGCCCACATGTACACACTGTCCTAGTCTGCATTCGATTGCTGTGAAACACCATGACCAAAAAAGACTGAGAAGGACAGAGTTTATTTAATCTCACAAGTCCCAAGTCACAGTCCACACATCACTAAAGGGAAGTCAGGACAGAAACTCAAGGCAGGGACCTGGAGACAGGAACCGAAGCAAAGACCATGGAAGCAACACTGCTTACTGGTTGCTCCATATGGTTTACTCCGTTTGGTTTTATTATGCAATGCTGGACCACCTATCCACTGTGGCACTGCCCACAACAAGCTGGGCCCTCTCACATCATTAATCAAGAAAATTCCCTCCTACCACACATATACACACAGACTTGCCCACAGACAAATTTGATGGAAGAATTGTCTCAACCAAGGTTCCTTCGTCCCAAATGACTCTAACTCCTGTCAAACTGACAAAAAAATTTGCCAGCACACACATATAAATAATAATAAAATAAAAATAGATCAAGGGCCTCTGATGCTGAAAGCACTTGCTGTTCTTGCAGAGAACCTAGGTTCAGCTCCTACATGGCAGCTCACTACACTCCATAACTACAGTTCCTGAGGATCTGATGCCCTCTTACGACCTCTGTGAGCTCGAGATGTGCACATACAGGGAGTATCTACATACATAATCTAAAGAAAATTATTTTTTAAAAAAAAGATAGATACAAACCAAAATAGCAAGTAGAACTCAGTCTAAAGACAAAAAAAAAAAATTCAACAAAACTAGTTTTTATCCAAAACTATATACAAAAAAAATACATGGAAAAATTAAACAAAAAGAATTAACACTATATTCTATAGGTTCCAGAGATTCAAACACTCTGCTTGTAAACCTGCAAATTTGTTCACTGGACAAATAAAATTTAAAAGTCACATACATCTCAAAGTTTCCAGATCCTGATGACAGATAGTCAGTACAGCAAACTGCATTTCTCTTTTCTTCTTCACACCCATCCTAAACAGGATGGACAGCAGATTCTGTAAGGAAGAAGAACTTAAGGCAGTGGTCCAGTGGAGGGTTTCTCCTGCAACACAGTGACATTAGGGCCACATAACTCTTGCTGAGGATGTTGTGCTGTGCACTATGGGTGCTTAGAGCCTCCCCAGCCTGCACCCCATTAGATGCCAGGAATATCTTACTGCCAGCAAATTAAGATGACCAATAGATGTCTCCCAACAATGCCACTACTGGAGGGCACAACTGCCCCAGGCTGAGTGAGAATCATCACTGAGCTAAGGAGGTCAGGTTTGCAAAACAAAACCTGTGGACTTTTTATTTGCTTGTTTGTTTGTTTAGGATTTTTACTACTGTTGCTTGGAATGGGATCTCACTCTGTTGTCCTTAAATTAGGTGCTGCTTTGAAGGAGAGATTTCTTTTGTCTCATTGAAGTATTGGAGAAATTCAACAAAAGCTTTGAGACAGATTCCAGCTTAAGTCAAAAGAAGACCTCTGTGGTCGAATGAGGCATGGGCTACCTTCAGACCTCCTAGGCAGAAAATGACTCAAAATATCTCACTTAAACTTCCGACATAGCTTCCTAACTGCCCCCACTTGCCTCTGAAGAATCCATTCTTGTCAGTCATCAAAGCAATCTTTTAAAAACACTAACAAAGTCTAACCATGCACTTGCTTAAAAACTTCCCAAAGGTTTCCCCTTGCACTAAATATAATTTATTAATTACTATATCCAAATGTGGGTGTTTGGCCTGAAAACAATTTGGCCCCAGCTTCCTCTGCCATTTATTTCAGATGAATCTGTTTTGCCATCTTAAGACCTAAGACTTCCAGATCTGACAAACAATGCTCTGCCCCATACATATGACAAGGTTTATTTTCTATTATCTGGGGTTTTGATTTAATACCACCCAAGAGCTTTCTGTAACATTACCTAAAATGTCATCATTCTGATTCATATACTACTGTGTTATTTCTTTCACAGTATGTATTACGACCTAAAGTTACACTAACTTACACACCTGTATATTGCCTGTTTTTCTTAGCAGTAAACTCCGTAAAGATTGCAATGAATTAACTGAACGGTTGTGTTCAGTATTTTAGTTCTCAACTCCTTAACCATTCAGGCACGCAGTAAATGCTCTATGAAAATTTGGTGAATTCTTAATTAACATTTGCTAGAGATATTATGGGAGGCTACCTGCTACCTAAAAGGACAGGCTACAGCGAAGTGACAGACTGCTCCAGAAACTAAGTAATTTATAGTTCATTTGGACAGCAGGTCAATACAGTAATGGCAAATGAGCAGTCAACCAAAAAAGAATGAACACAGCTAGACAGAGACAACAAGGGAAGGACTTGAAGTTCTGGGTTAAATTTAGGGAAATAATTTCCCAATCGAGCAGCCAGCGTACAAAGTACTGAGGAAGGAAACTGAGGGGACACTTCTGATTTTAAATGGCAAGTTAGCAGCAGTTAATTTGTTCCCGGAGTCCTAGGGACTACACAAAAATAGACTCGGTGTTTCTGCGCGTTCGAGGGATAAACCTGTGTCCTGGTGAACTGGGCCGAAAATCCCCCAGTCCAGCCTGATGTCTCTGCCCGTAGGGTAACACTTGCTGCTTCCCTCCCATCTACATCTTTCCAACTCCCACGTGGAGTTCGAACTGACAGAAAGACAGAGGAAAACGTGGTTAAAGGGCTGTCTCCATGGAGACCTCAGCGCCCGAAGCTACAGCCTGGCAACGCTGAAGGGCCACGGGTGGCACCCTCGGGGTGGCCTGCACGCTGCCCCGGCCGCGCTGTGGAGAGTAAGTCCCACGCGCCAGCGCGCCTGACAGACAGCACGCCCGCGAGCCAAACCTCGTGCCCGGGGACGTCTGCAAAGTGTCGCCGCCTCTGGACGAATCCCGGAAGCCCGTCAAGTGTACGGCGTCCCTGCAGCTTGTAACGTGGTGCGCAATCCACAACCGGTCCCGGCAAAGGGAGCCAGGTCGGATATCTGACAAGAAAATATCGCGAGAGTTGCCGAGTGAGCTCCTCCAATCAGAAGTAGGGACGTGCCGTAACGTCATCAAAGAGGGCGGTTGCGAAGGGATTTGGATAAACCGCGACTTCGCAATTCTTGATTAGCGGTACTGTGATGGGAGTGGTGGGAACTGCGCACCTCTCGCTTCCTTCTGGCTGGCAGGGCTGCAGCCTCCACACCTCTAGGCGTCAGGCCGACATGTCTGTCTCGACCCAGACTTTCTACACTCACTGTGCCCAACGCAGAGACAGGCAAAAACTGCCCTCGAGGACGATTGGGCCAGCTGAAGCCGCCAGCGACGACCTGAACTCCACTGTCCGAGCCTTGAAAGCAGCCTTAAAGGCTGTATCTTTTTCACAATTCACAAACTGCCTTGCAGTCCAGTGCTTTAAAAATGAGTAAGAACTGGAGACCTATCACCTCAGTAAGGAGCTGGGGACAAGGGACAAGATCACAGAACAGACAAGATTCTGAAAAGGCCAAGATACTGGCCCGGGCTCTGAGATGCATAGATGGGGAAAACAATGAAAAAATTAAGTTCATCGCTGAATGGCTTTAAGCCTAAAATTCTTTTCTTAATTTTATAGTACTGTGCTTTGTATTTCTTTGTAGTTCTGCCACATGTATCACTAAACAATAACTTGGTTGATTTTGTGTATATTATTCACATCTTTTAGCATTGCTTTTCAGGTCACCCACCTAAAACTGGGTGATGATAATTCTTTGACTCACTGTTGCCATAATATGCCATTCTCTACTGTGCTGCATTTGTGCTGGTATATAGGGACATTTGCTCTGGAGGAGTCCAGAAGGTGGGGGGTCGTGGGGCCGGGCATGCAGGTTTTAAGGAGGATGAACAGCAGGGAAGCCTGTGAATTGGAGCAGCCTGGGAGGTTAGGTTAGAGGAGGAAGTGAAAAGGCCAGGATACTAGTCTGTGCTTGGAAATGCCTAACTAGGACCTATGGGAAGGGACCAGAAGAGTTTGGAGGGTAGCATAGGTACATATCAACAGGAAGCAGATGTCTTATTTGTCAGAAGCAGGGCAAATAGGAGAAAGGCTCTTCCTGGCAGGCAGAAACCATTTCTCAAGTTCCTGAGGAATGCTGAAAATGTCAGTCAGCAATTCTACAGTGCAGCATGAGCTGAACCAAGACTGTCATTTTGGACTAAGTCAGTGGGCCTGCCCTTTTGGGGTCCCGAATAGTAGCAAACTACTGATAGTCTAGGGGCCCTGAAATGATACAGTCTAGGGGTTTGGGTTGGGTTAATTTTCTCTGCCAGCTAAAGAATTAAAAAGCAGGAAAAAATCTGGAGCACAACAGGTAGCAGAAAAGAAATCTCAAACAATAAACAATCACCAATTGAAGACAATCCCTACTCTCTGATTAAAAAATAAGTATGGGAATTCCTGAGGGTGGTTGGATACTGCTGGCCGTGGATAATGAGATTTACTGAGACAGTCAAGCCCCTCTATGCCAGCACACAAAGAGCCCAGCCCTTGGAATGGACTGAGACTGAACAGAGGGCCTTCAAAACCATGAAAGAGGCCCTGGTGTCTGCCCAAGCCCTGGCCCTCCTAGACATTACTAAACCATTCACTTGTACATGAACAGTGCCAGAGGCATTGTCTCGGGGCTCCTCATACAAACACTGGCAGCCTGGAAAAGTCTGGTGGTGAATCTGTACAAGAAGCTTGAGCTGGTCGCAGCTGGATGGTCAGTAGTTATGAGGGTCATTTCTGCCACCTTGCTGGTAATAAAAAAAAAAAAAAAAGCTGATGCATTAACTTTAGCACACAAACTGGCAGTCCCACATTCTGTTGAGACCCTCTTGGAGCTGGAGGATTGCTCAGCAGTTAAGAGCACTAACTGTTCTTACAAAGGTCCTGAGTTCAATTCCCAGCAACCACATGGTGGCTCACAATCATCTGTAATGGGGTCTGATGCCCTCTTCTGGTGTGTTTGAGGATAGCTACAGTGTACTCATATACAAGAAAGGAAGAAAGAGAAAAAGAAAGGAAGGAAGGAAGGAAGGAAGGAAGGAAGGAAGGAAGGAAGGAAGGAAAGAAGGAAGGAAGGAAGGAAGAAAGAAAGAGAAAGAAAGAAAGAGGAAGGAAGAAAGAAAGAAGACACTCTTGAAGGAAGCACCCAAGAGATGGATGTCTAACACCCAGGTGATCCAATACCAAGCCCTGCTTTGGATCAACCCTGCATTGGTTACACAAGACATCAGCCCTCAACTCTTCCAGTCTCCTGCCAAATGACAACTGCTCGGATCCTGCATGACTGTCTTGAGGTGACTGACCTGATCCAGTCTATCAAACCTGATCTGACTGGTGTACCATTGGCAACACTGGATGAGGCATTGTTCACAGATGGGAGCAGTTTCATCCAAGATAGAATATACAGGGGCAAAAGTGGTGACCTAAGATAGGACTGACTATCTGGGCACAATCTTTAAGCAGGGAGACCTTCATCTCAATGAGCTGAACTTTAGCTTCGCCTCAAGTGCACCACTGGGGAAGACAAAACTATCACTATATACACTGACAGCACATGTACTTTCGCCAAGGCCCATGTGATAGCTCTATATAGAGAAAGAGGATTGCTAACCTCAGCAGGAAGTAAATCAAAAATAGAAAAGAAATCTTAGCCCTATTGGAAGCCATCTGGTTACCCAAGAAGGTGGCCATTGTCCCCAGAGGCAACAGAGTGGCTTACTTGGCTGCCCCAAGAAGGAGCCTTAAAACCAGTAGGGATTTCAAGTCTTGATATCCCTGCCTGCATCCCACTTCCTGGACCACCTGGCGTGGGCGAGACAAGAACTGGCTACCCAGCATAAACAAGGATGGTGCATGGTGCAGGACAGACTGAGAAGACAAATGGCTTGGATCTCCACCAAGCCACCCACCTAAAGACCACAAAACTGGTGAACTTCTCAGACCCAGGTATTATGTTCCAAACTGGGAAGCCTGATTGAAGACACCGCTTTTAGATATGCCACCTGAGCTCAGGTAAATCCCAAAGGGGGAAGGAAGGTCCAACAAGAGATCCAGGCTTGAGGAAGTGGGCCCGGGGAGCACTGGAAATTTGACTTTCCTGAGATTGGGCCTACTGGTTTGGGAATAATTATTTGCTGCCATTTGTAGACACCTTCTCAGGATGGGTGGAGGCCAACACCACCCAAACAGACTGGTCCAATTGTTACTAAAAAAAAAAAACTTCTAGATTTGGACTGCTCCTAGCTTTGGAGTCTGTCAATGGCCTGGCCTTCCATGTCTCAAAAGTGTCTCAAAATCTTACAAAGGTATCAAATATTAATTGGAAATTACAGTGTGTATAGCCCACAGAGCTCATGTCAGGTAGAAAAGATGAATAGAACTCTTAAGGAGACTGACCAAGTTGATCCTGGAAAACTGACAAAACATTAGACCAACTTCCTCCCTATCCCCTGGGCAGGACCTGATGTGCTCTTTACTGGGAGGGGCTTCTTCCTTTTGAAGTTATGTTTGGGAGACACCTCCCAACCTCTCCAAACTCTGAGAGACTCCCCAAGCAGAAATGTTTGACCGATCACCCCTCTATCCAGTCCTTGAAGGTTTTATAGGAAGCTTGCAGAGCCATTGACTGAACTGTGAAGGAGTCCTGCCTCCTGCTTCCAAATCCACCTAGCAGTTCCAGCCAGGAGACTTGGTTTGGGTAAAGAGTTTCCCTGACTCAACCTTGGAACCTGTCCAGAAGGAATCCAATCCAGTTGTATTAGTTAGGGTTTTACTGCTTTGGACAGTAAAACCATGACCAATGCAAGTTTTATAAAGGACAACATTCAGTTGAGGCTAGCTTTATATGTTCAGAGGTTCAGTCCATTATCATCAAGGTGGGAGCATGGCAGTGTCCAGGTAGGCATGGTGCTGGCAGAGCTGAGAGTTCTGTATGTTCGTGAAGACTGCTAAGAAAATACTGACTTCCAGGCAGCTAGGATGAGAGTCTTAAAGCCCACACCCACAGTGACACATCTATTCCAACAAGGCCACACCTCCAATTAATGACACTCCCTGGGCCAAGCATATACAAACCATGACACTAGTCATCCTCACCACCCTAACTGCTATCACAGTAGCTGGTGTTGTCGCTTGAAAAAAGGTCACTGGGAATGATGACAGATGGACCATCACTTCAACCTCAAACCTATTAAAGATAAGACTGACCAAAGCTTACTAACCCAGGATACACAATCCCTGTTAGCCTAAAACCAGGATGTGGAACTCAGAAAACCTGGATGATAAACTGTTATCTGTTGGGTAGACCTCTGCTCTCCTGTGTCCCTTCCAGGGTAGAACAATATGAGTCTAGGGAATGGGGAGGAAGTCAGTAAATCAGGTTGTGGAGAAGACTGGCTAGAAAAAGGGGGTCAGGGAGTACAGTGTTTATGCCAAGGACATACAGTACCTCTGCCAAGGACAAGGTACCTACACCATGTCCTCCAATCACTTGGCTTGCTTGTACTAACTGGATCCTCCTCCAACTCACTGGAAAGTCATACTTCATTTCAGGTATATGTTATCCCCCCAGGTACATGACTATAATGGAGAAGAGGAGACAACTCATATTGGCCTTGACAAAATGTTAACAAAAGACAGATGGGTCCCAATCTGGTCCTGATGCTAGAAGGGGCAGGAATCATCAGTGAAACTACCATAGGCACCCAAGCCATAAGTGTTGGGGAACCAAAACTTTAAGGAACTGGGGTTCCAGATAGATTTAGACATAGATCATTTGGGGAATTCTGTTTCTAGGCTGGAGAGCCAAGTTGACTTCTTTACCGAGGTAGTCCTACAGAACTGAAGGAGGCTGGACCCTCTTTTTATAAAACAGGACCTTGCATAGCCTTAGGAGAAACTTGCTGTTTATATGCCAATCAATCAGGAATAATTAGAGAAAGCTGCCATGGTCAAAGAAAACCTCAAAGGGGGAAAAAAGGAGACATAAATCAGGTAAATTAGTATCAGTCTCTTGTTTACTTGGTCTCCATGGCTGACCACTTTACTATGAGCATTAGCCACACTATTGCTTCTTAGTCTGACAGGGCTAAAAGTTGAACCCCACATTCCCAACTGCATGGCCAACTACATCACAGAGAATAAACTCAGTTAAGCTACTGGTCCTTAGGACTGACTATGCCCTCTGGAACATAAGTCAATCATTTGACTCATTCCCATAGAACCAATGGGTCATGTGACAGGGCAAGACAGTGCAGAGAATTACCAAACTCTATCCTAGGAACCCAAGGTCAAGATGCCCCAACTAACGTAGCTTCTGCTAAACTGCTTATTTGTGCAAAGACCCCTGAAACTGCTGAGCAAGATGCCAGCACATGGTTTTCACCTTTTGGCTGTAGACACCTGAATGTAGTGCCAGCTGGCTAGAAAAAGACTTCCAATATACTGTAAAATGTGTCTAAGTGGGCTGCCTGAAACATACATGTATAACTGAAACAAAAATTTTCCTGAAATATTAATCAGGAGCTCTCTGAGACTTTTTTCTTAATTCTGATAAACATAATTTTTATAATTTTACTTCGTAGTATAAAGGATTGAACCTAGAGCCTCCTGCATTCCAAGCAAGTACTCTTCCACTGAGCTACATCCGCAGACCCTATGCCTTATATTTAGAAACAGTGTCTCATAGGATGTCTAGGTAACTTGTTGTCTTCCTCAAGTCTTCCAAACAGCTGCAATTGCAGGTCTGTACCACCAGTTTTGGCAAATGTGTATTTTAATGTAGTAGTTTAAATATATCACAGCACTTAAAAGGTGGAAGCAGAAGGACCAGGAGTTCAGGGTCAGCCTCAGCCTCATAAAGAGTTCAAGGCTCTCCTGGATTATGCAAGCCCCTTTTATGATTAATGCTGATGGTCAGCTTGACAGGACTTAGAATCAACTAAAAGACAAGGGCATTCCTATAGTAAAGGATTGTCTAGATTAGGTTAGCCTCTTGGCAGGGTGTTGGGATTGTCTAGATTAGGCTAATGAATGGAGTGGCCTCCCTTAGTGTGGGTAACACTATTCTGTGGTTCAGGGAAAAGTGAGCTGCTAGCACTCGTTGCTATTTGCTTCCTGACAACAGAGTCAGTTATGACCAGCTTCACCAAACTCACCGCTGTCTCTTCCCCACAGCGATGAACTGTGAGCGAAAAGAAACCTGTCTCGGGGTGTTTTATTATAGCAACAAGACAGGTAACTAATACAAACCTTGTCTCAAAAAAACCTTTTTGTTTGTTTGTTTGTTTGTTTGTTTGTTTGTTTTTTGAGATAGAGTTTCTCTGTATAGCCCTGGATGTCCTGGAACTCACTCTGTAGACCAGGCTGGCCTCAACTCAGAAATCTGCCTCCTCTGCCTCAAAAGTGCCGGGATTAAAGGCATGCAACACCACTGCCTAGCTCAAAAAAAAAAGCTGTTTAAGGGCTGAGCATGGGGATTCATGCTTTTAATCCTAGCACTCGTGAGATAGAGGCAAGTGAATTTCTCTGAGTTCAAAGCCAGCCTGGTCTACATAGTGGGTTCTACGACAGACAGGGCAATGTAGACAGACACTATAATCAATCAATCAAACAAACAAACAAACTATAAGGCCCAAAAAGTATTTAAGTATGTGTCAGTATGTATTGCTTCCAACCCACTATAATGAGTATATATCTTTCAATAGATCCCACCCATTTTATTTCTTACTAAATTACTTGAAACTATGAAACATTTTGATCCTTCTGCCAACACAATGGGAGGTACTGTTGTAGGAAAAAAAATAAATGGAACTGAGCTAAGATTGTGGTAGAGATTTGTTGCTGTTTTGAATAGACTGGACAAATAGGAATCACTGAGAAAAAAATTTACAAGAGAAAAGACCCCAGGGCAGGGAACGCATTGCATGCAGAGAGAGCAGGCAGTACCAGAGGCCTAGGGCAGGCACTTGCCTGTTGGAAGACCAGCAAGGAACTTTGCTGCCTGGAGCCAAGAGCACAGAATTAAGTTCTAGGAAATGAAATTAAGGAGTTCATATTATGTAAAGCCTTCAGATCATTGAGAGAACTTGGACTTTTTGTGTTAAATGAACTGGGGAGTCATTCTGGACAGAAAAGTAATGAGATCTAATTTACATTTTAGATGAATCACTGGAACTACCTGGTTTGGAAGAGGCCTTAGTAAATGCAAGAAAACCAGTAGAGAGGCTTTCTATGAACAAAGGAGTTCTAGCCTATGAACTAGGAAGACAAAATATTAGTGGTTCAACCTACTAGAGAGTGGGAAGAACAGACAGATGCCAAACAAAATTTAGTACTGCTAAAGGAGCTTTTCAAAGGATAGGATGGGGTGGGGTGGGAGTGGGGTAATGAGCTTAAAAAAACATTCTAAGGTTTCTGGCCTGAGCTATGAAAAGGTATTGAGTCTCTAGAGAGATAGGGGCAGAAGTTTGCTTGGAGCAGGTTTAAATAAAACTAGGAAAAGAAGAGGAACTGTCCAGACAAATCAGAGGTGAAATGTGCACATTGGACCAACTGTAGATTAAGAACATTTTGGAAGCAGGAAAAACAGGTCTGCAATGAACTCCTGTAGACTTTTTATTGTCCCCTAAACAATGCAGTATGACAACTATTAGCATAGCATTCATACTGGATCGGATAGGATATGTAATCTACAGGCGATTCAGACTGCATGGAAGAATGGACTCTGGCTATATTGAGATGCTGCCATTCTAGATACAGAGCACTTGAACATCCTCAGATTTTGACATTGTTTTGCAGGAGTCCTGAAATGAATGCCTTATAAATAGAGGAGTGACTCCCAGAGGAAGTGGGGTCCAAAAAAATGTTGGTTTTAAAGGTTGAAATCATAACTCATGTGGGGAAAATAGTCTTGTTTTGATGGGCACAAAGCTGCTTTTATAAGGTGTGACTGATTTAAAGTATTTGAATTTTTCAAAACATGGTAGCATGGATCTGAGCCATAAGCTTTTGTTTTTAGTTTTTATTTTTAAAAGAACTGAGACCAGAGAGATGGCTCAGTGGGCAAATGCGCTTGCTGCTAAGTCTAGTAACCTATATCGGTCTCACATGGTGAAAGCAGAGAACCAACTCCCAGAATCTATTCTCTTCTACATATGTTCTTGTGCATATGTGCACACAATAATAAAAAGTTAATAAAAAGGTAACTATTGTATTTCTAAAACTCTATTCCAGGAGAACTTTAAAGGATTTTACGAGTATTTATAATATTAAATAAAACCATGTATATCTAGATTACTTTTATGATTTTTATCCATTTCTACAGTGCCACTTAAGTTTGTTTTCATCTAAACTTTAATATGTAATACATGAGAATTGCTTCAAGTCTGAGGCTGGCCTGGTTTTACACAGTAAGTTCTTCTGGGCTATACAGAGCTACATAGCAAGACTCTGTCTCAATAGGAGGACAAAGAAGGGGAGGAAGGAGGAGCAGGAGAAGGAGGAGGAGAAAGAATGATGAAGAAGAAGAGGGGGAGGAGCAGAAGAAGGAGGAGAAAGAGGAAGAGAAGGAGGAGGAGGAGGAGCAAGAGGAGCAGGAGGAGAAGACAACGATGACCTGGGGGTTGCTTGAGGCCCTAGATTCCATCTTAGAAAATAAATTCCCTTTAGTTAGATAAAGGAGGATTTTTGTTGTTCTTTTTTAAAATAGTAGAATATTTCAGATACAATTAATTTTTGCATGCATAAGTCCATTTGAATAATGAAATTCAGCCTTTATAGACAAGAAAAGATTTTAATTGCCAGCACAATTGCTACCAGTAAAGCCGACTTTGAGAACCAGGACAACTGGCCAGCAAAGTTTCGTACAAATAATTATTTTCTTTACAGAAAGCATAATAAATCTTCTCAGTTTTGTAAATGTGACTTTTATTTCCTCAGACGAAGTGATGAGAGCCATACCCAAGCTATGCAAACACAGCTTGAGTCAAGCCCAGTGTTTCCTTCTCTGTTCTAACCATCCCTAGGCCTAGGCCTGGAAGCCTCTGTACAATCTAAACTTCCAAGCTGACTGATTCAGTCTGGCTTTTCTCAGTTTCTGACTGAATTGCTTCCCCTGGCCTCATAATAACTTTGGGAGTATGTTCTAATCTTCTGGCTCCTTTTCATTCTCTGGCTAGTTCTGTCTTGACCTGTGTCTAGCATTTTCTCTTTGCAACCTGTTTCTGTAAAACTGTCCCATTAAAACTGCCATACACACACCACACCACACTTTTTCTCTCTCGCTGCTCTTAAGTAGCCTCTCTTTTCTGTGCTAACGTGAGTTGGACATATCCTGTCTCTGACTCATTTTGTCGAATCTTTCTCCAGTTCATCACTTGGTCTGTCCTTCAGTTAGATGTCACTTTCGAATATGGCTGCTTCCTTCTACAAACTAGCTTTACCTTCATTGTTAGGGATTAAAGGTGTCTGCATTCTGGCAGTTCATATCTTTGGATATGATCCCTTGCCAGAACAACCATGTTGCTAGATTAAAGTGACAGTAACAGTGTCCAACGTGAAAGATCTCCTCAACACTCCTGAAGGTACTAACTACTATAAACTTCTCTCACTTGGGGAAAAGGCTCAAAATCACTTCTTGAATTAAACTCAAGGAAATATCCCTCTCCTTTTGTTGTTGTTGAGTTATTTCCTCAGAGCACTGTCACTTTGTTAATATATAGGATTTAGTTCTGCACGTTCATTAGGCCTCCTGCAAAGTTAGGAGTTTCCCAATACAGAGACCATCTTTAAGTCCCTGATGACTGAGCTGTGCCAACCATAACTAGCTTCATAAACATTATGCTGAAATAAAACAAGGCCAGCAAGTTCCCTCCAGTTTTAGTTCACAGAGATGCCTGCCTTCTTCACCACTGTGTGGCAGCAAAGCACAGAATTCTTGCCCTTTTAGTTAGATGTCAGCCAGCCTATGCAAGTTGAAGACACTGGTAGTTGTGAGAATTCCTTTCCTGACAAGATTAAACAACATCTGTTCCCTTCTCATAAGGTCCCAATGAAAAACGAAAGTCCCATTCCACCCAAGTTCAGCTTGGTGTGCTGGTTGTTGTTGTTTATCAACTTGACACAGGCCTAAGACATATCCAGGAAGAGGGAATCTTGGGAAAATACTTCCATAAGATGAGCCTGTGGGAAAGTCTGTAAGGCATTCTCTTCATTAATGATTGGTGTGGAAGACACCATCCCTGGGCAGGTGGTCTTGGATGGTACAAGAAAGGCCAAACAAACCAGGAGGAACAAACTACCTTGACATCCCTGTCTGTCACTGAAGGAAGTTGGGGCAGGAACTGAGGCAGAAGCCATAGAGAAGTGTGGGCTTCCTTCATTGATGGACTGTAATGTGAAAGTTCAGTCAAAATAAACTCCTTCTTTCTGGGGTCGCTTTTGGGTCATGGTGTTTGATCGCAGCAGTAGAATTCCTTAGAAGTGCAGGTGACCCCGAAGCTGTCACATTGGAAAGTCTTCATCCAGCATGGTTGATGGCTTTTCCATGGCTGCGTTGACACAACCCCTTTCAGGTGACTTCCCCTAACCAACATGCTGTAGTCTCTCCTAAGGCCCACAGTTAGGGCAGAGTTGCATGCACATGACTGGGAGGAGCAACTGGACTCTGAGGTGAGGATCCAGTGACCTGCCCTCCTCCTCCTCCTCTATGAGGGAATGTCAGCAGTCAACAGGCCAGACTGTGATGGACTCTTCTAAGCAGATACAGCAAATTATGCTATAGACAGCACCTACTTTACTTGGAGGCCCTCATTCCACAACACTGGGTTTAGGAAAATGAAATTATGTATGGCCTCACTGTCAGTGCTGTGTAGCTCTGTGTTGTGTGAATAAAAGATTCGTTTCTAGAGATAGGTTTCACTGTGCAGCCCAGTCTGGCCTAAAACTCTGGATCCTCCTCCTGCCTTCCATATGTTGAGATTATAGGCAGCTTATAATAACATGTTTTAATGTGAAATACAGCTTTGACACCATAAAGTGTATAAAACAAATACTTATTTAAAAAAAGACTTTTGTTTATTTACCTCCCACTCAAAAGTATGCAAGAGTAACTTGTCAACTCAGTTTAAATAGCAAGTGAATTGCCTGGCCTGATGGCACATTCCTTTAGTCCCCACACTTGGTGGGTAGAGGCAAGCAGATCTCTGAGTTCAAGGCCAGCCTGGTCTTGAGCAAGTTCTGGGACCACCAAAAGTGCACAGAAAAACCCTCTTGCAAAGAAAAGAGAAGAAAAGAAAAAAAGGAAAGAAATAGAAACAATATATGTATTATGAATAATCACTATAAAATAAAATTCATAAAAATTGCTTTTTAAAGTCATGAGCATAGTTATTTAGACTTTTTACTTAAGCAAATATTTAAGCCTCATAAGAAAACAGTAATAAGTAAAATAGAAATAATATAGCCTGAAATTATTAGAACATGAAATTTTATGTATAAGCCACTTACAAGTTCATAATATATGCATGCTGTGAATAAGATTTGAAAAGTACTATATGGGGAACAGTAGTTGATCAGACTGGTAACATCTTTAGTTAATTATTTTTCTTCTTAAGCTTTAGTTTTGTAATACTGGTTTAAAGAATATATCTTTGTTCTTTTCTAAAACGAACAAGACAAACAAAACACCCCACAGGGTTTCATGTAGCTCAGGCTGGCCCTAAAGTCACTGTGTAACTGAGGATGGTCTTGAATTCCTGCTCTTCCTGTCCCTGCCTCCTAAATGCTAGAATTTACCCATGTGCCACCATGCCTTCCTGAATGAACTTACCTTTTAAGACCTTTTTCAGGGGCCAGAGAGACAGCTTATTGGTTAAGAGTGCTTGCTCTCGCAGAGAACCAGAGTTTCCTCCCCTCACCCACATCAGGCAGCTCTGTAACCCACAAGATACACTGTGACCTCCTCTGACCTCCTGTGGCACTCTTGTACACTCAGCATACAAATGTGCACATGCATACACATGCACTAAGAAATAGGAATGATAATTTTTAAAAATTATGTACATTTTTTGTTTGTTAAGATCTCACCCCAGTTGGCCTAGAACTCGCTATGTAGACTAGGCCTCAAACTACCCAGGTACTGGGATTAAAGAAGTGCACCACTGCTTGCCAGCAAGTCTTGTTCATCTGTAATTGCTAACTGTATCATCTCGAGTTAACAACAGCAAAAAAATTAAGTCTTTTTTTTTACATTGTGTTATTGTCATTTTAAAGATAGGAATGGGTTATGAAACCATGTCCAGATTTAAAATGCATTGCCTTGAACCAGTGGGAAACATGGACTATCCATATGCAATCACAAGTCTCAGTCCTTCCTACAGAAGAGACTGGTACATACAGCTCCATTCGTGGGAGAGAGTTGTGCAAGATTCCTGAGTGCACTCAAACCCAGATTAACAGCACAGTGACTAATAAGAACAGACAGTAAGGCACAGCAATCTTTACCATCCAGCAGGGCTGAGGAAAGAGCCCACAAAACAGCTGTCTGGGGGCATTTGTAGAAAATGCGTGTGAGTGTTTGCCTGCACATGTCAGTGTACCACATGTGTGCCTGGTGCCCATGGGAGGAGAGAAGAGGCATCAGGTCCCCTAGAAATGGAGCTGTGGACACTTGAACCACAATGTGGTCCTCTGGGAAAGTGCCCAATGCTCCTAACTGCCGAGCCATCTCTCTGGCTCCTAAATGAGGCATTTTTAGGCATCAGCTAACATAGTTAATTAACACTTTTGATGTTTTAAGGCAAAATTCAATCCACCTCGTAGGACGTGGGGAGAGGCGGAAGCCTGAGTGTGTGGAGTTCTAAGTGAATGTGTATTGTTGACACGAGCCAGCCATGTGAAGGACCATAGCCCCAGAGCCACGGGAAGATGGAAATCTCCGCCCCCTACACACACACACACACACACACACACACGCATGATGAGGCTCAGAGGACCGGCAAAGCCTGCCTTTGGTGGTGTATAGATGTTGATAGTACGCACAGATAGTACACATATCTCCACCATAGCTTTCTCTTCCTGGATGTTTATGGCCTGAAGACTGCACCCCTCTAGAGACTGTCCCTACCCAGAATGGCTAAAACTGCCTCCATGTTCAGTTGTTTGCATTAACCCCAGCTCCCCGTTCAGCTGTATAGAATAAATATGCTGAGGTTCTTGGAGAAGCCTCAGCACCCAAGAACAGAGAGCCCAGGTCAGCCAGTCCCAGTTTGCATTTGTGTGCCTGTCCTTTCTTCACCACCTTGTCAGCCTCGGCAGTCCCATCCCTGGAGCTGTACTGGGCATGGAAGACTGTCCTGGAAGGAAGTTTGCAAAGTAGGACCATTTTACTTTAAATTCAAATATTTTACAAAAATCCTGTCTTTCTGAGCAACTGAGTGCTGTACTGAGTGGCTCCTGACACTGTCCCTGTGGCAATATTAAGTTAATGTTGTCAAATTAATTTCAAAGCTCACACTGACATCTGCCCACTTTGGCTGGATTTGGCTTGGACTGAATGGGACTCTGCATGCCAAAACAAACAGGACTTTGAGCCAGGGGATCCCAGGGAAAGATGGAGCTGACAGAGAGTGACAATAACAACTGGGCACTCATTGGGCCCCATCCTACCCACTAGACTTGTCATCTTAGTCCTCGTACAGATCTCTTGGCCATTTACCATTCCATTTTACAAATCAGAAAAAGATTTGCCTAGGTATGATTGAATAATTTAAAAGAATACCCTAGCACACTTGTAGGGCCAGTACTAGGGGGGTAGAGGCACATGGCTTTCTGGGGTTCACTGGCCAGAATTCCAGGCTAATAAGAGACCTTGTCTCAAAACACAAGGTGGATGGTGCTGGGGGAGGGAGGGAAGAATATCCAAGGTTGTTCTTTGGTTTCCACACACATATGCACATGCACACACATACATGCACACATACACACACACAAAACACCTTAGCATGAAATTTAGTACTGAGTGTGCAAATTCTGCAAAGCCATGGACAGTGGCTGACATATTTGGGAGTAAAACAGAAAGGTTAGGAAGGAATTCAAGACCATACTCAAGTAGAGTGAGTTCAAGGTAACCAGAGCTATATGGGACCCCATCTCCAGTAAGTAAACAAGACAATAAAATAAGTGCAATGGGCTGGTAAGACAGCTGGGTGTGTACACGATGGCTGGGTAGGTACAGGGCAGCTGGGTCGGCATGTCATGGCTCGGTAGATCTTGTCAACCTGAGTAAAATCTCTAGGACCCACATGGTAGAAGGAAAGAATTGACTTCTGAAAGTTGTTCTCTAACTTATACACACACACACACGCACACGCACATGCACATGCACACACACACACCCCTTTGTTGGCATATTGGTGGGAGAATTAAATGAGATTGTACGTGAAAAACCCTCCCACAGTTTCTGAAACACAGTAGTCTCATTCTCCTTTGACCCTAGGCTAAATAGTATAACCCTAAAGGTCATCATACGGTAATCCCAAAACCTAGGACTGTCGTATCCAATGCTGTTAAAGAATAAAAGTCAGGGTGGGCTGGAGGGTTGGCTCAGTGCTGAAGAGCCCTTGTTGAAAAGGACTGGGGTTTGCTTTCCAGCACCCATATGGAGGATCAGCACCCACCACCTCCTTGGTCACCAGTCACACATATGGTACACAGACATACATGCAGGCAAAATACTCATACATATAAAATAGTAAGAATAAATCAAAAATATTAAAAATATAAAAATATAAAAATAAACAAGAAAAGGAAACTCCCTGCATCCTATGCTACTTTGATAATTAAGACCTATTTCATGCTTTGGCTTACCAGAACAATGAATGCATGTTGTTCTAAGCCATTAACAGGGTGGTATTTGCTACAGCATCAGTACACTACTCATACATTCAAGTTTAAAAACTCTAGGGTGAGAGCATGCCAACAGACTTCCCACTCCATTTGCCTCAGTTCTCAAGTGAGACTGACTCCCAGTTCTCACCTGGCTGTCCGCCCTCAGCCCACTTCCCTGCCTCACATACTCCATGTGGAACGAGACACAACTCGAGCAATACTGCACAGAGCAAGTACACTGGCTTTGCTGAGGCTAGCCCCTACCCTTGGCCAGCCATGGGTGTGGGAATAGGGGCATTCAGACAGTGTAGTCTGAAAAGCTCATTCAAGTGCAGTTAACAATCCATCACCTCACAGCACGCACAAGCAAAAAGGAACCAAGATGAGGATTCCTGGGAGAAATAAAATGTGCTGTGTGATCCAGCATGGAGGGGACCTTTGTGATGTTCTGAGAGTAGCCACAAACTTGGAAGGGGCTCACAGAGGAGGAATCAGTGCTGGGCCCTGGGTCTGCCTTAGGCTGAAGAATATATTATTGGGACCTTCTTAGAGACTCCTGGGAGACTCAGAGAGACACTCAGAGAGACTCAGAGAGCCCCAGCCATGTGCTGAG
The DNA here is from genome assembly GCF_004785775.1 of Grammomys surdaster. Classification (NCBI taxonomy): domain Eukaryota; kingdom Metazoa; phylum Chordata; class Mammalia; order Rodentia; family Muridae; genus Grammomys; species Grammomys surdaster. The sequence continues at coordinate 9,451,826 of NW_021604607.1, read as the reverse complement.
AGGGAGTACAGCCAAGCACCTCATTGCAGACCCACAAAGCCCTGGAATTCTCATCTGGTTGACAGATGAAGATACAGGTTAAAGGTGTGCAAGGATCCTGATGCTCGGGCAAGGGCTCTTGCTAGTGTATTCCATACGCTTCTCTTTTTCTAAATACAAACACGGCTGTTTGTAGCACCCACACTTCCCCATGAAGCGAAGCAAAGGCGTAATTACAAGGGCTTGGGAATTAATGGTACTAAATGGGTAATTTGGGTTTCATGTTAAATCCCGGAATGGATGACCTAAGGTCAGAAAGATTGGCTTTCCAAGTGTCACCTCTGCCATCTGGTGGTCAAATGACAATATAACCACAACAACCAGGCATTGATACTGTCATAATGTAAGCCATCCATGACCTTGGGGTCAGGTGAATGGATTGAGTGTGAGATCTGACTTGTAAGGCCTGAGATGACAAAATAAAATGTTAAATATACAAATAAAGGTTAAATGTTTTCCACAGTATTTCAGCTCTGTGTGAGAACCGTGGAAGAGCCCATCTATTCATTTCTTCAGCAAATATTTATTAAACACTGTCTAAGTTGGTTTCCCTGGAAACAGACCTCAGGCAGAAACATGCATGAGAGAGGGTGGATAGAGACTACTCTTGAGAGCAACCCTTGTAAAGGTTTGAGAGAAAAAGAGCTGGCTGGAAAGAGTTGAACCGAGACGAACTTGCAACAGAGGCCTGGGCCAATCCTGCTGTGAGCTGTGGAGCCTTGATGTTTCTGGATCCAGTAGCCATTAGACTAGTCCTGAGCTACTGCCTGAAGGGGAAGGAGCTCCTTGATCCTAGCAGTAGAGCCGCACTGCAACATCCACTGTGGACATCTATGCTCGTCAGAACCCTAACCTTAACCCTAACCAGGTCTAGAGATTCAGAGTAGGATGATAAAATATCTCTTCCTCTAAAGGTATCCAGAAGCACAGAGAACAGAAAGAAATACACAGGGTTTTTAAAAAATAAAATAAAAACAAACAAAAAACAAAGATGGTCAGAAAGTGTATTCCATGAGACTTAGTAACAAAGAAAAATCTTTGCTTTTCAATGCAACTGTACAGAATCTTGAGCATAGGTAGGGGAACCTGAGCGCCTCTCTGCTTATATAAACAGTGAAGAAAAGACCCTCCCAGAAATACCCCTACAGAGGTTTAATCAAAACACTGGCGCTTGGCTCCCATGTTCATCTGTAAAAGAGCCTGGCTCCCTTGTTTCCTTTGGCTGTACCCAGGCAGACATGATGGAGCATTGCCTGTATCCTAGAGCTCCAGGTTGTGCACTGTTGGAAAGGAAGGCTGCCAGCAGGCAGGTGTTTTCCTGAGGAAAGGCTGTGCTGATGAATTGTTTTCACCGTAGGTAGTGCTTTGGTAACTCTAGGCAGGCTGGCTCCTCGCATCTGTGTAAGTGGATCCTGAGAAGTTTGCAGCTCTCTGCTCCGAACTACTTGGCGTTTCCTGACTTGACTGATGGTCTCAGCCATTCCTTCATCTACTTCTCTTTGTTCTTCCTCTTCTGCAATGATGTAAACTTTAATTCATCTCAAAGAAAAGCAATTCTCTCAAGGAAAAGATTCTTGCCTGTTGTCACCAACATGACAGTGAACTCTGTAATTTTAGATATAAGCTTAAGTATTTGAAATGGACAAATCTATTTCTGCAAGACAATTTTTAGAAAATCCTTTTGGAACTTAAGCCAATATATATATATACAATATATAGTTTTATATATTTCTTAGGGCTGGTTGTGGGCCATGACTTTAATCCGAGCACTCAGGAAGCAGAGGCAAGTAGATCTCTTTGAGTTACAAGACAGCCTGATCTAAATAGCAAGTTCTAGGCCAGCAAAGGTATGTAGTGAGACCCTATCTCAAAAAACTAAAAAACTAACAACAAAAGCATTTTCCCCCTAGTTTATCTGTAGGCACCATCCTCTAAAGTAGGAGACGTGGACTAGCCTGAGGTCTTGGCCTGGCAGAGGAACCAGATAACGCCCTGAAGTCCCTGTCTTCAGAGCTTGTTGTCTGGATCTCCTGTCTGAGGGCCTCTTTCTTTTTGCCTCTCCCTAGCCAGTGTTTCCTGCCAAATTCTCTGTACTACCTGAGCTATAAGCAAGAGAAAATTCTGGAAGGCCTTTTTCCTCTATTACCTTCTGGCTGATGAGTCAGCAAGTTTTAGACCGCTCTATGTTTGCTATTGCTGTCTAATTTGTGGCACTGAAAATTTCCTCCCCGCGGGATCTTTGTAGCCTCAGTACTTTCTACATTTCTTTCTTTTTTTTTTAAATTGAAAATAGATTTTTTTTTTACAATATATTCTAATTATGGTTCCCTTCCCCCTACTCTTCCCGTGAGCTACATCCCAGCCTGAGAACATGTGTTTCTGACAAGGATGTACAGCAATGTCAAAGCTTGGGCACAGTGAGAACTGCTACTGGAGAACCATCCTCATGCCAGTGTCCTGCCATACTAGGGATTGTGAAAAATACAGGACACTTCTTTGCTTAAAACTCTTTCATGGATCCAGGCTTGGTAGCACAGGCCTTTAATTCCAGCACCCGGAGGCAGAGGCAGGCAGATTGCTGAGTTCAAAGCCAGCCTGGTTTACAGGGTGAGCTCCAGGATTGCCAGAGAAATTCTGTCTCGAAAAAGCAAAAACAAAACAAACAAAAACCTACAGGCTCTTGAATAGATCCCCAAGGTGACGGCAGCGTGCCAGTGCTTCTTGACTGCCTTTCCAGCCTCATCTATATGACCACGTAATACAAAAGAAACTTGAGGCTGACTGACTCCTCCAGGGTTTGAGACTGATCATCTGGCACTGCCTTGAGAAATCTTTTTTTAATTTAGATATATTAATTGTCCATAGAATGAGTTTTATTATGGCACTTGCATATACATATAATATGCATATACATATAATGTATTTATTTTTATTTTATGTGAATGAATTTTTGTTTTTGTTTTTTGTTTTTTTTTGTTTTTGTTTTTTTTCCCCCTGCATGTGTGTCTGCTCTTCCAGAAGATTCAGATTAGATTCCTAGCACCCACGTTGTAGCTCACAATAACTGCAATTCTGGGAGATCAATGCCTGTTCTAGCCTCTGCAGGCAATGTACACACAGACGTATGTGCAGGTAAAAGACCCAAATACTTAAAATAAAAATAAATATCTTTTAAAAAGTTAAAAATATGTAGGTAAAATTTAAAAAAAAAATATTGAGATAGAGTCGCACTGTGTTGTTGCCTGGGCTCACGTCAAACTTCTGAGCTTCCTTTTGCCTTAAGTGCCAGAGTAGCTGCATTACGAGCCCCGCCCATCACTGAGCCACTCTCCCTACTCTAATTCTATCATAATCTCTGTTATGTTGAAAAGTTTCAATAAATCAGTTAAATTTGTTACTTTAAAAAAAAAACAGCTGAAGAAACACTCTTTATTATGAAAGAATAACACCAAGCTTCAAAGCATGGGGCTACAATGTGAAGTCGTTTAAAATTGGTTCGGATAGTTGGCTCCTGATGTCATGGAAATGGATTGGAAACATGAAAATCAGAGGACAGAGTGGGCTGCAGCCTGCCGTGGAAACTATTAGACATCTTACAGGATGAAGTAAGCCCAAATTCTGGAATAAAAATATTGCCCGTCAAATGTAAAGGAGGCCGCATGGCAGCAGCTTCGGACCCCGGTCTCCCGGAAAGAAAAGTATTCCTACCATATTCAGTACACTCATTTCTGTTATACATATTGGACACTTTTCCATACTTTAAATACGTTCCATACTTTAAAAAATACATTCTTGGGGACAGGGAGACAGCTCAGTGGGTAAAATTACTAGCAAGCAAATGGACAGGATGAGGATCTGAGTGAAATACCAGCACCAGTATTAAAAGATGGTTGTGGCTACGTGTGCAGCTATAGCCCAGCTATATGGGAGCCCAGCACTAATGGGAAGACAAGACAGGCAGAGATAGGAGGATTGCTGGGGTTCCCAGGCTGCCAGCCTAGCTCCAGTGGTAGAGTGTGATAGAACAGGCCTCCAAGCACACACAGGCATGCTTGTCACTCTTCGTCCTGCTGTGCTTACACACACACACACACACACACACACGCACATGCACACATTTTTTTAAATAAGATAAAATATACACATTATAAAACCTTTTAGATTTTTATTTTATGTGTATGAGTGTGTTGTCCGTGTGCATATATGTGTACACACAGGCCAGAGGAAGGCATTAGGTCCCCTGGATCTGAAGTTATGGATGATAGTGAACCACCATGTGAGTGCTGGGAACCAATCTCAGGTCCTCTGCAAGAACAGCAAGTGCTCTTAACCACTGAGCCATCTCTACAGCCCCTACACTTTCTTGTTAGAGACTAGGATATGACCTACTCATTTATGATCATGCCTGTATGTTTATATTTATGGAAAAAAGACCATGACAGATAGAGAGATCATGCTGCAAGGAAGGACTCATCATTCTGGCCTTTTTGGATGCTGTGATCAGATTTCTCCAGCTATCACTCCCATCAGGGGCTCTCTAAACTGTTGCCATGACCAACACACAGCCATCCTGAGAAACCTATATCCAACTGCTGATCCTGGGGAGAGGTATGACTCCTTCGGGTCACTATGGGGCAACACTGACTGTGTATATATTTTAAGAGTAACCAGCCACATGGCAGAATGTAGGTTAAAATAAATGGGTTATTCTAAGTTATGATCTAGTCTGAGAAAAGACTAGCTATATGGCCAAGGTCTTATTTCTGGGAGCATGGGTCTGGGAGGTAGAATTGGATCCTACTTCTACAGCCAGGGCTATGCAGAGAAACCCTGTCATGAAATAACAGAAACAAAAACAGCTCCCTGAAACATTGACTGAAGCTTCACAGAGCACAGAACACAGTTTTCTTGCTGGTCCTATGTCCTCCATGAGTGCCCTGCATTATGCCAGTCCCATATCAGCTTCTGATATCACAGATGTGAGCAGAGACACTTATTAGTAAATTTATAAAAAGAGGCTCCTTTGTGGTTCTTTCCTGCTCTACTCAGCGGAAGTTAGAATACAGATGGATAACAGCTACACTTCCCTCTAGAACTAGGCACATAGCTACAGTAGTTTTACTTTGCAGATGGATGATGCTATTATTCTTTTTAATTTTAAGAGAGGATCTCACCATGTAGACCTGGCTAGCCTGGAACTTGATATGTAGACCAAGTTGGCCTTGAACTCACAGAGATCCACTTGCCTCTGCCTCCCAAGTATAGTAATAAAGTCATATGTAATTCTCTTATTTCTTTCTTGGTACAGGAAAAATCTGGGCATCTTCCGGTCTTCTTTGGGTAATAGAATCACAAAATTCCATTCAAATGCAGTATGAATAGAATAGTCTTGGCTGACAACTTGAAGAGATTAAGAATCACCTAGGAAACAAATCTCTGGGTGTGTCTGTGAGTGTTTCTGAAGAGGTTTAACTGTGGTGATAACTGTGATTGATCTTGAATGGAGGACAATCCACCCCATCTGCTAGGGTTCTACACTGAGAGCTGAGTCATGGAGTGAGGCACCAATATTGTCCCTTTTCCTGAAAGTGGATGTGATCTGGCTGAGCCCCTTGATTCCGGCTAGCACAGCTACAGAGCCTGCTCCTCCATCCATTCTCCCCCATGAAGGACTGTCCTCCCAAACTATGAACCAAATAAACCCTTTCTTCCTTGACTTACATTTGCCAGGCATTTTGTCATATCAGTGTCTAAATGGAGCGACCTAACAATTCATCCATTCATTCAACAAACATTGAGTGAGTGCCTATTTGGAGTCTTGTTGTCTAAAGAAACAACGCATGGGAGAGATGTCTTCATTTCCTACTGAATTCCATCTACTGTTGAAGGAAAACAGTACAAGGAGGGGCAATAATTAAAAAGCACACATCTATCTTTCTACCTTTGTTTGTTTGTTTGTTTGTTTGTTTATGGTTTGTTGAGGAAGTATCTCTTGAGGCTCAAAATGGTCTCAAACTTGCTATTTGGGAGAGGCTAGCCTTGGACTCAGGATCCTGCTGCCTCTATCCCCCATGTGCTGGAATTACAGGTGTGCATTAGCATGTCCTGGTTTTGAATATGTATATTTCAATATGGAAAAGTATCAAAGCTGTTTGGGTGACATCATTAATTGTGTATGCTTAGCTGTTACATAAGGAAAGAGGCTACAGTGAAGGAACAAGGAAGAAAGTGTGCCTTCTGGCTTTTGATAATCCAGAGAAGCCACCCTTCACAAGGCTTTCAGGATACAGATGAAAATAAGTGACCCACCAGCTGACACCCCCACCATTCCCAACAGAGCGAACAACTAGCCCAGAGACCAAACTGGACACTGATACAGAAACCAAGCCAAAAGCAAATCAGCAGGTCTGGGGAGACATGAGCTTTTACGTCTTGATGCTCTGACTTTCTATAGATGATTCTCTTTGTGAAATATTCTCTACTCTTTCACTTTTTACCCAGGTTAACTTCTGGTTTTCCTGTCTTTGTTGAGACACTGCTTCCTCCAGGAAATTCCCATTTGTACAAGTCTGAGCTTGCTGAGTCTGACGGGGCTGGGGGCTGTTTCATGCTCTGGTAGTTTCTCTGCCTGTCACAGCACCGATCACACCAGATTTTAGTTGATAATTTACTTGTCCGTGTTTTCCCCTGACTCAATACTAACCAGCTTAAAGGAAGGACTTAGTCACTGCTGAACACCAGTTGTCAGCATGGTGCTTAAAGAAAGCAGGGACCTCAGGCTCTAACTCAAAGGTGGAGTATTTGTCTAGCATGTGTGAGGTCCTACCATGGGCAAAGAGACACTGTTACTGAATGTAGCAGGTATGGTGTGTGGAATGAATAGATGAATATTTTCAAATGCAGTGAGAGTTTAGAGAACAGGCATCTTGAATCCTGCTGATCCAGTATTATTGTGTGGTCTCCATTTTGAGGTACCAAGAATAACAGGAAGGAAATGGAAGACAAAAATCTTATGAAGGTTGAGTTTGTAGCTCATTTCGTAGAATGTTTGTCCAGCATCCATGAGGCTCTGGTTTTTGGCCACATAAACTAGATATAGTGACACACAGCTTGAATTTTAACACACATGGGAGATGGAGGCAGAAGGATCAGACGATCAAGGCTTTCCTTTTTAAATAGTGAGTTTGAGAACAGCCTGGGCTACATGACTCTCTCTCTCTCTCTCTCTCTCTCTCTCTCTCTCTCTCTCTCTCTCACACACACACACACACACACACACACACACACACACACTTACTTTACATTCTAATAGAAAAAGAGTAATGATAGACAAAGTCCTGACGTGAAGGAGGAGGAGACATTTTAACCACACAGTGAAATCGGGGAAAACCTTACTCAGAATGCTATATTCAAAGGGAGGGATGGACTCACTCTTAATTACTAGGTAAATACAATATTGGTAGCATTTCCTTACCATGGGCTGGAGAGATGGCTCGGCATTTAAGAGTCCTAGTTGCTCTTCCATAGGACCATAACTCAGTCTCCAGCACCCACATGACAGCTCATAACTTCTTGTAATGCTGGTTTTGGGGGTTTCTGTCAGATGCCCTCTCTGGCATCTTCAGACAAGGCCTGCACATGCTGCACACACAGACACTCAGGCACGCATACACATAAACATAAAATAATTAAATAAATTAACAATCTTTAAAAACAGCTCCACCAATGTGGGTCAACACTGCTAGTCACATCTGCATCACTATGGGTAAATACCCTACAAACAACTGAAGGAAAGAAATATTTATTTAGGCTCATGGTTTCAGAGATTTTAGTCCATCATGGCTGCTTCCATTGCCTTTGGACTCATGGTGAGGCCCAACATTACAGCAACAGAAATATGTGGAGAAGCTTGTTCATCTTAGGGTGAGTAGGATGTAAGAGAGAGAAAGAGGTATGTATGCTGTCATAGGCACACCTCCAGTGACCTATTCCCCCTCTTTCCTAGTTATCAGAACCTCCCAAAACTAGCTCACTAGCCGAAGACCAAGCTGTCCACATATGAACCGCAAGGGACATTTTGAATTTGAACATAGTACATGTCATGGCTGTTCTGGGTGATGTCATGGAGAGATTTTTGCTAAGTGTTGTTATTTTGGATGTGTTTTTAGATCTAGCAAATCATCACAGGATGTACAAATTGACTGTGCAGTTTATAAAGCATCCCATAATAGTCAAAACACTTCCTTGTTTCTAGAGCATTTTTTAAATCATTGACTAATACAACTAAGATCTATTAGTACAGATATCGGTTGTTAACCAGCAGGGCTGAGCAAGAACCATTAATGCGGATATCTGACAAGATTAGATATCAGGCTGAAGACTCGGCTCAGTGGTAGAGTACTTTGCTTACCATGTACTCCTGGAGTTCAAGCACTAGTGTCAGTGCAAGCTCAAGGATGAATTCAAGGCTGTGGTAGCATGGCCTGCTTGGTGAATTTTATTTGGGGATGGGGAATTTGTGTGTTTGTTTGTTTGTTTGTTTGTTTTCTTAAGTATGAGTTCTGAGAAAATTAAATTAAGAATCCTTAAGGTCTTAGAAGGTCTGCAAGGAATGGAGATTTCTGACAGGAGGTCATGAAGAACTCTTCTTTTTCAAAGCAGGGACAGTGAGTGGCTATGCCAACAGCATTTTGTAAAGGTTGGGTGACGTGCTGCAAGCTGATCCATGGAAAAGTAGAGAACTGATCTCTTCCACACAAATTCCTTCCCAAGAGCCACACAGAAGCTGGTACAGTACGAGTGGACCTCTAGAAGTGGGAGCTAAGCACACTTCTTTTTAGAAACATTATTCACCCTTGTGTATTTTATTACAGTGAAGAAAAATGAACAAATATACCACACGAGTGCATTGCTACCACTAGTGTTCATTAAGACTTCCTATAAATTAAAAGGGATTGTGAGTTTGGGAATGTAATTCACCGGTAAGCACTCACCTGGAATGCATGAGGCCCTGTGTTTGATCTTCAGTACTGCAAAAACAGATTTAAAATAATCCTGAAAAAGCATTTGAGTAGACAGTTAATACATCAGACTTTCATATTTATAAATGTGAATTAATTGTTTTAACTTGAAAAGTATACAACCACATGGCTGAAGATGGCTCAGTAGCTAAGAGCACTGGTTGCTCTTCTAGAAGACCCAGGTTCAATTCCCAGCACCCACAGAGCCGCTCACAACTAGCTGTAACTCCAGTTCTAAGGGATATGATGCCTTCTTCTGGCCTCCTTGGGCGCCAAGCATGTACAAGTGCATGAGCATGCGTGTAGGTAAGATACTCATACCTATAAAATAAAATAACATTTTTAAAGTATACAATCATGGAATCGTATTTGTAATAATAGATTTTACCTGAGTATAAATCTTGTCTTTATTGTCCATCTTATTTTTATATTCTAAGTTTAGGATGTTGGGGATTGGTTCTAATGCTTTGATTTACTTGGGAATCTGAATGTCCAAACACTGAAGATCCTTGTTCCCAATTGGTTTTTTATTGCTAAATAAAGATGCCAGCAGCTAATGGTTGGGCAAAGGGACCTTGAGATTTGTGTGGGCTAGGAACAAAGAGAGAGAGAGAAGAATCACCAGGTTTCAGAGGGAGATGGATCAGATTTAGAGCTGCAGAAGGAAAATCATCTGAAATGTAGGTGAGAAGGAATGCGGCCCCCAGAAGGGCTGCCCAGGAGCGTCTTGAGCATCAAAGACTAGAGAGCTGCCCAGAAGGACAGGGCAGCGAAGGTAGATCATTTAGAGGTTGCTGAGTCAGGAGTCATGGAGGGAAATCTATGATAGCTGGGGAGGATTTGAGCTGCCCAGCCTTTGAGCTAGCCAAAGCATTTCAAAAATAAGCTAATGTGTGTGTGTCTTTTAATCACAGACCAAAAGAGTTCCTGGGTGAGTGTGTGGAAGCGTGCAACACGCCAGTTACACAAAGTGGTGTAGCTAAACTCAATACTACATAGGAAACAAACAAACAAAAACAAAACTCCTTATATGTGTTTTGAATTTGTTAACCTCCAGAGAATTTTAGACAAATCTAATTACTACCTCCCTGTTTCTGTATTGTTCCTTCTGCTGTTTTCCTTTTCTCTTGGCTATGTGGGTTACTGTGAGTCCAAAGCCTGTGCATGCTGAGCAGACACTCCACCTTTGAGCTACACTCACCCTTAATTATCATATTTAACAAAGGAAATCAACTTTCCTTTGCTCCAGACACAAAATATTTTTTTTAGGAAATTGAAGATCAAAAGTTGCTAATGACATATAACTAACAAATTTGAGGAGGCAGAAATATCCTAATATTACACCAATGAATAACTAGGCAATATTCTAAATGTATTTGCATATTTAGTAAGTCTTGTAGATTTAAGCAACAGAAATAAATTAAATGTATGCTTAGTATCAGTGTTCTGTATTTCTTCTTTGCATCCAAGCATTAGCTAATTGCTTAATCATTCATCTGAATATTCTACTTTAGCAAGACATAAATCCTTATAATTTGTAACATGGTACAGAATTCATGAAGTTGAACCATTTTAAGCAGATGTCTCTTATCTTGTTTAGCTGAAGACAGTTTTAGATACATCACTGTGGACTTAAAGCAAGCTTTAGAAACACTGGGGATTTATTGAACTCATAAAATCAATGTAAAAAATACTGAATCATAAGGGATTTGACCCTGACCTTGAACAAGCTAAAGAACTATGCTCACATTACTTTTATGTAACAAAGTAATTTTAAAGACATGCAATCAGGACCAAAAAAAAAATCTTTTATCTTAGAATGAGAGCCCCTCTTTCCTCTTATCACTAGCTCTTAGATGGACTATTATGCAAATCTACTTTTTAGTGTCAACAAGAAGAAGCACAGCGTAATAACTGTTTTCTTCTTTCAGATACTTTGACTGCTTATCTGGCCTGTGTTCTTAGAGGGAGCTTGCAACTAAATACTTTGTAAAAAGCAATTAATCTTTAAAGTTCTGTGAGAGAAAAAAAACAAGAAGCAAAAGAAAAGAAAAAATGTGAGGTATTCAGGTTCAAAAATTATAAAATCATTTTTGAAAAAGGCTAATTATGTTCCCTTTGCGAGAGGAGGAAAGGGTTTTAGAAATAGAAAAATAAATACTCCACACACACACACACAAAAGAACACGACACGCGGTTGGTTTCGACATCACTTGAGTCCCTGACAATTTTATCAAGCCATACAATTACAATGTCAGCTCTTATTAATCTCCAAGTACAAAAAACAGAGCAGGCCTTATTTCTGAGGTTAAACAAAAGTTTTCACTCTTTCAGACAAGCAAGACAACAATGTCCTCATGAGAGTTTCTTCGTTCTTTTGTTCTGATCCACTTCCTGAATGAACAATCTTGTTCATGTCAAAATTTCTCCAAACGGTAATAGCATTTCAAATTCTTCCTGAAAAAAAAATTGTGCCATTTGAAATACTAAGGGTATATGTTATCACACACGGAAACTACAGCTATGAAGGAGGCAGGTGTTAGCCTGGAGTGGACACAGCTGTAAGAAACATACGAGACCCAAATGGCTTGTGAGGTACTTGGCTTGGTGTCTTGGGAGTCTGGCCCAAGACCAACTGTTGCTGACCCAAAGATGGATAAAATCTACCAGTTCAGTGCAGCTGGAATGAAACAGAGCATTTCTTGGGAAAACACAGACAAAGGCTGAGGATGAGCCCTTATAAGGGCTTTTAAAGTAACCCACAGAGACATTTATTCAAACTCCAAACACAGATTCTCTCCCTACCAAATCTTGCTCTTATAAATAAATACTTACAATGCTGGTTGGTCAGGTACAGTGCAAGAGAGCTAGAAAGCAAATTTACCAAATAATAAGATCATTTGTTAGTTTTATGCTGCTACAGCAAGATCCCAAGAGAAATGATTTAGAAGCAAGCATTTTATTTTGGCTCATGGTTTCACCTCTATGGTCCTGAGGGGAAGCCAACTATCATGCAATAGAATAGGAAAAGAATAGAAGAAGAAAACCCCTCACCTCATGGTGGTAGAGTGGGAAGAGGACAGAGAGAAAATGAGACTCTAAGGATAAAACATGAAGGTATACTCCCATGGCCCACTCTTTCCAACCAGGCCCCACCTTCTACTAGCCCATTCAGCTATAATCTCATCAATGAACTGATCCATTGAGGATAACATCTTCAGACCCAATCATCTCTCAAAAGTACCACAGGCTGGACCCAAGGCATCCACACATGAGGATGGGGTGAGGATGGCAGGCTTCATATCCAAACTACGAGACACACAAGTCTGGTTCCATAAAGGAAGTAAGCTCTCTTCCAACATGGGCAGTGTACATCTGCACTTAGGAGGCTCCTGGGAGGCTGACACTAGGCGAAGCACAGGGGTTTGAAACCAGCCTAGGCTACAAAATGACATGATGTCTCGAAGAAGGAGGAGAAGGAGGGAAGGAGTAAGAAGACAAAGAGGAGGAAGAGGAGGAGGAGGAAACTCCTAAGGAACCACATTCCTGTGAGAACGAAATAAACCTAACCCTGAAGAGTTTCAGTGAAGTTGACTGGAATTCAATTCAGCATCTGCATATGGGGACACAAAAGGTCTCAGATGTGTATACCATGATCCAAAACTATAAAGTCTCAAACAGACTTTGTTAAATTTTTATTTATTTTTAAAATTGCATTTATTCTCTCTCCTCTTTCTCTCTTTCTGTCTCTCTTTCCCTCTCCCTTTGCCTTCCTCCCTGTCTCCATCTGTCTCTCTGTCTCTATGTGTTTGTGTCTGTCTGTCTGTCTGTCTGTCTCTGTCTGTCTGTCTGTCTGTCTGTCTCTGTCTGTTTGTCTGTCTGTCTGTCTCTGTGTATGTGTGTGTGTGCATGCGTGTGTGTGTGCTTGCTAGCTCCAAATGTGACCATGTAACCTGGAGTGACTACAGAAACCAGGAAAGTAAAGAGGGACCCTGGGGTGGGGAAAGAGGAAAGAGAGGGGCAATTTGAAAGTAGAAATGGGAAACTGGGGGCTTTACTTAGAGAGGGGTAAGGAAATTAATATGAAGAAAGAATGAAAAATAACAGTAAGAATGTCTGAAAAAGTCATAAGGAATCAAAATATTATCTACCTACCTAAAATTGCATGCAATACATATAAGTCAGTGTGTGCATTTGCATATATAGTTTAAATGAAAACCTCCCATCTGGATGGACAGTGCTCTTCCCAAACAAAACCTCAACACAAGGCATTGGAAGCTTCCTTTTGAGTTGTTGCTCAGAGTTGTCCAGGAGACTCCCAAAACAGGCTGTTGCCTTAAGTTGCCTCCCAGAGATGAAGGTAAGCCCCTATTGCTGAGACGCCAGGCACTTTGCACACAGGACCCAGGGGATCTGAACTAGGTCTGACCTGAAAGCCTCATCCCTGAGGACTAGCTTTCGTGGTCTCAGAAGGCAACAAGCAAGCTTCCAAGAGCTGGAAGTGTCCAATAGTCATACCCAGGTATGACACCTATGGATTTAAAAATGGCAAGCGGAGCACAATAGTCCCAAGGGTGTGACACTGGCACAATACCCTGGCTATAACCACTAGCTCTCTAATTTAACTTGAGGCCTCTTCAACAAGAGAGAAATCATGCTTGGTACTGGAAACAACCAACTTCCACGAGCTAATGCAGTCAAAGATCTTAAAGGAGAGCTACCACTGTCAGTTTATTAAACCAGAATAATTCCTAACTACATTCTAAATACTTGTCCTTACACCTGAAAATAAGAGCTCCCACCGAAGAAGTTCCTTGCATCAGAGGTCATTACAGAAATCAGACTGATGAAAATATAGAGGCTGTGTGGCCTTGTGCCCAGCTGATACAACACAACCCCCTGCACCAAACATGCAGGGACCACAGCAGAAGACAAGGGAGAAAGAATGTAAAATTCAGAGGGATAGAGAGTCGGCTGTGAGATTTTTGACTACTAGAAATGTTTGAAAAGTTATACACATGAAGTCTAATTAACTCAGCTTCTTAAACAAGACCTGAACAAGGATAACACCAATAAACGATGTAACAGGAGGGGAGTGGGGGGAGGATGATTCTTTCGGCCTCAGACAAAGAACTAAGACACCCAAGAAATACTGAGAGCACAAGAAATAGGCTTCCCCAGGGAAGACTCCTCAGATTTGCTAAAACCAAGTGGTCAGCCTTGACCATCTTATGCATACAACTTCATAACAACTGAGCAGGTGTGTTTATATGGTTAGGAATATACATGTGTGTGTGTGTGTGTGCGTGTGTGTGTGTGTGTGTGTGTGTGTGTAAAACAACAAAGAAACAAAGCCCATGAATTTGAGAAAAAACAAAGAGTTTACAAGAGCATGATTGGGTAGAAGAAAGGAAAGAGGAAACAATGTAATTATATTTTAGTTTTTGAAATGTATGTCTATTCCTCGTATGTTTTCTTTGTTTATTAACTGGTTTTTAGAGAGAGTCTTCGAAAAGATTTTCACCCGCAGCTTGGACAGATCACAGCAGACCAAATGGTTCCACAAGGGGAGGTTTATTAAGAGAGAGCGAAGAGATAGAGGAGGCTGGCCATGACCACGTGGAGAGAGGGGGAAGGGAGAGGGAACAGCGAACCTGCAGGCCAAGGGACCAAGAGAGAGGAGCAAGAGAGAGAGGAGGGGCAAGTAGCCCCTTTCATAGTGGGCAGGCCTACCTGGCTATTGCCAGGTAACTGTGGGGAGGAGCATACCTGGCTATAGCCAGATAACTGTGGAGGTGGAGTTTAGATAGAATACTAACAGTCTTTCTGTGTAGCCCCGCCTGTCCTGGAACCCATTGGTAGAGCAGGCTGACTAAGAACTCAGAAATCAGCCTGCCTTTGCCTCCTGAGCACTGCGACTAAAGGCGTGCGCCGCCATCGCTTGGCTAAATGTGTACTTTTTTTTTTTTTTTTTTTTAAAGTAAAGCTGGGCTGTGGTGGTACACACATTTAATCAGCAATCAGGATTCAGAGGCAAATGGATCTCTATGAGTTTAAGGCTAGCCTTCTCTACAAAGTGAGTTCAAGGATAGTAAGGCTACACAGAGAAATTCTGACTCGAAAAACCAAAATAAATAAATAAAGAAAGAAAGAAAGAAAGAAAGAAAGAGAGAGAGAAAGAAAGAAAGAAAATTTTAAAAAACCTCTCAAAAAAACAAGTAGAGTTAGTCAGGCACTATAACATGACCCTGGAATCCCAGCCAGTAGGGAAGTTAAGGCAGGAGTTTAAGATTAGCGTGGATAACATAACATTTTCTGTCTCAAAAAACAAACAAACAAACAAACAAACAAACAAACAAAAAACAAGACAAAAAAGAATGCATAGCTAGTTCTCTGGTTAGATACTACAGGACATATTACTGGAAAGGACAGAAGACTGGAGGATTGACAAAATGGGGCCTGATCAAGAGGCAGTAGTCAAGCTGGTAGCCAGGAAAGGTGGGACATCTCAGGCATTGTTTTGTGACTTGTATTGTGCTTGTCAAAATTGTGAGATGTTTTCATTTGTTTTGTTGTGTAGGTTTTGGTTTCATTTTATCTAACAAACATAGCAATCTTGCCTGTCTTGTTGTTTTGTAAGATGGTTACCGTCCAGCAGGCCACTCAGGACTGCCTGTGATACCTTGTACCCTCTCCTTAACACCCTGACTGAACTGTAGTGTCAGACTCACATAGAGATCTTAAAATATGTTTTTCTTTGAAAATTTCCCACACATATATAATGTATTTTTATCATATACACAAATGGTTCTCCACCTGTGGATCGTGATCTTCTCAGGGGTCACATATTAGATATCCTGCATACCTGATGTTTACATTGCTATTTATAACAGTAGCAACATTGCAGTTATGAAGTAGTAATGAAATAATTTTATTGTTATGGGTCATCACAAACACAAGGAACTATATGAAGGGGTCATATAGCACTAGGAAGGCTGACAAAGGCTGATACACACCTTCCCTGCTCCCTTCAGTTCTTCCTGGACTGTCCCAGTACATTCGTCCCCCAGTGTCACACCACCTCTTCCTCCTCCTCTTCTTCCTCTTCTTCCTCCCCCTGCTCTTCCTTCTCCCCCTTCGCTTCCCCCTCCTTCTCCCTCTCCTCTTTCCCCTTCCTCCTCCTCATCTTCTTCCTCCTCCTCCCTCTCCTCCTACCCCCTCATCTTCCCCTCTTCCTCCTCCTTTTCCTCTCCCCCCTCCCTCCCTCTTCCTTTTCTTCCTCCTCTCCCTCCTCCCTACCCTCTTCCTCTCTTCCTCTTCCCTTTCCTCCTCTTCCCCTTCCCTCTCCTCCTTCTCCTCCTCCCTCTTCTCCTCCTCCTCCTCCTCTTCCTCCTCCTCCTTCCTGTAACCCAATTCATGCTGTCAATATGTGAATAAATGTTTGGAAATTTACTGGTGTGTGGGCAAGCTGCCAGGGATCACATTCCCAAGGGAAAATGACTCTCAGGAGCTCCAAAACCTATACCATCTCATCTAAGTGAAGACCTCCGCAGAGGGGAGACCCTCACTCAAGTCTCAGAAAATCGAGACCACCCAGTAATCTGCTCGAGACACCGTGTACCGGAGCAAAAGCGAGGTTTATTCGGGCATGTGACAGCTAGCTGCCGGTCAATTCGTATGCCCACGCAGGAGCTGAATTGACCCCGACAACCAGTTTGAGAGGGGTTTTTAAAGGGAAAAACCACAAACCAAGGAATGGGGAGGGGGACGAGGGGTTGTTAAGGTGGCATAACATAAAAATAGCGGAACATTCCAAAGGAACCCAACCTACGTTAGTCAGGGTGAAAACTCTCTGTATGCTAATCTTTCTCAAGAATGTGGTCCTGCCCTGTCACTGTGGCCTTGCCCTGTCACTGCGGTTACCAGCTTGGTTCTGAGATTGGTTCCCAGCTTGGTTCCCAGCTTGGTTCCACCTAGCTCACCTGCATTCTTTCCTTTCTCTTTGCGGTTGGCCAGTTCCAGTAATGGTGACTGGTCTTTCCACATTCCTAACTTGCTTCATGGCTCAGTTTCTCAAAAAATTTTCCATGTCCTTATAAAGAAAGCCTAAAGAATATTTTATATGTCTAAAAAGGATTCTATATACCCAGTATCTATAATTTTTCACTCTACATCAGGAGCAGAGCCTTGTGAGTCCCTCTTCCATTCATGAAGTTTTGACTGGCTTGATCTTAGTCTACTTCCTTTTCCAAGATGTTTCCTGAACCTTTCATGGGTAGACTTGTTACAGACATTTAGAGTTGATCAGTCACTTATTCTTGGTACTGTTGTGGGGCTGGAGGAGCCATAGAGAGAAGGCCTAGAGAAGAGTGGTATCAGGAAGTGTCCAAACGCCAGCATCTGGTCATGAATTCAGCAGGAGTAGGATTGCCCAACCCCAGGCTTGCGTGTCCCAGTGTACATAGACCTGTGCCCCCACCTTTGTCCCACTGAAGGAGATCCACATAGCCCAGTAGTCAGGTTAGACTTCTTCATCCCCCATAAGGCCAAGTCCAGCAAGCACCTGGGATTCCCTCTTATGCAAATGAGGCGTCCCCTGCCCATGGGTTCAGAGCAAAGACTTACACTCTCCCTGATAGTCCCTACTCACCCTTCAAAGGTTTAAATAGTCTTTGTTCCTCCCAGTTAAACCAGCTGCTCAATCAAGCTTTCTCCCATTAAGTCTGTTTCTGGTTGAGCTCACTCACGGCCTGCTGTTTCCATCAACCCCAGCCTGTGTTCCAGCCTCGGTTTCCCTCTCAACCCGAGCAGAGGAAGGAATGTACCAGACATGACTCTCCGCATTAACCTCTGCCCAACTGCTTCTCTGACCAAGGCTGAGGGCAGCACATCTATGTGATTAAACAAAAATACTGAGAAGGCAGTGTGACAGGGAGGCCATTTAGCAAAACACCACCAGCAAGTTCCTTCTCCCCTCCCCCATCATTATCAGATTTCCAGAGCTGTCTTTGTCTTTTTAATTGAAGATGCTCAGGCCAAAAGAAGCTACTTCTGCAACTAAGAACAAAGGGCAGCCCTGAATTCTAAGCAGTAGCTGGAGGTTGAATAGATAGAAGTCAAGTTCACAGCCATCTGGGTGAGTCTGGGTCGGCTTGGGCTATATGAGGCTTCAAGAAGAGCTGGAGGGTTCTGTTAGGTTTGGTTTTGGTTTTGGTTTTGCCTGCACTGGCAGCACACACTATGATCCCACTTGTCCTGTGGAGGAGGAGGATTTGGAGTTTAAAATAGAATTCTTTCCTCTAACAGGTGTGTCTATCCTTTTGACAGAGCAACATAACATTTTCATCTACAAGGTTCATAGTCAAGGACTACACTACAGAATTGCAGAAAGCTGTACAAACTCCTATTGTATTTTAAGTAAGTTTGCAGTTTTGTGTTATGCCCTAGTCATAGCTATCATGTGGTGAAATGTGGCCTGCTGGCTATAGACCAGATGAACCTGCCAGTTTCCAATCCAGTTAGACTTAGAACCAAAATGAATGATCTTCTATTTAAATTAAGGTTTTTCTTTTCAATAACATTGATACAAAAGACAAATAAGTGCTTCTTAACATGATAACCTAACAGTAGATTTACAACAGAAATGCTAAATATATTAGTGTAAAACCCTATGGTAGACAATTAACAAGCCATTAAAATGTTTTCAAATAATACTTCAAGACAAGGAAAATACTTACAATAATGTGCAAAAGCAAGACAAATATGTCAATTTAGCCTAATTTCATATTAAGAGAAAACATAATGTATTTGTAAAGAAAAAGACTTAGAGGCTAAGACACAGCTTAGTCAGTAATGTGCTTACTATGTAACCACAAGGACCTAGGTTCTGACCCTAGACATCCACATAAAATAGTGGGATGTGTGGGTACACATGCCTCAGCTCCGGAAATGGGAAGGCAGAGGCAGGGCAGGACTAGAGTTTGTTAGCCAGCCAATCTAGCCAAATTGGTAAGCTCCAGGGATACAGCCTCAAAAGACAGGGTAGAGAGACTGAAGAAGACACTGATGCTTGGCCTCCATATATGTGTATACACGCACACACACACCAAGCATGTCTCACATATATACACACACACTCATGTCAAACATGTTAGTATTCTGTCTAAACTCCACCTCCACAGTTATCTGACAACAACCAGGTATGCTCCTCCCCACAGTTACCTGGCAACAGCCAGGTAGGCCTGCCCACTATAAAAGGGGCTGCCTGCCCCCTCCTCACTTTCTTACCCTCTTGATCCCTTGATCCCTCTCCTGCAGGTTCTCTCTGCCCCTTGCCCCTCCCCCTTCTCTTTCCCTTCTCTCCATGTGGTCATGGCTGGCCTCTTCCACTTCTCTCTCCTCTTCCTCTCTCTTCTCTCTCCGCCATTCCTCCCGTTTCTCTCCCCACCCTCTGCCCTGAATAAACCCCCTCCCCTCGTGGGACCCGCTGGTCTGGTGTTGTCTGTTTAAGCTGTGCACCAAAATCTTTCAAAACACATACATGAACATCAAACACACATACAAACGTGTTAAACACACACATACATGCACACACACACACGCACTGTTTACAAATGATGGATTTAAGGAAATTTTAGTTTTCTTTATTTTCTATAGTTTTTACTTGTCCCAGTGAAAACACATTAATATTATTTTTATAAACAGGAAATAAAATGTTAACAAAATGTCAGTGGTTACTTTAAAATATTTTTATACCAATTTAGTATGTAACAGAGTCTTAGCACTGAAGTGGCACTATGAATATTGTCAAATAAAGGAAAAGGCATTAAAAACAAGATGCAAGTAATTACTTTTTCACTTCAGTTGTTATTTCAAAATGTGGTTGCCAAGTCGTCTAGAGTCACTTTGCAGAGATTCCAGCGTGCTGTGTTCAAGTGCTGTGTTCCTCCATGGTCCTTTCTCGTGGTTTCTTTTCCCTCTCTTTGTCCGCCTATCCCTCTGAGATTTTCCCACTGTGTATCTGCTACTTTTCAAATAATGTTTCCTGCAAGCTTCTATCAAATTTCTAACTTCTATCAAGCATGCTAGTACCATACTTGAATCTGATTGGTGGAACCAAATACCTTTTTATCCAACTTGCAAGTTACTAAAAACTTCCATTGTCCAGGCACTAGGGTAGAGGAAAGCTTAGACAGACATCCCCAGTTATGTTGAGGTGGATCTTGCTCAACCCCCGTGCTAGCTGTTAGGTTTGAGACTCTCAATGGAAGCTGCATTTCAGAACCTATGACTGCCAGGGTGGTTCAGTCTCCTTTACAGACATCACTACAACCATCACTGGCTCATCCACACACTCGTGCTCACAGATGCACACCTGCGGAGTCTGCCCTGCCTCTGATACTGTAGTAAGAGGTCCTTTGATGAACTCTGATACTGTAGTAAGAGGTCCTTTGGTGAACTCTGATACTGTAGTAACAGGTCCTTTGATGAACTCTGATACTGTAGTAAGAGGTCCTTTGGTGAACTCTGATACTGTAGTAACAGGGACCTTTAATGAACTGTGATACTGTAGTAACAGGTCCTTTGATGAATTGTAATACTGTAGTAACAAATTCTTTAGTGAACTCTGATACTGTAGTAACAGGGACCTTTGATGAACTCTGATATTGTAGTAACAGGTCCTTTGATGAACTCTGATACTGTAGTAACAGGTCCTTTTGATTAACTAAACCTTGTTCCAGTTCAGGTCCCATCTCCTCCCTTATTAACCTTTCCCCATGTGTTCTAAAGATCCTGTCCACTTTGTAGTTACCACATAACCCATGAGAATGTTCTTTTAACATGTCCCTTTCTGTTAGTCTTTGGGGATGTCATGGTCAGTTTTGCTCTGTTTTCTGTTCTTTTTCTTCTGGCATAAGCTGTCATGTTATGCAACCAAAAACCAAAGGGAAGACTTTTAATTGTCAGCTAGAATAAAAATGTCTGCAGTAGAATGGCCGTCATATATACATGACATCTCTGTGTAAAACAGACATGTATAGAGGTCAGAGGACGACAGCTTTGTGGAGTTGGTTCTCTCATTCTGCCTTTACATGGGTTCCAGAATTAAGCTCAGCTCACCAGGATTGTACTGCATCTACAGGTAAAGTGTCTTTACCACTGCGCCATCCTCTGAGCCCCACATCTGATACTCCTATACCACTGGGACTCTAGTTTCTTACATGACTTTCATAGGCAGTATCTTAAACAAACAAAAACCCACAAAACAAACAACAAAACACCTTTATGAGGTTTTACTAATGCCCACTAAACTCTCATGAGCTCTGAAAGCTTGGAGCTTAGCCTGTCACCACTGATGGGTGCTGCCCACAGACACAGTGACAATGGGGATACAGGTGAGGTCAGAGAGTTTGGTCTCCGTCAAAACCCAAGGATTGAGAAAGTCATCATGCCCCAGGCACTGGGATATACTGCTGTGCTTTGGTTATATTTGTTCTCCTAGAGTTCATGAGATAGAAACTTGGTAACCAGTGGAGTAGTGTTGGTGTGCTGAGATCTTCAGGATGTGGCCCTGAGCGAAGGTGATAGGTCATGGAAGTTCTTCCATCATGAGTGAATTTGTACTGTCCAAAAGAGGGACAGGTTTGTCATGTGTGCATTTGTTCCCTTGAGGCAAGTTGGTTTTTAGACTCTGACCTTTCCCTGCTCTAATGCTTTCTGTCTGTGGAACTTCTTTCTGCATCACACATTCCTGCCATGATGTCATCTGCCCTGGTTTGATGCAGCAGCAGTTCTTTAGTGACATCAGAAATGTTTGCATGATGCACAGTCAGATATTTTATCACCAAAGTCCAAAATGGAGTAAGACTTACACTAAGCAAGCCGTCTTCCTTGGCCACCATCCCACTGGGAGGACCCCGTTGGTTGTCTGGGACCCTTTTATCCAGAAGCTTCTTATTTTAGGATAGCTCATAACAAACAGTATTCTGGACTCTGAGATGAGGGGTTTGAGGAAGCGTTCACTGGTGCTACACGGCAGAGTGGCACATGCAGTGTAAAGCGCAAACGTGGGCTCGGAGCCAAGGCAGCAGGGAGGCTGGGAAGTGCCTCCAAGGTGAGCATGCCCAGAAGTACCTCGAAGTCCTTCTGCTTTTGATCTTGACTGAATTTCTGATAACTATACTTTCAGAAATCTTTCACTGTTGCCAATTTATCTCCACTTCCACGTTTACATGAATCCATATGGGGCGTAGCCCATAGTGTCAGAGCTGTCGTATGGCTAAAATGTAGTTACAACGTTCCCATACAACGTGCATCCTCAGGGCTTCTTAGTCCCCACACTAGACCACGGATCCTGAGTCTGCGTTCTAACACGAATCCAGTGGGCTTCTTAGTCCCCACACGCAGACCATGGGATCCTGACTTCCTTTTAACTCGAATCCGGTTACAGTGTGAGAAGCCCTTTCTTCACAGCCTCCGATGGGGCCAGCTCACTTTCCTTCCAGTCCCCTCTGGTATTCTCCTCTCACGTGCTCCTAGTGCTGTGTCTGTGTCCTTCATTCAGTCCCCTAGGTGTATTACTTTCCTCTTAACCACAAAGCCTGGCACCTGCTGTTCTCCCTAC
This sequence comes from Grammomys surdaster, assembly GCF_004785775.1. Taxonomy (NCBI): domain Eukaryota; kingdom Metazoa; phylum Chordata; class Mammalia; order Rodentia; family Muridae; genus Grammomys; species Grammomys surdaster. The sequence goes on along the minus strand of NW_021604607.1, from coordinate 9,429,143 downwards.
CCACAATGCTCTTCCTGTCATCCCTTGATTGTTCTTAGTTAATTTTCTCAGACCTCATCTCAAAAAAAAAAAAAATAATAAAAAAGTCAAGAAAGTTGTTCTTGACTTCTGAACCATGGGCATTTCCCTCACGGCACCTAGTGGTGTATGTGTTTAGTGAGCGTTCATCTTTCTTCCTAGGATGGAATTCCAGGAGCACGGAGGACCCAGACTGATGGATTTTCCTCCCCTTTGTGTTCCTCATAACTTAACACAGAGCCTGGAATATCTCAAGTAGCTAATAAAACGCATCCCCCGCTGCCTTTGTCTATCTTTCAACAAATATTTGTGGTGTATTTGCTATGTGCCAGGCTCTGTGATACAAGCTGGACACACACTAAGATAGGATCAGTGTTTCTGCTCACACGTCTCTTACAGTGTAAATGAGGAAGTGGGTATGACGCTGCCTCAGCAAACGAACTGTAACTACTGAGGCAAATAAGTGACTAAGACACACACAGCTAGGAGCAGTTAAGAGGGCTGATCAGGGATTTTTCTATATTCTACTAAATATAGAATACAATAATGGGAAGCCACGTTTTCTTTACAGTGGTGATATGTGTGTATAATATATCCATGTGGGCCTGAGGGTGCGTGTGAAAATGCATACATGCTTGCATGAAGGCCAGAGGCCAACACCAGGTATCCTCCACTTTGTCTTTTGAGACCGAGTCTTTCACTGAACCTGGAGCTCACTGATTTGGCTGGGTGCCCACTGAGCTCCAGGAGTGTGCCTCACGTCCCTGGAGTTGAGGACCACCTGCTCAGCTTGTACATGCTGGCTGGGGACCCAAATCCAGGCACTCCTGCTGTGTGGCAGGCACTTTATCACTAAGCCATCTCTGCTGCCCCTAAAACTACCTTTGAATTGTATTTCATGAGACACACAACTCACCCATTTAAGTTATACATGGTCATGGCTTTTAGTGTACGCAGAGATGTATAGTTATGGAACTTTCCAGAGACACTTTCATTACTCCCCCTCCAAAGCACTTCATCTCCCTACCAGTGGTTCTCAACCTCCTGTGAGCCTTTAATATAGCATAGTTCCCATGTGGGGACCCCAACCATGAAAGTATTTTAGTTGCTGCTTCATAACTGCAATTTTGCTGTTATGAATTGCAATGTAAACATCTGTGTTTCCCAATGGTCTTAGGTGACCCTTGTGAAGGGCTGTTTAATCCACAAAAGGGGTTGTGATCCACAGGTTGAGAACTACTGCCCTAGACTAACCCTTGCATCTTTCTCAGCCCAGGGTACCCATGAATCCACTTCCCATCTCTGTGGACTCATCTCTTCTGAGCATCCCATATTTATGGAATTATACAGTATTTCCAATTTTGCGATTGGCTCTTTTCATTTAGTGTATCTTCAAAGGCTTATTCAACATGTGGCTTGATTTCTCTCCCCCATCACCCCGTCTCTTAAGTCTCACGTAGCCCAGGCTGGCCTCAGATTCACTACGTAGCTGACAATGATCTTGATCCTTCTACGTCCAGCTCCCAAGTGCTGAGATCACAGGCTCCCCAGCTTCCACTTTTTTTTATCGCTGAATAATATTCCATTATATCGTGAAGAGCTTGAGGTTTTTGGTTGTTTGCTTTTGTTTTGTTTTCCACAGCCAGAAACAGGAAGCTATTGCATTAAAAAAAATTTCATAGCCAAATTCAATTTGTCATGTTTCTAGAAAAAGGTGACTGTAAGTAAACGTTGACTGAGCCTTACAAGGATGGCAGTCATGTTGAGAAAGCTGCTTTTTATGAGTGAATGTATTCACTCAGCTCACTAGTTGGTTTAGTTTTTCTGACTCACAGACGGAAGTGAGTCTATTTTGGCATCCTCTGTCTTTCTCTTGCTGGGTCTCTACTGACTTGCTGTGCTAAATTATGCAAGTTACTTTAACTGTTGATTTAACTCCCGCACGCTCTGTGAGATGAGCCCAGTCCAGCCTGCTTGTTTGCCAAGGCTGTTTGGAGACAATTTTTCATATGAACTGCATCATCAGCTCCCACAGAAGGCAGAAGGAATTTGACGTGTGGGGGTTGTCTGGGATCCAGTCCAAAATTAGTGCTCATCTGGAAGAAACATGGACGCCTGGTGCTTGCTTGCTGGCCTTATTTGTTTTCACGTATGGCTTTCCCTCTATGGAATTTTGCAAAATTTATCACTTTAGTGAATTTTTTTTTCTACATAAGGTTGCCTTTTTCTTTTAGAAAAAGGCTGAAGTGGGAAAAGCCTTCTGATGCCTTCTATTAGTTAACTGTGTATCAAAGAGAGTAATTTGTCTGACCTAGTTTGGTGACCTGGGGAAGAATTACTTCTAATATTCAGAATTTGTCCCTCCCGTCCCCTGTCTTTCCCTCCCCTCCCCTTCACTCCCCTGTCCTCCCTTCTGGTCCCTTCACCTCTCCCAAGACAGGCCTCTCTAGGCCCCTGCTTAGGATGTGAAATCCAACTAGATTTATCATTCATGTGCTCATGCAATATGCTTTTGTGCGATTTGCAAAAGAACATCACAGATCCTCCCTTTCAAACGCTCGCTGGCTGACGTTGTAGATCAGGAGAATGTGTGCATGCCAAGAAGCAAAAAACGGGACGTTCTGAGGGCAAAAACAGGAGCAGAGGTTTCCACTATGTGGGGCAACAGTCTGGAGACGGTCACTGGGCTGAGAGGAGAGATAGAACTTTTAAAGGTGGGGCAGGAAACAGCATGTCAACCTTCCCAGCTGGATTCCTCAGGCCTCAGACCACAGTCACCCGAGGTGTGAAGAGCAGCTGTAAAAACTAAACTTGCACAAGCACGAGGGAGGTTTTTCAGGCTACACACAGAATCCGTTCTTGGCTATTTAAGCACCTGGAAGACAATAAAGGCCTTTGGCAAAGTGCACACTTGACACTAGTAAACATAGAAAGACGAAGGATTGGCAAGAGGGGAGGGTTCACGCCTAGAGACTATGCAAGAGGGTGGTCTACAGGTCCAATCGAGGCAAAGGGAATGGAAAAGAGGTGACTAAACGCTTCATCAGGGCTTGTAGTCTAGGTGTGGGGAAGGCAGTAGGGACACCTCTTGGGTCAGAGCTCCTTACTCCGAGGGGCATCGGGAGGAGCCAAAGTTATAAACACCTCCTCCAATGACGCCAGGTGGTCGGCTGAGCCTTCCGATTAGCTACTCCAGCCGCCAATCCCGAAGGAGGCGGTGCTGTCCTGTCCGCTCGGGGCTCCGAGGGCGGCCGGCGCGGGCTGAGAGCCGGGAAAGCCGGTGGAGTCGGGTGGCAGGCGAGCCGGGACATCGGGCGCTGCCGCAGAGGTAGGCAGGTGGGCAGAGCGCAGGGCCAGCGGCCTCGGGGACCGAGCCTCCCGGGTCCCTGATCCCAGGGATTACGTCGTCCCGGGTCGCCGGCGAGGAAGGGGGCGGCGGGGCCGACGGAATGGGATAGGGATGCAGCGCAGGACGCCGCGCGCCCCTGCTCGGCCCGGGTCCCGGGTCACCCGCACGAGCCGTCTGGGCACTGCTCTACATACCCTGGGCGCCTGTGACGTTCTGTTAGAAAAGCGGGACCCGGGCTTGTGGCACGGCTGGGGGTCGTCGGGCAGGGGAGCTGCGGGGCAGCCCCGCGTCCCCGCGCGCCGTGGGTCCCATCGGCGATGCTACAGTTTGGCCTGCGCTTCTGATGAGCCTTGCTGCAAGGGGATCTCGGGACCACAGTTCTCCAGCTTTTCATTTTTAACACCTCCTCTTGCCCGACTGCCCGACGCCAGAGCGCCCTAAGGTGACATACCCCGAAATGAAGCCGCCCCCGGAGGAGTTGAGGCATTCTGCCTTGCAAAAACTCTCCTCTGGCCGGGCTACCTGCGGGTCACTGGCTTCTTTGTGAAAGTCCCAGTCTTTGCAAGCCTGGATCTCTCGGCTATGTGTGTGTGTCCAGGAGGAGTGTGGAGGAGTAGGCTGTTCTGGGGCAGTGCCGCCGAAGGGCAGGCGTGGCCCAAGTAGGGCTAGGTGGTGGTAAGGTTCTTAAAACAAGGCATGCTTCAGTCTAGTTAAGAAAGACATCTTTTCTGCATTGCGGGGTGAGGGGAGGGGAGACATAACCCACAGCCCAAACTGTTCTAGAGAATATATGGGGTTTAGGGGCTAATCCAAGTTTCATCAGTGTGAGCCTGGGTAGTATCCTTCTTTCCCCCCTCCCTCCCTCCCTCCCTCCCTCCCTCCCAAGGACTGTCTTTTTAAACCTGCCCCCCAACCCTCTCTTAGGATTTGGAAAAGAAACAGGAAGTCAGAGATTCAGAGAAAAGAGCGTTCACTCTACAACTATAAACAGTTTATTTTGTGCCAGTAAATATTTCCGAAGTCACTGGAGGTCTTTAGAAAACCTCAGCTTTTGTCTGCCCCCTGCGGAGAAGGTAGCTCCCCTTAGAGTTCAAAACTCAGATAGGACATTTTTAGAAGTGGATGATAGCCCCAAAGCCCTACAGCTCAGTCACTAGTGACAATGAAACTGTTGAGAATTCACATTCGTAACCAGCCAAGGTGGTGCTCTGCTGAGTTACAGCTGCCTTCTCCTTAGTTACAGAATTTTAGAGTGACCCAGGAAATCTCATGTCTAGGCCTGGAGCCATCACAAAACCGAACTGAAGTCTTGAATTTGTTTTATTATGACTTAATTATTGGGTACCAAAGATGTCAAATGCATGTTTGATAATCTTAAAGCTTTTCTACACCATCATAAAAATGTATAATTACCACAACTAACGACAAATAGATGTATTTAACTTTGAATATTCTTGTATTATTACCTAGGTATCTTTACCTAGCAAAGTTCTAGGTAAGAGATATGTACTGTACTTTTCATAGTTGAGGTTTCAGTTCTCTATTATTTGAGTTATTGATGACATTCCTGGCAGGAATAACAACTAATAATACATGGTTAAATCTGTAAATGTGGTCTTAGTATATACCCATTCTTTGTTTGTACATGTTTTTAATTGAGATACAATTCACAAACCATGAAATTGACCTTTGACAGTGTATAGCTTAGGGATTGGGACATATTTGTGCAGTCATCTCTACCCAGTTCTAGAATAGTTTCTTCATCTCCACTAACGAACTGTAGGCCAGTGCTTCTCAACCTGTGGCCCGAGACTCCTTTGGGGTGGAATGACCCTTTCACAGGGTTCACCTAAGACAATTAGAAAACACAGAGATTTACATTACAGTTCATAACAGTAGCAAAAATGTAGTTGTAAGTAGCAACAGGAACAATTTTATGGTTGGGAGTCACCACCACAGGAGGAATTATATTAAAGGGTCAGAGCTTTAGGAAGGCCGAGAACCACTGCTCCAGGCCTGTTAGTAGTTAGTCACAATTGCCTTCTCCTCATCTCCTTGGCAACCGTTGACCTGCTTTCTGTCTTCGGATTTGTCTGTTGGGGACAATACATACACTATGTTACCTGGAGTTGTGAACCATAGAATAACTTGGAACATCGTGTGTGTGTGTGTGTGTGTGTGTGTGCGCGCGCGTGCGTGCGTGCGTGTGCATGTGTGTGTGTATGCATGTATATATTTGTACTAGTTAGCTTTCAATTGCTGTGACAGTTACTATGACTAAAAACAACTTGGGGAGGAAAGGGTTTATTTTAGCTTACAGTTTATAGTCCATCTGTGAAGATAAGTCAGGACAGGAACTCAGGTAGAGCAGGAAGCTGTGGGGCAGGAACTAAATCAGAGAACATGGAGGAAAGCTGCTTCCTGGCGTTCTTATCCCGTTCTCAGCCTGCTTTCTTGTACAATCCAGGAACTGTCCAGAGGTGGCACAGCTCCCCATGGGCTGGGGCGCGCACAGTTTTTTTTTTTCTTTTGTCAACCCAACACAAAACCACATTGCTATTAAACCATAACCTTTCCTCTCTTGCCTACATCAGCCATTAATAGACATGCCCTACAGACTTGCCTCCAGGCAGTCTGGATGGGGACAGTCTTCTCAGCTGAAGTTCCTCTTCCCAGATAACTCTAGCTTGTGTCAACTTGACAAAACCCAAGAACCAAAACAATTAACGCCTTGTCGAATGGACACAAAACACATCACTATTAAACCAATTTCCTTCTTGTTGTTCCCAAGACGTCATGCTGATATTAAAATAACAATTACAAAATATTCCAGCTTCTAAAAATTTCATAGTCTTTAAAAAATTTCAACACTTCAAATTCCAAAGTCTCTTTAAAATATTCAGTCGCTCAAAAAAAAAAATTTCAAGTCTTTTAACTGTGGGTATCTGTAAAATAAAAAAAAAAAGTCATATACTTTCTTACTCCAAGAGGGAGGACTAGAGCACAGTCACGTTCAATTCACAGAAAACCAAAGTCAACAATGTAAAGCTCAGTGTCTGGCGTGTGGCACTCGCCATCTTCTGGGTTCCAGAGGGTGTCAGCAGCTTTGCCTCTGTGGCACATGAAGCCTGTCTCAGGTTGAGGCCAGTTCACTCCATAGTTTCTGCTGTTCCTTGGTGGTTGCCCCTTCGAACCACTGTCTCCAGTATTCTGCTGCAACAAGCACACGGTGCCGAGCCTCACCCGACTCGTCTCCATGATCACTTGAATCTTGGTGCTTCAACTGAGGCTGCACCTTCAACAGTGATCTCTCCTGTCCTCTCACAGTGCCAGGGCTCAGCTGCTTGATTCCTTCATGCTTTCAAAACCAGTACTGTCTGGGTGACTCTTTATACATTACCAAGTGTGTCTGCCAGCATGAGATGCAGCCTTGGCCTTCTTGGGACCACAGCGTTTGTGCGCTGACCCTGAGGAAATAGTCCCAGAAAAATTAACCTCAGTAATGCAGTCTCTTAATCACTGGTAAGATCTCAGCTCCAGCTAACCAGCATTGAATGTCCAAGTAAAGCTTTCACTTCAGTGGTTCTGGTCCCTTTTATCGCAGCTGATTCTTCAACCCCAGCTGCCCAGATTCTTAATCCAAAGGATTGACTGACCCCAAGAAAGGTTTCAAGGTACTCTGTTAGTGGCAATTTATAAATGCTTGTTGCAGTTTTCCTCCTAACCCAGCTAGCTCCCAAATACTTGAGACTGGACCATTATATTTATATGACGAGCTTTAAGGCCACAACGACTGAGCAATGTTACTCTAGTTTGATCCTCTAAACTAATCTGGCTCCTCCCAGTCAAAATCCCAGTGATACTTGCATTTTTGTACAAATCTGGCTCTCTGGGTTCTAGGTGTATTCTCATGATGTCTCCTGCCTTTCTCCCCATGGCAATCCTCACTTTCTCTCTTGCCTTACCTCCTCCCCTCACTGGAAGAAGTTCAGCCCTATTCTCTCCCCTGCTAGTCATTGGCTGATCATCTTTTTTATTGACCAATCAGGGAATAAATGGGGAGTAATGCTTACACAACCTTGAGGCAAGAGATACTTAGAATAAGGACTGCAACCAGATATGGGGGCACAGAATTGAGCACTTGAGAAATACAAGGATACTTTGTACACTTGTAACTTTTACATGATGCACAGTAATGCTATGCCTACTGTACTCTCACACTTCCTTCTTGAACGTAACAAGCCAGGCCTACATTGTCTTTTCTACTTGTAACAGTGTCGTCTTCCAGTCTTTCAAGAAAGGCTGGCTGAGCTCTGAGCGCTCAATGGCTTTTCCAAGCTCTTTGCACCACCCTCTTTAAAACAACAACAAAAAAGAAACAAAACAACAACAACAACATAGCTTGGGAGCAGATGCAGAGAACCATTAAGCCAAACTCGGAGAAGAAGAGGGGTCAGAAGGTTTGTAGGAGGCAGAGGGGTCAAGGACACCATAAGAACATAGCCCACAGAATCAACTAAGCAAGACTTTTAGAGGCTCACAGAGACTGAACTAACAACCAGGGAGCCTGCATGGGTCTGAGCTAGGTCCTCTGCATATATGTTACAGTTGTGTAGTTTGGACTTCCAGGACTCCTAACAGTGGGAGTGGGAGGGTGTCCCTGTCTCTTTCAGCTGCTCTTAGGGACCTCTTACTGGGTTGTCTTGTCCAGCCTTTATATGAGAATATGTACCCAGTCTTATTGTAACTTGTTAAGCCATGTTCTATTGATGTCTGTGAGAGGCCTGCTCTTCTCTGAAGGGAAACAGAGGAGGATCAAGCCTGGGAAGGTGGAAGAAGTAGTGGAGGGAGATGAAACTGCAATTGGGATATAATATCTGAAAGAAGAATAAATCAATTTTAAAAATTTAAAAAAGGTTGATCATGATCCAGTTTCTGACTCAGTTAAGGTGTCTGTTGCTGTGATAAAACACTGTGACCAAAAGCAACTTGGGGAAGAAAGGTTGTTTTTTTTTTTTTTTCAGCTGACCCCACATAGATCATCCGCTCCATCTTTGAGGGAAGTCGGGGCAGGAACCTGGAGACAGGACTGAAGCACAGGCTATTGAGGAATTTTGCTCACTGGTTTTTACTCATAGCTTGCTCAGCCTGGCTTCTTGAACAACTCGGGACCACCAGGGGTGGCCTTGTCCCACCCACGTCAATCATCAGCCCAGAAAATAGCCTACAGCTTGCCTACTGATAGAGGCATTTTCTCTTTTGAGGTCTGAATTGGGTTCTCATGCTTGCATGGCAAGCACTTTGCCAAGAGAGCCATTTTCCCAGCCCCTGATTTGCCTACTTTTTTCTCTGACTCTTTTGCCAGCTTTTGGGATCCTTTTATTCTCATACTGGGTTGCCTCATCTAGTCTTAATACAAGTAGAGGTGCTTACAGTTTGATATGTCTTACTACAACTTGATATGTTGAGTTTGGTTGGTATCCATGGGAGGCCTGCCCTCTTCTGAAGAGAAATGGAGGAGTGAGTTTGTGGGGGGAGGGTGGAGGAGAAGTGGGGGAAGGGCTGGGAGGAGAGGAGGGAGGGGCAAATGCAGTCTCAGATGTATAAAGTAATAATAATAAAAATTAAAACTAGATTTTGTTTTGTTTTGTTTTTGAGATAGAGTCTTGCTATGTAACTATGGCTGTCCTCGAATGCACTGTGTAGACCAGGTTGGCCTTGAACTTACAGAGATCCACCTGCTTCTGCCTCTTTAGTGCTAGAATTAAAGGCATGTGTCACTAAATCTGCAAGGTTGTTTTTGTTGCTGATTGAGTAGTTTGAATAATGTCCATATCCTGGACATATCTCTTCCCACATCCCTGATTTTCAAATCTGTCTCTACCCATTTGTAGGCTATCTTTACAGATTCTTCATAGTGTCCTTAGAGGTGCATAATTCTTGAATTTTGATGAGATTTTATGTATCTATTTTCTGATTTCTTAGAGCTTTGGGTTACATTTAAGCCTTTGATATATTTTATGTTAATTTGTGAATCTGGGAGGGAGATTTCTTCTGCATCTGGATATCCAGTTGTACTACATCATATGTTGAAAAAATTATATTTTTTTAAAATTTTTAAATGTTAATCAAAGGCTTTATAAGTTTGGTAGTGCTCAATAACAAGATGCCCATACAATCAGAAGTGTAAACCAATACCCCAACCTAGCTATACCAACTATCTTTGACTGGCGGAGACATGCAAACATCTGCCTTCATGTTCCCCTCCCACCTCTCCCCCTCGCTCTGGCTCTCGCTCTCGATCTCTTGTCTCCTAGCTCCTCCTCCTCCTCTCCTTACTCCTCTTCCTCTCCTTACTCCTCCCACCTTAGCTCCTCCTACATATCACCCTTCCTGTTAAAATAAAACCTTTCTCTCAAAATACAATTAGAGCATGACTATACCAATTTGTATCAGTAAGGTACAAGATAGACCTAATACCCAGTCCATCATTTTGTTGACTAACCAGAACCTCTGTCATCTCTCCTAACTAAAAGATTTAGTTCTGAACCTGGCTTTTTTTTTTTCTTGGCTTTAGAATGAACGTCAGCTGAAAACCATCCTCTCAAGTCTTTTCTCTCAAAGTAAATAGCCAGGATTGTTTATGAGACTATAAGTCTTCAACCCTGTCAGAAATCCAGAATGACTGAATTAACTGAAATTATGGGAAGCACAAAGCATAGCTTTTGAAACTTAGCCAATTTATAGAGACCTCTGAACACCCGGACAGCCCCTATACTACAAAACATTGGAGCATCCTATCTTCAGCCTTCTGGGCCAGGATCATCTGACAGACCTAGTGATGCAGAATTATTAAGAGCTGATTACTCTGTCTTGGCAGATATAATCAGTCGACTATTCTGCAAGTGTGTCCTTTTCAGGACAGTAATTTGTCTGTAGATGAAAGAGGCAATTCTTGCCTAGTGGCTGTCTCACCACAACTGGAGTAACTCCAAAGACGCTCAATTTCTTCTTATAATCCAAGACAGGAAGCTGTCAGGAACATATAGATCTCTAATCAAAATGAACCTTATTGCAGAATCGTTTGTAACATCAATTCTGTGGACTTCTGACATTTTGAAAACCAACTATCCATGTAAGGCAATCTGGACTGTTGTCTGTTAACTCCTCTCAGCTATTTCGAAATAAAATATAGAAAACACCCACCGTAACAATAAACTTAGAGCCATGAATTTGCTATAGGCCCTTAACTCACAGGCTAACCATCTCAAATCAGTTAAAAGAGTTAAAGAAGGACTGGGTCTAAGCCTTGTATTCCTAAATGTGTTATATAGGCACAATGCCTATGAGAGTAACAATATTAATCTCATTTCTATATCAATAAGAAACTCGTACCAATGAAAACCTTAAATTTGAAATCAAAGTAAATTTTGTACCATTTAAGAAATTATAACTTCAGCTTATAACAATTATACAGATTTCTTCCAATACATTATGGCTATGCAATAAATCTTAGCTATTCCTCCCTGTTCCAACAAAACCACTACTTTTCCCTAGAAAGACAGCCCAATATTAACCACCTCAGTCCCCAAGCCCAGAGAATAGGGGCACTGACTCTTCATTAACTTCTTCAAGCTGATTATGTGTGTTGAGATATTAGAAGAGGGGCGGGGGGAAGAGTAAATTGATAAGCCTCTGATGCCTGTGTCTTCACTGCATTCAGCTGAGATTCCAGGACATCAGAGGTCCAAGCAGGTCTGCTCAGCTTGCTTGATGAGTAGATACACCAAGGCTGTGTATTCTGCAATATACAATTCTCAAAACAAATTTTAGTATCAACATATTTTTTGTTTGAATTCTGGAATCTAGTCTTCTGGTGGCCTGTCTCTATCATATCTAATCCATATAATTCTGGGAGTTTCTATGAAGGTGTGCTCCCACCATCCTCCCGTTCCTGCCTCCCTGCTCTCAAATTCCCCAACACTAGGGAATCCAAACTATTGGGTACCAAGGCCCTTTACTTCCACTGAAGCCTGACAAGGCCACCCTCAACTACCTATACAGGTGGAGCCATGAGTCCCTCCCTTTGTGTTCTCGGGCTGGAGGTTTTAGAATGGCTACTCCAGCTTGTTTCTTAGGACCATTTGCTTGAAAAATTGTTTTCTAGCCTTTTACTCTAAGGTAGTGTCTGTCTTTGTCACTGAGATGGGTTTCCTGTATGCTGGGTCCTGTTTATGTATCCAGTCTGTTAGCCTATGTCTTTTTATTGGGGAATTGAGTCCATTGGTGTTGAGATATTAAGGAACAGTAATTGTTGCTTCCTGTTATTTTTGTTATTAGAGGTGGAATTATCTTTGTGTGGCTATCTTCTTTTGGATTTGTTAGAAGAGGATTACTTTCTTGCTCTGTCTAGGGTATAATTTCCCTCCTTGTATTGGAGCTTTCCTGCTAACATCCTTTGTAATGCTAGGTTTGTGGAAAGATATTGTGTAAATTTGGATTTGTCATGGAATATCTTGGTTTCTCCATCTATGGTAATTGAGAGTTTTGCTGGGTATAGTAGCCTGGGCTGGCATTTGTGTTCTCTTAGGGTCTGTATGATGTCAGTCCAGGATCTTCTGGCTTTTATAGTATCTGGTGAGAAGTCTGGTGTAATTCTGATAGGTCTGCCTTTATATGTTACTTGGCCTTTTTCCCCTTACTGTTTTTAATATTCTTTCTTTGTTTTGTGAATTTGGTGTCTTGATTTTTTGTTTTGTTTTTTAAGGCAGGGTTTCTCTGTGTATCCCTGGCTGTCCTGGAACTCACTCTGTAGACCAGGCTGGCCTCAAACTCAGAAATCCGCCTGCCTCTGCCTCCCAAGTGCTGGGATTAAAGGCGTGCGCCACCACTGCCCGACTGGTGTTTTGATTATTATGTGATGGGCGGTATTTCTTTTCTGGTCTAGTCTATTTGGCGCTCTGTAGGCTTCTTGTATGTTTATGGGCTTCTCGTTCTTTAGGTTAGGGAAGTTTTCTTCTATAATTTTGTTGAAGATATTTATTGGCCTTTTAAGTTGGGAATCTTCACTCTCTTCTATACCTATTATCCTTAGGTTTGGTCTTCTCATTATGTCCTAGATTTCCTGGATGTTTTGTATCAAGAACTTGTTGCATTTTGCATTTTCTTTGACAGCTGTGTCAATATTTTCTATGGTATCTTCTGCACCTGAGATTCTCTCTTCTATCTCCTGTATTCTGTTGGTGGTGCTTGTGTCTATGACTCCTGATTTTTTTCCTAGGTTTTCTATCTCCAGGGTAGTCTCCCTTTGTGATTTCTTTATTGTTTCTACTTCCATTTTTATGTCCTGGATGGATTTGATCAATTCCTTCACCTGTTTGGTTGTGTTCTCTTGTAATTCTTTAAGGAATTTTTGTGTTTCCTCTTTAAGGGCTTCTACCGATTTACCTGTGTTCTCCTCAAATTCTTTGAGAGTGTTATTTATGTCCTTCTTAAAGTCCTCTATCATCATCATTAGAAGTGATTTTAAATCTGAATCTTGCTTTCCTGGTGGTATGGGGAATTCAGGACTTTCTAGTGTGGGAGAACTAGGTTCTGATGATGCCAAGTACCCTGGGTTGCTGTTGTTCTTGTGCTTGCCTTTCACCATCTGGATCACCTTTGTGCTCCCTGCATTGTCTCTGACTGGAACCTGTCTTTCCTATTATCTTGGTTGTGTCAGAACTGTGTGGGGTGGGTATTACTACTAGGGTTAGAGCTGGGGCCCAAGATCTTCTCAGTGCTCGGGCCCAGACCGGAAGGAACCAGTGCTCGGGGCCAGGAGTGAATTCCTGGGTCCTAGTGGGTCTCAGTTACTCCCTGTTGGGGGGGGGGTTGCTGTCTCCTTAACTAAGATACTGCCCGAGTTAGAGCTCCTGGAAGGCCCACTTCCTGTGGGTTTTGTGAGATTGGGTGCAGAGCAGCCGCCCTAGATCTGGTCAGTGCTAGGGCCCAGACCAGAAGGCAATTATTGTCTTTCCTGTTCAATGGTCTTGGTACTCTTTCAGAAACAAATTGATTGTAATCACGAGGTTGTATTTCTGGCTCAACCTTATTCTGCTACTGTCTCTCTTAACTATCTTGAGTACTGTAGCTTTGTATCAAGTTTTGAAGTTTGAGTATGTGACTCTTTAAGCCCTTCAAGCTTGTTTTGGTCCCTTACATTTCTAGGTGAATTTTAGGATAACTTGCCAATCTCCTCCCTCAAATCAGTCGGAATATTCACAGTTATTGCATTGCTCAACCATTCCTAAGTCCTGTCATCTGCAGAGTGCAAACCATAAACACTCCATTTCTTTGTTTCTTTAGACCCGATATTTTCCCTTGATGACATGTAGTTTTCAAAGTACAAATCTTGCCCTTGTTTCATTGAGTTCATTCTTAAGTGTCTTATTCATTGTCATGCTATCATAAATGGAATATTTTATTGATTTTGGGCTTTTTCTTTGCTAGAGTATAGAACTTGATTTTTGCATATTGATGTTGTTCTCTGAAAGTAGTTCTAATAAGTTGTGTCTGTATATGTGTTTTTTGTTTTTCTTAGAATTTTCTAAGTACATGATCTGCGTCTATGAACATCTTCTTAAAATACTTTTACTTCCTTTTAAAAATCTAAACCTAGAAACTGTTTGTTTGTTTGTTTGTTTGTTTTTCTTACCTGGTCCAGACAGGTTTGTCTGTGTGTAGCCCTCACTGTCCTGGAACTCAGAGATCTGCTGCCTTTAAAGGCGTGCACCACTGCCGCCCAGCTGAAACATTTTATTTTATTCTTCCCTTGGTTGTATCTCTCGTATAATGGAGGACAGAAGTAGTGAGGACAGATACCTTTGTCTTTGTTGAGTTCCAGGAGGAAGCTTTCAGTCTATGCTGAGTGTATATACTGTGAGCTATGGGCTTTTGGAGATTCCCTTACCAGGGGGAAGACTGCTTTCTATTGCAAGGATGTTGAATGCTTATGAAAGGATTTTGAATTTTTTGAAACGCTTTTTCTGTGTTGTTGAAATGATCATGTACATTTTGTCCTTTATTCTAATCATATGACACTGTGCCTTGATTTTGTTTTTCATTTGCTGAAAAGTATTTATGCCCTGTTGATGTTATTTTTAAAACTATAGGCTAAGAATGTAAGTTATTGGCAAAGCACTAGTCTATTCTGAAGAGAGTTCAGATCTCAGCAAATCAAGACAAACACTTTACACAGGGACATAAGCAAGTTATTCCAACCATAGAGGAAAACTTACCCAGCATGAAGTAGATTATGTTGTGTGAGATACTTTTCTGCATAGTCGTTTGAATGGTTTAAGAATTAATAATGTCTCTTTTCTTACAGCTTTTTATTGTTTAATATTTTATTTGTGTTTTTTTTCCTGATCCCCTCTATAGCTAATGGAAAGGTGAAGTCACAATAGGATGTAGAAATTTGTGATACCAAGATGAAACATTCAAAGTAAATGTAAACATGGTAAATGAAAATGTCATTCACAAAGCTAATATTTAAAAAAAAAAAGAAAAAAGAAAAAGCCCAGAATAGAAATCCACAGGGGTGGGATTTTATAAAAGCTGAAGAATTTTCTCCAGCTCCTCATGTTTCTGTGGTCAAGATGTAGAGGTGTCTAAAAGTTTGCAGTGGTTAGGGTTGATTTTAACAAAAATTGCTGCTTTTATAGAACAATTCATTTGTATTTGTTTGTTTCTAAATTATGGAATGATAATTTCATTATTTAAGTGAAAGCTATCTTAAGCACAACTCATTTATTTTTATGCTTAAGGAAAACAATTGTCAAGCTAGTCTTTTGTAACTTGAAGGACTTTTGTTTGTTAGTTTGGTTTTCTTTTGCTAGCTCTGTAGTCTTGGCTGGCCTGGAACCCAGAATTTACAGAGTAGCCCAGGAGGGCCTTGAGTATACCATAATCTTCCTGCCTCAGCCTGTCTCCTGCTAGGGTTACAAAGGGAGCTTGCAATGCAGTTTTTACGATTTGGCATATGTTTAGGGAACAGGATATGTCATAGGCAATACTGGGGAATTCTGAGTATTTGTCATCATGTGTTCTCTTAGACTGGGGGCTTGGTTCCTTTGGGAAATCCATTCCTAATGCAAATTTCATCAATTCATGGCAAAGGTCATTCAGAAATACTAAAATTAGGCCCCAAACCATTAATAAACATTCAAAATTACTTTCATGAATCCCAGAGCTAGCAGCATCCAGGCTGCTGAAAATCAGTAGTCTTGACTGGCAAGACAGCCTCTCTGGTCTAGATCTTCTTTCCTCTGGTGAAGCTTTCCCCTGGAATTAATCTCCTTCAAAAGGACAGTTAATGTTATAGAAAACACCGAGTCGGCCAGGCAGTGCAGTGGTGGCGCACGCCTTTAATCCCAGCACTCAGGAGGCAGAGACAGGCGGATGTCTGAATTTGAGGCCAGCCTGGTCTAGAGAGTGAGTTCCAGGACAGTTAAGGCTACACAGAGAAACTCTGTCTTGGGAAAAAAACAAACAAACAAACCAAAACACTTCCGTCCAGATTTACTAAATGCAGATGATTCTAATTTTCATCTTTATCTGTTTCCTCTTTCTCCCTGAAATGAAAACGTATTTGTCAGGTCTCTAATAACTTCCCTGGTTATATAAGCAAGAGGCTTTCTGGCCTGAGAGACTTAGCCTGAACCCAAATGAATCCAAAATCATCATTCTAGTGCAATCTGAACTGTAATTCTAGTGCAGGTATGGTATTTCCATAGGTTATTTTGTCATATTACCAACACGTTGTGGGACGTCTGCAAATCCAGGAGTGAGTGTGAATTATTGAGTGGCTATTTTAAAGACTTAGCTGTTGGGAAGAGTTACTATACAATAGTCTGTGTCTGGGCTGCTTTACTGGAAGGAACGCTGGCTCATTTGCTCCTCACAGCTTGTCCTCAAAGCTTGTGATTGTTAGCGGCATCCCTCTGTCCTTCAGCATGGCTAAACTGAGACAGAAAATTAAGCACCCCAGTATGGCTTCCAGCCTTGACTTCTTGTCTGTCATTTAATTCTCCAAATCTAGTTAGTGCTGGCTTGATCTCAGAATCTTAGACTTATGTAGTGATGGCATTCAGTACATTGGCTCATTTCTTGAATCATCTTCAAGGCTAATATGTGTATTGACCTCTCTCCCTCTCTCCCTCTCCCTCTCCCTCTCCCTCTCCCTCTACCTCTCCCTCTCCCTCTCCCTCTCCCCCCTCCCCTCCCCCTCCCCCTCCCCCTTCCCTTTCCTCCTGAAGAACTATGGAGGAGCTCCCTGAGCCAGAAGGACCAATAGATTGGAAAGAGCGCTGTGTAGCTCTGGAGGCTCAGCTCATGAAATTCCGAGTTCAAGCAAGCAAGATCCGCGAGCTCCTAGCAGACAAAGTAAGTCTTCCCCCAAACTTTCATTACTGTTGGTTATCAGATCCTTCTTAATATGCATTAAGTGACCTCATTACCCTGTGGGGGCAACAACTTTAAAAATAATGAATATAGTTTAACTTTTTATGAAGTATTTGAACTGTGTCAAACATAGTCTTTCACCAAATATGTGACAAATTTATTTGTGCGCACCAATTGAATATGGGAATATTAACATGTTTGATGAATATAGATTTGATGAACACAGAGTTTATTCATTCCAGAGAGAAAGCTATAATTTATTTGATTTTTTAAAAGAAATTTAATAGTATTTTGATCTGCTTTCTGTTGAAGAATATAATTTTAAGCCTAGAACAGTGTCACAAGCTTAAGGCCAGCCTGAGCCACGCAGAAAAATCCCATTTCAGCAAAACAAAGCAAACAAAAAAATAATTTAAAAGTAATTATAGAAGAAAATGCTCTACTGATAGTAAAATGTGCTTATAATATACCTGAAAGAATTCACCTGCTTAGGAATTTCTAATTTAATGTTACAAAATTATCATTGAGGCTTGAATTGAGTTTAGTATAGTCATATTCTTCTATTAATAGTAATATAATTAGATTTTTTGTTACTGGATTATATCTATCTATCTATCTATCTATCTATCTATGTATAGATATAGATATGTAATGTACACACACACACACACACACACATCTATGTCTCTGATTCCTGGGAACTTGACCTCTAGACTTTGCTGTCTGACATGACATTGTGTTGATTTCCTTTCTAATGCTATGATGAATACCATTGCCAAGAGATAATTGTGGAGGAAAGGGTTCATTTGGCTTATGTGTCTGGTTCAAGTCCATCATTGAGGGAAGTCAGGGAATGAATTCAAGCAGGAACAGAGGCAGGGACCATGGAAGAATGCGGCTCACTGGCTGGCTTCAGGCTCTTGTTCAGTTCTTACTTCTCAGGGCTACCTGACCAAGGTGGCACTGCCCACAGTTGGCTTGGGCCCCCACATTAATCAACATGCCCACAGGCCAGTCTGATGGGGGCAGTTCCTCACCTGAGAGTCCAGGTTCTCAGAACACAGTTCGTGTCAAGTTGACAAAACAAATCAGCACAAATACCGACATGCCACATGTGACCAGGAACATTTCAACTAGGCTTGTTCAAACTCAAGTGTGTTGCAAATATAAAATATACCATGGATTTCAGAGATTCTACATGAAAAAAATAAAGCAGTTCAGCAATAATGATTATATTGACTGTGTTGAAAGTATTTTGAATATTGAGTTAATTGAGCAACATTATATTTTTTGCTCTGTATTGCATGTTCTAGAGAATTTAAAATCAGTATGTGGTTCTCATATTTCTAGATAATGTTATCTAGATAGATAATATCTATCTATCTATCTATCTATCTATCTATCTATCTATCTATCTATCTGGATAGATAGATAGATATTCCTAGTAACTGATTAGAAGAAATTACAGGTAGTTTTTGTTTATTTGTTTGCTTTTAAGATTTTTAAATTTTATGTATGTGGATGTTTTATCTGCATGTACATCTATCTGTACACCAGAAGAGGACATCTGATCCCATGAGACTAGTTATAGATGATTGTGAGCCACCATGTGGGTGCTGGGAATTGAACTCAAGACCTCTGAAAGAGTAGCTAGTGTTCTTAACTGCTGAGTCATCTCTCCAGCCCCAGAGTGTTGTTTTAAACTTGAGTTCACATTCTTTTGGGACCAGACTGGCACATGTGTCACTTCTCCATAGAAGCCTTAAATCTTTGTTTCCTGCTAGGCAAACATCCAAAAAACAAACAAACAAACAAAAAACAGTAAAGCATCATTTTGTTGAAACCTTTGCATTTCTCATCCTTAGCATCTTTTAGGTGAAAGACTAAAGTGTCTCCCCTCAGCCCAGTTAATTTTAGGGTAAAAATTAAGGCTTGAAAAGATTCCAGTTTGACTATCTGTAGCTAAGGGAAACGTAACTCAAAGTTGATTATCATTCATGGGGTGTTATTGTTTTTCTCTTTTCAATATGAGTCATTTCTCATGTTAAAAGATGATTTATCTAGTATTCTCCACAAGCCCAACTATCTAGACAGTGAGTTTAGTTACCTCACTAGTGATTTCCTGTGGCTAACCCTTGTCGACCCAGTTGTTGCCTTTCTTGACAGCTGACCCTGTTAACCAATGGACTAAATAAAAGTTCTGTTTGTTGGTTCCAATTAGTTAATTTTATATTTTAATTTGTATAGCATCGTTTTTAACCCCCTTCACCCACCGTGTGTGGGTGTGTGCGCACGCATGTGCATGGTGTGTGCACATGCATTGGCACGGAGGCCACGGAGCGACTTCAGGTAATGGTTCAGAGCCTGTGGAGTGTGACCCCATTGGGGTTGCATATCAGATATCCTGCACATCAGGTGTTTATATTATGATTTATAACAGTAGCAAAATTACAGTTTTGAAGTAGCTATGAAATATTTTTGGGACCCATAACATGAGGCTCTAACTGTATTAAAGGTTCGCAGCGTTAGGAAGGTTGAGAACAGATCTCTGAGCCTTGTTTTTCTGAGACAGGATCTCTTCACTGGGATCTGGGGCTTATTGGCTACTTTGGTGGGATGGCCATTGAACCCCAGGGGTCTTTTGGTCTCTTCCTCCCCAGTGCTGGGATTAGAGATCACACCAGCATACTTAGCTTTTTAGGTGGATTTACAGGACCAAATTCAGGTCTTCATGATTTCATAGCAAGCACTTTACTGACTGAGCCATCTCCCCAGCCCCTATTTTGTTCTTTTAAAAGCCATTACAGTAAGGTCCTTATGAAGATTTTTTTAAATGTATAAAATATTGTTTTCTCTGTAAGTACAAGTATAAGTTGTCCTTTTGGTTGTCGATCTGTATGCTATTGTATTTACTTTTTTACTGAATGATTATTTAAGGGAGCATTAGTTCAAAATCACAGTGTTTTAAAAAATGTCTAATTTATAACTCCGGCTTGAGATCTAGCTGATGGATTCATCCCCATGTGTTTTCACACTGGAAATGAATACGAGTGCCAGTTCCTCATGGTTCCCAGTGAACACACTCAACACTACAGTGAGATGAAAGATTCCATTATGAAATATTATTCTCAGGTCAAAAAATTGTTTTGGTATCCACCTACATTTTAATGAAAATGCCAACTATTGACTCATGTGTTGAATATTTTATAGGTAAAGTGTACTAAATTCAACTAGCAACTTGTGAAGGTATAAATTTTGTCTCTGTTTTATGAATTAGACAACTGATGCTTAATATGGCCAGTATTTATCCTAAGTAATTTGTATATTTAATCTCCCCAATAATTTTTTGAAATAGGTATTAATATTATCCACATTTGTACAAGGGGATAATTAGATATAAAAAGCTATTTACCTTGCCTGAGTTTATACCAAAAACAAAGTGATAAAGCCAACACTTAAACCCAGATTTTCTGTCTTTTAAAGCCTAAAGTGATTTGTCATCAACTCAGGTTGCTTTCTGATCTGTCTGCCAACTCTTTTATTTCCCCATGCAACAGATATCTCCATCTCTCAGTGTTAGATGTATATATATTTGCAGCATTAGTTGCTTATGTAACAGTACGTATTTTCAAAGTAAGCCCTGTGGCATCGTGCGAGTGCCAGAGAGAGTCAAATGTTTCATTCCTAAAGACTAGTTGGCTTTGCCTACATCTTTAGCCTTGTGTTGGGGCCGGTATGCTCAGAGCTCCTCCCTCACAGTTCTTCACACCTTCTCCCCACATGGAGGTAGCCCGAAGGCTGAAGATTCCCGAGAGAATACTAATTTGTCTCTTTAGATCTTTGCCAGACACTGTAGCCAACTTTCTCCTGTAACAATGCTGGTTCGTAGCTTTGCTGTAACAATGCTGGTTTGTAGCTTTGCTGTAATAATGCTGGTTCATAGCTTTGCTATAACAATGCTGGTTCGTAGCTTTGCTATAACAATGCTGGTTCGTAGCTTTGCTGTAACAATGCTGGTTCGTAGCTTTGCTGTAACAATGCTGGTTAGTAGCTTTGTTTCATTCTCTGTGGCATAATATAACCAGCCAACTCTGAGCCCTAACCTTGGTTCCCAAACTCTGACTATGGCCGTAAGCTCGTTTAAACTCTACAGGAACTCTGTGGGGGTGATTGCCATTGTCTCTAATCTATAGATGGAAGCATTAAGGCTTGAAATAAATGGTTGGCATGTTCACTACCACACAGCTAACAAATGGTGAGCTGTCATGAAATCACACACCTTCCAGACTTGCCATGATACAACTCAGAGAGCATTTGGTGCATGAAATTAACCCACTGTTGCTTTCTCCCATCCTCCCCTCTCTTCCCTTCCTTGTCATATTGAGGATTGAATCCAGAGTCTTGTAGTGTTAGTCAAGGGCTCTGCCACTGCACTAAACCTCTAGCCTCCCGTAATCTCTATGAACAGATTGTACTTGTGACATGCAGGAAGACTTGAAGGTAAACACAGATCAATACCAAACATATTTCTGAATTTTTTAAAGGAATAGTATGAGATAATGGCAGAGTGTTTCTATAATTAAATATGGATCTCAGATACATAAGTGAATAGAATACAGTATGTGAAGCCTTTTTTTTTCTAAAGAAAGACTTTTTGCACCTATTTTTTAAATCACAATTTTCAAGTAATTTAGAATATTGAAGCTTGAGAAGAAAAAAGGCCTTATTGAAGTCTCGGGCAAGTGCTGCTGTAAATGGGAGAGGTCTTTGGAGGAATTTAAGGAATGGTGTTGGAAATATCCTTAGTATGCCAAATATAAACTCTTCAGAGAAGCTGAGACGGAACTAGTTTCCCCATTTACAAGTTAGTTTTCTGAGGCAGGAGGGAAGGAGGACAAGTTTGTCTTTGAATTAAAGTGAAATGTTACTTTCTATGAATTAGTTTGTCAGTGAAAAGGGAGGAGAGACTATGAAGCAGTTCCCCTTCAGACATCACCATGGTAACTGACTCTTGCTCTAACCTGATGTAGCCTCAGCATCTGGTAGCTCCTGACGATGGCCTTCTTTTCATGAATGTGATCCCCTGAAGCAGTTTAGGACCTTCTCCTAGGATTGAGGAGTCACTAGACATCAGAGCACATCCAGGACAGTACTGCCAGAAACCCATTTAAATAAGACATTCATTCCTTTACGCGTTCAGTGCGCCTAATGATGCACAGTGCTGACTGGAAATTCCACGGATAACAGTGAGATCTTGTGGGCTAGTTTAAATGGCATTTCTGGGGGTTGTTGGATGGAGATACTATAAGAAATAAAAATGTTTAATGATAAGAATCTTTAATGGATTTTATAGGGAAAACCCAGAAAAGCCCTGCTGAGAAATTGTGTCCACATCACTAAGTGCAGACTTCTTAAAGTATTCTGCCTGAATTAGTTTGTGGAACAATTTATTTGTTCACAGGGCCCATTATTTGTGTGGTGCTGATATGATCCAAGTTTAATGGCAAAATTCTTGTCTGCTACTTGTTGCTAAGATCACTGTGGCTACAGAGAACAGTTTTTGAGTAATAAATCAAGCACAAAGCTTAGAATTTGATGCCAGTTTGTAAAATGTTTAACCGTATTTCAGTAAAACTTTATATGGGGAAATTGATCATTTCATACTGGCTTGGTATATGTTGAGTGGACTTGGGCTAAGGATTACATTATAATCTACACCATGAAAGTAAAATATGATGTGAATGTGCCCCGTGGGTTTTAAGTATTCTGCAAAGTTGTTATTCAGCTCAAATGATTATAAAAAAGAAATTCGCAACACAAAAGTATTGCCTGTCGCTTCATCACTGTGTTTGAACTGGCTTTGAATATATATTATTGTCTGTAGTTTAAGTTCTGAATATTAGCAGTTTCCTTTTGTAAAAGTTTATCCTCAGTTTTAAGTATTTTTGAAAATCCAGTCATTCCCTTTGTTCATTACATTTATTTAGCAAACACTTCTTAAATTTATAACATTCATCATCTTTGCCTCAGCAATTATTGTTTAAATATTTGCAGTAGAGAGAGGGAGGGAGGG
>NW_021604607.1:9389947-9405860 GCF_004785775.1 Grammomys surdaster | reverse complement strand
GGGGAGGGGGAGAGGGAGAGGGAGAGGGAGAGGGAGAGGGAGAGGGAGAGAAACCCTATTAGATTATAAATGTAGGCTTGAGTTCCAAGACAGCTAGGTAGGGCTACACAGAGAAAACTTGTCTCAGAAAAAGAAAGTAGTCTTTTTGGGTTGTATTACTATCCCTCTGTTCTTTCTGTGATAGGTTCCCTAATATATAACTTAAAATTCTTTCTGTTGGGACGATGGCTCTCAGTAAAGTTACTTGCTGTGCAAGTGTGAAGAGCAGAATTTGGATCCCTAGCACTCATATAAAAGTTGGGGGTGGGGAAATCAGAGACAGACACATCCCTAGGTTTCACTGACCAACCCACCTAGCCATTCAGTAAGGGACCGTGTCCCAAAAGATAAGGAGAACAAATGAGAGAGACGTCTGTTTACTTCTGGCCTTCACACACACATGTGCACACATGTGTGCACACATACAACTATGCCAACAAGTATATATACCACACACACTTAATTCTCCCAGTTACGACTATTCACCTGACTGAAGGTTACTTTGTTATTTTCTGTTGCTGTGATAAAACACCATGACCAAAGGCAACTAGGGAGGAGAGTTTATTTGGCTTGTGGTTCCAGTGGTATAAGCCCATGAGGGTGGGGTGGAACACTAGCGACAGGCAGCAGGCGTGGTGGAAGGGATGGGAAGCTGAGCTCTCACATCTCCGACTGCAAACATGCACTGCTGCGGGGATAGCTTTCTGCTTTCCAAGCGTGACCCCGGTGGTACTTTCTTCAGCACAGCCACACCTCCTAACCCCCCTCCCCCAAACAACAGCACCAACTGGGAACCAAGTGTTCAATGTCTGAAATTATGGGGGACATTTCTCAAACCAACACTGTTTACCAAGGAAGCATTCCTAGGCTCAGAGAGTAATGCAGGCTAGAAGTGAGTGCTAATGATTCAGTTATGATCTTTATGGGTGTATGTGTGGGATAGTTTTCCTGTGGTTCTGTATTACCCTACGGTGTGTGGGTAGTTGATGTTCAGTTGCGGTTCAGTGAGAAGAGCACCAGGGAGTAGGAATATGAAGGCTGAACGCCAACACCGTTACTGGCTAGCAGCACAATTCTGCACAAAGCAAGCTCATTCTAAATGCAGTTTCCTGTGTTCTAGTGGGAATACTTTCTACTTTGCACAGTAACTATGAAATCGTGTATTGGAAAGTTCTTGGTTCTCCAACACTTTTAACATTTCTAAAACGTTTGCTCCATTCCCTGATCTGTCTTTTCTCTGAGATTATTTTCCTCTTTCTGTGGTTGTTTCTTTTCTGAGAGGCAAGCTCTTCCCACATGCTGGCTGATCTCTGGTGGTCTGTTTACATTTAAGAGCGGGACATCTGCGAACTCCTCTGGCAGCTGTGTAGACATGGCTGTTGCTGGCCCACTGCCAACTTTATTTTCTGGTACGTGTGCAGGATACTGCCGTGAGCTTGTCAGTGTGACAGTTGTTTCATGAACATACTCCAAACAATTTATTCAACTTTTTAAGAAAAGAAAGTTTTAGGTTTTTTTTTCTTTTTTACCGGAAATGAATGCTTAGTTGATGGACGTTTGGTATATGAGGGTCAGTGAGACATCTAAACAGCCACACATCTTCATTAATATAATACACCCTGTTTCTCAGCATGATACATATTTTTCCTGCTAGTCGTTGTAGGGTTCTAAGGAGCTTATGACCTTCAGGAGGCTCAGGACCCTCAAATATGGGCTGTGTTTTCCAACATTCTGCTTCATACGTTCAGGGAAACAAAGGAGCTACCCACAGAGCACCAGGAACTGGAAGCCTTTAATGTTTCTCGGAGGCAGCAATTGAAGATTTTTTTAAACAGGGAACAGAATTCTCTTCTAAAGCCCACCATGATTTTTTTAATGGAAAAAATTGGTGTGTGTGCATGTGTGCACACACACACACACACATATGCACACACATGGCACATGTTCTGCGTGTATCATGGTACATCATGTGTAAATGTCAGCAATCGAATGGTTACAACAATCAGTCAGTGCTCTCCTTCAACCATGTGGGAGCTGGGGAGAGATTTAACTTAAAGTACTGAACCATGCTCTCCCCAATATGAATTTTGTTTGAGAGGTCATAAGGATATTTTTTTTTTGTTTTTTGTTTTTTTTTTTTTTTTGAGACAGGGTTTCTCTGTATAGCCCGCGCTGTCCTGGAACTCACTCTGTAGACCAGGCTGGCCTCGAACTCAGAAATCCGCCTGCCTCTGCCTCCCGAGTGCTGGGATTAAAGGCGTGCGCCACCACCGCCCGGCCATAAGGATATTTTTAATGCATGCTACATCTCATGGAGCCTTTCTACGAGATTTCAGGAGGCAGTGTTCCATTAAAAGGAGGGACAAGCTCAGGCTCCGGAAGACAGAGTACAGGGAGCAGGTGGCCCAGGGCAGAAGAAAGTGGATGGCTCTTCCAAGACGACAGGTGGGCTGTGGCAGAGGGTGACAGTTTACACTGGCCCGTCAGAGGTTCTGGGTGAGCTTTTTGAGAGATAGCCGAGACAGTGGCAGGAATTTGGAATAACAATGTGGTTACTGGAAATTTCATTTTAAGAACTACATAAAGGAAAAAAAACCCCTCAAATTCTAGGAGAAAAGCTATGTAGTAAAAGTGAATATCTCAGTTGACACGTGACTGAATGTCACATCAGTCATGTGTGTGTTCTGGCTCTCATACACAGTAACAGTAACAAGATCCCAGAGTGCGTTTTAAATAAGGGACTGTACGAAGAAACAGAGGCAACAGGAGATGTGACTTGTATCTAGATTGATGGCAAGGAAACAAAGGGCTAAATCTTCATTTTCCATTAAGGAAATAAGTAGGAAATCATTTTTTAAAAGGAAGGTCAACAGAAATAGAAGCATGCTATTTAGAACATGAAGCAAATATGAAAAGAATTGGCTAAAAATGTCCATTGTACTTATTAATAAGTCTTGGAATTAGTTGATGAATTTGTGTATTTATAGCTTTGAAAAACATAAAAGTAAACAGAAAAACCAAATTGTGAAGTAAATAGATTTGTTTAGTCTTTTGATAGGAAATCTGAATATTTCCAAGGATATTTCTTTGGTAATTATTTAAACACAGTCATTTTTGCTGACTTCTCAAAATATTTGAACAAAAATAAAACCTTGTATGACATAGTTTTATACATCATACATAGTATACACACACACATCATACATACACCACACACACACACACACACACACACACACACACACACTCATTCATAGCTTTCTCCTAGGGCTGGGATGGAACCTACCTACAGCCTCACACTTCATAAACATTTGCTTTACCACGAAATTCCACCCCAACTCTTCCATATATGTTTTGATGTTGGCACACTTAGAATTATGATTGTTTTCTTGATGAATTATTCTAGTTATAATTGATCCTATTACTCATAAAACATTGGCACAGAAATCTCCACTGTTTTTTTTAATATTCTTGGTATGTTTTGCATCCTTTTACTTTCAATATCTTTGTAACATTTTGTTTGTTTAAGCAAGAATTTCTCTATATCCTGGCTATTCTGGAACTCACTCTGTAGACCAGGCTTGCCCCAAACTCATAGAGATCCGCCTGCCTCTGCCTTCTGAGTGCTGGGACTAAAGGCGTGTGCCACCATGCCTGGCCATGATACTTACTTGAGGTATCATCTTTAAGTATCTCTTTAAAGAAATTATTATAAATATGCCTTGGTTTTCTTTACTCCCTTTTGCTTTTAACAACTGCCAGCCTGTGTAATGGATGAGGGACGAGCCTGACAAGGGGACATTGGGAGTTGGCCTATGATTAAAAACTTGGCAGAACAACACATTATGGATGTTGACGGAGGGATCTGAAGAGCTGCTGGAACCATTCAGACGGACGGTCCGTAGCCACTTGTCTGTCAGAAAGCCCTCTTCAGGAACTGAATGAATTTTCAAAACAAAGACTTGTTCTCAGAATTTAGGTAATGCTGTGCCTTTGTTGGGAACAAGAAGACACTGAACATTTAAACCCATTCAGAGCATAGAATGGAACGACACCAGGCAATAAGAGTCGCTTTAGCTGTCTTGTCTTCAAGAAAACTAGTAGTTTTTTCCAGTGTTACCACAGCCATGGGCTTTGGAAGGCTTGTGGGGTGTGGGGTGGACCGGAATAGGCATGGGTAAGCTGAGTAAATACAACTGAATCTCTCTCCTTTGGAGAATAATTCACTCACAACTCTTCAGGCTTTGGAACAGCAAGACTGAGGGTGTGACGGTGTGCACGGATGTGTGGATGCCAGCGCTGGACAGCAGGTTCTCTATCACCCTCTGAAGTAGAGACTTAGGGATTCTTTGGAGAGTCAGCTGTGTTGGATGGTGTTCTGATAAGACAAGTACGAGAAGTAACGTTTCATTGAAGCGCACACAGGTGAAAGACTAGGGCAGACTGGTGAAGGGACGTTTCGCTGAAGCAGACACAGAAGAGAGGATGTTCTGCTAAAGCAAACAGGTGAAAGGGCAGGTGATGAAGGATTCTTTCCTAACAACATGCATATATCAGTCTACCTTACACTGTATAATTGGGCTCTTTGTCGGGACTCTATAGAAAGAAATTCACCAAAAAAACTTTTGGTGTCATGTTACAAGTTTCTTGTCACTTCCTCGGACTCAGAATGATTGGCAGAGTGATGTCAGCTGAGATAGATGCACACGCTGAGGCGAGACCTGTGGAGGACACATGATGTTTGGAGGGAGTACCGAAAGGACTGCACGGACAGGGACAGAGACTGAACTTGACTTGCTTATAGAGCTAGTTGTGCAATGTTTGCTGGCCTCGCGTCTTCATTGATCTTTGTTTCTCTGAGAGAGGCACAGCTGAGATCTTCTTCTGGGATTCCT
Source organism: Grammomys surdaster (assembly GCF_004785775.1). Taxonomy (NCBI): domain Eukaryota; kingdom Metazoa; phylum Chordata; class Mammalia; order Rodentia; family Muridae; genus Grammomys; species Grammomys surdaster. Next base: position 9,400,926 of record NW_021604607.1, on the reverse strand, counting down.
GTTGGCCCTGGTCCCTCCTGTTGACTCACGCTGAGGCTGAGGCCTGACTGTCTCTGCTAGGTAGTGCTACTGCTGCTGATGTGTGTTTGCTATCTCGTCTCTCCCGAACTAGACTGTTGGTATATCTATCTATAAAGTGTTTGCGAGTGGATTGAGCTGTCACTGCTGACCTGTCAACAGAACTTTCATTTTTCAGAAAACACAGATGGGAATTGCTCTAAAGAACCATTTCTAAACAGGTCTTCTTCCCCCATATCCTTTCTTTTCAACTACTCTGGTGGGTGGTGAGCTAAAAGGGAGGTTAAAACGTTTAAGAACCATCAGTAAAAATAGACTTAAAAAAAATTAAAGTTCTAACCCTCCTTCTTCTTTCTTTGAACTGGCCTCTTCATTCAACCTAGAGCTCACCAGTTCTGTCACTGTCCGGCTATTGAAGTCTAGGAAGCATCCTGTCTCCACCCGACCCCAGGCCCGGGAGCTACATTCACAGTCACACCTCCTTATCCCTGCTCTTAATCTTAAGTGGGTGCTCAGGATCCACACTTAGGCCCTCAGACTTGCACGACAAACACTCCACTCACTGAGTCATCACTCAACATTTGCACAAAAAGAAAATGTATAGGTTGTCTTTCCAGAAAAGTCTCTAGGGCTGGAGAGGTGGTTGAGTGGTAAAGAACACTCAGCCGCCTTGCAGAGGATTCTGGGTTGTTTCCCAGCTCCCACACCACACAGCTACAACCTCCTGAAACTCCAGTTCCATGATTTCCACACCCTCTGAGCTGTGTGGACACCTACATGCATGTGGTACACGTGCCCTCACACAGCCACACATACATATACATAGCAAACAAGCAAGTAATAAAATTCTTTTTAAAGAATTAACCTGCCGTTGTATCATCAATAGTTCACCATATGTTTAGCCTGGAATGCATCCTAGTGACTTAAACTAACATTTTTAAACTTCAAAAAAGCATTAGTTTGAGAGAAGAAAAGTAGACAAGGGGTCGCACCCCTTACCATTTGTAGTTGTGCCCACTGGCAGAGGGAAAATACATTTTCTCCAATGGAGTGCTGATAGATCTGGCCTGTGTCATTGGCCAACAGAAAATGAGCTCCACTTTTCTTGGACTTTTGTTACTTTTTTGCCTTTCTTTTTTCTTTTCTTTTCTCTCTCTTTTTTTGTCTCATTAGTCTTTTGCTTGTTTGTATTGATTTTTGTTGTTTGATTATTTCAGCTCTTGGGTTTTTGTTTTTGTGTTTTTGTTTCAGTTCTTGGGTTTTTTTTTTTTTTGAGAGACAACACAAAGTTGGGTGAGTAGGGTGTAGGGTAGAATTTTGGAGGAGTTGGAAGAGGGGAAAGATCATGATGAGAATGAATTGTATGAGGTAATTTTTAAATAAAAAATTCAAAACGGAAGAAAAACAGTACCTGCAACTCTTTTTAGTGCATTTATTTGGGCCTATGTGTATGTGTGCGCTTGATGGGCTGGAGAGCTGCAGAAGCCCTGCGCTTCTCATGGATGGACTTGAAGCTGAGCCACTGGCTTCTTTATACAACACACATGGACTGGGAGCTGAGAGAGAACAGCCTTCCTCTAGCTGGTCTTAGAAAGCACACTGGGAAACATTATCATCTTGAAGAGGGTTGTTTATTTTTTGAGTGTGTTTTCATTCTTACACACATCTTTAGTTGACTACACTAGCAAAACTATGACATCTTTTCCTTTTATAAGGTTTTAAATAGTATGATGCATTTCTTAGATACAAGGTCATTAAGCTAACATTTCTCTGTGACTAATCTTTGCTATTTTATGTCCTTAAGAGATTGTATGTTTCATCCAAGTTCTCCAATTATTTTTGCTTATAATACTCTATTTTCCTCCAAGATCTGTAAGTCTACATTTGGGCCCTCTGTAGGCTTAGATGTTTTAAAACCTACTTTTAATAAAGGTTTTCAAACGCTTTGACCACCTCCCTTCTAGCCCACCGTCCAAAGGTAGGGGAGAAAGGATGGTAAGTAGAGTAAGGGGATGTGGACCTGTTTAGAAGTAGTTCCTTGGGGGTGATTCTATCCTCCATTGTGAGGATACCAGCAGTCCAGCTCAATAGTGTCAGGATACCACACAGTAATCAGCAGCAGTGGCTCAATCCAGCAGAAACAGCTAGGCCTCTGCCAAATCCACATGAGTCAGTGGGAGCGAGCAGAACCAGCCAGGACACCAGGAGAAGTTCTCTGTGGTGCCTTTCTCAATGAAGTGAAGATCATGAGACCACTCGAGACCAATGAGGAGTCGCAAGGCTAGTTATGCAAGCAGCTCATCAGTGTCTATGGAGTCCTGTCTATCTCTCCAAACATCACACATCCTTCCACGGGTCTGCTTCAGCAAAACACCATGTGAGTCTGTATCACACGACACACTTGAAACTTACACTTGAGCCCTCCTTGAATTACTGACATTGATCATTTGTGGTTTTGATGTTTGCTTTATCAGTTGTATTGTTCTTTTATGAATGGTTCTTGACTGCGTTATTTTTGCCTTTTCTCTTCCCACTGTAATCTTTATCAGATTCCCCTGTTTTGTTGGCCTTGGAGTTTACTTTGCTCTTCTTCCTGGTTAATTTAGTTTGTGAAGACTCTTGGCTGTAAATAGTTATCTCGTTGTGTGATCGCACAGTGATTACTGGGACTTGATAATCCTCAGTGGTGCCCTCCCAGGTGACATCTCTGAGATGCTCAGCCACTCAGTTCTTTGTGTACATTATCCGTTTACCCTTCAATCCCACAAAATACTTTAGAATCTTCTTCAATTGTCTGTTTCGCTGAAGCAGCAAAATTTCCTTTGACTATTACAACCGTAACAAGTGACTATTGTTTCTAATGCAGGAAACTTCTATCTTCTCTTCCATTATACTTTTTTCTTGGTCTTTAGTAATAAGCTTTACTATGTGAAAATAACTGAAAATCATGTCCATCCTACATGGCGATGCTTTCGCGCTGCATACTCAACCCAACGAAAGGTGCCCTGGAGGTCCTCCTCCACATCTGTGTCCCACATCCATTAGCACTGGCCGAGTGCTCTTTAGTAGATTATTAGATGATTATCATCATCATCATTATCATCATCATCATCATCATCATCATCATCATCATCATCACTATTTTAACCCCCCCCCCACAGTTTCCCCTCCCTCTTCTCCTCCTGATCAGCCCAGTTGTCATCAGAGAGGCTTCATCCAGCAACTGATGGAAACAGATTCAGAGATCCACAGGGGATGAGTCAAAGGGGTCAAGAACATCACAAGAAAACCCACAGAATCACCTGACCTGGGCTCACAGACACTGAGCCACCAACCAGCGAGCATGCTTGGAATTGACCTAGGCCCTCTGCATATATGTTACAGTTGTGCAGTTGGCCTTTTTGTGGGACTCCTAACAGTGGGAGCAGGGGCTGCCTCTCACTCTTTTGCTGGTTTTAGGGACCCATAGTGAGTTGTCTCCTCCAGCCTTACTATGAGGGGAGGTGCCTAGTCTTACTGCCACTTGATATGCTGTGTTTGGTTGATGTCCTGGGAGGCCTGCCCTTTTCTGAAGAGAAATGGAGGAGTGGATGGGGGTGGCATTATACTCTTTTAAAATGAAATTAACTCTCCCTTTACTTATCACTTAAGATACAAATTACATGACTCGAAATTTAATTATATAAATATAGACAACTAGACAGCTCCTTGGCATATAGGTGTATCTTATTCCATAAAAACAAATACACAATTTTTTTCTATATAAATTAAAATATTTATTAACCTTTTCTTTTTTACAAACTTTCCCGGTAACATTATTTACATGTCATTCCATATATAATTTATATTTGTCTATTTTTTGTGGCTGAGAATCAAACCAAGACCTTTCCGTATGCTAGCGGAGCACTCTACCACAGAGACACACACGCAGCCCCTGCTTTGTCTTTAAATATGTCATGATACTTTTTCACATAGATGTTTAAAAGTTCTTATTGGAGATACATTTTCACCTCATGGAAGTGCACCTCATGTGTGTATCATCTGGATTTAACGCTTATCAGCTCAGGACCAGTCAGTCCGTCTGGATTCAGATCTGTAGCTCCCAGAGTTAAAAAGTTTCATCCAGCTACACAATTTATAATGACTATAGAGTATCTAACTGTGTGAATGTGTTACTATTTATATATATTTAGAGACAATAGTTTGTTTTTAGGCAGATCTCTTTTCTCCTTTCTCCATTCCCCTTGCCTTGGTGAGTGGTGTGTGTGTGACTGGAACCTAAGGCCTATGCATACTAGATAAATGCTCTGTCACTGAGCTGTACCCTCAAGCCAGACACTGTCATTTTTGCCTTCCAAATTATAACATTGCTAATGCTAGAATCATGGGTTATCAGTTTGCCTTTTAAATGGGAGTCAGTTTTTTGAGACACAGTTTCTCTGTGTAGCTTTGGTTGTCTTAGAACTCACTCTGTAGACCAGGCTGGCTTCAAACTCAGAGATCTGCCTGTCTCTGCCTGCCAAGTTCTGGGATTGAAGGTGTGCGCCCCCCACTGCCCGACAGCCATGTTTTTAATTACTGAAAACTTAAACCCTTGCACATCGAGGTCACCTGCTCTCTCATTTTCAGCCTCTCATTTTGAAATAGAGAAGGTTGTACTATCCCCATTTTATACATAGGAATTACAAAACTTAGTGGAAAACTCTTGGTAAAGTAGTATTGTAAGAACCAAAACCCAGACCTCTTGTGTGTACTTAGTGCATTTGAACACGAACCATCTCAACTTGTAATTCATAAAGCAATGCTTGTGTATGCTAGAAATACACTGCTATAAAAGATACTGTGTAAAAGTTGAGCACCTACTAATACATGTAGTAGAATATTCCCCCCTGTTACATTTTTACAATAAAATGGGTAATTTGGGAGGAGCTAAGGTGGGAGGAGTGGAGGAGAGGAAGAGGAGAAGGGAGAGGAGAGGAGCAAGGGAAGAGATGTAGGAGCCATGGAGAGCCACGTATTGAGAGCAATCCTGGGTAACAACTTATATCTAGGTTAGTTAATTGGGTAACACCTCCAATTTTGTGGGCATCTTGTTATTTGAGCATTACCAAATTTATAAAGCCTTTAGATAATCTTTAAGCATTAGAGTCTCATTCCTACCGGGTACTGCATGGATGGCGGGATGGTCTGGGCTCAGTCAAGCATTGTGGAGACAGTGTGATAGGTTGGCAGAGCCATCTCCCACGCTAGAGTCTCGTGGGTGCCAGGGCCAGTGCTTTGGCCAGCATGAGCTGCAGTCAGAGTTGAGCAGCGCCAGAGGTGGGAGCACTCCGCCTCTCATGGCCTCAGGCCTTGCCTAGTCAGGAAGATGGCGGCCAGTAACAACAAGCAAGATTGGGTGACACAGTTTAAATTTTAACTGTAACAAATACAATTCAACGTTATGCTAGATGTCTTACTACTCAATTTTAATTTAAATATACAAGGATAAAAGTTACTTTTTACTGACAAAAAAATGGAAACTTTGCTATATTAAAGAAATTATCTGTCATTACACCATTCATATCCAGTGGAGTCTGGGTTCTAATTTAGATCTTGCTTCCAAATTCATGGATTTTCTTCTTTTCCTTTTTACTCTTCCCTTAATATTTCATAGACCACTTTTTGTTTAATCAAAAATAACGAAAGTGACCTTTGAACCTATGGTTTTAATTAATTCATTTAAAGATACACGCATACATACATCTTTTCACACCTAGCAACAAATTTCGCCTACTTGTATATCAAAGTAGCACATAGCTAAAGTGCTATGTGTTTGTATGGACGGGCATGTGATCTAACCATCTCTGGAAATAACTTCTCAGACACAAGTATGCTTTACTAGTCCCCTGGGAGTATCTGTATCCAGACACACTAACAATCAGAACTAACCATCACGGCCGTTCTTTGAATACACAGACTTACAGATCTTTGTCATTTCATCAATAGTCTATGACACTCAATATCTACTATGTATGAAGACTTGTACTAGAGATCTGCCTATCTCTGCCTCCCAAGCGCTGGGATTGAAGGTGTGCACCCCCACTGCCTTACAACCATGTTTCACAACAATAGAGACGAAATGATGCCCTTCCTGTTATCACTAGAAAGCAAAACATTTTAGTGAATCTTTGTGGGGGTATTTGTATGTATGTGATGCACGTGTGTGTGTATCTGTATGATGTATGTGTGCATGTTTGTGTAAGTGCAGATGTATGTGTACTATAGTGGCTGGGTGGAGGTTTCAGTCCTCATCTCCCATCTTGTTTGAGGTGGAGTCTTTTGTTCACTTCAGGGTATACCAGACTAGCCAGTTCAAAAGCTTATGTAGAGTCTCATTCTGACTTCCATCTCCCCGTAGGAGCACTGTGCCAGCTTTACATGGGTATCAGGATCCCTTTTGAAATGTTGAGGCCTTGGCTGGGAAGTGGGCGAAGGTCTTCTGTGAGACCCTGTGTTAAATGTGAATCTGGACAAAGCCCAGAAAATGGTCCCAGTCAACGAACCCTTTAAGAATGAAGCATCCTCGGCTCCTAAGTTTGAGAACCTGTAGGGGGGCGGATAGGAAAGCATGGGATGTCCGCTGATTGGGGCTGGCTTGCCCCTCTAGCCCGCAAGGCTAGCAGCGCTTCTCAGTGGTCATGCTGGGAGTGGGCGGGGCCGGCCGGCTGATCCTCCAGGGTTGGGGGCGGGGGCTGCCCTGGGGTGTGGAGAGTTGGAAGTTAACCATGAGTTCTGGACATCCGTACCAACAGTCCTGGGAAAGAGTGAAAGTGAGCACAGATCTAACAGCAGACCACTCTTAACTTGGTCAAACTACAGCCTCAAGAGAAAAAAGACTTGAATTTCACCTCATGGCTGTGTATTCAACACCTGGCATACATTCCTTAATCACTACTGGATCTTTGAAGGACTTTTGTATTGTATTTTCTGTATTTATTTAGGTATTTGTGCTTAATACTTTTTCTATTCATCTATCTGTAAGACTACATCCAGGCTGCCACAGCTGTAACTCACTGGATAACCATCCAGTGAGTTTGTGAGAATACATACTTCCTTGGTTTAATTATGGCTTTTTTTAAACAAACAAACAAACAAATAAAACAAATAAACAAGCAAAAAAACCTGCCTAATAAGGTAGTCTGTCTTTTTATTGTTCTTAATATGTATTGACCAGTAATTTCTAATCAATTGATGAACATTCGTGTAGTATATGAAATGCCATATTGAAGAAGGAAAACATGAGTGATACCAATTCTGTGAACTACCAAACAACGCTTACCAAGTCGCCAGTTAATGGACTACAGTGTTCAAAGTATCAAAATTTTGGCATTTCATCAATATCGAGTGCTTTTGAATGTTGCTAATTGTAATTCATATTCAATGGACTACTTCATTTATTTTTAAGAATTGATGACATTGTGGGATTTAAAGTCTTTTCCAAAATGGTAAATATAAATATTTGTGTATTTTTTATCCTCCCTCACCTACAGATGCAACAGTTGGAGAGACAAGTTATAGATGCGGAACGTCAAGCAGAAAAGGCCTTCCAAGAGGTAGCGTACACTCCAGTCTTTCTCTACCTCTATGCATTACAGAGATTGTTTAGCTCAAAATAGGATGGCTGTCAACCTTCCTGGATATTTTATAATTTTGTTCAAGAGCTCAATTCATAGAGTGGGAAAAATGTACTCTATTTTGTTCCTATATAGATTTTCCAAGAGGGAAAACGGATTTTGATAGAATATTTTATCTTTTTAGAAAGTCAAATGTGATTTTTGATGGGAATCCTAACAGCAGTTAGATTTTCTATGTACTCCTGCTCACATCCACTTTATGTATAGAAATAAAGGGTTGAAAGTGATGTGAGTCCCAGATTGGAGAAAAATGAATGGGTAAATGTAAGGCCACGAACAACAGTCCTCAAAAAACCCCAACTACTTCAAATCATTTTACTGAAAATTAATAGAGAAACTTGCTTACAATTAGTAAAATATGTACAACATTCATATTTCATTTACTAATGTTTATGGATAAGGAAAGTCAAATCCCTAAGTTTAAGATTAGTCTGAGAGGAAACTAGAAATCTGCTTGAATTGTGGCATTAAGATGATAATTTTTCTGTAATTTCATTTTTAAAAATATTACTTTGAGTCTTTGGATAATGACTTGGTAAGTCATGTGGCCCTCTCTGAGCCTTGAGAACAATGAAGTGGACAGCTTGGCTGTGCACACCCAGCCTGGACATTCTTCAGTAATATTCAATCTAGGGGCTGGAGAGATGGCTCAGCAGTTAAGAGCACTAACTGCTCTTCCAGAGGTCCTGAGTTCAAGACTCAGCAACCACATGGTGGCTCACAGCTATCTGTAAAGGGATTTGATGCCCTCTTCTGGTGTGTCTGAAGATAGTGTGACAGTGCACTTGCATACGTAAAATAGCTTAATAAATCTTTAGCTTCTCATTTTATGAAAAGATCCTTATCACAGTTGCTCAAAGCCAGTTTCCAAAAGCAAAAAACTCCAATACAAAATTCTTTCTCAGAAATGCATAGTATAGCTGAGAAGGAGGCTCAGCAGCTGAGAGCACTGGCTGCTCTTCCAGAGGACTCAGGTTCAATCCCCAGCACCCACATGGCAGCTCACAGCTGTCTGTAAATCCGGTTTCACAGGAGCCCATACCCTCACACAGACAAACATGCAGACAAAACACCAATTCACATAAATCTCTCTCTCTCTCTCTCTCTCTCTCTCTCTCTCTCTCTCTCTCTCTCTCTCTCTCACACACACACACACAGACACACACACACACACATTCACACACAGAGTGGAAGAGAGAGGAGGGAGAAAGGTAGGGAGAGAAAGAGAGAAGAGAGAGAAGAGGAAGAGAGAAGAGAGGGAGAGATAGAGGAGAGAAGTGAGGGAGAGAAAGGGGGAGAGAGAAAGGAGAGGGAGGAGAGAGGAAAAGGTAGAGTGGGTGGAGAGAGAGGAGGGGCAGAGAGAGAATGCGTAGTACAGCAGTAGTGCCATCCTTAGCTCCGCCATCTGTTTTTGGTGTCTTTTGTTTGTTTGCTTCAGTGTGGTACCAAGCATGTTTCTTCCTTTAAACTTGAGACTAGATTAGATTTTACATAGCAAATTGTCAAGAGCGGCCTAACAAATTTCTAAGCAATACCAATCCAACCTAATTCTTAATTTCTTATTTATATTTGAAAAGAAATCTTAAAATTGCATTATATGAAACTTCAACCACATATAAGCGTAGAGAAAGTAGTGAAATGGAGTCTCTTGGGAGTTCATTAACTTGCGAGTTGTCGTATCAGTAGTCACGTGACCCCTCCGCTTGCCCTACACTGGATTATTTTGAGGAAGCCAATACCAGACATTACAGTTGCATCCGTGAGTTGAGTGAAATCAAGCCAACCAATCTAAAAGACTCTTACAGATTCCAACCCCAGTGTCATTGCCATGTCAAAAACACTAGCAGAAGTTTCTCAGTATGCCAGAGACCTAGATACCACTCAGAATTCCCCCAAACATCTCATTGCTTCTGGCTTTGCTTTTTTAATATTAGTTTTATTTTTAAGTGTGTGTGCGTGTGCATGCGTGCGTGTGTTGGTGCCCACAGAGACCAGAGCTGTTAGAGCTGGCTGTTCCAAGTGCTGCCGACTGAACTTGAGTTCTCTGGAAAAACAGTATTCTCTATTAACTGCTACCATCTCTCTAGCCCTGCGTTTTTGGTTTCTAATTGGCTGAAGTTCATATAATATAAGATTATTATTTAGGACAGATCATTACAATTATCATATAATCAGCATCTCTGTTTCGCGCCATTAATTATCGCCACCTTTCATGATGAAACCGGTCTCTGTCACTCCCTCTGCACTCCACCCTGGCAGTCACAGACTGCACTCTGAATTTGTGAATTTACTTACCCTGCATAGAAAAGTGAGGCCTTGCTATGTGGTCCAGGCTGGCCTTAAACTTATAATCCTCCTGTCTCAGTCTCCCCAATGTGGGGATTACAGGTATGTGCCACCACACCTAGATTTGCTATTTCTTACAGAATTATTCTTATAATATGCGATCTTTGTGTCTGGCTTCTCTTATTTAGTAGGATAATTTTGATCATGTTCCATATATATGTCACATTTTGTTTATCCAACTATTGATGGGCATTTCAGTTGCTTCTGCCTTTTGATTAGTGTCACAAGAGGGCGTGCACATGTATTTATTTGAGTATCTGTTCTTACTTCTTACTATATTACTTATAATATAATAAATATGACATATTTATTTATATGTAATACATATAATATAATAAATGATAATATTTATTATTAAAGTAGCATATATGCATATGCTGTTTTCCTCATTTTAAATGACTGGCTTATTCACGTTGAGAGCAGAACTAGACTGACACATTTCATTTGAGTCTTAGACTTTATTCAGTGCGGTTCTTTTTCTCTCCTTAGTCTCAGTATTTGTTGAAGAGATTTTTTTGGTTTAGTTTTTTTCTCTCAAGCTTTCTCCATCTCAAATTTTACTTATACCTTCCCACAGTGCTATTAAACATGCTCTTCTGTGTCGTCTACTTTCAAATATAATTAAATCTAAACATTTTCCCCCACTTTTGTCTCACCATTTTCTTTCTTCCTCTTTTTTCCAGTACCACCTCTTGGGTGGTATCGTACACTTGCGCCAGGAGACACACAATGGCTAGCTCTCTTTTTCTGATATTGGCAGCCATCGATGATTTGCATACTTAAACTTCTGTGGATATGTGTTCTTATTTTTCTTGGTTACACCTTGAAATTCCTATGTCATCAGTTGGCAAGTAGTTCCTTTAGTGAAGGGTGGCAAAGGAAGTCAAGCAAATGTGTCAGATAGCATGCCCACTGGCAGTGGATGAGCAAGTGTGTCAG
>NW_021604607.1:9364257-9389937 GCF_004785775.1 Grammomys surdaster | reverse complement strand
TGTCAGATAGCATGCCCACTGGCAGTGGATGAGAATTTTAAGCGTCAGCAATGCCAGCTTTGCTATTCATTTTAACTTAAGCTACTCCTGCTCTGTTAATTTGAGAATTATAATCTAAATTCTCATCGTTGGCTTAGTAAATAGCTAATCATAAAACACTCCAGTTCCATAAGTCAAATCTGTCTTGTTTAGATCTCTTGATATCTTATAATGAACCTTGCCTATAAAGTAAACTTATCTTATGGCCCATTGACTCTCTCAAGATAGAAGAAGATGAGGATGGGCCATCCCGTGAGAAAGACCAGTGTGGCACAATTGTAGACACTCCTGTAAAACTCTGGTCCAGGTAGATACGGAGGCTAGTTTTTTGTTTGTTTGTTTCTTTGTCTTGTTTTGTTGTTTTGTTTGTTTTTGGTTTTTCGAGACAGAGTTTCTCTGTGTAGCCCTGGCTGTCCTGGAACTCACTCTGTAGACCAGGCTGGCCTCGAACTCAGAAATCCCAAGTGCTGGGATTAAAGGCGTTTGTCTGAGGCTAGTTCTAACTCAGTTGTTTTTCATGATTCTTGGAGAACAATTACTCCAGTTTACATACATGTAAACACTTACAATGAAAACTCAGGGTTTAAGGTGAACAATTTCCCTCTCCTCCGCCATCCCTCCCTGTTCCCAAAGACAGTGAGAAGAGATGGGGGGATATGAGACCAGAGGTTGCCAAGGAGAATCTCTACAGTCCGAAGGAAATACAGATGGAGTTCATGGGTGTCTGCCTTGGGATTGGCTGACAGCTTCTCATCTCTGACTGCTTTGCTTCAGCTTTCTACCTGTGAACTGTGGTCCAGTCTTGTGCCTGTCTCTCATAGGATGCTGTAGAAATGGAGTGGGTTGCTGGAGTGAAGTACTTGGGATGCTTCAGAGCACATGTTAGTGCTGAGTAGGAGTTAGCTATTGTGAGGATTGAAGCTGATTTAAGTGAAGTGCCTGGCACACAGTCAGCCCACGGTGGATGGCAGTGGCAGAAACAGTATTAGCAGTGTGTGGGTTTGTGTGGTTTCCATATGTGCAGGACAAGAAAAAATAGCACTGGGAGTTATGGGTGGCTCCACAAACTATCCTTGGGTTCAATGAATTATTGGAAACATTTACAGCAAACAAATAACTACTTCACACTCATGATTGTGGTTATATATAGGGAAAGGAACCATTTAAAATCTATGAAAGAAAAGGGCATCACAGGCAGTGTCCAGGAACACTGAGGTCCAAGTTTCTAGTTGCTGTCTTCCAGTGAAATCATGTAGGGATGCGCTTGTTCCTCCTATCAAAGTTTCATGAGAAAGATTTGCAGAGCATTGCCAGTGTCAAAACTACAAAGCTTGGTGTACAGGGGATCAGCCTGAAGTACTTATGTGACGGATCTTGGTTACTAAGACTATAGCTTTCCCCATCCCTCTGTCCCCTGCCAGAGTCACACTGGTACCGTGTGGCTGAGACCCTGGGCGAACAGCAATAGATATTCACCATGGTAATGATCTGAGTGAGAATACACACCCACAGTGTATTTGAACAGTTGGGTCCTGGTTGGTGAAGCTGTTACTGGAGGCTTAGGAAGTGTGGGCTTCCTGAAGGGGATATGTCACTGGCAGTGGGCAGTGGGATAGTAAGACCTCAGCCTACCCCTAGTTTGCTCTCTCTGCTGCATGCTTTCAGTTCAAGATGTGAGCTCTCAGCTTGCTGCTCCAGTCACCATGCCTGGCTGCTATCATACCTCCCTGTTGTCATGGTGATGTACTCTTATGCCCTTTGGAACCATAAGCCCAAGTAAGCTCTTCTTTCTTTAAGTTGCTGTGGATATGGAGTCTATCACAGCAATAGGAAAGTAACTGGTAACACCCATTAAGCATGTTGTTAGCACTGACGTTCTGATGTGCCCAAGATGGCAGAAGCCAAGGTGCTTTTATTTATAAGAATGTCCCAAGGGCTCAGAGGTTCCCTTTGCCTCAGACTAGTCAGAGCCCTGTCCTTTATTTTGGATCTGAGTAGTCCAAGTCTGCTTGAGCTAGTTCTTTGGTGAAGAGTAGCTTAGGGATTTCAGGATCTAAGAGGTTTAGGGGAAGGTTGAAGTGTATAATGAGAGGAAGCAAATAGGAACTTACCAGAAGGAAAAGAAAAAAGCCTCCAGAAAGCAGGGTACATGTGTAGATGCTTGTGAGAGTTTGTTTAAGCCAGTTCGAATTTGTTGGTTTTTTAAAACTTATTTATTTATTTATTTATTTATTTATTTATTGGTGTTGGCCTGCATGTCTGTGTGAGGTATATGTGTCAGATCCCCTAGAACTGCAGTTACAGACAGTTGTGAGCTACCACATGTGTGCTGGGAGTTGAACCGGGTCCTCTGGAAGAGCAGTCAGTGCTCTTAACTGCTGAGCCTGTCTCTGGCTCCTCAGTCGGTGTTTGTTACTGGTCAGTCTGAGTAGTTAAAATTCCTGTATGGTTAAGGTTAAATGAATGGAAAAAAGAACTGGGCTGTTTTCCGTGTGCTTGTGGTAGGATATTTAAAAAGATGTCTTGTTTCTTCTGTAAACTCTTAGCATTCCTGTAGACATCTTATTCATAGTGATTACCAAGGAAGGCTGGGAGTCCTGGTCATTACTGGGCCAGCTGGCAAGCAGGATGCTGGTGACTATTTTGTGATTCTTTAAGAGACTTTGTACACATTTGCCAATATTTTTCTTGCCTCAGAAAATTGTTTATCCAAAACTAATAGTCACCTGAAAAGAGTTTCAGATGACAGTGGTTCATCCAAGGATCTTTGTCATGTTCTTCCATAACACAAGAACACGTTCCTTGGTTCCAAGCACTAGCTGTCCAGAGCTATAGGAATATAGTAATTAACCTTCCCTAAGTAATGAAAGTGCAGTTTCATGTGACATCTAAGTGTGGTTGCTATGACTTAATAAAAGCCTGTCTCTGGTCTCACATGGTTCTGGGTACTCAGACCTTGCATTACTGTGACAGAAAACTTGAGAGCAACTGTTTTCAAGAGAAAGGTCATTTTTTGGCTCATGGTTTCAGTCTGTGGTCAGCCGTTTCCCACGATGAGGCAAACAGTATGGTGGAAAGAGCGGGTGGCAAACAGAGACGTTTATAGTATATCCAGGAAGGGGCTGAGGGCGGAGCAGAGACAGAGACAGACAGACACACATTGAATATATAAGAATGCCACCAGGGAACAAGAGCTTCAGATTCTTGCTCTCAGATGATCCGTCCTCCAGCCCACCTTTCCACAGCAATGCCGTCAGATTCCTCTCCCACCAGTGGCTTAATCCATTACTGAAGGCAGAGCTCTCGGGACCAACCACATCGCAATGGCTGAGTCTACAGGGTTAGACCAAGCCTTCTATAGACGAACACTTTGGGAGATACTTTATATCTAAACTTAACTGTATTCTCTTCACATTTTCCCTCTCTCTGGAATATGTACATCACGCACGTGTGTGCATGCGGTGTGTGTGTGTGTGTGTGCATGTGACAACAAAAGGTCAATGTCAAGTGTCTTCTTCAATTACTCTCTTCCTTTAAATTCTTTAAAAATTTATTCTTTGGTAATTGTAGAGATGAATTCGTGTAGTTAGTCATATCCACCCATGCCAACTTCCCAACTCCAGCGTCTCCCGGGCCTCTCTTCAACAATCCTGTCCCCTAACGTCATCATCTCATCTTCTCCCCCACTTTCTTTTCCTTCTTCCACTCTTTGTCCAGTTAATCCAGTTACCCGTATGGACCAGGAGCATCTACCTATGGAATCCACACATGACTAAAGAAAACTGACTTTCTGGCCCCTAGTGGTTATCAACCGTCAGTAGTCATTCAGCTAAAAGTGGGGCCTAGCATAGCTCTTCATTCTCCATGTTGGATGGTTGATTGGCTTGATCTTGTGGCAGCAGCCACAGAGGCTATGGCAGGAGTTAATGAGTTCAAGGGCTTTGTCCTGCCCAGAGGACATACCTCACGTACCTCAGCAGTCTTCCCGGACCTCTGATCTTGCCGTACTGCCTGCCCTCCGATCCTCGATATGAGGAAGGGGTGTGTGTAGACAACCTGCTTTAGCAGTTCCTCACTGCAGAGCTGTGAGTCTCTTAACCTCTGACCACTGCAGGCTTCTTTGATGCAGTTGACCTTGTTTTTGGAAAGAGTCTCTCACTGAATCCACAGCTCGTGGATTTGGCTACACTGGTGGGCAGTGAGCCCCAGGGATCTACCTTTGACCTCCTCAAGCACTGGGAGCTGCCACGCCCAGCTTTTATGTGGGTGCTGGGGGTCCGAACTTGAGTCTTCATGCTTGGGCAGCAGGCACTTAGCTGACTGACGCTCTAACCCACAGTCTTTCTTGAGGTCTACCTTCTATTACTTTACTCTCAGAGAGAGGCTGACATTTTTGGTGCTACTGTCTTCAACTTCTATAGCTACAGAATATCCTGCTTATAACTGGAAAAACTGTTTGGAGATTGAGTATTTGCTATTTTTCTCCTGCTGGGCTATTTTTCATGGCAGATCTCTTAGGGTAAACCTTTGTCTTTAGTATGAACTTTTATGGCTCATCAAAAACAACAACAAAAGAAAATCATTACTTTATGTTAATTATGTTAAAACACCTAAAACTAAGACCACTTAAATTATTTAAAAAGCAAAATGTGTTTTCTTCCTCTGCTTTGTTTTTAAAGTTTTTAGCTCTGTATGTGTGTGTGAGTACATATATATGTGAGACAGATTGTATGAGTATGTATGTGTGTGTGTAGTGAATATGTGTGTAAGTGAATGTGTGCAGATGTGCCACAATTGAATACAAATGTATGTGTATGTGTGTGAGTGTATGTATGTATTGTATGTGAGTGTGTGTGTATGTGGCAGTGTGTGTCTCTTTCTCTGTGCTTGTGTGCTATGTGTGTGTGGTCTGTGTGCATGTATATGTGTAAATGAGTGTGAGAGTGTTTGCGTATATGTGTGTGTTGTAAGTATATGTATGTGTATGTGTCTATATGTGTGTGTATGTGTACTGCACATGTGCATGTGTTATTTAATTAGGACAATTGTGGCATTTGAATCCTAGTTACATTTACACAGTGAACCCACAGATGAAACTTAGTATTCATGTTTAAAAAATAAAACCAAACTTACCTTTATAGCTTTCCCCTAAAAATATCCTGTAGTCACACATGTCCAAATTTCAACTGACTTTAAGATTCATTACATTTTCCCCCTGGTATTATTAAAACGATGGAAAATTTGTTTTGTTTGCATTTATCATCTACAATTTCTCAAATACATATGTTTTTCTTCTTCATGACCATAATCGTTGAGCTTCTCATAAAATTACTTCTTACCTATTTAGAATATTATGATATATATTTATGGAATATTGCATAAATTTCTCTCTTATTGAGACCTTCCCATGAAGTCTCGGGCGAAGATTCCAATACCTTAGGCTCTTGATCATCTAGGGATTGGGCTTGTGATCTGCAGAAGTCGACTTCACTGAGTTGGGTAGAGTCACAGTGTGTTGGGGTGAGCAGATGCTGCACATGTGTCCTTCGAAGATTCCTTATGTCTCAGTGTTCTTTGCAGAAGATGCAAGCAGAGTCTGTCTGTCTTAGACATTAAAAAAGCATCGCTCACCCACCTGGCTCACACATGTTATAGTTACTAACCATATATGTACTGTTGGGTCATATGGTGTCTTATACTTACTGTCTCTTATTTTCACTAGACTGTAACTTGTATGTAGGAAGGGATTTGAGTGTCTGTTTTATGCACTGATGCTTTCCTGGCCTGGAACTGGAAAATATTAGCAAATAAACTAAGGAAAACCCATTAAATTCCTTCCAATGCTTGTATCTGGTTTGGACTTTTTTTGTTTGTTTGTTTTCTTTTTAATGGTTTTGCTATTTGGGCTTTAAGTTTCTTTGGTTTTCTTTTTTTCTACTGTTTTTTTTTCTTCTTTTTTTTAACCTAAGTTCAGTTTTCTCCCCCAAATGTGTTAATATCTAGCCATCTAATTGGAAACTTATCTTACATACTACTCTTTCTTTGTATTCTTTTCTTGCCTACATAAGGGAAACAGGACTAAAAGCATTTGCTTCCATATGGACCCTTTGCATACTATTGTTGCTCTAGCAGACATGTGTTTACCCTGTGTGTCCGTAGCAGGCTCATGACTTCTTGTACCCACCCTGAAGGTCACGACACTTGTCAAATAGTCTTCAGATTTTGTAATCGCCACAATATGTTATACCTTACTGTTTAATATTTTCAGTTTGTGATACTGTTTAAGAACCTAATGTTAAAGTGTAGTTGTAAGCTTAAAACTCTGGCAAATGAAGTCTGGCACAATGGCATAATTTACCCTCTGAATTCAGGTACAAGTTATGGAAGAGAAACTAAAAGCAGCTAATATTCAGACCAGTGAGTCAGAGACACGACTATATAAGAAGTGTCAAGACCTGGAGTCCGTGATGCAGGAGAAGGATGACATCATTCAGAACTTGGCACTGCGGCTTGAAGAGCAGGTTAGGAAGACTGAATGTCAATTGTATTAATGTGTGTTCATTGATACGCGGTTAAAACAAGATATGGTACTATGGAGAATCTTATTCATAGGATTATGTCACATGTGTTGGTAAGAGGTTGTTCCATTATTGTCTTGGGTGATTCAAGGCCTCAGGCAAGAACTAGTACTTTTATTATGTGTGAGCTCGTGCATGTGTATATGAGCATGTTTTTGCATGTATGTGTGCATGTGTGAGTATTCAAATGTATGTCCATTATGTGTGCATGAATGTGCATGTGTGAGTGTTCATATATGTGTGTGTGTGTTCTATGTGTAGAGGTCAAAGGGCACTTGCTGGAGTCGGTTCTCTCCTTCCACCACATGGTCCCGGTGATGGAGCCTACGACATCAGTCATGGTGGCACATCTCTGGCCCCAGATCTAGTATGTTTTTTTTTTTAGATGTGTCAATGTTCTTTAACGTTCAGACTTTAGAGTTTAAACATAATGTTTTTCATTTGGAAATAATTTATAGCATGCATAATATATTTGCAGCCAAAGTGGGTATGGTGGTCCATGCCTGCAATCCCAGAATCCTAGAGGCTGACACTGGAGGATCATTAGCGTGAGGTCAGTCTGGACAAAATAATGAGACTATCTAAAGACAAAATATTTACATTGTACATATTTGCATGTCAGCTAGTCCTCCTGCTGAGAAGTACACAGTTTTCAGCTGCTCCCTGTGAACAAGTCGAGTACATTCAGTTTTATGACAAAAATTCACCAAGAGCTGGGTGTAATCACTCATCCCTGTCATCCCACCACTTGAGAGGCTAATGCAGGAGGATTGCTGTGAGTTTGAGGCTAGTCTGGGCTACTGAATTAACACTAACATTTTCGTTTGTTTTAGCCTTCTCTGTGGACTCAGTACTTTAGGACAGTGGCTTTCAGAGTCCTAGCAGCTCAATCCCCACCCAGTGTGATTTATATGCTGTTCACATTCTCTGGAGTTTTGTGACCAGAGCCAAGTTTTAAGGTTGTTAAATGTGACAAACTAGAGTTTCTCTGTGTTTTTCTGGTTTTTTGTTTTAATCTACTATTTGAAGGAGAAAATAACTCTGCTCCTAAGCAGATTCGTGTTCTCCACCTGATTTGGTAGATCCAATTCTACTGGTCCAGAAACAGCTTGTTTTGTTGATATATTAGAGGATTCGCTGCATTGTATGAGTATGGATGGGGCTGCTGCTTCAACCAGCAAGGGGTGTGGTACTAGATAGATACTTTGTGTTGCTTCAACAAAATACCTGATAGAAGAAGCAACATGAGGAAGGAAGGTTTTATTTTACTCAGAGTTTGAGCGTACAGCCCACCCCCACAGGGAAGACTTGCAGTAGGAGCAAGGCAGCTGCTCACCGTGTGTCCACAGTCAGGAAACAGAGAGAGATGAGTGGTGGTCCAAGAACCCAGCCTATGGGAGGACGTCATCTGCATTTAAGTCAGGTCTGCCCACATCAGTTAGCACAGTCTAGAAAATCCCTTGGACACGCCCAGAGGTGTGTTTCCTTGGAGCTCTTACATCCTAAGTGGTCCGCCAGGTTACCTCACATCTGCACCTGCCTTTTGCTTTCTTACTCTGCTGAACAGGTTTTTTTCTCTCTCCTTCCCTCTCCCATCTTTCTCTTCTAACAAGATCTACTGTTCATGCTGGCCCACACCCCATGATCCTCCTGCCTCAGACTCCAGTGACTAGGGTTACAGGCATGGACCACTATGCCTGGAAATTTGGGCTTTTAAAAATCTGTTTGGTTACTTGGAGATAAATGTATTAACCTGGAAACAGGTTTTAAGTGAGTTTGACTTTCAGATTTTATGATGTAATGTCTCCAAGACAAGGAGCTTATGTCGAAACTAAAACAGTTGTTGATGTTATTTCAGAAACAAGTGCGAATACAAGAAGCTAAAATAATAGAAGAAAAAGCAGCTAAGATCAAAGAATGGGTAACAGTTAAGTTAAATGAGGTATTTACTGCTAAATTTTTCCTTTATTATTTACTTTTTTAAATTAAAGTCTTTAGAATATACAACCCTGAGTGAGACAATAAGCCTTGACCAGTTGGTTATTGTCCTGTGTTTTGATAAACTTGTGATAAACTGCTTTCATTTTAATATCCATTACATTTTTTTTAATTTTTTTTTTTTTTTGGTTTTTTGAGACAGGGTTTCTCTGTGTAGCCCTGGCTGTCCTGGAACTCACTCTGTAAATCAGGCTAGCCTCGAACTCTCGAACTCAGAAATCCACCTGCCTCTGCCTCCCAAGTGCTGGGATTAAAGGCGTGCGCCACCACCGCCCGGCTTATCCATTACATTTTTAAATTTAAAAAATACTGATATACTCATGATGATGATTGTAAACAGGCATATTGTAACGGGTTAATTTTAAATAATTACAAATATATGTCATAAAGGTAGTGGGTTTGGTATCTAAGAAGCATAGACTAAATGCCAATTTAGTTGTTTTATTTTTTTAAAATTATTTTACAGTGGGAAATGTGTAGGGATGAAAACTTTTAGCTCTGGACAAATAACTATTGAAGACGTGATTGTTAAGTCTGAGAGCCAATGCTAATGAGCTCACCAGCTTGCACAGAGAGTCATTATATATTGTTATTTTCTAAGTTTTATAATTTATTAATAAATTTAAAATGTGTTATTTTGTATTAAAGAATATCATTCTACTCTTTTATTTAGCTAGAAGTAGAGAATCAGAATCTTCGTTTCATCAACCAAAACCAGACTGAAGAGATAAGGGCAATCCAGACAAAACTGCAAGGTATGAATAGCTTCACTAAGACAGGATAGCAGACGTGTTTGGCGGTATAGGAGTTTACTATTAGTGTTTTAAGGATCTGATTATGAATTATGTCAGATGCTGTTGTCAGTAAATAAAAAAGAATTTCTCCATCCAACCAGAAGTTGGACTGAGGAGCCATAGGCAAGAAGAGACAAGTGGTGACATATTAATTTATCAAAGTGGCTATTACAGAGGTCAGAGAAAGATGACTGCATGATAATTTTGCCTCTCTTTCCTAAAGGCATTTAAAGTCCATTTAAAATCTAGAGAATTGGGCTGGAGAGATGGCTCAGCGGTTAAGAACACAGACTGTTCTTCTAGAGGTCCTGAGTTTAGTTCCCAGCAACCACATGGTAGCTCACAACCATTTATAATGGGGATCTGATGTCTTCTGGTATGTCTGAAGACGGCAACAGTGTACTCACATACATGAAATAAATAAATAAATAAATAAATAAATAAATAAATAAATCTTTAAAAAAATCTAGAGAATCCAATCTGCTAAAACTACTACATGTTAATGTCAGCCTTGAAGTTCAGGGATCATAGGTAGCTGGTCTAGTCTCCAATGGTAACACCATGCTGGTTCTTCTAAGCAAGGCAGTGCTACATCTCTGTTGTCTTGATAGAACAGAGAGAGTAGTATGAAGCAAAATGATAGAGGTATTTGTGCCAGAGGTTTGTTCTTCAGCATTCTGAGACTTAAACTTAGAAAAAAATAGATCCCTTTAATGGGGGTTAACAAATCAGAAATGTAGATAGTTAGCTGTACCTGTGTCGAGAGCTTTCAAGTTTCCTCAGGTTTATGCATTCTGAGCATGCCCCCGAATTTGGGGTTCCTTGAAGGCAGCTGTGGGATGGTGCTGTGGGTTTCCAAATGCCCCCTCTGGTTGTTGCAAATGCCACAAAACTCAGTTCACCCACACACTGTCAGTGCTCAAACCTTCTGGGACCAAGTCTCCCAGAAAAGGATGTGAATTTTGCAGGTGGGAGTCTGCAGTAGGTCTGACCTATTTTTAAAAGCATTCAGAGGGTTTATAAAAATAAACTGGGGTTTTAGTTCAGTGCTTGTGCTGGCACAGCATGTGTAAAAGGCCTAGTCTCAGCCCTAGCACCACAAACATGAAAAGATGTTTCCTCAGAGTTCTTTATAGACCCTGGCTTCTTCCTGCATTCAAGGAAGTGATGTCAGCCACCTATGACCATTGACACTAGTGGACTGAATTTAAACTGTCTACTCAATAGAATTGACTTTAGTTTTGGTAGGTTTGTCATTTGAGAGGTAGTCTAGACTTAGTCACCATGTCCTACAGACACAACTAAACATTATTGAACAACCGAAAAATGGCAACACTGATTTGAATATTTACTTTCAGATTTTTTGCTTTAGAAATGAAAATCAGTTGTTATTTTCAACTTTTTGAAATTTGCTTCAAACTACCTTTTCTCTATCCATCCATTTTGTATGTGTGCCAGAGCACTAACATGTGTGTGTGTGTGGAGTGCAGAGACAACTTCCTGTCTTTGCTTCTATCACCTTTTATCTACCTTATTTTTGAGACAGGGTTTCCCACCAACCTGGGAGCTCACTAATGAGCTTAGCCTGGCTGGCTAAGAGCCTGGATCTACCTGTGTCCGTCCTGTGCAGGCTAAAGGCTTGTGCCGCTACCTGTGTCCATCCTGTGCAGGCCCAGGCTTGTGCCGCTGCATGTGGCTTCTTCTGTGGACACGGGGATCCCCACTCGGAGCCGCAGACTCAGCACCACTTTACCCACTTAGCCAGCTCACCAGTTCCTGTCTCATGTTTCTTGACGATCATAGAAACTTACAGCCTGTATATTGTCCTTTGTATTTTTCCATTGTGGAGTTTGCCTTCCTTCTAACCTCAAAGGCTTGTGTAGCTGTCATGACAGAGAGTTCTGTAGACACCGTCCTGATGGTAACCACTCAGTTGCACGCTTGGATGAAGAAGTGACTTCATAGGTGTGTGTGTCTTGTGCTCACTCAGCTGCACCCATTGGACTAGGTCAAGGCAGTGCTGTGTGATGGGTCCTCAGCTCTGCAGACTCAGCCTCCTTTGTATCCTCTCAACCATGGACCCCACACGATACATGAAGAACAAACTAGTGTGGCTGAAAGAACACGATTTTTGGCTTTTTAGAGGCTTTCTCTGTGTAGACCTGGCTGTCCTGGAACTATCTCTGTAGACCAGGCTGGCCTCGAACTCACAGAGATCTGCCTGCCTCTTCCTCCCAACTGATTTTTGTTTCTAAAACAAAAAGTCGGAAGCTAAGTATTCAAATCAGTGGTTACCATTTTTTGATTGTTCAGTAATGTTTAGTTGTGTCTGAAGGACATGGTAGACTACCTCTCGAATGATAAACCTACCAAAACTAAAGTAAATTCTATTGAGTAGACACAGGATTGAAGGCATGTGCCACCACACCTAGGTGAAAGAAAATCAAATTTAAAGACAGTGTCAATGCCTTGCTACTTAATAATAACTGTGTTATAACTCTAGAATATTTAATATCTTGATATTAATAATGTGATTGTGATAGCAGCACTGGTTTCCCAAAGGAATATTTAAAGTTGTCGATTGACAGGATCTCTCTCACTGTGTAGAGCAGGCTGTTCCAGAACTCACTGTGTAGCCCAGGTTTACATCTTCCTCCTTGGCCTCTTGAGTGCTGAGATTACAGGTGTCAGCCACTACACCACCTGCTAATACTTGCTTTCATCTCCTCCATCTGAATGATAAAAGACAGACACCTGCCATGACTGAAGAACCATATGTAGATTTAAGGCTTCCTGTTTTCATGACACTCACTCACTCACTGAAGAAGGTTGGATGCACCAATTCTATTTCCAAAAGATTGTCTATTTCCCTGCTATCTCTGGCTTGCAATTCTAGTTTTCATTAACATTTTCTTGGGTTTTAGATACCGAGTGGTTCTGATCCTTGGAAACTGGGATTAGATTGGAGCAGAGCTACCAGATATATGGTAGATTTAGTGTGCTTACAGTATATATATGAATATAATATAAACTATATGTATATTATATATTGTACACATAATGCAAAATATATGTATATATTCCACACGTACATATACACACACATTCAGACATACATACATACACATGCAGTTGTCTGTCAGTATCCACAGAGAATTGAGTCTAGGATCCCCACGAATACCAAAGCCTGAGGATGCTTAAAATGGCCCAGGGGTTGCATCTAATGGTCCGCACACATTCTCCTGTAATCAGCTTCAGGCTATTATAATGCCAAGTGAAAGGTAAAAATAGTATAAACATTTGTTAGACTGTAGTTTTTTACAGACTCATAGTAAAATATCTGTATATATTCAGTAGAGACAGTTTTTTTTTCCTAAATACTTTTGATTCACCATTAATTAAATCCACAGATGCAGAATCCGCAGAGTTGAGTACATAATCATGTGACAGATGATCAACATAAAATATTTAAAGATACCTCTGAAGAAATATTGGTCTTTGTTACCAGTTGCTATTTAGTGTAACCCACCTCACTTCTGTTTCTTTCCTAGTGCTCTGAAGTTCATTTCCACAGGAACTTTCCTTCCTAGGACCTCCATTCTTTTGACCTTACAAACAACAATGTCAGTTATCCTAAAGATGGGCTAAACCCATAGTTAGTAGTCTGAGGCCTGAACTCAGGCCACTAGGATTGACAGCAGGCACCTTTACCCACTGATCCTCTCCCAACCACCCCTTCCCCCAAAACACACTCCAGATTTAGGGTTCTATACTCTATGTCAGGGTTTTCATTTACTTATGTATAATGTATACTTACATATAAATATAAGAAGAAATTCAGTGTTTTTTGTTTTTTTTTTCTGGTATTAAGAGTGGTTTATTCAAGTCCTTATATGTTTTCATTCAGCGGTTCCAATAAACCGCTATAAAAAATTCAACTCCATTTTGTTTAATGACGTTACAGAACTCCAAGAGAAGAAGTTATCCTGTGTCTCCACATCAAAGTCCTCAGAAGGTCAGCGCCTGAGCAATTTGTCATTTGGATGCTTCTTGTCCCGAGCAAAGAGTCCTCCTTGTGTAGTAAGATCTGAAGAAGTGACCAAGATGGCCCCAAGTGAACCTGAGGTCACCGAAGGAAGATGTGTAGAAGGTACGTACAGTGTGGGACACTTTGATAACTACTTTGATTCTTTGTTACTTCAGAGAAGAAAATACTAATACTCCATAAATCTAGCCCTGCTCCCGTGCCCTTCATTTTCAGAGTCTCCCTCTGAGTTTTGCATGCTGGTGCAGCCTGGTGGCAACACCTCAAGGGCAACCTTGTTTGTTGACTTTTTCCATAAGTTCTAGGGAAGCTTGAGTTTGCAACTTACCTACTTCCCGTTTTAGTTTCCCTCCAAGGCCTGAGAAAAATGACCGTAGTAAAAGCTGCCTCTCAGCTGGGTTTTGACATTCTGAAAATTACACAATGCTTTTTCAGTGGAAGGCTTCCTTGTGACCTATTTCTTGCTGTTATTCATATTTTGTTACTTTTCCAAGAAACCTTTTCAGTGGTCAGCTCAGCACCACTGAATTTGCCTGTGTGGAAAGCTCAGCACTTGAAGATGTAACCAAGCCCTGCTGCAGAAACCTTGAAAATGTAACCAATCCCTGCTGCAGAAACCTTCAAAATGTAACCAGTCTCTGCTGCAGAACCTGAGCTGGTTTGTTCAGCCTCTTGTTCCTTAGTTGGGAGGTTCCTATTTATGTTTTCAGAGTTCCTTTTCTATTCAATTTGGAGTTTTAAGTCATTATTTATAAAGCTGTTGGTGCTTTCCATTTTTCATGGTGCTAATGAATGGAATCCATATCTAAAGACATTTAAAGAGGTTGTTCTTATTAAAACTCATGGAGTTATAGTTAAACAGAGAGTAGAGGAAAGCTTTTTCTGTGGTTTTTACACATTTCATGTATTGCAGTGCGAACACATGATTTCTAAAATTATGGTTTTGTGTTTATGTTTAGGCTTACCTTATGATGACTTTAAAGGTTAGTCGGAAAAGAGTTGTCATTTTCTTTGTAAAATGGAAGTAACGGTGTTCACTTTGTTGGCAGCTTCTTTCTTTGATGGTCAAATTCATTTTCTTCACACTCTGCTCCTTCTGTCTTTAGATTGTTGCCAACTTTCGTTCCCCCACATACTTATTTGTAAGAAGCAATTTACTTTTGATAGTTAAATTGAAGTTTAAGAATTATATGTTTTTATAAACCCTGCAGTTTTTAACTGTACTTTAGAAGGCATAAAACTAACAAAGAATAGAATAAGCTGACTTTATTCACATGACATTGCCAGTCTCTACAGTGTAGTTCCGTTAGGCAGCAGCAATGCACACATGCAGAGTAGTTATGTTGTTTTAAAAGGCAATCTGCCAATGTGCTGTGTCTTCCTCTAGAGATGGAAATTGCAGAGAAGCCCACTGACAGCCAAGTCCAAGAGAAGAGCAGAAGCCAGAGCACATTGAACGAGACTTCTTGCAGCTCAGAACAGACCCGGAAGACAAGAGCAAGCTTTGCTACAGATGGTGGTACGTCCCAGAATTCTGGGGTTCCAGTGAGTGACTGGAGTTCAGACGAGGACGATGGAAGCAAGGGCAGATCTAAGTCCAGGTGCACGTCCACCCTTTCCAGCCACACGTCTGAGGAGGGTGGCCAGTGCGGCAGGATGGGCAGTGAAGCCTATCTCACAGCTTCTGATGACAGTAGTTCTATATTCGAAGAAGAGACTTTTGATGGTAACAGACCTGAGCACAAGAAGCTATATTCTTGGCAGCAGAAGGCACCATGGAAAGCTCAGAGTAACCTTGCAAAGGGGAGTTCTCAGTCAGGAGTAAAGGAGCACGATAGTTCCTCAGATGAACTGAATAAGAAATTTCAGTCCCAGAGACTGGATTATTCATCCTCATCAAGCGAGGCCAACACCCCAAGCCCTATTTTAACCCCAGCTTTAACCCCCAAACACCCTAGCTCACTCCCCGGAAAAGGAACACCATTAGCGCCTCCACCATGCCAGCCATCCCCAAAGCTAAGGATCCCCAATGTTTTCAGTATAAGTGTGGCACTCACCAAAAGGCACCTGAGCCAGCCACAGTTGTGTTCGGACCGGATGTTTGGCGTGAACCGGAATGCTATAAGCATGATCCGGCCGCTGAGGCCTCAGGAGACGGACCTTGATGTGGTTGATGGCGACTGTGCGGAAGCCGTGAACAGCATGGACACTGGTTGTGATGACGGCTTATTTTCCTATGACTCCCAGGATCCTCCACATACAGATGACCAGGAAAACTGCGAGGCCGCAAAGAAGGCCTCGTGCCGCAAGCCCCCCACTCCTCCTCTGCACCGCTTCCCCTCTTGGGTAATTACATCCGGGTGCAGTACACGCTCAGGGGCCTTTTCTCAGCATGCACTCGGGCTGCTTCACACTACCAATCCTACCCCTGCTTCTTTTAAAATCTTATCAGCATTGTCCTGACAATTCTGTTTTCAGAATCCAATTTCCCCTTCTCTTCCCCAACCATGTTCTGAACAATTGAGAAACAAGACAGGTGGGAAATTCAAAATATGACTTTAGTCATGGATGAGAGCATGGGGGGGGGGGCAGATGAGCTTCTCAGTATTAGAATTTGGAATTAGATTTGTTCACTCAGGTCCAAGCTGGAGCTAAATAATTCTGGCTTCCTCCTGAGGGAGGTGAGGCCAGGGCCCCTCTAACTCATCCAATATGAAGACGCTTGTCTCCTGTGGGAGCTGCTCCTGTAGAGATGGGGGAGAGGACCGTGCTGGACTGTGCAGACTTAAGGAAGAAGAGAGTGAGAGGGTGTGGAGAGGATGGATGTGGAGAGTAGGAGTGTCCAGAGCCTGGAGGCCCTGACACAGGACACGAGAAGGGTTTCCTCTAACTGCTTCCCAGGAGTGCTTTGAAGCAGCACTTAGGTCCTATGGCTCAAGGCTGTGAGCTTTGCTTCCCACTTGATTGACCAAGGTTTTGTTTTACTCATCGTAAACTTACGAATCCATTACTTCAGCTAAATTAGCTTCCTACTAACCTAGAAGAGACGGTTTCTCTTTGGAAACATTGTGACTACAAAACCAACCTGTCAGTGATTTGATATTTCTTAGAATTATCTATATTGCTTGATTTTTTTAAAAAAGTTGCTCTTTAAGCTCTCAAACGTATGTATTAGTGGGAGAGGCAAGCATGCTGTAGTGTCCACATGGAGGTCAGAGCACAGCCTGCAGGAGCTGTCACTCTCTTCCACCATGCAGGTTCCTAGGCTCAAACTTACTTTGTCACCCTAACCTACCAGCACCCTTTGTCACTGAGTGTCTCACCAGCCCAAATAGCTTACCTTTAAAATGAAGTGAATTGGTCTGTTTTGTAGACTTATGTTTTCCTTCCCATACTGGGACAATTTAACCTTTGACTTCAAAAGAAATATCTGGGTTGCCAGGTATTTTGGGTTTTGGAGTCATGTTTCTTTTTAATTATGGTTATTTTACTTAGTAGCGGCTATAACTGTAAACAAATTAAAATAGCCATGACTTCCCTAATATAAATTCAGACTTAAAGATATATCTGCTTTTTACTTACTTTCAAGAGAACATACTTTTTCTTTTCAGTATCCGCATGAAACTGCCTCTCGTTCATTGCTAAATTCTGAACTGCACAAAAATGTACAAGCAAAAGGCATGTGGGTTTCTGTGATTCTACGTGTGTTACCCTAGGACAGTGAGACGCTGAGACTTGGGTGGTCGTTGTTGTTGTTGTTGTTGTTACGTTGAAGAGATTGATGATGTTAAGCTTTCAAGTTCATTTCATTTGGGAGTTTTACTTTTTCCTTCTTTTCCTCTTTTTGAGCTATTTGGTCCTTGAAAAAGTAGAATGCTTCTCAGACTTCTAATGTACTGACCCCGGGCAAAGGTTCAAAGGTTGATATTTTCAGGTTTTCGGGAGATGATCTAGCTACCATAGTCAGTAAGATGCTAATTTAAAGCAAGTCTACCCTGGTTGAATTAGAGTGTCCTGCAGAATGTAATAGTCACTCAGGTGGGACAAGCTCTGGCCCAGCACTACCTCTGATGGCCTGCTTTCTAAGTGACCTGCCTTGTCCTCTCACCTATGGTGTCTCTCTCTCTCTCTCGCTCTCCCCCCTCACCCCCGTTTCCTTCCTGCTTCCGGCTCTGTCTCGTGCTCACACGGACTCCAGCGGCCTCGAAGCTCCTGCTTATACTACCTTAGCATTGCCTCTACAGTTCATCTCCCTGTGTAAGTCCTTTCCGAGAAAGCACACCCATTCTGTTAGGCCATGGAACAGGTCCCATCATCAGCGTCATCAGTGAACGCATGCCCATTACCAGGCCAGCCCAGAAGAAGAGCGTGACATCCTCTGTCTTCCGTGTTCTGGTCCAGGCAACTGTGTTCAAGTTTAGACCTTTCATAAGAGGCATGGTACTGTGATTTATGCACTAGCAACCCCTGGGATCCTTCTTGTTAGCTAGTGACGCTAACCTTGAGTACCCATTTCAGAGATCTTTCTTGGAGAAGAGGAAAAAAATAATCATTCAAGCGTAATTCTTGACTCCATTTATTGTTTGACCCAAAGTCTTTCATTTTACTGAAATGTACATTAAAATAAGAAGGCAGTGACATTTAATGCTCTGCTGTGATTCTGAATGTACAATTTTTTCCTTTTTTATCCTAGCCATGATAACAGATATTAAAGATGATATCTGTGTGTAATAGTGACTGTAAGCAGTTGCCTTCATGCTACAGCTATCCAGGGTTTCCCCCGCTTTAACCACATGTAGAATGTTACAATGTTAAAGAAGGGGCTTACCTAAAACCAGTGCTTGCCTCTAAGCTCTCTTATGCTTGTTCTTAAATCGCCTAAAGTCAATATAACAGGCCAAAGTTTGAGAACAAATAATAGACTAACTACTGAATGAGCTATTCACAGTGGTGTGTTCCATCGGCACTGAGTTTTGTGCTAACTAGAATTTTATACTCTAGTGGATGTTATCTGAAGAACAAAGGAAGAATGTTGTGTTCACTGTAATCATTTCGTGGCTGTAAGCACCTGGTGCAATCTCTCTTTTATATTAGGAGAGCAGGATATATGCTGTAGCCAAATCAGGCATCCGAGTGTCTGAGGTCTTCAATATGGAGAATGCTAATCAAAGTAAGTGCTTCCTTTGCATGTTGTGATGCGGGTGAGCCTTGAGGACGGGTGCGCTTCAGAGAGAATGGGATGCAGCCACAGAGAGGCAGGAACACATGATTCTGCTAAGGAATTCATCAAAGCAATCGACTACAGAAACAGTGCGCGATGGTGCTCACGGGCGCTGGGGAACTGGGGAAAGGGAGACGCTCTTTAGTGGGTATAAAATTTCAGAAGAAAAGTTGTAGAGGTCTGTTTTACAAAGTGAATAAACTCCACCCTAGCAAATTATACACTCAGAAAGCATAAGACGGTAAGTTTCACTGTGTATGATTTTTTAAAAATTGTAATAAAAGGGTTTTTTAAACTCCATGATTGTGTATTGCTCTTTCACTAGGCAAGACCTTCCCAAATGTCTAATGTTGCTAGAATAATGGAAATATGTAAGTGTTCAGGAAATATTTGCTGATTTGTGTTCAAACTGATGTTTATTTTATTTAGGATAAAGGCATGAATATATTCAGTCCTGATGTCGAATGTACTTTACTGTTTTTACACCCCCCCACACACACAAGGCAAAGTAGAAATACAAGGGCATTTTATCTGTTTTAAGCAACAAAAATTATAAACATATTGGTTTATATATTATTGTCCCCTTTCCTTCAAAAATTATTATAGAAACAGTTATTTTCACTATAAAAAATATAAAGCCAACAGTTGCTATGTCGAGGCAAGAGGAGCTAAAGGCTAGCCTTAGCTATGTAGTAGGTTCAAGGCTAGCCTGGATTACATGAGACCCTGTCTCAAAATCATAAAATAACTCACACAGAAGTGTCTATAATAAGAAAAGAAATACTTCTGGTGGTTCCTTCTACCTCCCACCTGTCTGACTTTCAACCGGTTATCTAGAGAGGTTACACTGTTGTTTTTAGTTTTCTTCTCTTCTTAATCAGCAAAGTATATTCTAACCTGTCAATACTTGGATCTCCGGACAGGGCTTAAGAATAAGGTTTTAACACCAAGTCAGAGACAGGGCTCCAAATCCTCAGAGAACATCTTCGAAAGGACCACTTACTGAATCAGCCAGTGGCCGTTTATGCTTAGCCCTGCACAGCTAAGCTTAGTGGAGTGGCTAAAGACGTAAGAAACACGACTATTGCTGTCAAAGAGCTTACAGTTGGGGAGGTGGCACATATGGGGACATAATGACCCGTAAAAAACAATATCTGGAGCTGGGCATGTTGCCTCTAATGTCAGCAATCAGGAGGCCTAGGCAGGAGGATCACTGTTAGTTTGATGCTAGCCTAGGCTCCACAGAAAGACCCCATCACAAATAAAGAGACAAAAAAGTGTAGATATAGATCTAGAAATGTCATATTGTAAAGCAGAGTAATATTAATAACCACCACCTGTTAATCTGATTTCTTTTCAGCATATATTCATAAGAAATAGACCAGTGTACTAGTTGGAAGGAATTTCTTTAATGTTGTTTTCTGTTTCAGATTCTGCAAACATACTTTCCTACTCTGCAGCAGGCCCTTATACGTCTCTCATATACAAGAATATGTCGACACCAGTGTATACAACGTTGAAGGGGGTAATGAACGCATTTCTTGCTGTTAGACATATGGTTCTCTTCAGGATAGTCAGGGAAGCTTTCTTCAAGTTGCAGATTCCACTCTTGACGTTTTTACATCAATTCCCCCCTTTGTAGAGCTTTAAATGGTCACATTGCTATAGCATAAAAAGAGAAGAAATCAGAAGGCCTGGAGGAAATGATTATGATGTTCTCCTCATCCCCACGGCGGGCCATTAGCTTACTATTAATGATGCAATGGAAACTCTTAATTTAGAAATGTCTTTGTGTTCCTGCCAGGGTCCCCTTTTTTGCCAGGAGAACATAATTAAAACAAGGACCGTCAGATATTGACAGTTTTATGTTTTCAGGAATATTTTGTAATTGAGAAAATCCTAGCTAATTAAAATCTAAAGTTTTGAAGACAGATTGTCATGATATCAAAATAGGCTATTTTCTTTCTTTTAAAATATGTACCAGTGCCCACAGCACTATATGTGTAAAGAGATAATAAAGAGGACAGCTACTTCAGAGGCGGGTACGGGGGGCTGTTCTGTTTTTCTTTAGAAGGCGACACAAATAAGTAGCAGCCCTTTCCTGGATGACTCCTCTGGCTCAGATGAAGAGGACGGTTCTAGGTCCAGCTCCCGCATGTCGGAGTCAGATGCGCGCAGCCGCAGTGGGCCGGGCAGTCCCAGAGCCATGAAGCGAGGTGAGGGAAATGCGCATGTGCAGGAGGCAGTGCCAGCACACTGTGAAGGATTGGTTCAGGACTTACCTCAGTAGGATTTCTAAGAACACAACCCGTAATGCAATGGGCATTAGCCTAGGACTGAGACATTTATATTCTAGTGGTAATTTTCCATTCAGTTCTCTGTGATTTCACAAAACCACTCTTTCATTGTAATCTATTGCTGATGTTGTCGTTATTAGAAGTAGAATATTATATTACTATAAAAAGAAATAATTGGCCAAAAGGAGGTTTGTTTTTTATAGTTACCTTGTGGCATGTTGTTTAATTTGTAGGAAGATTTATTTACAATTCTTAAATGTCAGAAAACACACCTACAATTTGTGTTGGTTAATCGGATATTAATGTGGAAAACAACTGCAAGTTTACTTCACGCATACGTACAGCTTTTAATACAAATTTAAAAGTTGTATGTGTACATATGTGTTTGCCACACGTGTGAAACTCAGAGGACAGCTTCAGTGTTGCCTCCCACTTTGAGACGAGGTATATGATTGGTCAGACTTGACACACGAGCCAGCTGGCCCACATGCTTCTAGGAGCCTCTTGTCTTGGTCTCCCATATTGTGCTGGAATCACAGGTGCCCACTGCTGTATCAGGTTTTATATGGATTTGGAGATCTGAACTCAAGTCCTCATGCTTATGTGTACTTTGTCCTTTGAGCTGTCTCCAGCCCAGCTATGAGTGAATTGTGTGCACAGAGGCTACAGAGAGATCTGGTCTCAGTAAGTGGCACCTGTACTTTAGGAAAGCCTTGGATATGTGTTGATTTCCAAACTGTGTTGTATGGAACTGCTGCTGTCTTCAAAGCCATGGGCTTCATCTGGAGCCGCTAAGCTGACTGTGGGTCAGTGTTTGGGCTTTCGCCTGTTTTCCTTGCCCTAACTTGATTATGTCACGTTGTTGCTGAGAATGCAGCTGCTAGTGTCCTTCACAACAGCGGTCAGGCCTCCCTTTATGTCTTTAATCTCATCTGTCCCCTTCTCTTCCTTTAGTCAAGGCTGCCCTCGGTGCCCTCTTGTTTACAGATTTTTTTAATGCCTATTTTATTTTGAGATAGGGTCTCTCTTAGTCCAGACTAATCTTGAATTTACTCTGTAGCCCAAATTGACCCTCCGCTGCCTATCCTCCTGCGTTCCCCTCCTTAGAACTGGGCGTATTTATATGTGCGTACCATCATGCTTGACCCTCATGTTTGTGTAACTGATCTTCCTCATGGCTCTGCTCAAACATGGCTGGGTTCCACCCTGAGCAAGCTGTTGAGATCGTTGTCCTTGCCATTCTTTGGTGGCCTGGCTGTCCCATACGCTGTAGTCTTGCTCCCTACTTCATCTTTTTGCTGCACTTACTTCCTGTTGGGCGTCTGTTTTCCTTCACGAGACCCTGTGGCAAGAGGACTCAGACGTTTCTCTTGTTGTGCGTCATAGAGGACTCAGACGTTTCTCTTGTTGTGCGTCATAGTCCTAGCACCTCGGACTCGGCTTACTTGACTTTGCATAAATCCTGCATCTCTGGATCTTTCACTGCTTAAACAATAAGGACATTAACCAGGATGATAGCCGAGGGTCTTCATGTGTGGTGTCTGTGTCAGACAGCTGTTATTTGTCTGAACAAATATTAGCAAAGGCTAATATTACAGGAGCAGTCTTCCTGTGTGCTCTTTAGCAACCATTGCTTTTAGATGCATATTGGCCTAAGTTCTTGACTTCACTTAGTGTTTGTAAATCTCCACTTGTGTTTACCATCTGTATATGACTTGTAACTCACAGGAAACTTCGTAGAGACTCAACCCAACTATTGTGACGAGGTTCCATTGCTCTTTGCTTCAGAGCTGTTGATGTATGAATCGCATGTTTGTGCCTTTGAGGCTTACAGTGTATCTTTAGTGAAGGGTTTTTAAAGCTAGTAAGCTGGTTAATAGTTTACTGGACTTTCATAAAAAGATTCTATCGAGGTTCCACATCAATATATAAATGTACATATTTTAAATCTTTTAATAAGATGAACTGGTAAACTTGGATTATATTTGATACATGTGAGAAAACTCATGGTGCCAGTCATACCAAAATGTTATGTTCTTTTGTGGAAATTTGTGTAACAGTTCCAACCCCTTAGTTCTGTTTCCTGCACTAAAAGTTCTCCATAGCCGGAAGAATGGGAATAAGTCTTATGAAGGTGGTTTATGATGTAGGAGTTATTTGCTGTCTGAAGGAGACACGGCTGCTGTTGGCTGCACCGACGTGAAACAGTGACTCGATTTTTATCTTTGTTTTCCTAGGCGTGTCTGACTCTTCTGAAAGTGATTACGCCATTCCTCCAGATGCCTATTCCATAGACACAGAGTGCTCACAGCCGGAGCAGAAACTCCTAAAAACCTGCTTGGTTTCCAGTGACAATGGGAAAAATGTAAACTTTGGATCATACATTGACAAACAATTAATGAATCTGTTAGCTTGACTTCCTAGAAGGAAGCAGAATCCCATTGTCAAATGTTTTCTTTTCATTAGGAACCTTTAGAAAAATCTGGCTACCTACTAAAAATGAGCGGGAGAGTCAAGACTTGGAAGCGGAGATGGTTTGTTCTTAAAGGCGGCGAATTACTTTACTACAAGTCTCCGGTGAGTGGGCCGTGCTCGCTGTTCAGAGTGCTCCTGCTGGCGGTGCTCCTGTTGGGGCCTGAATTCCTCACACTATAAAACAGACTCCGAACTGGTCCCTCCACCCCACCCCACCCCCCTGTAATAAAAAGACTAAATTATGGGGCCTGGAGAGATGGGTCAGCATTGGCTACTCCTGCAGAGCATCCTGGTTTCACTCCCAGCACTGACGTGGAGGGCTCATGACCATCTGTAACTCCAATCTAAGGGATCTGACAGCCCCTCTGGGTGGTACAGCCACCTCATGTCCATGATGTGTAGCCATACATGCAGGCAAGTCATGCATACACAAAAAGTAAAGATACAGGTTAAAAAACTAATGATGGATCAATGACACAAGGTATTTCCTGTAGTTGCAATTATAGCTACTAATCTCTCTATTTTTCCTCCTTTTGTACAGAGCGATGTAATTCGGAAACCCCAGGGCCACATTGAACTTAGTGCATGCTGCAATATTTTACGGGGAGATAACAAGCAAACGGTTCAGGTACACATCTTTTCGATTCATTATCTTTTCTTCTGGTACTGTAAAAACAGTTCTCAGTTGAGATTAGATTGTTTGGTACATTTTTATTCATTTTAGAATTAGTTTGATGTGAAAGTTTGTAATAATACGTTATTTTTTAGCCAACCCTGTATTTCGAATTAAGCATGGTGTTTCCCACTACTGCCTTGTGCCTTTTCTTCTTGAGTTCTTATTTAATCTCCTGAGCATTCCCAGCTCTCAAAATGTTAGGCTATTAGGGGAAGTTTATCCAGTAAATGCACTTCTGAGGTGTTTGTAACATTATATACTATTGAATTCAAGAACTCTTGTATTTTAGTATAGAATTGGACAGTGACAATGAACTTCTAAGAGGGAAAGCAATTGTTGACCAGAGGCACTGTCCACCAAGTGTTATCAAAGATGACTGATTCCTCTCTCACCCACATATACATCTGCTAAATTTAAAACAGGCTCTGAGATACTCTAAATCCAGACACTTTGCTTCTGAAATGTTGTTTCAGTAACATTTGTTGTTGGTGGTGGTGGGATTTTTTTGTGTGTTTTTTCAAGACAGGTTTTTTTCTGAGTGGCCCTGGCAGTCTTGGAACTCACTTTATAGATCAGGCTGGCCTCAAACTCAGATCTGCCTGTTTCTCCCTCAAGTTCAGGGTTTAAAGCTGTGCAGCCACTGCTGGGTGCCCATTATTTTATTATTGTTGTCAGCATTATCATATCATCATCATTACGATTTTGTCGTTCCTGTGGAGGTAAAAATTTGGCTAGAAAGGCTCGTGGTTGATGCTCTCATTGGACCAGGATCCCGGAAGTTAAGTTGATGAGTCAGGGAGAGCTCTGCCGTAGAGCATGACTGTAAAGAATTGATTGTAAAGCCCTGACACTTGGGGAAGTTGGCAACACAGTTAACTTGAGACTGGAATGTTCTGAGTTCTTGGTAAATGGTCACGTGTAGCACAGGAGTTGGTGTAGAATTCTTCTCATTTGTTTATGTTTGGTGTTTCACTCCTCTCCATGAAAATCCCCTCCTGCACTGTTAACTGTGTGTGCACTTAGCGTTGTCGTTGTCTCCAGTCTGTCTGTTCAACAGCCTAGAGCTTATCACACTGAGGAGAGAGAAGGAACATGTGACAATTACAGATATAAAACCACAACCCTAGATTTAATAGTATGAGCAAGTGTCAGACCCACGTAAAAAGAATTTTAACTCAATGGTCGCTATTCTCACACAGTGGCTAAAGGATTGTACATTTCCTCAAAACCAGACTCTAGGTGAACCATATGTGCTCCCCTGTTGGTAACGCTACTTAACTGGACAGGACTTCGTCATCATTAATGCCGCTCCTTATCCCACTGCAGCTGACCACAGAGAAGCACACATACTTTCTGACGGCTGACTCCCCCAATATACTGGAAGAATGGATCAGAGTGTTACAGAATGTTCTGCGAGTCCAAGCTACTAACCCTATTTGCCTGCAGCCAGAGGGCAAACCCACAGTAAAGGGATTGCTCACCAAGGTAGGACCCCTGTCCTCAGCAGCATCCTAGGCAGCTGCTTTGGTAGCTCTGGGCATCATGAATAGTGAAGCA
>NW_021604607.1:9342177-9364157 GCF_004785775.1 Grammomys surdaster | reverse complement strand
GAGAGAGAGAGAGAGAGAGAGAGAGAGAGAGAGAGATTGATTTTGTACATGAGAGACCTAACAATACATCTTGACACACTCCTATTGCTCCAAGTACTTACGTGTGGAAGACAGTTCTCTCCTTTAACCTGTGGGTTCTGAGATTAAGTGCAGACACTAGACTTGGTGGTAAGCATCTTTCCCCACTGAGCCATAGCACCAGCCCTCAGCTTGTTCTTTGAGACAGAGGTTTACTAGACTAGCTACTCAGAGGGCTGTGGGATCCTCTTCCACACACTGGGATTAAAAGCACACAGCACAGCACCTGGCTTTTTCTGTGGGTGCTGGAATGAACTCAGGGTCTCATATTTAAGAGCAGGTACTTCACCTTCTGAGCATGCCTCCCCAGCCCAAATATCAAAGATTTTAAAAACACAACCATTTAGGGGCTGGTGAGATGGTGGCTCAGCTGATAAAGGTGCCAAGCCTAATGCCTTAATGCAATCTCTGGTATGCAGAGAACAGCTCCCACAAATTGTCCTCTGACCTCCACAAATGTATTGTAGCATGTGCTTATCCATCCATCCATCCATCCATCCATCCATCCATCCATCCATCCAGATAGATAAGATAGATAGATAGATAGATAGATAGATAGATAGATAGATAAGAGATAGATAAATGTGATTTTAAAGCATATGTAAAGCATTTTAAAACATTCCATCTGAGTCCTCTCTGTTGGAAGAATCTATCTTTTGAAGTCTTCATGCAAAAGACCTAGGAAACTATAAAGGTTGGAGTCCCATTCTCTTTCAAATGTTTAAAGCATCCTGTTGGTCACTTTTGAAAATACTACAATAAAATATATATATTCATAGTGATGTGCTTGAGTCCTGCTAAGAGGTATAGAAAGATTGTATAGAAAATTGTACATATACTACACTGTCACTTGTATCTAATGATAACATGAGAACATGGGTTGGCACTATTTTCAGTAATATTTACAAAATCTGACTGACTGTGGTAACACTCTGCACCAAAAGTAAGAAAGAATTCACCAATGTATTCAACAGGGGTGTGTTGTCTGCGTGTGTGTCTGTGTGTGTGTATGCTGTGAAGTGTGTGTGTATATATGTATATAGGGGTGGTATAAGTGAATGTGTGTATGAGTATGTATGTATGTATATTGTGTGGTGTATGAATGTATTTATGTATATATGTGTGTATGTGTGAGTGTGGTGTGGGTGAAGGTGTGTGGTGAGTGTATGTGGTGAGTGTAGTGTGTCTGAGTGTGTGGTGTGTAAGAGTGTGTGTGCATATGTGTGTGGTGTATATGTATGTATATGTGAGTATGTGTGTGAATGTGTGTATGTGTGCGAGTGTGTAAGTTAGAAGTTCAGGTCAAGTGTCTTCTTCAAGCCCTTGTTTGTTTCCCTCACTGAGCCTGGAGCTGATAAGAGCTAGACTGGCTGGCTCAGCAGGCTTTGTTCCTGTGTCTGCACCCGGAGCACTGGGGTTTATATGAGTTCTATGAGTCCTTCATCAGGGTCAGACAAGTGCAGCAAACACCTTTATTCAGTAAGCTGACTCTCCAGCCCATGCCTACATTTTAAATGAGCTTAAATCATGTAGTTAAATAACTAAGCCATCTGTGCTTATGGACAGGATGCTTCTTAGATTTCTCTCCTGATGCTTATGATTGTTTTCTTAGGCAGGGCCTTACTATGTGGCCCTGGAGGGCCTATAACTCACTATGTAGACTGGCTGGCCTTGAACTCATGGAGATCCACCTATCTCTGTCTTCCAAGTGCTCAGAATAGAGGTATGTGCCATTTCTGGCACTTAATATTTTTATTAAGGATAAAATATAACAATTAACATTATTAATATTAGATGTGTACTGTGGAGACATCTATGAAGAACTTGACTGATTTAATCCTGAATCTTGTCCTTGGAATCTCCATGCTAACGCTTAAGAAGAGTATTCCCTCTGCAATCTCTTTAAACAAGAGAGTCCTGTGGGATTTGTGATGAGGCCTTGGACATATGGATGCTGTTCACAGCTCGCTCGCTGAGGAAGATGAATTTGTAGGAGGCATGATAGAGTCTAAGCACAGCCGAAGTCATGGCTCTTGTGGACATGAGACTCTGAACTATTATGGGAAACAGAATGGAAGGCCGAATTTAAATGGTGACCACCAGAAAAACCAGTTTGTTTGGATTGAGGTTAGGAAGTAGACAGGATTTTATAAGTATCCAGATGGAAGATGGTACTAGGTGAGAACACTTGTGAGAAAGGAACCGCTTTCAGGAGATGGACACGCTGTTTGGGACCATACTGAAGGTTTGGGTTCTGTAAAGATAAAGACATCTTACCTAAGAAGCATCACGGGCTAGCAAGATGGCTCAGCTGTGAAGATGCTTGCCACATGAGCCTAGCTGGCAACCTGAGTTCAATCCCTGGAGCCCAGGTAGAAATTACCCACACAGTTGTCCTGCAACCTCCACATGCACGTCATGGATATCACACACACACACACACACACACATTAATAATAATAACTAGTTTTAAAATAGCCTGGTGGGCAGCACAACAGAGTGCACTCAGGAGGAAAGAGCTGGCAGAGAAAGGAGGGCTTGGCATCATTTAGGTGACTGTTAATGAGATAAATCTCCCAGGAAAGGACAGACTGTAGATATTCAGAGGAGGGGATGGAGAGTGGAGCATTCTAAAATGGAGGGTGTGTAGGGGCATGGGTGAAAACTCCTGAGGATTTTTCCTCAGAAAAAATTGATTTCCTGAGACCAAGAAAACGGCAGAGTAGACTTGAGCAGGAGGGTGGGGTCTTTGGGTCATGCCTGACGCGCTCTGGGAAGAGAGCACATTGCAGAGGGATGGAGGGGAGTGAGAGGCCAGTGTAGAGTGTGAGTTTGCATGGCTGTCTAGACTCTCCAGGACATCAGAAGGAGTTCAGCTGGGGGACATGGAGTCAGAAGAGAATGGCAAAGACATGTGCCTGGATTTACAGGCTAAGGGAAGATGCCAGGAAACCTGGGAGATCCAGATGTGAGTGGGTGGGAATCAGGGAAGGGCACGGTGGAAGGGCGTGAGGAGGGCTGTAGGTGGACGTCTGCGCTGGAGGGACGTGGAATGCCGTCACTTCTAATGCCTTTGGTTTTCTTGGTCTCCCTAAGACAGATATTTACTAAAAGTGGGAAAAGGATTGACTCTGATCCCTGGGAATGTGGTGTAGCCTGAGACACTTGGGACTTACATGCGTTACCGAGGGCTCACTGAACCGGTCTTCAGTCACTTGTTTGTCTCTGGTGTCTCCAACAGTGTACATGTTAGAAGCAGAGGCGTTGTAGTGTAGAGTCAGGAGCATCTTCTTATTTTTACTATGCAATAAATTTGGAAGAATTTCTACAGCAAATACCTGTATTTCCCTCACCTGAATTCCACAATTCACTTTTTACTTACTTTACTGTCTGCCTGTTGAGGTGGTTGTTTGAAGAGTGCATTTTTATTATAAAATTTCAAGTATACAAAAGTAAAGGATGTAAAGTCCCCTCACAGACTCAACATTAGTTTCAACAGTCACTAACCATGGCTAGTACTAATTCCGGGTACCCACCTCCTACAATTTTCTCTTCTCATACCCTCCCTCCCCTGGGCTATGTACAGGCGTGCGGAGGTGCAGTATTGTTGGATGGATTTGTTAGGAACATAGGAATGCAATTCCATCATGGGCCCTGGAGCAAGGATTGTTTTGTGATCAAATCCCAGGTTGGCAGAGAGGGAGGCAGGAATGGAGACACTAGAGACAGTCGGATCAGGGAACCTGAGACAGGAAGGTCAAAGAATACTGGTGTGAGGAAGAGGGCCACAGGGTGGGAGGCTGTGGAGGTCGACAACTAAGGATATTAGTTATAGAAGAGAACCCCATGGAGAAGAAAGACATCGGGTGTAAAGACAAGGGCTGGGTGGAAATGTGGGAAATGGCAAAGTTTACAGGAAATGGAAAGAGCGCAGCTGAAGAGACATTGGCTGAGACAGCGGGAGGAAGAGCTGGTGAGCCACACTGCTCAGGTACTACCTGTGTGACCCGGATTAAGTTACTTACAGGTCCTATGCCTCAGTGTCCTCAACTGTGAAATGGAAGATAGTTATAGTGACAGCCCCTAGGGGTTAAAAACATGAAAGATATTTTGTTTAAACATGTAAAGCGTGTTCAGACAGTGCCTGGCCCATGAGAAGCCCTCAGACAGTCCCTGGCCCATGAGAAGCCCTCAGAAGTGTGAGGTTTTGTCATAGTTGTTTCTTGTAGATGCTAAAGTCAGCCAGGCTGATGACAGGATAGGGATAAGGTGACAGGAAGGGAAGGGACCAGGGAAGCTTGTGTTTCGGGTGTTGACAGAGGCGTAGGGTAAAATCTGTTTTAACACTACTTATATGGAAAGCCTTTATTATCAAAGGTCAAAATTCAGTTTTTTAAATAGTTTGATTTGCCAAGCCTTTGAGGTCACCTTTACATCTCCATAAGGATTTGTCTGGTATGCTGATTTATTAAAATACTTTCGAATCCAGAGTTTGAAGAAGTCTTTACGTAAGATGTGTGCATAAAGATGGTGTGTGCTTGCGTTTGGAAAGGCCAGCTTTATCACAGTATCAGAGCCCACGTTTGGTATAGGTGTAGTCATTGTTCTGGTTTAACATTAAATCATTTCCAAAGTACACGAATTATACTCCAGGTTTGAGGAACCTTCTTTGAGAGCTGTTTAAAGAAAGAGGAAACAGCCCTGCAGTGCACTGTTTAAAAGCCCAGGATATTCCTCTGTAAATACATGTTTCAAAATTTAATTAAACTGAGGGGTGTCGTGCCAAATGCAGCATTTTGTTGTTGCTATTTCTCAAGGAGCATTCTAAATCCATCAAAACATTAGGCAGAGTTATTTGTTGAAACCATAGCTTCAAATGCCGCAAGGCTAGCTGGTTTATGGTTGTAAGAGAGGCCATTAGACTATTTAGTGAGGAGGGAAGCATTTAGTACAGTTACTATTATATTTTGATTTTAAATGTTGTCTCTCATTTGGTCAAACAATAGCCCAGGAAGGTGTACAGTAATCCTACATTGGGACAGGGTCACTGGATAAGTCACTTGTCCGAGGACACCAGAGCATGAATATGAATGTTTGTGTGTGTGTGTGTCTGTGTCTCTGTGTATGTCTCTGTCTCTCTGTGTGTCCCTGTATCTCTATGTATGTGTGTGTGTCTGTGTGTGTGTGTGTGTGTCTGTGTCTCTGTCTCTCTGTGTGTGTCTTTCTGTGTGTCTGTGTCTCTGTATAGATCTGTGCTCTCTGTGTGTTCCTGTGTCTCTATGTATGTGTGTGTGTCTCTGTGTGTGTGTCTCTGTCTCTGTCTCTGTGTATGTCTGTGACTGTCTGTCTCTGTGTGTCTCTGTGTGTGTCTGTGTATATGTCTTTGTGTTTCTGTCTCTCTGTAAGTGTTTGTCTGTTTATGTCTGTGTCTGTTTCTGTGTATGTGTCTCTGTGTGTGTGTGTGTGTTTCTGTGTCTCTGTGTGTCTGTGTGTGTGTTTTTGTATGTGTGTATCTGTGTATCTGTGCGTGTCTGTATCTGTACACAAAATACTCTGGAATAGGAATAACGGGGCTTTATCTTAGGCTTGCCCACTGGTGGGACTGTGTCTCTTTGTGTCCTTGTAGAGTGGAGGTTGTGGTGGGTGTAGACCTTGAATGCCTGTGCCAAGCAGGACTAGTGCAGATGGGAACTCGCAGTCCGGAGCTACCAAGGCCACCAGGTTCTGACCCTCACGGTGCTCATCTGATCTGCCGCTTACCGTAGGCCAGCAGTTCTCAACTTCCCTAACACCGTGAGCCTTTAGAACAATTCCTCATGGTGGGGTGACCCCCAACCATAATGTTATTTTCATTCTTACTGCATAACTGTAACTGTTGCTACTGTTATGAATCATAATATAAATATCTGATATGCGAACCCTGTGAAAGGGTCTTTTGACACCCCACCCCCCAAAAGGAGTCCTAACCCACAGGTTGAGAACCTCTGTTCTGGCCTGAAGTTTCACATGTGGTGACACACAGCAGACTCTCTGGAAGCGTTGCCCAGTGTGTCGTAAAGCTTGCAGTCTGCAGTGCTATCAGCCACTGTCACAGACAAATCTTGGGCAGCGTTTGAGCAGTCTGCCAGATTGTCACTTCAGTCTTGAGCCAGCACCTGTAGAGCCTCAAAGAGAATGTATAAAATACTGCAATTTTCCAGACTTCTGAACTGCATTAATCCATTGAAGTATAATTTCAGGTAAAACATGGCTACTCTAAGAGAGTCTGGTGCGTGCTTGTTGGGAAGACCTTGTATTATTTTCGTAATCAAGAGGATAAGGTATGTACCCATCTTAATATCCCAGCGAGACAAAGAACTTTGCTTGTGCTAGCTTAAAAAGCTTTTCTCGTTGCCTTTTCTGTTGCTAGGTGAGACTTTAGAATTCTTGGTAACTTGGTGTCATTCATATTTATTACTGAGGCAATAGCCTGCTTGGCCTTTATTTTAAATTTTAGCTTAGTACCTTGTACCTGATGTACTTTCTAAGGACTGAAAGAGCAAAGCCTTGATTTACTGTGAATGCTCACTTAGCCACTCTTCCCAGTGTTCTGACCAATTAGGAAAACAACAGGATGTGAGCAGCTTGGAGAGGAGGAGGAGGAATCAGCGCTGTTGGGCCTTGGATGCCTGGATACCTCTTACCGGTTCATCCACTTGCACCTTACATCTTGTCTACTTGTTTTTAAACTAATATCTGCCTCACTCCCAGGAAAGGAGTAATCTTCACTTTGAAAGTAGAAAGATAGGCCATCTACCGATGGCCCCAGGTCGTTGTGGACACTCGATGTCACTGCAACTACATGAATTTAGTCAATATCAATGAGCCTCAAGCTTGGATAAAAGGACGGTGTTGGCAGCCTGAGGCTGGTCAGTTAATGACCCAAGGGTCGTCCAGTGACCATGTGGGTCAGTTATTACCCTGGTCTCTTTTCTCGGGCTGTACTCTCAGATCTACCAGCTGGCTTTAACACTCAGGCTGTTGTTCTCATGTTGCCGGTAACATGAGAGTTGACAGTCATAGCCGTTAGAAAGGATGTGTCCAGAGGAGCGAGGAAAGAGCTTGTATCACAGAGCTGCCGGAAGCTTTAGGTCTAAGCCCAGTGCAGAGCAACACTCAGCATTCCCTGCTAAACTGATGCTCAGGAAGATGGCCATTAAAGTT
This sequence comes from Grammomys surdaster, assembly GCF_004785775.1. Lineage (NCBI taxonomy): Eukaryota > Metazoa > Chordata > Mammalia > Rodentia > Muridae > Grammomys > Grammomys surdaster. The sequence goes on along the minus strand of NW_021604607.1, from coordinate 9,356,876 downwards.
CCGATGTGGAATTGGGGACACAGTTTTGAAAGGTTCAGTGAGTGAATTTATCTTTAAGATAAATTGAGGGGATAGTGGTAGGGACTGGACGATCTTCTAGAGGTCTGGGTTTAGTTCCCAACACTCACATTGAGACAGATGCTCGCAGTCACCTGTAACTCCAGTTCCAGGGAATCTGACAACCTCTCCTGGAACCACAGACATGTGACATACACAAAGAGAGACAAGCACATACATATAAAATAAAAATAATATGTTTAATTAAGTAATCCTTATTATTAACCAGCCACTAGGGAGATAGAACACAAAATAATCTTTATTTATTAATGTGTCTCTGGCGTGCCATGTTCCACAGCCTCTAGCTTTTACTCTGAGAGAGACGAGGCACACTGGAGGATTTTGAGCAGAACCACCACAGTCCTACCCTTGTTAACAGGAACAGGCTTCTATTTAGGAGCAGACTGAAGGGAACAGGGAAGATTCTAACCAGAAGATTGTTAGACTAATCCAGTCCTGAGACAGCTGTGGTTGGTGGAGACCATGGCACTAATCAGAAGCGACCATATATTCTGGAGGTCTTGTTGATGGAATTTATGTCAGTGAAGGAAGAGGGTCAGCGATGCTGTCAACGTTTTTGGCCCAAACTTTTGGAAAGATGAAGTCACTGAGGGAGGTGGGAACAGCTGGAGGGAGCGGGTGGCTGAGGTAGCCGTGCTGAAGATGAGCCTGAGATGTTCGACATCTGAGTCCAGATCATGGGTCTGGAGTTAGGCATCTGGGAGCAGCTAGCATAGGCTGGGACTGAAGCCATGATCTTGGATGAGATCACCCACTGTGTGTAGGTGGTCAGGACAGGGAGTCCAAGCACAGAGCCTTGGAATGCACCAGGAAAATGAATGCGAGTGCATGCCTTAGGGGTTAGAATGGGCTTTTTCAAAGAATTGCAGCCAGCACTCAGGAAGCTGATGCAGGGGGATGACTGCAGTACCTATGTATATAATGAAACATTGTTTCAATCCCTTCCCCATCAAAAGGGGAAAAAAGTAATCACTGCAAACATTTGCAAACCTGACCAAATATTTTAGAAGCTATAAATCTGAAGAATGTTCTTAACTAGCATAAAAGTTCCAATTCAGATCTACTAAATCACTAACAGGGAAGACATGTTTATGTTAAAGAATAAACTTTAACAAAACGAGCTGTAGGAAGGTTTGCTTACCCTTAAGTTGCCATGGAATGGGTCACCGCCTTTCCGGGGGATGGGTGACACACTTTGACAAATGGTCTGAGAACACAGGGTGTTAATGGGGATCGGAGCTAACCTTTGTACCAGCTGCCTAGTTATTTTCCCAGGGGACAATATGGAGCCTATGTCTACATTGTACCCTTTGATTGACTAAAATCAAACCACTCACCAATCTGAGAGGAAAACAGTCCACTGAGTGTTTTCGCTGAAATAACTATATCCTGAGCGAGGTCACTTGATTTTGCCTCTAATGTTAAATGCCCAGTATTCACTTGGTGTTTCTATGCCACTGTTAGGGTTTCTGCTTGTTGCTGTTATGTTGTAATAACACGAGCACTTAGACTTCAGTGAGGTAGTCCTTTCTCAAAGCATGCCTTTTAAAGAGAAAGATGCAAGGGGCCACCGTGACTTCTAGTAGTAAGAGATGGACAACGCCTTCGCTAGCAACACTGGCCTTTGCTTCAGTTCCCTCTAGGTCAGATCAAACTCTGGGAGGCTAAGGTGGAGGAGGTGGACAGGTCCTGTGACTCGGATGAGGATTACGAGACCAGTGGGCGCTTTCTGCTGTCTACTCACTACACCATCATTGTACACCCCAAGGACCAAGGCCCTACTTACCTGCTCATCGGCTCTAAGTATGAAAAGGTACTTAACGTCTTTGCGGTTCGTCTAAAGTGAGCCAGACGTTATACTTCAGGTACTGAGGGTTTCAGGCCAACTTTATGGAAATAGGAACAGATTTTTGGGAGGAAAAAAAAGCCTTTTCATTTCTGTCTTCTGGGTTTTTTACTTCTCTGGAAATAAACATGCTAAACATGCTAGTCTTCAGTCTGTTGACAAGAGTTCTGTCAAGATCAAAACTAATGGTGACCATGGAGGACAGAAGCGCCTCCCGTGTGGAAGTGTGAGCCTCCCTGGCTGGGCATGTCTGGTGAGCCTAAGCCTTTTAACAGTTTTCATTCTTTGTTGGTTTTGTTTTTTCCAGTAAAAACTTTGGTTTAGAGACAACAAAAAGTGAATAATTATATTTGCTATATGTCTATAACTGTGAATGATAAAGGAAGAATCACAAATTGATGGAAATGAAGTGTGTATTTATTATATGTACTATTATATTTTCTTGTATTTTGATGAAATTAACTACTAAGGAAAACATAATTTTTCATTTTACACAATTGTCAAAAATTAATTTCCGGATGAATTTAAAGCGCTAAAAGAATTTAATGATTTTTTTTTTAAAAAAAGTTTTTATATTTGAATTGAAAGTGTTTTCTAAGAAAAAGACACAATTTAAGAGAACAGTGGCAGTGGTGGGGAAACTAAAAATCTAAAACCCAGGGCTCAGCAGCAAGAGTGTGCTGCTCTTGCACAGGACCCAGTTCGGGTTCTCATATCATATCAGAGGCTCACAACCCCTACAACTGTAGCGGGAGGTATTCGAAAGGACACCTCTGGCTGGCTCCCAGCTTAGCAGCCATGTTCCCACACTAGTGGTGGCAGGGTGTCCTCATCTGGCGGGCTCTCCAGCTGGGAGCTCCAGGACTCCCCTCACAGCCATGCCAGCCCACACCACGATTGTCCACCCTGCGATCATCCATCACACCCATCACCCGGTTAATTAAAACTCTAAGGCATAAGCTATAAAGGCATAACTTTAAAGTTAACCAAACAGATTTATATATCAGCAAATACTCAAATCCCAAGATGTCCACACAATTTTGACAAGTTATCCCAATTATTCTACTCTTTAGATTTCATATCTACCTATTTTACTTGAAGCCACGCAGGTCCATGTCTGCTTCCATTTCACCTTCCTCACTCTCGGCGGTCTCTGCCACCGTGAGCTCCGCCTCCCTTTTTCCTATCCAATCACAGGTCTCCCGCTGCAAATAGATTGGACAGGGAAATTTCTGCTACACAGTCTGTAATTCTGGTTTCAGGGGCTCCAGTGCTCACTTCTGGGCTCCAAGGATATGAGGCAACCAAGGATGTACTTACACACATGCAAGCAAAATTCTCATGCACATAGAATAAACATAAGTATTTATTAAAATCCTTTATATTGAATAAGATTGCAAGTGGAATTAGGATATATAATAAAAACTCAGTATTCCATGTGTGTCTTGAACATAGAAACAATAATGTCTTAGTGTTGGTGATTGTGTTTAAACACATGTATCATGCAAAGTCCTCTGTAGATGTCTTTATCTTTACAGTGACTCTTGCAGGAGATGGTTGTATTTCCACTTACAGAGAGAAAAACAGGAACACTTGCCTGTTGAGATTTACACCCGTTTCTCTGACTCCAGAACCCAGGCTCCCAAACATTTGTGTTTACTGTTTCCTGTATGATTAAAAAAATTACATTTCCAGAGGTAGGCGGATTTCTGAGTTCGAGGCCAGCCTGGTCTACAGAATGAGTTCCAGGACAGCCACGGCTACACAGAGAAACCCTGTCTCGAAAAACAAAAACAAAAAACAACAAAAAAAATAATAATAATAAAATAAAAAAATTACATTTCCAACAAAAATGATAAGGCTCACTTAAAAACTTACTAAGGCAGCTAATCATAAATCAATAGAATATTGACTTCTATAATCAAAGAGATGGAAAGTGTGAAAAATGACAAATTTAAAAGCTTTTGTGAGACCTCCCTGGAGTAGGGAAAGCACTCACTTGGCATTGGAGGGGGAGCATGAGGGCCGAGAGCACACGGGGAAGCTCCGGCAGTGTCCACTGGATGGGTTTCTGCCAGTCCCTAGAGTCTAGTTCCTCACCATAACTCCTATTTCTTTTCCAAGATCATACACTAGGGAGGACACAGATATAGCCTGGGAGTAGACTGCTTGTCACACATATGCAAGGTCTTGTATTTGACCCCAGAAGTTTCTTTAAAAGGAATATTATACAAATAAAATTATCATAAATTAATTGTATTATTTAAAATTTTTTATTTCAGAAATATTTTAAATATAGAAAAATATAACAAATGCCTATCTTAACTAACAGGTGTTAGATGGGACACTATCTTTTATCTGAAAAATTAATGATAAGTATTACTAAAATGCAGAAATTATAACAGTCTGTTTCAGTATCGTATCAACTATTATAAAAATTTAGTCTACATGCCAGGCGGTGGTGGCACATGCCTTTAATACCAGCACTTGGTAGGTAGAGGCAGGTAGATCTCTGAGTTTGAGGTCAGCCAGGCCTACAGAGTGAATTCCAGAACAGCCAGGACCATACAGAGAAACCCTGTCTCAAGAAACCAAAAAATAAACAAATAAAAAATAAAAAATTAGTCTATACATTTATTCCGACAGAGGAAAACAGAAGTTGAAAATTTGACTTTTTTCGTTAAATTTTTTCATTTCTCCAGTATTTTGTATATACTACCTTGGTAATAAGATTTTAAACTGGATAGATTTTGTTGTATTTCTTAGACTATAAGAATTGTACATTCTAAAATAACTTCAGCTAGCTCTATGTAGTACATGTATTTACACTCTTTAACTTTATCATGCTTTTCTAAGAAGTGTGTGTATTATAGTGAAAGCTGAGCGTGGCTCGAGAGTGAGCCCTCCTCAGAAACTTATCAAAAAGCTCCAGGTTCAATACCTGGAACCCACAGGGTAGAAAGAAAAAGCCAGCTCCCTCAAGTTGTGTGTGACCGCCACATGCATTCATGCCGCTCATGTGCACATGTATACACACACACACACACACACGTACAAATAACAAATCTAAGGAAGTGGTTTCTTTTCTGCCTCGAGGTTTTTGTCTGTTGTTGGTTGGTTGGTTTTTGTTTGTTTTGTTCCGTTTACTGTGTTTGCAGGCTGTTCCTTCTGGTGAAATGAACCGGATAGCTTGGCTAATGTTTCTGTTAACATGTTCTCTCTTGAAGGAAACCTGGCTTTATCACCTCACTGTTGCAGCTGGAAGCAACAACGTAACTGTTGGATCGGAATTTGAACAACTGGTTTGCAAGCTGCTCACTATAGAAGGGGAACCCTGTAAGTTCCTGAGCACACAGGCTCTGGAGTTGATGACGCTGATCCCAACCCCTTAGCCTGATGGGGTTTCACGTTGTGGGTTTCTCTTTCCCTGTGCCTGGCCACCTCCTCCCTGACTTTGTTTGTAGTGGGCCAGAGTTCTCAGGCTCCAGGAACACTGGCAGCCCTCATGCTCTGTCCTGTCATGCTCACTGCCTCTGCCTGCATTGCTCCCCTTGCCTGCCGTGCCCCACCTTGGCACCTCTCCCTAACATGATGAAACGCTTGTTAGCCTCAGAAGATCCCTCAGCCAGCCCTCTCAGTGCAGTCGACTCTCACAAGGTGCTTCACCCGTGTTGAAGTTAAGCCCCAGTTCGCCTCTCCATTTAACCCATTTGTAGCATGTGTAGCTTTGCGTTGGCATTACTTTTACAGCTATAGTGTGTTATTACATTTGTTACTGCTGTGAGGGACGGCTTGATAAGCAGCTAAGTGTTTCATTAAGTGGGAAGGTAAGGGAGGAAGAGTTACTTTGTGTCTGCACCTTGAGGGGACACAACCTTGGGGTGCAGAAGGCACTCTGGCAGGACAATGAGGTGGCTACTGATCATATGGATTGCTCCTTTTTATTCAGTCCAGAACCCCAGCCTGTGGAGTAGTGAGACCCAGTGTTCAGGGTGGCCCCCCCTTCTCTGTTAAGCCATCTGGACACGCCTCACAGACAAGCCTAGAGGCAGATTTCTGAATCTTGTCCCATTGAGGTTTAAGATTAGCTGTCCTATACGATTTCTAAACATTGAGGTTCAAGATTAGCTGTCGTATAAGGTTTTCCACTGCGTCTCTAGACTATGTCCCGTGATTTCCGCACAGAGACCACATTGCATTCAAACTGACCAGTATTTAGGCCGTGATAGGGTGAAGTCTGGGGGCTGCTGCACGCCCAGCTCGTACTCTACCACCAAGCTGCACACCCAGCCGCAGTGTAGGGATTTCAGAAGCATTGATTTCAGGAGTGACTTCATGTTCCTCTCTGTCTTTATATCTCCTCCTGGTTGGCTTCTCTCTAGATCTTGTCGGAGATCCTTGTTGTTAAAGTTACTTTCCTAACCGGCTCATCACCTATTGGCATGTGTAAGCAACACGATGCCAAGTAGAATTATGACAGCTGAGTCAGTCAGGGCGTGGCTCTTCTGCAATCACTCTGCTAGAAGAGAAACATGGGGACCGCAGGGGCCTGAGGATGACAGAAAACAGCATTGCTGGGAGGGTGGTTGTTGTTGTTGTTGTTGTTGCATCTGACCCTTGGGAGGAAGTGAGCCAGGCCGGAAGGAGCTAATGATCAAGCCAATGGAACCAAACGACTGAATCCTCTCATTCTGCTCATGTGTTCTTCTGTGTTCAGCCTCCCAGATATGGAGACACCCCATGCTCTGTCACAGCAAAGAAGGAATTCTGTCCCCTCTGACCACACTGCCTTCGGAAGCTCTGCAGACAGAGGCCATTAAGTTATTTAAGGTAAAATTGTTGCTTGTTGGCAAATCATGTAATTAATTGAATGTGATCATTTGTTACACTGATGATAAGAAGATACAAGATGGTGATGATGATATGATGATGGTGGTGATGATGATGGTGATGATGGTGGTGATGATGATGATTATGTTGGTGATGGTAAGATGATGATGGTGATGATGGTGATGATGATGATGACGGTGAGAGAAATGAGCACTCTTTACCCTGAGCTATACGCCCCAGCCTCGCTGTCTTCTGGAGAACATGTAGGATGATGCTTCATCAGGAGGCTATTATGCATTGTGTGATAAAGGAAAACATTTTAAGGAGGGCAATGGAAAGTATTTAACAGGCCCAACTTGAACTTTAACGTGAGAATGTGAATATTAAAATGGATGGCTGACCGCTGAGGTGGACATGTTTCAAAGCTGTTGTTAGAGAACACAGTGTGATCATTGTGTCTTCCAAAGTGACGCCTCTTTGTCTTTGGCAAAATCCTTTTGCTCTGAGGTGTGCTTGGTCAGTAGCCACTCCAGATTTCTTCTGATTGGAGTTATCATAACATATCTTTTTTCATTGTTTTAGACAAAGAACTATTGGTAAAAGATAGAATGGCTATGGTTTGTGCAAAGTCAACAGGGTTGTTTCTCACGGCATGTCGTCTTTCCCATGCAGACTTGCCAGCTCTTTATAAACGCTGCGGTCGACTCCCCTGCCATTGACTACCATATCTCTCTAGCTCAGAGCGCCTTGCAGGTCTGCCTGACACATCCCGAGCTACAGAATGAAATTTGCTGCCAGCTAATTAAGCAGACAAGACGGAGACAGCCGCAGAATCAGCCAGGACCATTGCAGGTGTGTATTGATGCATGTGCATGCAATTTGAAAGGATTTCTTCTGACCACAAGAATGGTGTGCATTGAGTACAGACACCCGAGAATACAAACAGTATGAATGGAAGATGGCTATTGATATTTTGATGTGTATCCTTTAGGTTCACTTGTCTATAGTATCTTCTATAGAAGTGTGTGTACATTATCAACTCCCTCGGTATTTACAGCGGAGCGTATTGTGCATATTGCCCTTCTAAAACCACAGAATGTAATCACTTCTCCCGTGTCATTAAACATGCTTCAGAAACTAAAGGTTAAGCTCTTAGTGATCACGTTAGGGGTTGGAGAGATGGTTCAGCGTGTATTCTGCTCTTCCAGAGGACCAGAGTTCAGTTCCCAGCACCCACCACAGGCAGCTCACAACCGCCTGCAGTGGCTTTGGAAGCTGAAGGACAGAATCTGATGCCAGGAGCTTTCCTCTCCCTGCTCCCTGAGCAGTGAACAAATGACCTGTCCTTGTTCACCAGTGGGTGAGCCCCAGCCCACCCTGCCTTCCAGTGCTCTCTGTCGTCCCTGGCACGTCTCAGTCCCTCTTGAATCCCTCTCTTCCTTTCCCGTGTTCTACCTTACAGTCCATCCCAAACTCTATCCTCCCAGGAAATCTCTCCTGGCACCCCAGCCATTGCCTTGGAGTTATAAAAAATTAATTCATGATATTATCTTTTATTATATTTTTCTGTGTGTTTATATAAGCTCTTCCTACTGGATTAGACTTCTCAAGGACAAGATCCATCTTTCTCACCTTCTTATTGTAAGATTCCTAAAAACACTGGCATTATACTTGTTTAATGAGGAAAATCACACAGAGAAGAGAGCAAAGGGAGAAAACATAACGTGACCTTGTTACCCTCAAGTCAGTCTGTCAGGATTTTATACTTCGCCCTTATCTGTGTATGTGTAGCGAATAGAGGGGTTGGAGTGTACAGTTTTTAGTTTTAGTTTTTGACCATTTTGTAATGCACTTTTCTCAAAGTTGTGTTTAAATAGATAAGTAAAAGCATGAAGGAGTAACAGAGAGTGAGGGCCCCATTCATTGTGTGTGACGTTAAAGAGAAATGTTCAGCCTATTGGTAAGCTTTGGTGCTGCCATTGGAGACCGTAGGTAGGATTACGTGCATCCTGGATCTGACACACTGTTGAATTGTACACTTTTAATGTAATGTAAATGCTCTGAAGAGATCATGTGTGGGTAGACAAGGCAAGCTGTGAGGGTTAAGAGACCCGTTCATCAGTCCCTCCCCTCCCACCCTCTGCCAGGCACATGGCTCTGATGTGTCTGTGTAGCTGGCATGGTCTCTAACGAATGATGCTTCTCCTTACCCAGGGCTGGCAGCTCCTGGCACTCTGCGTTGGACTCTTCCTTCCCCACCACCCTTTCCTGTGGCTCCTCCAGCTGCATCTACAAAGGAATGCAGATTGCAGGTGTGCAGAGCACTAGGCAGCTGAACTATTCATGTGGCCTCGAAAGTCTACGATAAATCATAAGTATTTAATAACCTTCCAGGTATATTCTCAAAAGAATTCGTGAAGCAAATATTGGGACAGGAAGCCTTTTGCTATCATTTTTTTGTAGAGCCTGGGAAACATTCCCTTTGTTATGTTAAGTATCTTATACAAGATTGCTAGGAAAGCATGAAGATCTGACAGAACATTCTTAAATGAAAAGATGGTGTCCATTGCAGGTGTGAATGTCTCACATTCCTGGGTAAAAGCAACTGTTGGCTTTCTGAGTTTCCCCTTCCACCGATTTATCCAAATTGGACTCTTTTTGTGGACGTCTTCCCTCATGGTCTTCTTTTGTTGTGAAATTGTATTCCGATTGCTTCTGTTTTTGTTTTGTTGTTGTTGTTGTTTTATTCTCTTGAAAAAGATATTCAAAATCCGTTATTAGAATGACCTCTTTAGTCTAGGGGCTAAAGCAGTTGGCCAGGGCTTTTCCAGGTTCATCTTGTGATCTGAGAGAGGTTGATGGGAGGTGGTTTTGTTTGTCCGATTGGTGGTTCTGGGGATCTAACCTAGGGCCTTGTCAAATGACAAGTGAGCGCTCTACCAACTGAAGCATACCCTAGCCCAAGAGGTTCATGTTAGCGTGACACACACACACACACACACACACACACGAACAAAAAGCAGCTTGGAACAAAAGAAAAATACCCCTTAGTCCACAATATATTCTAGAGATGCTGTGACGTCTCTAGAGAGAAAAGCTGTGACCAAGATCATGTGACTATTGTAACTGCCCAGCCGCTGACAAATAGTGGCACCATTGAGTCTGTCTCTCAAAAGCACTTGAGTATAAGAGTATTTAGAAATGCCATTTTTTTAGAAACAAGATAAAATTTGTGTTTAATTTTATGCTGTATATAAATAAATAAGGGCAGATAAAATCTTGATCCCACTTACCCATTTATATCCTTGAAGGGTTTCTCTGCGTGCTGTTTATAGGATATGAGTTTTTGCCTGAAGGCATTTCTTACCTTGTTTAGTAGTAAAACAATCTGTACGTTCTTCAAGAGATTGCTGGGATACCAGGGGGTGGCACTTAAAAGCAGAGTCCCTGCCTACTGTGCCTGAGGCCTGGGCTCAGTGTGGAGAACTCTGCCCTGTAGTTTTATTATAATGTATTATTCTTTATGCATTATCTTCTTTCAATTTGTTAGCACCATGGTTATCTATATTGACTGTATAATTACTGGTGATTTAAAATTCAGCTTTTGACTATAGCAATGCAGAAAGAGTGAGGAAAAAAACTTCATGGGAATGTCTGAGTCTGTTGCAAAATTAAAGAAACTGGAGTCCAGTAAGCATTAACACTATGAAAGCTGTATGCATTAGTGTCTTAATTAAATTCATTCTTAGATTTTTTTATTTTAAGTTTTGCATTACAGGACAGAGTTTGGGAAATATGCCATTTACTGCCAGCGATGTGTAGAAAGGACACAGCAAAACGGAGACCGAGAGGCCAGACCATCCAGGATGGAGATCCTCTCCACTCTTCTTCGAAACCCCTACCATCACTCTCGGCCCTTCAGCATACCCGTGCACTTCATGAATGGGATCTACCAGGTGAGCACTGCAAAAAGACTGAAAGAGAGACTGACTCGAGAAACAATGTTATTCACTGTTATACAAATCCGAGAATGCGTTGGTGAAGTTTTCCCAGTCTGTGGGCCTGCAGCATAGTGAACCCTTCAGTGACAAGGCACAGGCATGGTTCTCCTCTTAGAGTTTTCAAATCTCAGGAATCATCTGGTAATACATTCATTCTAAGGCTTTCCCAGTTCTCTAGTCCAGATGTTCATTTGTTACCGTACATGTTACAAAGTTAGCAATTACTCTTCCTACCACTAAGCCTTTCATCCCGAGTTCAATCCCTACACCACACAGTTATGCCACCTGCCAGATACACACACACACCAAGTAAAAATTTAAATATTTTTTTTAAGAATAAACATTAGATACACAAAGGTTCTCATTGATTTAAACATACTTATTGACTACACATTATACTGAATTTCTGAGCTTACTTCCAATGGGTATGCCTAATTAATGTCTCTACACCGTATTTGAAGCTGTCAAATTCAGCTTTGAATTTCTCTCTGTTGTCTGAAGCTGAAATTTCTGAACTCTTATAGCAAGCTGACTACCGAAGTCACCTTCTTTGTTTTTTCCATCAGAGCACTGGACAAAACGTTAAAGCGCCTACAGAACACAGTACCATTAGTCACGCATAGCTTGTGCCCTGCTTCCCCAAGGCCTACTCAGTGTGTATGGTTCTCATTAAGAGTCTTGCTCCCTTTGGCTAGGTAGTTGGGTTCGATGCGTCCACCACAGTAGAAGAATTTTTGAACACTTTGAACCAGGACACAGGAATGAGGAAGCCAGCGCAGTCTGGATTTGCACTGTTCACGGATGACCCTTCTGGCAGAGACCTGGAGCACTGTCTTCAGGGAAATATCAAGGTAAAACTTAGTTCTTCAAAGGAGTCTCAATTGAGCAAACAGCAAAAAGACTCATTAGTCTGTGCTAGTTTAGTGCAGGAATTTTCCAGAAATGTAAGAAGCTTGATCAGCACATTTTTAAAAAAAATGCCAAACTTTGGCAAAACTGAAGAATTCTTTTCTCTTTTTTCCTTTTTTGGGGGCTGGGGGGCATAGAATTCTTTTTTTTTTAATTTTTTTATTGGATGTTTTGTTTACATTTCATTTGTTGTCCCCTTACCCCATCCCCCACCCACCCAGGAACCCTCTATCCCCTCACCCCTCCTCCTTCTTCTCTGTGGATGTAACCCCTACCTACCCCCCCCACTCCCACCTCCCCACCCCCCAAAATCCCACCCCCCGGGGGGTCCAGCCCTCAAGAGGGCAAGGATCTCTTCTTCCACCTATGCCCAGCAGGGCCCTCCACTCTTACCTATTCAGCTGAAGCCCTGGATCCCTCCCTAAGTGCTCCCAGGCTGGTGGTTTAGACCCTGGGAGCTGTGGTTGGTTGGTATTGTTGCTCTCCTCATGGGGCCACAAACCCTTTCAGCTCCTTCAGTCTTCACTCTAACTCCTCCATTGAGAACGCCATTATCAGCTCAATGGCTAGTTGTGAGCATCTGCCTCTGTATATGTTAGACTCTTGAAGGCCTCTGAGGAGACATTCATATCAGGCTCTTATCAGCATGCACTTCGTGACTTCCACATCAGCGTCTACCTTTGGTGACTGCACATGGGATGGATACTCAGGTGGAATGGTCTTCAGACGGCCCCTCCTTCAGTTTCTGTCCCTCACTTTGTCTCCATATTTGCTCCCTTGAGTATTTTGTTGCTCCTTCTAAGAAGGACCGAATCACCCCCACTTGGTCTTCCTTCTTTATGAGCTTCATGTGGCCTGTGAGTTGCATCATGGGCATTTCAAGGTTCTGGGCTAATATCCAATAATCAGTGAGTGAATACCATGTGTGTTCTTTTGTGATTGGCTTACTTCACTCAGGATGATAATTTCTAGTTCCATCCATTTACCTAGGAAACTCTCGAATTCACTGTTTTTAATAGCTGAGTAATACTCCATTGTGTAAATATACCACATTTTTTGAATCCATTCCTCAGTTGAAGGACATCTGAGTTTTTTCCAGCTCCTGGCTGTTATAAATAAGGCTGCTATGAACATAGTTGAGCATATGTCCTTGTTATATGTTCGAGCATCTTCTGGGTATATGCCTAGGAGTGGTATAGCTGGATCCTCAGGTAATACTATGTCCAATTTTCTGAGGAACCGCCACACTGATTTCCAAAGTGGCTGCACCATCTTGCAGTCCCACCAACAATGGAGGAGTGTTCCTCTTTCTCCACACCCTGGACAGCATCTACTATCACCTGAGTTTTTAATCTTAGCCATTCTGACTGGTGTGAGATGGAATCTCAGGGTTGTTTTGATTTGCATTTCCCTGACGACTAAGGATACTGAACATTTCTTTAGGTGCTTCTCGGCCATTCGAGTTTCCTCCGTTGAAAATTCTTTGTTAAGCTCTATACCCCAATTTTTAATAGGGTTATTTGGTTGTCTGGAGTCTAATTTCTTGAGTTCTTTGTATATATTGGATATTAGCCCTCTATCAGATGAAGGATTGGTAAAGATGTTTTCCCAATTTGTTGGTTGTCGTTTTGTCCTATTGACAGTGTCCTTTGCCTTACAGAAACTTTGCAATTTTATGTAGTCCCATTTGTCAATTCTTGATCTTAGAGCATATGCCATTGGTGTTCTGTTTAGGAACTTTTCCTCTGTGCCCAAGTATTCGAGGCTCTTCCCCACCTTCTCTTCTATTAGTTTCAGTGTATCTGGTTTTATGTGAAGGTCCTTTATCCACTTAGACTTGAGCTTTGTACAAGGAGATAAGAATGGATCAATTTTCGTTCTTCTACATGTTGTCCTCCAGTTGAACCAGCACCATTTGTTGAAAATGCTGTCCTTTTTCCACTGGACAGTTTTAGCTCCTTTGTCAAAGATCAAGTGACCATAGGAGTGTGGGTTCATTTCTGGGTCTTCAATTCTATTCCATTGATCTTCCTGCCTGTCTCTGTACCAATACCAGGTAGTTTTTATCACTATTGCTCTGTAGTACAGCTTGAGGTCAGGGATGGTGATTCCTCCAGAAGTTCTTTTATTGTTGAGAATAGTTTTCGCTATCCTGGGTTTTTTTGTTATTCCATATGAATTTGAGAATTTCCTTTTCTAACTCTGTGAAGAATTGAGTTGGGATTTTAATGGGGATTGCATTGAATCTGTAGATTGCTTTTGGCAAGATGGCCATTTTTATTATATTAATCCTGCTAATCCATGAGCATGGGAGATCTTTCCATCTTCTGAGATCTTCTTCGATTTCTTTCTTCAGAGACTTGAAGTTCTTGTCATACAGGTCTTTCACTTGCTTGGTTAGATTCACACCAAGGTATTTTATATTATTTGCAACTATTGTGAAGGGTGTCATTTCCCTAATTTCTTTTTCAGTCTGTTTATCTTTCATGTAGAGGAAGGCTACTGATTCGTTTGAGTTAATTTTATATCCAGCCACTTTGCTGAAGTTGTTTATCAGGTTTAGGAGTTCTCTGGTGGAAGTTTGGGGGTCACTTAAGTATACTATCATATCATCTGCAAATAGTGATATTTTGACTTCTTCCTTTCCTATTTGTATCCCTTTGACTTCTTTTTGTTGTCTAATTGCTCTGGCTAGGACTTCCAGTACTATATTGAATAGGTAGGGGGAGAGTGGGCAGCCTTGTCTAGTCCCTGATCTTAGTGGGAATGCTTCAAGTTTCTCTCCATTTAGTTTGATGTTGGCTACTGGTTTGCTGTAAATTGCTTTTACTATGTTTAGGTAGGGGCCTTGAATTCCTGATCTTTCCAAGACTTTTATCATGAAGGGATGTTGAATTTTGTCAAATGCTTTCTCAGCATCTAGTGAGATGATCATGTGGTTTTTTTCTTTAAGTTTGTTTATATAGTGGATTACATTGATGGATTTCCGAATATTGAACCATCCCTGCATTCCTGGGATAAAACCTACTTGATCA
>NW_021604607.1:9339500-9341777 GCF_004785775.1 Grammomys surdaster | reverse complement strand
CAGCATCTACTATCACCTGAGTTTTTAATCTTAGCCATTCTGACTGGTGTGAGATGGAATCTCAGGGTTGTTTTGATTTGCATTTCCCTGACGACTAAGGATACTGAACATTTCTTTAGGTGCTTCTCGGCCATTCGAGTTTCCTCCGTTGAAAATTCTTTGTTAAGCTCTATACCCCAATTTTTAATAGGGTTATTTGGTTGTCTGGAGTCTAATTTCTTGAGTTCTTTGTATATATTGGATATTAGCCCTCTATCAGATGAAGGATTGGTAAAGATGTTTTCCCAATTTGTTGGTTGTCGTTTTGTCCTATTGACAGTGTCCTTTGCCTTACAGAAACTTTGCAATTTTATGTAGTCCCATTTGTCAATTCTTGATCTTAGAGCATATGCCATTGGTGTTCTGTTTAGGAACTTTTCCTCTGTGCCCAAGTATTCGAGGCTCTTCCCCACCTTCTCTTCTATTAGTTTCAGTGTATCTGGTTTTATGTGAAGGTCCTTTATCCACTTAGACTTGAGCTTTGTACAAGGAGATAAGAATGGATCAATTTTCGTTCTTCTACATGTTGTCCTCCAGTTGAACCAGCACCATTTGTTGAAAATGCTGTCCTTTTTCCACTGGACAGTTTTAGCTCCTTTGTCAAAGATCAAGTGACCATAGGAGTGTGGGTTCATTTCTGGGTCTTCAATTCTATTCCATTGATCTTCCTGCCTGTCTCTGTACCAATACCAGGTAGTTTTTATCACTATTGCTCTGTAGTACAGCTTGAGGTCAGGGATGGTGATTCCTCCAGAAGTTCTTTTATTGTTGAGAATAGTTTTCGCTATCCTGGGTTTTTTTGTTATTCCATATGAATTTGAGAATTTCCTTTTCTAACTCTGTGAAGAATTGAGTTGGGATTTTAATGGGGATTGCATTGAATCTGTAGATTGCTTTTGGCAAGATGGCCATTTTTATTATATTAATCCTGCTAATCCATGAGCATGGGAGATCTTTCCATCTTCTGAGATCTTCTTCGATTTCTTTCTTCAGAGACTTGAAGTTCTTGTCATACAGGTCTTTCACTTGCTTGGTTAGATTCACACCAAGGTATTTTATATTATTTGCAACTATTGTGAAGGGTGTCATTTCCCTAATTTCTTTTTCAGTCTGTTTATCTTTCATGTAGAGGAAGGCTACTGATTTGTTTGAGTTGATTTTATAACCAGCCACTTTGCTGAAGTTGTTTATCAGGTTTAGGAGTTCTCTGGTGGAAGTTTGGGGGTCACTTAAGTATACTATCATATCATCTGCAAATAGTGATATTTTGACTTCTTCCTTTCCTATTTGTATCCCTTTGACTTCTTTTTGTTGTCTAATTGCTCTGGCTAGGACTTCCAGTACTATATTGAATAGGTAGGGGGAGAGTGGGCAGCCTTGTCTAGTCCCTGATCTTAGTGGGAATGCTTCAAGTTTCTCTCCATTTAGTTTGATGTTGGCTACTGGTTTGCTGTAAATTGCTTTTACTATGTTTAGGTAGGGGCCTTGAATTCCTGATCTTTCCAAGACTTTTATCATGAATGGATGTTGAATTTTGTCAAATGCTTTCTCAGCATCTAGTGAGATGATCATGTGGTTTTTTTCTTTAAGTTTGTTTATATAGTGGATTACATTGATGGATTTCCGAATATTGAACCATCCCTGCATTCCTGGGATAAAACCTACTTGATCACGATGGATGATTGTTTTGATGTGTTCTTGGATTCGGTTTGCTAGAATTTTATTGAGTATTTTTGCATTGATGTTCATAAGGGAGATTGATCTGAAGTTCTCTTTCTTTGTTGGGTCTTTGTGGGGTTTGAGTATGAGTGTAATTGTAGCTTCATAGAACGAATTGGGTAGTGTTCCTTCTGTTTCTATTTTGTGGAATAGTTTGAAGAGAATTGGTATTAGGTCTTCCTTGAAGGTCTGATAGAATTCAGCACTAAAACCATCTGGTCCTGGGCTTTTTTTAGTGGGGAGACTTTTAATGACTGCTGCTATTTCCTTAGGGGTTATGGGACTATTTAGATGGTTTATCTGCTCCTGGTTTAACTTTGGTACCTGGTATCTGTCTAGGAAATTGTCCATTTCATCCAGGTTTTCCAGTTTTGTTGAGTATAGGCCTTTGTAGTAGGATCTGATGATTTTTTGAATTTCTTCAGTTTCTGTTGTTATGTCTCCCTTTTCAGTTCTGATTTTATTAATTTGGATACTGTCTCTGTGCCCTCTGGTTAATTTGGCTAACAGTTTATCTAT
>NW_021604607.1:9331825-9339400 GCF_004785775.1 Grammomys surdaster | reverse complement strand
AGGGGTTATGGGACTATTTAGATGGTTTATCTGCTCCTGGTTTAACTTTGGTACCTGGTATCTGTCTAGGAAATTGTCCATTTCATCCAGGTTTTCCAGTTTTGTTGAGTATAGGCCTTTGTAGTAGGATCTGATGATTTTTTGAATTTCTTCAGTTTCTGTTGTTATGTCTCCCTTTTCAGTTCTGATTTTATTAATTTGGATACTGTCTCTGTGCCCTCTGGTTAATTTGGCTAACAGTTTATCTGTTTATCTATCTTGTTGATTTTCTCAAAGAACCAGCTCCTGATTTTATTGATATTTTGTATTGTTCTTTCTGTTTCTATTTGGTTGATTTCAGCCCTGAGTTTCATTATTTTCTGCCTTCTATTCCTCCTGGGTGTATTTGCTTCTTTTTGTTCTAGAGCTTTTAGTTGCGCAGTCAAGTTGTTAGTGTGTGCTCTTTCCAGTTTCTTTATGTAGGCACTTAGAGCTATGAGTTTTCCTCTTAGCACTGCCTTCATGGAGTCCCACAAGTTTTGGTATGATATGTCCCCGTTTTCATTGAATTCTAAAAAGTCTTTAATTTCTTTCTTTATTTCTTCCTTGACCAAGACATCATTCAGTAGAGAGTTGTTCAGTTTCCATGTGCACGAGGGTTTTCCATTGGTTTTGTCATTATTAAAGACCAGTCTTAGTCCGTGGTGATCTGATAAGATGCAAGGGATTATTTAAATCTTTTTGTATCTGTAGAGGCCTGTTCTGTGACCAATTATATGGTCTATTTTGGAGAAGGTACCATGAGGTGCTGAGAAAAAGGTATATTCTTTTGTTTTAGGATGAAATGTTCTATAGATGTCTGTTAAGTCCATTTGGTTCATAACTTCTGTTAATGTCAAAGTGTCTCGGTTTAGTTTCTGTTTCCATGATCTGTCCATTGCTGAGAGTGGGGTGTTGAAATCCCCCACTATTATTGTATGAGGTGTAATGTGTGCTTTGAGCTTTAGTAAAGTTTCTTTTATGTATGTAGGTGCCCTTGCATTTGGAGCATAGATGTTCAGAATTGAGAGTTCACCTTCATAGCTTTTTCCTTTGATGAGTATGAAGTGTCCTTCCTTATCTTTTTTGATTAATTTTGGATGAAAGTCGATTTTATTTGATATTAGAATGGCTACTCCAGCTTGTTTCTTGGGACCATTGGCTTGGAAAATTGTTTTCCACCCTTTTATTCTGAGGTAGTGTCTGTGTTTGTCACTGAGGTGCGTTTCTTGTATGCAGCAAAATTCTGGGTCTTGTTTGTGTATCCAGTCTGATAGTCTGTGTCTTTTTATTGGGGAATTGAGACCATTGATGTTAAGAGGTATTAAGGAAAAATGATTGTGGCTTCCTGTTATTTTTGTTATTAGATGTAGAATTATGTTTGTATAGTTATCTTCTTTTGGGGTTGTTGGAAGATTACTTCCTTGCTTTTTCTAGGTTGTAGTTTCCCTCCTTGTGTTGGTGTTTTCCATCAATTATCCTTTGAAGTGCTGGGTTTGTGAGAAGATACTGTGCAAATTTGGTTTTGTCATGGAATATCTTGGTTTCACCATCTATAGTGATTGAGAGTTTTGCTGGATATAGTAATCTGGGCTGGCATTTGTGTTCTCTTAGGGTCTGTATGATGTCAGTCCAGGCTCTTCTGGCTTTTATAGTCTCTGGTAAGAAGTCTGGTGTAATTCTTATAGGTCTGCCTTTATATGTTACTTGACCTTTTTCCCTTACTGCTTTTAGTATTTTTTCTTTGTTTTGTGCATCTGATGTTTTGATTATTATGTGACGGGAGGTATTTCTTTTCTGGTCTAGTCTATTTGGTGTTCTGTAGGCTTCTTGTATGTTTATGGGCATCTTGTTCTTTAGGTTAGGGAAGTTTTCCTCAATAATTTTGTTGAAGATATTTACTGGCCCTTTAAGTTGGGAGTCTTCATTCTCATCTATACCTATTATCCTTAGGTTTGGTCTTCTCATTGTGTCCTGGATTTCCTGGATGTTTTGAGTTAGGAGTTTTTTGCATTTTGCATTTTCTTTGACAACTGTGTCAATATTTTCCACTGTATCTTCTGCATTTGAGATTCTCTCTTCTATCTCTTGTATTCTGTTGGTGATGCTTGCATCTATGACTCCTGATCTCTTTCTTAGGTTTTCTATCTCCATGGTTGTCTCCCTTTGAGCTTTCTTTATTGTTTCTATTTCCATTTTCAGATCCTGAATGTTTTTGTTTAATTCCTTCTTTGTGTTTTCTTGCATTTCTTTAAGGGATTTCTATGATTCCTCTTTAAGGGCTTCTACCTGTTTACTTGTACTCTCCTGTATTTCTTTAAGGGAGTTACTTAATTCCTTCTTATAATCTTCTATCATCATCATGAGAAGTGATTTTAATTCTGAATCCTGCTTTTCAGGTGTGATGGGGTGTCCAGGGCTTGGTATATTGTGAGAACTGGGTACTGATGATGCCAAGAAACTTTGGTTTCTGTTGCTTATGTCCAGATGTCTCTGTGGTCTTATGATCCTAATCTCCTGGGTGGAAGAACTCCTGGGACTCAGGCCACCTCTTGGATCTGGAAATTCTTCTGCTCTGGGTGCAGTGGTTCCTCTAGGATGGCTCAGGATATGATGTCTCACAAGTGCAAACCACCTTGGTGTCTGCTGCTCTGAGTGCAGTGGCTCCTCGGCTGCTCTGAGTGCAGTGACTCCTCTAGGATGGCTCAGGATTCAGTATCTCCACAGGAGCAGACCAACTCTGTGTTGGCTGCTCTGAGTGCAGTGGTTCCTCTAGGATGACTCAGGAGTCAGTATCTCCACAGGAGCAGACCAACTCTGTGTCTGCCCCAGCCCAAAGGACCAGGAAGGGGCGGAAGGGAAGTGGAATTTCGGAGGGGCGGGGTTTGGGTAGCTGCTGTGTCCTGAATGTCCCTGGCTCCCAGATGTATCTCTGGGGCTTAGGGAGTGAGATGGGGTTCTTACTGGCTGCTCTGAGTGCAGTGGCTCCTCTAGGATGACTCAAGATTCAGTATCTCCACAGGACAGGAGCAGACCAACTCTGTGTCTGCCTCAGCCCAAAGGACCAGGCAGGGCCATAGAATTCTTAATATGCCACCTGTGCACATAAACTCTGCATTAAGAGAAGAAAACAAGCTACAATTGTTATGATAATCTAAATATTAGGGAACTAAGAATAGTGGGCAGGCAAGATGGCCCAGTGGGTGAAGGTGTTTGCAGCCAAGCCTGTCAAACCCTGAGGTGGATGCCCGGAACCCACATGGTGGAAGGAGAGAATTGACTCCCACAAGATGCCCTTTGACCTCCATGCATGTATACACAAATAAACAAATACAAAACAAACAAAAAACAGCAACAAAAAGAAAATTTGGGAGGCCCATCCCCTTTCGTTCATCACTAGTTCACAGCAGGTTTTTGTTATCCTGAGGGCTAAGTGGGATCCTGGAGGTGGGGGTGAGGGTGGGGGACACAACACTAATAAGGCTTCTGCTCTGGGGATCTTCAGTTTGCTTAGAAAAGAACAGATTTATATTCTGATAATCTTGCCTCAAGTTGAAGGTGGCAAGTGTTTTAAGAGGCTGTGACCCTCTGCATAGAGGGAACTTCAACGTTAGGCCTATGGGGAGATCCGAACTGTTGTGGGGGGTTGGGGGAAGAACCAATGAAAATAAATAGAGATACTTTAAACATCTTTTCTATCTCATGCTGAAAAGACAACAGAACCCACAAGGTTTTCATGGGCTGATGGCAACAGTTAGAAACATGGAATTACTCAGCTGAGGGAGCTCAGAGACGTCGCCCATTTATATTATACAAGTGAGGAAACAGGGAGAAAGGACTTTGCTGCACCAAGCAGCTAGCACTGAGTGGCGAGCACTCTTGTCTCAGACTTCTTTGGGGTACCTTGTTATTCCAATCTTGATAAATTCACTAGGTGGAAAAATTGCTTCTTCAGAGACCAAATCATGAAAAAAACTCCCTGGAATCTCTTTGTTTCCAGCCCCATGCAGTCCTGCCTTACGATTCCTTTCTGGGTAAAAAATGCATGGCCACATTCCAAAGTTAGTGTGTGTCCGACTCAACAAGGGAACCAAAGGAACAATGTAAAATGAAATCCTAAACTCAGAGCTCTACAAAGCTAAAGCTGACAACACTGGAGCGAATGTGGTTGGTTTGTATGGACCCACAGGTGCTCTAGTCTTTTTAAAGTGTTGATTTTAAAATTCCCATGGATCTCCGTTTTCTGTTTCTTTTCTAGATCTGTGACATCATTTCTAAATGGGAGCAGGCATCCAAAGAGCAGCAGCCGGGGAAGTGTGAGGGCAGCAGAACGGTCCGTCTGACTTACAAAAACAGGTGTGCAATGCTGGATCTGAACACCAGAGCTGAGTGTGTGGCTGTGTCCCAACCACGGACCCTCGGGCCAGCCTCCTATTCACTGGCCTTGAAGGCATAATGTTCACATGTGTGCTTACTTTTCTATAATAACTTAGTTCTGGGAGAAACTACCACATGAGATTTTGATTCTAATTATTTTTCTTTCCTAGTCCTGTCTCTGTCTCTCTCTGTCTCTCTGTCTCTCTGTCTCTCTGTCTCTCTGTCTCTTTCTGTGTGTGTGTGTGTGTGTGTGTGTGTGTGTGTGTGTATGTCGTTCTCTCACCCTCTCCCATCCACCCCTTCGTCTTTAACTGTAAGCTGGTTGCTTAGATAGATACTCAATATAAAATGGTATAATGGTGTTAGGAACAGACATAGCACCAGTCTCTGACCTTTTGGAATTTCCTAGTTACTAAGGATGACAGTAGCTAAGGTATACATTAAGCTAGCTCAGCTCCATGGAACCATAGACCCACAGTCACACCTAGGCTGGAGACGTCTGCAGTGTTGATGCTAAGTTCAGGAAATGGCTGACAGTGGGAACTTTAAAAACTCTCGGAGAGGGTGGCTAGCACCCGTGGAGGGAGGCTCCTGGTCTGTGTCAAGAAAGCACGAGCCTTCTTAGCAGATGAAATTATAACACACTTTGACATGTGGTCAGAAACCCCATTTTCTTTCTTTTTCAAATACTTTTCCTTAACCGTTTTTGGCAGAAGCTGACATGAACTGTCGTCCACCTTACATTACATGGATCTCCAAAAAAGAGGTTTTTCTATTTTTTTTAATCTCATAGCTCATAAATTAATCTATAAAACATCAGGCCAAGAACCTGGTAGAATTACTGGCATAATGTTGAATTCTTTTAGAATTGCCTTTGGAAGGTCTTCAGAGACTCGACATTGGAATGTCAGAAGTGGAGGCATTATATAATACAGAAAGAGCATAACAACCTTTCATCTAGTTCAACATTTCTTTTTCTGATAATTTATCCTACAGAAATACCCACATAAATGGACAGAATATTCCACTGTGGCCCGGGATCTTTCCATAATTTTAGAATAGTGAAAAATAATGAGAGGGCTTGAATATTCATCAATAAGAACATGGTTGGACTGAGGTGATAAAGTCATATTGTAGACTCCACCTTGGACACTCAGCCTCCAAGGTCTGGTGATGGTGACCTTCGATTGAACAGACGCCTTTTATATGACCAATGCTAGTTGTCATCTGTCCGAGCCTCTTCATTCAGGAGCTTGTGAGCTGGGATGACTGCCCATCTTGTGGACAGCTAGGTGACCATGATGGTAGTCTAGTTTGCAGTCTGTTGCTCTGATAAATATCACAATTGAGAGCATATTGAGGAGGAAGGGGTTTATTTTTATCCTATAGGTTATAGTCCATCATCAAGGGAAGTCAGGCAGGAACTCAATGCAAAGAGCTTGAAGTTGGTCACTGGCCCCTCTCAGACTCTCATTCAGCTAACTTTCCTATAGGGCCCAAGCTCATCTGCCCAGGGTTGACACCATTCACAGAGAGCTGAGCCCTCCTGCAGCAATTAGCAATCAAGAAAAATGCCCCATGGCCATGCTCAGATTAAGTTTTCTCTTCAAGTGTTTGACAGCCAAGATTAGCCATCGCAGTTGGTATCCATGGTCTTAGGTCATCCAGTCCTCGAGATCTCCCTTTATAACTACTCCATATTGTGTAAGGTGGTTTTCCAGGCTGTCCCTTGTCCATTTTGCAAGTAGCTATTGACTTGACTTTGAGGGTGTAAGATGATTGCGCCCTGAGTGGATCCTTGGACATTATCCACCCAGCCCTACCCACAGAGCACAGGCCGAAAAATGACTTTTTCCTGGGAATAGGAAGTGTACCCCTGAGAATTTACTGAGGTGAACTGAGACTTTTGGGTATATTAGAATCATGTCATGATAATTCTATTGTTGTTTCTGTGGATGGCAGCCTTCATATGTGGCTGTTTCGTGACTAGCAAAGGCAGCAGGCTAGATGCCTGCTAAACCCTTGGAAGTCTGCATTTTAGCAGCGTCCGATGGTTCATACACTCCTGAAGCCTGAGAAGAACCTATCTGAAAGGTCACATTTTGCCATCTCCATCTGTTGAGCTCTTTGTGGTTATGTCGAAATTCAGTTTGACTTTGTTGGAACAAAATGGGAAGACCACCATGTCTAAGGCAGTTCTAATAATTAATACCTTAGACTTGATTAACACATTCCAATTCTGGTTACAAGGGCCACAGCTGGAATTAAAATGAAATTTAGGTGAAATGAACAAAGGCCATTTGAAATACCTACAAATAAGAATGCCTTTAAGGCTACGCCACTAGAAAAGACCAAGACCGAGGTGGTAGTGTGACGAAACCACATTGTTTAAACAACAGACAACTCTAAACAAGGGCATTGGTGTTTATCAGTCTGCACAGCCCAGAGAGCCATGGCTATGAGAAAAATCGCTGCTTCTAAACATGGCCACACTTTGGCATGTTTATAAATAGCTTAGACAATGAGCCCTAATTTCCAGTGACACAATCGGGAGGGAACTAGCTGTGACCTGTCGTGCTGCCAGGGATCTATCTGATTCTTCCTCTGCCAACTTGCTTTGTAATGACTAAAATACTGATTTTTCTTCATCATGGAATCTTAAGTTTATATTTAGCAAGTTATGGAATTTTAATTATTTGGACTCAGGGATCAAAGGTCTAATTAATTGCCTTTGAACATCCTCTCAGACACAATCACTTGGAAACTAGTATGTGAACTCTACTTGTATGAAAAGTACAAGTTTGCTTTATCGCTGGGTGCTTGCAGAAGTCAAGGTGTGGCTTTAACAACGCAAACTGGCAAGGGTCCCCTGAGAGGAACACTCTTCCTCCTCCTCCTTGAAATCAAAGCTTATTTTTGGTAGACCTTTGTAGTTGCTGTTTTCTGCCCCATGTCCATAGTCTGACATTCCTAACTGTTAGAGCACTCGCATCAATTGGCTTCTAAGGTGAAAGGGTTTTGAGAGACCATTTAGCTTATCTTGTTTCGAGTGTTAAAGATTCCAGAATCAAAACTTTTTTCTTAATGATGGGAATCTCAATGTGTAACCCAGGTTGGCCCTGACGAATGTGCACATGTCTGCTGAGTGCAGGGATTGCAGGTGTGCACCACCAGGTCTGG
>NW_021604607.1:9322543-9331815 GCF_004785775.1 Grammomys surdaster | reverse complement strand
TGGTGTGCATGTCTGCTGAGTGCAGGGATTGCAGGTGTGCACCACCATGCCTGGCTGGTGCATGTGTCTGCTGAGTGCAGGGATTGCAGGTGCGCACTGCACGCCTGGCTGGCCTTCCTGCCGTGGCGTGCAGACTCTTCTTGCTCACCTTTGCAATGCTTTCCTTGTTCTCCAAAGCTTTGTCTGGCTCTTGAGGCCCAAGCTGTTTCTCGTAGGAGTCTGAGCCTTCTCTTCCTACTCGCTGCGTTCCCGGACTGTGTGGGTCTGGGATTGGTTTCCCTTCTTTGCTAAAGCAGTTCAATTTTCTTTCCAAGGCTGAACCTGGTAGGCATGCTGGAAACTAGAACATGCTAGAAAGTGCAATGGTCCTTTTCTCCCTGTAGACATAACACATTTCGTTGTATCATGCAGTGGTGTGTTAAAACTGTGTGGTGTATCGTCTCTGTCTTCCGTGGGATGGTTGGTACAGCTCAGTGCTGAGCATCTGCCCAGCTTGTGCCTGGTTCTGTCTCTGCCATGGAAAAAGAGGTACAGTGAGATGGCACACAAACATACACACACACACACTCACATACACTCACATACATACCCTTACACACTCACACACACATAAACACGCATACTCACACTCATACACATATACTCACATACATATACATACATACTTATTCATACACAAAATAAATGTAGAATTTTAAATCAAAAATTAAAATATCATGAGAAATTTTCTTTTTTTTTTTTCAGACTGTATTTCTCAACACAAACTCGTGGAGAGACCGATCGAGAGAAGCTGCTGCTGCTGTATCAGACAAATGATCAGATTATAAATGGCCTTTTTCCTCTGAACAAGGATCTGGCACTAGAAATGGCAGCGCTTTTAGCTCAGGTAACTTCCATGTTGTCTAAATTAGCTCGAGGAGAGGGAACGGTGCTGATTTCCTCAGTTAAATGCAATAAAACAGGGCACCTTCAGCAAGCCGGAGGATTCACTTTGCTGTAATTAAGAAGCCATTAGAAACTGCAGGCATTGGTACTACATTGGTACTACAGGTTCTATCTGACCCTGACAGTGCACTGGCATAGAGTAAGACTCGACATTCCGTAAAGGGAAACACATTTCCTAGTTCTTTTGAAAATGTTGTCTGAGGCTCTGCACTATTCCGTGGTGGCACCAAAGACACTGTCAATAGAACAGGGTTAGGGGGCACTTGGATAAAGCCAAAGCAGTTTCTTTTGTATACCTATCATATCAATTAGGAGCAAGTTTGGACTTCTTTAACATGTACACACAAATTAATAATAGTAAATTAACCAGACAGAAGTGTAGTGAATATATACCTGTATCTCAGCACTTGGGAGACTGATGTAGGAAAGTCGTGTGTTGAAGGCCAGCAGGGCTACTTTATCAAGAACCTATCTCAAAAGGAAAAGGGAAAAAATTTTGATTCTCACAAGGTAAATATCACATGCTGATATCTCTGCAGTGCCATCAGGACTTTGTCCTTGTACCCATTCTGCCACCCATGGTGTCATCCTCACTGTCCTGGGGTCTGCTAGAGTCCCAGCGTGTTCCTGGAATCAGGAAGGCAGGCCAAGCAGGGAGGCAGGCTGAGCAGGGAGACAGGCTGAGCAGGGAGGCAGGCTGAGCAGGGCGTTGGGAAGGTCTCATAACTTACACAGCCCTCTCCATTTAAGCCCGGATTATAATGGAGACCCATGGTCCTGCCTGCCTATGCAGGAGGCCAGGAAGTCATCCCTGCCAGGCAGCAATGGGCCTAGACCTTTAAGTCTTCATCCTCAAGAAGGGGTTGTAAAATGCATACCCGAGTCTGCCGAGGGGAGCATATAAACTTTCCTGTGACGTGCCCCATGGACAGATGCTTGGGTCCCGAGTTTATAGTGCGTGGACTCTCACCAGGCACATCATCCAATACTTCATTCATTCTTTTTTTTTTTCAGAGCTGAGGACCGAACCCAGGGCCTTGCACTTGCTAGGCAAGCGCTCTACCACTGAGCTCAATCCCCAGCCCCACATCAATCATTCTTTAGCTCATCCACGACCCAGGGTGATGACTCCCACATCTCTGCACTCCAGTTCATACCGGTCTAATGGGCCCTGCAGACTGCCCGTCACTTCCCCTTCGCTACATTCCACACCTTCATCATCTCCCCCCAGTCCTCTGGGGGAGCTTCCACTCCAGTGTCCCCACTGCCTTTTCCTGTTCTCCCTCCCTTACCTCGTCTTTTCACTTTGAGCTCCTACGTCTTCCTCTGCTCACCCCTCTCTCTTCGACCTCCATTGCTGCGGTTCAGACCCGCCTCAAGTCCTTTGCTCCCCAACCACACCGTTCCTCCCTCCAGTGTGGTCCTCCACAAAGTTATCCTTCACACGGATGCTTGAGGGATTTTCCCAGTTATCCACTGATGCCTAACAAGTGATTTGAAGTTGAATGTGGTGATGAATGCCTGTAGCTGATAATCCTAGCTCTTGAGAGGCAAAGGCAAAAAGATCACAAGTTCAGGGCAAGCCTGGACTACATAGCAAGTTTTAGGACAACCTGGAATACATACTGAGACCTTACCGCAAAAACAAACAAAGCAGAAAAGCACACAGCAACAGTAATCAAAAGCTCCAAAAGTAATTCGAGCAGATATGCAAAAGGAATTTAGTCTCTGTTTTCTGTGGCTTCTGCTAGCTTAGCCTAGTGGGACAGCTGTGACACAGGGTGGAGTCACTGGCAGGCTCGTTTATGTCTGCCTGTAATGCTGCTCACAGCTGAGACTTCTGCAAGGGCTGTCCTCTCTACAGTGTTATACACAGTAAATATTACATGTACTCTCCTCGAGGAACTCTTCGAGCTTCCAACCAGGATGGTGATTGAATGGCAAATGCCGTACCCCAAAAGAGACAAGAAGAAAAACCTGTCCTTTTCCTCAGGCCTGAGACCAGAAGCTGGTATGGTGACACTTACCCATGGCGAGTTGTTTACACAGCATTAGTACCTGACAAAGAGAGCAAAGACATTCACACCTCAGGTCATTCATGATCTGCCCTGGCCGCTGCCTCTACAGCCCCAGCATCCATGCTATCCCTACCTGGAGCTTGAGTCTGCGCAGAATCCTGCACTTGTTTATCGCTTCTGCTTCCGTCAGACTTTCCTGATCTTACTGGTTTTTCTCAGATGTCTGGAATGGCTCTGCCTCTGGTCTGTCACTTGCTAATTTCATCTTGGCCTTTAGCTCCCCTTGTAGGTGTGTTTATACCAGGGAACCTTTCTGAATCCCTCCTGGTGGCTCCAGGGGTCCTCTGGGGAGTCTCTGGGGTGTGTCACATATGTGTGTCCTGACAATGGTGGCTCATAATGACTTGTGGTTCTGCTTTGCATCAGTGACTGGGGCCTCCCCAAGGGCCACCACCGTGCCTGCCCCTCCTACTTAGCAGTCTTTCCCATGAGCAGTTTCCCCCACTGTTCTAGGAAGAATGGACACTTAGTAACTGAGTATACGTTTAGAATTTTTTTTCAAATTTTTTTTTAAAGCTTGCTTGCTGTACTCAGTGTTCTTTTGATACAAATGGTAAAGACAAGGGAAGGGACAGGCCCTTACTTTCTAGACAATCAGAGAGATTCCATGCTGCTGGCTGGTCTAGGGGTCACCTTTCCAGAGTCATAAATTCTCCATGAAAATCACTCTTGTCTTACTAACATTTAAGTTACCTTCTTTCCTTAGCTTTTAATTTTGTTTAAAAAAAAACTTCTCTAAGAAAAATTAAGTTCAAATTTTTTGAGATTTTGTTTTTTAATTTCCTGTGTATGAGGTTCTGCCTGAATGTTATGTCTGTGTGCACCACATACATACCATGTCCCAGGAGGCCACAAGAGGGCATCAGACCTTCTGAGGGTGGAGTTACAGATCACCGTAAGCCACCATGTGGGTGCTTGGAATCGAACCCAGGATCTCTGGAAGAGCAGTCAAAGAATGCTTTTAAATTCTGTATATAAGGAAAAATTCCATTTTTTCCTCAGAGCATTGTTTTTGGAAGAAGATGTGTGAATTGAGTACACGTAAGGGTGGTGGCTGGGCAGTCACCTGCAGTCACCTCTGAATTTTTTGGAAGATTAAAACATAATAAAGAGGGTCTGGAGAGATGGCTCCATGGTTAAGAGCACTGACTGCCCTTCCAGAGGTCCTGAGTTCAATTCCCAGCAACCACATGGTGGCTCACAACCATCTGTAATGGGATCTGGTGCCCTCTTCTGGTGTGTCTGAAGAGAGTGACAGTGTACTCATATACATAACATTTAAAAATAAATTAAAACATAACAAACAAGCTAAGCAATGTAGCTAAGTTACTTACTCTTTTGCAGATTTGAATCTGTGGAGGCCTTATTGATGTTGCATGGCTTTTTAAAAAAAATAAAACATTGAGTGAATGAGTGAGTCAGAAGACACTTCACAGGAGCTGTGAAGGACACTTCTCCTACCACGTGGGGCCAGGTGACAGGAAAGGCAAATGCCTCTACCCACTGAGCCATCTTGCCAGCACAATGCTGAAGCTTAGTGATGGACGCGCACTTGGAGTCGACCTCTGTGCTGGCTGGTTTAGGTCAACTTGACACAAGCCATCAGAGAGGAGGAAACCTCAATTGAGAAAATGCCTCCATAAGATCCAGCTGGAAGGCATTTTTTTTTTTAGATTAGTGATCAATGGGGGAGGGCCCATCCCATGGTGGGGGGTGCCGTCCCTGAGCTGTAGTCCTGGGTTCTATAAGAGAGCAGGCTGAGCAAGCCAGTAAGCCACACCCCACCATGGCCTCTTCGTCTGCTCCTGCCTCCAGGATCTTGTCCTGACTTCCTTTGTGGTGAACAGTGATGTGGAAGTGTAAGCTAAACCCTTTCCTCTCCAACTTGCTTTTTGGTCATGGTGTTTCATTGAAGCAACAGCAATCCTAAGACAATCCCTTAGTTGTTGAGTGTCTAGTCAAGCACGTGTTTTGTGTGGGCATGGAGGGGTTATCTGAGCTGACTTGCTGCAAACCCTGATTGTAATGGTATGTCAGACTCTAGATAGGAAGATACTGAACTTGAACAAACCACAAAAGGCTCCCTAAGAGGTAGGTCGTCTTGAATGGTGTACCGATGCTGGCAGCTGTTGTCAGAGGCTATGGGGCTGGTCTGGGTTTTGCAGGTAACTGTGTGAATACTCCCTGCTGATAGGCAGGAACAATGTACGACTTGCCCTTCGGGAAGGATTTTGGTATGGTTGGGTGGACAGCTTTTCTATTCTGTGAGGACATCATGGTTGTGAAGCAGGAAATTGTTAGGAACCAGGAACAGTAAGAAATAAGAGCTGTAGGGTAGAGCTATACTCCACCAACAAGTGTAGACAGAGTTAAAGAACCTCAAAACTTACAGGTATAGGCTGGAAGGGCAAAGCTCGGTGAAGGTTCAGACAGTAACCCATTAGCTTATGAATTAGAACAGAGGGGGCGTAGAGGGAGCTCCTCAGAACCTCTATGCTGGTTGTGTCACAGCCTCAACTGAGGAGGGCAACCTTTACAACAGAACACGAGCACTCAGTGAGACTACTGGGGCCTGATGGACCTCCAGCTGCTTGTTGGGGAGGTACTGTGGGTAGGATGCTTAGTAGGGCATCATCCAAATGATCCCCATCTCATCTTCCTCCTTGAGCACCCTTTGGTACCCTGTATGAGGCAGTAGTTATAGTTTATCAGAGGATTTGACTATGCCTCTGTCCCTCCTACCAGATGGTAAAGTCATTGCAGGAGGAGGGTTTCCCTCTCTCGCAGCTTTCACTGTAGCACCCGACTCTCAGTGGAATCTGAGTATGGTCTTGGGTGCAGGGATTGTAGGTAATTGGAGGAGTTACAGTCAGATAAGTAGGTTTCAGAGATGGCTGTTGTGTGATCTGTAGTGGCTAAACATTCTGTCATCAGGGGAGAGCAGGCTATGAAGAGCTATATTCATAAGATTATTCAGCTAATAGGAAGCCTTGGTGAGTTCAGAAACATTGACAGAGAAAAACTAGAAGGAGTATAGTGAGACTGTGTGTCTTACTGCCATTATATGAATGAGCCCCTTACGAAGCCCAACTGATATTGTTGCAAATTTTCTTAGTCTTTTCCTCCCCTTTTATTTTAACTGTTATTTCACCATATTTTCCAGTGATTAGAGTAGCCCTTTACAACAAAACTGTCCTGTGTTAGACTCAGTGATAGGCTTGCTCTCTCTTAGCAATTACTGCGGAGGTTTTTCGTTTCTTTTCTTTTGCTGCGAAAGAATACTCTGATAAAAGTGACTTAAGGGGAGAAGGCTTCACTGAGTTCACAGGTCACATGACTGTCCACGGTCAAAGAAATACAGATATTCATCCATTGTTCTCTGTCCCTGATTACGGATGTCACTTGACCACTGTGGCTTCCCTATATGGTGGACTGTAAAATGGAACTAACCAAGAGCCAAAATAAACCTTTCTCTCTCAAGTGGCCATCACCAGAGTATCCTCTCAGGACAACACGAAAAGAGACTCAGGACAGGAGTTCCAAAAGGAAACGGGGTGGAAATATTTGTCACGGAATTCCTTGTAGGATAGATTTCAAGGGAAATTTGTTTAAAACAACAACCTGTATGTATGATTATAAATTTTACCGTCACACAATCATGACACATAGACTTGTGTTTTACATACACAAAGGATGTCTCGAAAGAGCAAAAGTAATTTTCTTTCTGAACGCTGTTCTCACTGTCCTGTATTTTCTCTTCCGGGGATTTCCTCTCAGGTGGATCTTGGGGATTTTGAAAGACCGTTCTCAACTCCAGCTGGGCTTGTGACTAACCAGTGCAAAGCAAATCAAACCCTCAAACAAGTCATAGAGAAATTTTACCCTAAACGGTACCGAGAAGGATGCTCTGAGGAACAGTTAAGGTAAGATGGTGTTTTCAGCTTTGTAGAGGGGTGGGGTTGCACTAGGAATTTAGCAAAAATTTCTGTATGAATCTTTTCTTAGATACATTTCATTCCAGTGTATCCCAAGAGGTTTTACATATTTTATGGTGACATAAATAAGTTTATATGGGTTGTTTTGTTTTGTTTGTTTTTGGTTTTGTTTTGTTTTGTTTTGGAGGCAGTCTCATGTAGCCCAGGCTAGCCTCAAACTTGGTATGAGCTGAGGCTCACCCAAAACACCTGATCCTCCAGCTTTTCTCTCCAAAATGTTGAAATTACAGGTGTGTACCAGTAATTGTTCAGTTTTGGAACAACTTTTTAAGTAAAAATTACCATAATTTAAACCATTGTTCCATCTAATCTCAATCCCTGATTAATTCTAATCATAAAGAAGGTGTTAGCTACACAGTGGTGATAGCTAGTCCTGGGTTCAGTCTGAGGATAACTACAGTCAGCATTCCTCTGAACTGTACCATTTGGACACCACTGGTAGTGTTTAATTCTGAAAAATGAAAATATTCTCTGGAGAAATTACCTGGCAGCCTGACTTATGCTGGTCTGGTGTTAGCTGGCTAGGAGATAAGAATTTACTTACTAGTTTGTGTTGAGCACTTCAGTGTCAGAATTTGGTGAAAGTTTTTAGGAAGGGTGAGGAGGGGATCAAGGGGCTGGGGGTGTTGTGAACAGGCCTTCGGAAGGATGACACTGCACTCATGGTTTTGTTTTGTCTCTTGTTTTTGCCCTTTTTTCTTTTCTTTTTTTTTTTTCTGTTTAGGCAGCTTTACCAGCGACTCTCGACCAGATGGATGGCCCTCCGGGGACACAGTGCGGCTGACTGCGTGCGCATTTACTTGACAGTAGCCAGGAAGTGGCCATTCTTTGGCGCCAAGTTGTTCTTTGCAAAAGTAAGAAAGAATGGGAAAAAGACTCATAATACCCTCCCCTATCCCCCCTTCCCCCACCCCCCATCCTCCCCAGTGTACACATCTGGCCACATTTACCCTGATACACCATATTTGGTTTCATTAAAAAAATGAGGAAATTCTCAGCAATTTGAGCAAGCAAGGAATGCTGGGAAGTGGAGAACGGTCTCTCTCTTCTCCCCCCTTCATCGCCCACCCCAACCCACCCCTCACTGAACCGTTTGGGGAGTTGTAGGCCAGTCCGTCAGGAGAGCTAGCTGGACTCCTGTCTCTCCACTCACCCCCGTTCACTCACTAACTGTACCACTCATTGGCCTAATTACTTAATGAGTGTTTACTGAGTCCTGTTTGGTAACCATTGAGATAAGCTCCAGGGACCCATAAAGCACAGGGTTTGCAATGCGATGTACCAGACTTCAGGGCAGTTCTCAGCATAGCCTGGTGTTGCAACAGGCCGATAAACAAGGCCCAGTGTGGGAAGTCCTCTTTGAGGAGAGCAGACTGAGTGCTGTAGAAACACTGGGCAGGGGACAGCCCTGCCTGAGAGGCAGCTGGTCAGTGCCAAGGGAAGGCCTATGCCTTTTCTTTTGGGAACATTTTGGTTTTCAGTTTTGGTGCTGGGCATTGAAGCCAGATCCT
The DNA here is from genome assembly GCF_004785775.1 of Grammomys surdaster. Taxonomy (NCBI): domain Eukaryota; kingdom Metazoa; phylum Chordata; class Mammalia; order Rodentia; family Muridae; genus Grammomys; species Grammomys surdaster. The sequence continues at coordinate 9,323,286 of NW_021604607.1, read as the reverse complement.
CTAGCACACCAAGGACAGGCTCTCCCCTGGAGCCATACCACTAGCCCCAAACTGTGCCTTGTACTTCTTTTTCTTAAACGACTTGGGACTCTTTGATTTCAAAGACGCATCATCCTGTCTTGCATTCTTTCTCACTAGTGTGTGTGCACTCTGGAGAGTGAGCCCATCTTCCTCCTCTGGTGGCTTCTACCAGGATTTGGAAGTAATTATCACTTAATAAATACTTGCTAAAGAGCTGGGCTACTCTGGGCACATTGGTCAAACTATCTGATCTAAGTCTTCTCAGCCTTTGATAAACAGTGTGGACTAGAGAAGTCAAGTCCCAAGAATCTTCTGTCACTGGCCCTTAAGGGTAGAAATTACTTTCGCTACTGGAACTGGAAGCCGTGCACCAAGATATCAGAAAATTATACCTGTTAGGATCATAAAATCTATACAGTATATTTGCAGGGAATTCAAGGGGCTTTCTTTTGTTACTTTTCAACATTAAGAATAGCGTGGTTGTACACTCCTTAGTCCCAGCTACTCAGGAGCCTGATGCAGGTTTAATTCAGAATAGTAATAACAGACCAGCCTGGGTGATATAGTGAGACCATGTCTAAAAACAGATGGATAATTAATTAATACACTTGAAATGTGGACCGTTTTACAATGAACTTTAACCCCAACTTCAGCATGGGAAGTGCTGCTAACACGCATGCATGCATGTACACACACACATGTACACACGAATACACACACTC
>NW_021604607.1:9314358-9322533 GCF_004785775.1 Grammomys surdaster | reverse complement strand
CACACTCACACACACATGCACACACTCTCACACACACACACATACATACACACACATACACACACATTCACATACATACACTCTCATATATACACACACTCTCACACTCACACACACATGCACACACATACATACACACACACACATGCACACACTCACATACACACACACACTCTCACACACACACATGCACACACATACACACACACAGACATACACACACTCACATACATGCACACACTCACACACACATGCACACACACTCATACACACACACATACACTCACATACATACACACTCTCATACACATATACACACAAACACATACATATACACACAATACACACACACACATGCGCGCGCGCGCGCACACTGCTCTTTCCAGGGGCCATCATTAGCTATGACACTGTGTTTGATGTTACAGGACCAGCGTTAGTCTATCTTTAGAACAGGGAGGCACTTCCCTTGGTGGCTTCATGGTGTCCCTCCCTGAATTTTCATAATTGTGGGAAAATCCACATGACAAATAATAATCTACTGATATAGCAGTTTTAACAGGATGTTCTCCAGCACTGAGTATATCCCACTGCATCACAGCTGTCCTGCCTCTGTAGCCCAGGCTGGCCTGGAACTCACTCTGTAGCCCAGGCTGGCCTCTCACTCAGAGATCCACCTGCCTGTGCCTCCCCAGTGCTGGGATTAAAGGTGTGTACCACCTGCCTCTGGAACCTTTCTATCTTCCAGCCTAACGCTCTACGGCCATTAAATATTTGACTTTCTATGCACTCCCCCTCGCCACCCTGGAGAGCACCCTTCTGTTTCTATGAATTTGTCTTCTCCAGAAATGGCAGACCACACATTATTTTGTACTTAGGCAATGCCTTCAAGATACATCTGTGGTGTAGCATGTATCAAAATTTTCTTTCTTTTCAAGGACTGGATAATATTCCCTCACATGACCACACCATGCACCACGCTTTGTCTGTCTGTCAGTGGAGCCTTACCCAAGAGGAAATCTCAGTCCTCCAATACAATATACCGCTGGCCTTTTGTTCTATGTGCGAGACTGAGCACGAACCTGTACAGACCAGATGAGCACACCTCACCAGCTGCATCTGCACCCCTTTCTGATGCCAGCGACCATTTGACAGCACCCTCAGTAGAGACCGCAGTGACCCTATAGTTGAGATTTACTGAATCTTCATACTCAAGATTTATTATATACAACATTAGATCTAGCCCCTCCCCCACCATAGTCTTGACACTCTTCTCTAAGACTTAAGAGAAGTAGCTAAGTTTTTGTTACAATTTCAGTTAATCAAATAAAACAATCACTATAAAAATGCTCAAAAACATGCTTGGATTTTGACTAGGTTTTTCTGATGGGGTTTTTATTATTATTTTGGCCATAAAAATTTTTATAGAAATTCCAGTTTACATGCCACTTCTTCTTTCTTCTTTCTCCTATTTCTGTTAGACATTGAATATCAGGAAAAGTATACACATGTCACCACAATCCTTCACACCTCCTCGAGTGAGCACCTTAGAAATACTGGTGCTGGGTTTTGTTTTTTTTTGTTTTTTTTACAAGTGTGGTCATCTCAAAGACCCTAAAACTTTTGACAACTCTGTAATTTGTGAAACAAAAAGATGTAAAAATTAGTGTTCTTGTGTGAAAGATGAGAAAACTGAGCCCCCGTGATGCAAGAAGTTTGTCCAAACGCATATACTACTAAGTAAAGATTCAAGCCCGCAAGCCAACTGGCCTAAACCGGATCTCTGCAGAACTTCAGTGCACCACACTGCCCTCACTCCAACAGAGACTTCCAGTGTTTTCGCTGAGTTTGAAAAAGGCAGATCCTACATGCATTTAGACTAAATACAGCTGTAATTATGCACATATAACACAGAATATTTTCACTTCTCTGTAGCCCATAACACCATCAACACTTGGCAATTTCGTATGGCTGGCTGTCCATGAAAATGGGTTGAGCATCCTAGAATATTCCTCCATGGTAAGATCAAACCTGATATTTGTAATTGAATCTTTGATTTCTACTGCTCAGGGTACGTAAGCAGAAGGCAATGCTATTCTGAATTGCTATATTCTGATTTTCTTCTGAGATTAGAAAGTATTTTTCCTAATACTCTCTAAAAAAGTCACTTTACAAATAAAATTATGTTACAGTCTAGCATTTCAAAATAATAATAGACAGGCTGTGCTGAGTCTGGAAAAATATTAAGATGCGAAGATTAAGATGTAATCATGGTTCTGGTGTGTATGTGTGTGTGTGTGTGTGTGTGTGTGTGTGTGTAAGTAAACTCGAGGGTAGGTCAGTTGACAACTTGCTGGAGTCAGTTCTCTCCTTCCAGTGTGTGGGTCCCAAGGATCAAACTCAGGTGACCAGCCTTTGCAGCAAGCACCTTGAACCCTTTGGGCCGTATAACTGGCCCCCTACAGATTTTTTTTTCTGTACAAAATAGGAATGTTTAAGTTATTAAAAAGTAGAAACTTGTCGAAGTTTAAATTTTCAGTTTATCTAGTTTTCAGTAATGCCATCAATTTCACACACATCAAGGTTCCATACCTACTAAAACCAACTTTAAATGTACATAATTTAAAATGAACTCAAACTGGACAGTGTGGCACATGCTGGTAGTTCCCAAGTTGAAGACACTGAGACAGGAAGGTCTGGGCTACATAGTAAGATCCTGTCTCAATTTTTCAAAATAGAAAAAAAGGAAAAAAATCAGCCATTCCTTTTGTATGTTCATTTATTTATGTGAAGTTATCATGTTCTATCATATCTTATGGGCTGTTTAGTAATTTTTGTTGTACTGGGACCTCACAAATGTTTGTGTTCTCCCACTGAGCTACCTCAGTCTTGTGGGTAGTAATTGAGGCTTTAAGGATAGTGTGGGAACTCTGCCCTGCAACAGTCAGAGAGCACTGAAAAATTCTTGGTTTTATTTTTGAAATGAAAATATAATTACATCATATCCCTCTTTTCTTTCCTCCTTACAGTCCCTCCCATGGAACCTCACCAGTTCTCACTCAAATTCATGGCCTCTGGCCTCTTTTTCTTCAATTGCTGTTACACACACATGCGTGCACACATGTGTGCGCGCACACACCACATTACTTAAGATAATAAGATAGTAACAGCTCTTGAGCTCTTGGCCAGCCAACCGGGCGACTGTGTAAGATTTGTTGTCCATGGACTGTGTCCATTTGTTGTCCCAGGAAGATGGTCTAAGAGAATTTTGAAGCACAGCTGAGCAGTGTGGATGATGCTGTTTCTGTTTATATCGAAATCTGCCTAGCAGGGGAAACATGGATCTGTCAATACAGTGTTTGATCATTTGTGCCTTAAAATGATCAGTTTTATGTAGATCAACCTTATAAAGAAGTCTAAGTGAATATATAAAAATATATTAACAATGATTTTCTACTGGGTGCTGTGAATATGAGTGTTAATAGTTTTCTAATTTAAGTTTCTCATGGCCAAATGCATCGGTTGATAATCCCTAAAGAAACTTAATATGACTATTATTTATATTAATCAAAATAGATTTGATCTTAGAGAAATTATGTTTACATTTGCTGTAACATATCAGTAGCCATGGCTTGTTTACATTTGCTATAATGTATCAGTATCTGAGTCACTTCCTCTTTTTTTAGTGTGAGTAGCACATAATAGTTTCTCTCCGTTCTCTTTGAAGAGGTTGGTGGTCAGCTATGTGTACAAGGGTCTGATGACCTTTGGAGGCTATCAAGAGGATTTTATGGTAGTCATTAGTACGCAGTCAAAAGACCGGCCAACAGAGAAGCTACTTTTTGCCATGGCAAAACCCAAGGTGAGTGGAAGCCTTCTGCCAGCTCTTCAGCTGCTTCATGGGAAGACAATCTTGCACATTGAGCATTCCAGGTGGAAACAGGCATTACTTAACCAACCCCGAGTTCAAATCCTGGCTTGCTTGATCTAAGTTCTGTTTTCTTTCTCTAACACGGCCTGATACTACCTGCTTCTTTTAGCTTAAGAACTAAGTGGAAGCCAGGCGTAGTGGTGCACGCCTTTAACTCCAGCACTTGGGTGGCAGAGATAGGCAATCTCTGTGAGTTCGAAGCCAGCCTGCTGTACATAGTAAGTTCTAGGACAGCCAGGGCTACAGAAAGACCCTATCTCGAAACAAGACAAAACAAAAATAACAAATTGAAATTTTCCAAGTGGGCCAATGCCTGGTGACAGAAGTTTCAAAAGCAGTGGTTGCTAGCATTCAGGAGTGGGATCGGGAGGGGTTGGAGTTAAAGGCAGTGAGATTACTTTAGATCACTGTCTCAAAAGAGCATGCGTGGAGAGTGGGGATATTGTGGGTAGGTCAGGTGGCTTATCTACTTGTGGCTGTTTGTTTTTACCAGCTCATCACTGTATAGCAGAGTTGTATAGTTAAGATGGCCTTGTTCCTTTGTTATATGTAACACACTGTAGTTTCAATGTCTCTAAGTAAAGCAGCTTTTTAAAAGTCTGCATCCTAAAAATGTCATTCATCTCTGAGGTGGGGGCAGGAGGAGCTCAGTGGAGGAGTCCTGAAATTCAAGCCCTAGTATTGGGGGGAAAACATCTAATTCTAGTAAAAGAGGATAAGAAATTGCTTTTCCTAGAACTTTCAACTTTAAAAAATATAGTATGACATTTATTTATGTTACATGTGTGTCTATGTACACGCCACAGCACACGTAAGGAAGGACGACTTGGAGGGTTGGGTTCCCCTCCCACCACCAAGAGGATCCTAGGATCTAAGCCGAAGGGTTCAGCCACAAGTACCTTTACCCACTGAGTCACTTCTCAAGCCTATTTGTCTGTTTTCATGGTAGCTGTCTTTGCTCGCTAGGTCTGTGCTGTAAGTGAGACCAGTTAACTTCAGAGTGCAAAAGACCACGGTACCCTCACTGTTTTCACTTTAATAGAATTTGTATGACGCTCTCTTAAGCCAACTGTCGCATTCCCTAGCATTGTCACTAAGCTTGACCGGATTTTGAGAGTCATTCTCACTGCCAGCTGAACTAACAGGAGAATGTCATGGTGTCTGCATGGTGCCAGGCTCTTTAACCTTGTCTGATCTAGAGCAGTGGTTCTCAACCTTCCTAATGCCGTGACCCTTTAATATGGTTCCTCGTGTTGTGGTGATCGCCAGTTACAAAATTATTTCCTTTCCACTTCATAACTGTAATTCTGCTACTGTTATGAGTCATAATGTAAGTATCTAATATGCAGGATATCTGACATGTGAGCCCCCAAAGGAGTCAGGGTGAGAACCTCTGCCCTAGAGAGAAGGGCATGGAGCTAGACTGGCTAGATGCAAATGAGATGGCCCATGGGCAGAGGAGAGAACTTCTCAGTTGCCTGACAGGGTGGGTTTTCTTGTTTTAGATTCTTGAAATTACCCTTCTGATGGCCAGTTACATCAACAACTTCTATCAGCAAAAGACAGCGTTTCACCACCTCTCTGCTCCTGCACTGCTGTCACCCAGGACCCAGGGACCCCAAGCCAGAGCCATGGGCAGCCAGCCCCTTCCATCCAACAGCAGACCTACCAAAGGCCCTACCTTACTCTGAAGCTCCTGAGCCTGAACCGTCACTCCTTCACTACGTGGTTGCACCCGCTGCAAGCAAAGCGTTTACACCCCGCTGACATGGCGCATACACCAGCACTCCAGACTGTAGCAGTAATGGGTTACTCTCTTATCTGACTCTTAATATTTAGATAACAATAAACACAAGATGTATCAACACACTCATTGTGTCCTAGACAAAGTAGGTTAGAATTTGTCTCTCTTTTTTTTTTTTTTAGTTTCCCCCGTCTCCCTTCTTGGTCATAAGACATTGTGCAGTAATGCTTCCCAGTTTGCTTTTAAATATCCTGGCAATCTTTTGAAAGGGGGATTCCAAACTCTCATTTGGTAAACCAGTTGACTATCTGGAAAAGCTCACTGCCAAAGAATGCAAGTACTGGAATCAAATATGCCTTTAGCTAATGATGTGGTCTTTGAGAAGGAGTGAGATTTAGTGTAGAATTCATCTGTGGGAACATATACAGGGGGCGAATTCTTAGAGCAAGTGCAGTAAATTGTCTGAGGCTGGGTGTCATTACATGAGAGGGCAGACCACTAACCAGAGCTGCCTCTGCAAGGTTAGGAAGTATGGATCCTGCCACCTCTGCGGATCACTAGAGTGTGTAAAATGAGGTAGCAAGTCCAGGCATCCCTGCCTGTCAGCATAGCCTAAGATCACTGAACAGTGCGTCACGTTCAAATGTGTTTAATGCTAGCTCAGCGTGACCTTGCTTTGTTATAAATAGTGTCTTTGTAAACAAAGATGATCCTTAAAGCTTTGTCCTTCACACGGTCTTTTCTAATTCGAGTTTAAAAATATATTCCAAAGTAAATTCTATTAGAAAATACTTTAGCTGAAGGAAGTCCATTTTGAGTTGAACTTGTCTCGAGATGCTATAGTTATCCCATTGCTGTGGCAGAATGCTTGGCAAAAGCAGTCTAAGCGGGACATGATAGTTTCTGCTGTTTCAGAGAGTTCTGTCCCTGGTGTTCTATCCTTAGTGGCTTGGCCCGGTGCAGTTGGTGGCAGGAGCATGTGGCATAATGGCTAGGAAGCAGAGAGCAAAGAAGGGGCCAGGGACAGGTGCAACTTCAAAAGCATGTCCCCAGTGACTCACTTCCTCTAAGTTCCAACTCAAATTTTCTACCACCTTTCAAACTAGCACAACATCTGCAGTCCAAGTGTTCGACACATGAGCCTCTGGAAACATTTCATAGTTAAATCGTAACAGCTACGTAAGTGGCCAATACATTTCAAGCTGTGTCAAGGTGATGTAATTAGTATTCCTGATAAGATGAAACTGTGATAAGATATAAAAATTCTATTATAAAAAGGTTTAACCACAAGTCTACCTAATTTTATTTATGTGTAGAATACTTGTATTTATTTTTAAACATATATTTATCATTTTGTGTGCTGTATTTTTTAAGCTGATTTGAGAAAGTGCTAGGTGCCGAATGAATTTGTTGGCAGAGCCTCTGTGTTCCCCTCTTTGCTGTGGTGGTGTCCTGTTCTCACAGTAAGCCTTTTAAACATGCTCTGCCCTTAGGAGCAAAGTCAGGAGACGTGTTGTTCCTGTTATATTGTACTGTCTTGGAAATAACAGATATTTTTCAAGCCCCAAAGAAATGGCCTTCAAGTGGCTGTTCACCCTTCCATCTTTTGAACCACAACCACTCACTGAATAAACAGATTCAGTTTTAAGAATAAATGATTAACAATTTGGGGTGATTTTCAGAGTGTGTTTGATTGGGATAAAGTAGTGTTTTTGAGTGCCCATAAAACCACTTAATAATCGTTAGTGGGTGAGCCAGAGGCTGGGGCAGAGCTCTGACTTACAGATGAGAACTTTATTTTCCACCAACAGGTCATTCGCCAAGCAGTCCCGTCTGTCACATCTTCAGATTTAAAAGTAGTGAGTTCTCCCTTAAACTACGGTGCCTTAGACTTTGTACTTGTTTTTTGACAGAGCAGGAATAAAATATTTTGATAGAAAGAAGTCAGTTTTGTGTAATCAGTGATGTGAAAATTTTATCTCCTGGGAAATCCCTTATATAGCCCTTTTTTTAATGCAAGTATATTATTGTGATTGGTTACAAGAGAATAATGTTTCGTGTTCAATTGTAATATTTCTCACCTATCTGTTTCTTTCTTCTCCGTTACAATAAATGATTTATGAGTCCCATTTTGAACACTATCTTTTAAATAATGTTCAAAACATACCTAATGGTTTCGTTGTGGGAGCTGCGGTGTGCTGTGGAGAGGGTGACAGTCACTGCCCCCTGGTGCCTTCCTTCTGTGTCTTCAGCCCCCTGGTGGCTCTGCTTCAGTGACCTCATAGGAGGCTGCTTAGACAAATTGTAATTTTAATACGTGTACATTTGGATACATATAGACTATGTAAAGAGGCAAATAGAAATGTATGTTCTTTCCATAATTTCATAATAAATCCCTTAAGAGAGCTTATTTCATTTAAGTGAGTTTAATGGATTATGTTCTAAAAATTAATTTAAAATGTTCTGCAGTGCATGTGTGTGCATGTGCATGTGTGTGCATGTG
>NW_021604607.1:9312610-9314348 GCF_004785775.1 Grammomys surdaster | reverse complement strand
TGTGCATGTGCATGTGTGTGCATGTACATGTGTGTGCATGTGCGTGCGCATGCATGCTCCCTAACAGACAAATCCTACCATTCCTTCAAATGAATTTTAACTGAATTTACCAGAGACATTACCACAACTGACAAAGAGAGTTTGTCCCAAAATGTGTTTCTGAGTCAATTATTTGCCTTTTTTCCCCGGTAGAGAACAATATGGTGAGCAGGTTCCTATAACAATTCACCTTTAACTGTTAATCAAACTGCAATGAGAAGAACTAACCCTCATGCTTACCTGTACCTTTGCAATGAAGCAAAGGGCCCATTGAATGGGCCCAGTGCGGTGAGCGTGTTGAGCTGCTGCTAGGCTCCTAGTCTGTACAGAAGCTCAGCTTGCGCTCAGTTCCCTTTTCCCTCAAAGAAGACAGGGATTTACAGCCAGAAGAGAAAACTTTTTATCCACTGTAAACTCCAGATTAAGCTGAGTTCACACCAGATATTTGTGGTGATGTGAACTGCATCCATATTTTCAAATGATAGCAAGGTGTTCTAGGCCATTTGAGTTTGAGATGGAATCCACAACCAGGAGGTGATAGACCAGGGCATGCGAAGAGATGGCACTTGCTTTAAACTGTGAAGCGTTTGCCAGATGTAGCTTCACCTAAGTTGGACTTGGTGCTCCTAGGGAGGAGGTGGCTGTCATCAGCCATGTCCCCTATTCTGCATAAGGGAATATTGACCTTATCCCGGGTCCCTGGTAGGCCACCCAGGGGCCTCTCCACTTATAATGCCCTCTAAACCTGGTTCTCTTCCTCTGTGCTATTGACAGCTGGATAACAGAATCTCCCATTCATCTGCTAGTCAAGAGAGAAGTGTTGACTTTTCTGTCTTCCCAAGACCCAACTTATGCTGTAGTAACTATATTAGATAGTTTGGGGTAAATTTCTAAAATTAGACTTTACCTAATTTAGAAAACAATGAGAAAACATACCTTTCCCAATTCCATTACAAAGATACTGGGATGATTCAAATAACTAAACAAAGTCAAAGTCATAAGAGAAAGACACAGAGAGACCTGCAGAAGACCCTGGGGAACTTGGACAAGGACTTCCTGTTCATACCCATGTGTCTGCTTCGTGCTCTTTAACTACATTTAGCAGAGCATATGGTAACTTTCTCCAAAAGGGAATGGCCTGCTTTTTCCGGTCATAATTTGAAGAATCCCAGAGAAGGAAGGACTCTGAGTAACCCAGTTCATAGTTCATGCTTGTGCTGAGTCAGCTCAGCGTCAAATGGATTCCAAAAGAAATGATGGCAACAAATCTCACGGTGGAAGAGCATGTGACCAGCAAGTTCTCTTACAGTGAACTTGTAACTGATAATTGGAAATACTTGCTTAAAGTTTGGACTTTAACCACAGTACAATCTTAACTCCAAGAAAAATAATTAGATATAATATATAATGTCAATATGTATTATATATTACATATATATAATATAATAACATAGTGTTAGATATAATATATAATGTTGAATGTTTATTTCTTCTGGGTAAACTTATTTCACCAGTCTTCTTCCCACTTCCCACTCTTTCATCTTCTTTCTTTGTTCTTTCTCTTTTTATGTGCTAGGGACTCAACGCAAGACTTTTCACATACTAGACAAGAATTCTACCACTGAACTCACAACCCCTGTTCTCATTCTCTTTCTCTCTCTCTCTCTCTCTCTCTCTCTCTCTCTCTCTCTCTCTCTCT
>NW_021604607.1:9281886-9312600 GCF_004785775.1 Grammomys surdaster | reverse complement strand
TCTCTCTCTCTCTCTCTCTCTCTCTCTCTCTCTCTCTCTCTCTCTCTCTCTCTCTCTGTGTGTGTGTGTGTGTGTGTGCATGCACACATGTGTGTGTGTTTCCTGTATACCAGTTTTTCCTGCAAGAAGTTTATATAAACACTGAAAACAAAGGAGACATAAGAATTCTGTCACTTTCTTGGCTGCTGTTGTTAATAGTCTCCATATGGTCTTCTAGGTTCCCCAAAAGAATCCTCCACACAGCTGCAAAAAATTATCTCACTGAAACACAGGGCCAGTCAAGGCATGCCTGCTTTTAAATCTTATGTGGCTTCTTATAACCAATATAGGCAACCACAGACTGTGACATCCTTCCCAGCATTCCAGCCTACCTGCCCAATGTGCGCTTCTGTCTCAGGTCCCCAGGCAGTTTCTATCCTTCTAAATGATACATAACTCTTCAAACAGTTCCCGCATGACCTATATATACTGCAGTAGGCAGTATAAAACATGTTCCTCTGTCACCACCAACTTTAAAATCCTTGAGCCTTCTTGAAGTGATGCAGAAGCAGGCTCAAATCTTTTTGCCCCACTTTGATTTCTATTACTGTGACAAAGACCATGAGCATAAACAATTTGGGGAGGAAAGGGTTAATTTGGATTATGTGTCCAATACTGTTCATCACTGAAGGAAGTCATGGCAGGAACTCAAGCACAGCAGGAACCTGGAGGCAGGAGCTGATACAGAGGCCATGGAGGGGTGCTGCTTACTGGCTTGCTCAACCTGCGTTCTTATACTAGCCAGATCACCTGCCCATGGATAGCATTGCCCATAGTTGACTGGGTCCTCTCACATCAATCCTTAATCAAGACAAACGCACCCATAGACTTGCCTATGGGTTGATCTGATGAAGACAGTCCTTCAAGTAAGGCTTCCTCCCAGCAGATGGTCTTAGCTTCTGTCAAGATGGTAAAAATCTAACTAGTACACTTTGTTATTGTGGTAATTTAAATAAGAGATGTCCTCCATAGTGTAGCAGCATATTTTCCCCGCAAGGTGGGAGGAGCCAAGGTGGGAGGAGTAAGAAGAGGAAGAGGAGGAGTAAAGAGGGGAAGAGAAGAAGGAAGAGGAGGAGAGAGAAGGGGCAGAGATGTAGGAGCCATGGATGACCACCCATGTACTGACAGCAGTCCTGGGTAACAACTTATATCTAGGTTAGTTAATTGGTTAACACTTCCAATTGTGGATAATCTAAGCATTAGAGTCTCATTTCTACTGGGTACAAATTGAGATTGGCAGAGCCATCTCCCACGCTGGCGTCTCGTGGGTGGCAGGACTGGTGTCTCTGGCCATCTGAGCTGGCCACCTGAGCCCAAGACCTGAGCCACAGCAGCAGAGGGCTGCTGCTCATGACCTCAGGCCTAGCCTAGTCAGGAACGTGGCAGCTCTATAACTACAAGCCAGATTGGGTGCCACCAGGTTTAAAGTACTACCTCAACAAAGAGGCAACCAACATCTGACACGAATTCACTAGAAATTTAAGTCTATTTCACCTGAGAGTAAAAGTTGTATTTTTTTAAAAAAAAAAAAAAAGTGAGTGAGTAAGTGCTGAGGTAAGTCATGTGACTCCTAGTTGGGGGGAGAACTAAACAAACAAGCAACAACAACAACAACAACAACAACAACAACAAAACCCTGCAGCTGAGCTCCCCTGCTGTGGAGAAACCCAGGTTGCTTTTTGTTAGGAAAAGAAGAAAGTAGCTGACTCTAGAGTAGAGAGTACAGTGTATAATTAAAATTGAGATTATTTGTTTTTTAAGATAGATTTAGAAACAGTTTTGTCCTATTCACGTGGAGAATCTTGCCTGTGGTTCGGAACAAAGATAGGTAGAGAACATTTATCTGAGGCTCTGTGCCTAGACAGGTATACGTTATTAGCTTCTCTGAGCCAAGAGAGCTAAATAAATAAGCCTCCATTGTGAAGCAGTTACTGATTTAAGTATAAAGTAACAATATAGGGATTATTTGCTTTTAGGAAAGATTTATAAACAGATTTGTCTGAATCATGTGGGGATTATCACCCGAGATTTGGAACTTAGGGAAAACTGTCACTGACTCTAGAGAGTGGAGTGTATAAGTGGAAGCTGCTCTGGAGTACAGAGCCAAACAGAGAGATGGTATAAATAAAAAACTGTTCTAGGCAGAGGGCCAAACAGAAAGATAGTGTAAATCAGGTGTATTCAGATGATACAAAGTTATATTGCCTCACAGGAGTCTCGGTTCTGTCTAAAGTGGGCCCCACGGGAATTCTGGGTTCATTTCTTGCTTGGCAAAATAGGAAAGGCCTAAGAATAGGCACATACAGTCTTAAATTGGTTTTATTTTCAAGATGGGTGTGATTTTCAGTTTTGTGGTTATATTTTTCCTCTGGGAAAGAGGTTAAAATAAAGGTCCCCCCCACTTACTGGCTCAAGGATATGCTATTTTGGGAAAAGGGGTTTTTGTCTGTGTGTTTTCAGAAGAGATGATTAAGGTATTTCTACCTCCCAGAATTATATGGATTAGACATGACAGAGGCAGGGCGCCAGAAGACTAGATTCCAGAATTCAAACAAAAAATTATCTTGATACTAAAATTTGTTTTGAGAATTATATATTACAGAATACACAGCTTTGGTGTATCTACTCATCAAGCAAGCTGAACAGACCTGCTCAAACCTCTGATGCCCTGGAATTTCAGCTGGATGCAGTGAAGACACAGACATCAGAGGCTTATCAATTTACCCTTCCCCCACCCCTCTTCTAATATCTCAACACCTGGATTCAGCTTGAAGAAGTTAATGAAGAGTCGGCTCCCCGTTCCCTGGGATTGGTGACTGAGGTGGTTAATAGTAGGCTGTCCTTCTAGGGGAAAGTAATGGTTTTATTGGAACAGGGAGGAGTAGTTAGAATTGATCACATAGCCATAACCTATTGGTAGAAATCTGTATAATTGTTGTTAAGCTGAAGTTATAATTTCTTAAATGGTACAAAATTTATTTTGATTTCAAATTCAAGGGTTTCATTGGTATATTTTCTTCTATTAAGTCAACATTGGTGGGTACAAGCCTTAGACCCAGTCCTTCTTTAATTTTTTTAACTGGTCTGAAATGGTTAGCCTGTGAGTTAAGGGCCTATAACAAATTCATGGCTCTGAGTTTACTGTTAGGGTGCTTTCTAGATTTTAATTAGAAATAGCTGAGAGGAGTTAATGGACAACAGTCCAGATTGCTTTACATAGATAATTGGTTTTGAAAAACATCAGAAGTCCACAGAATTGACAGTATAAACATTTCTTTATTAAGTTATTTGATTAGAGACCTGTCTGCTCCTGACAGCTTCCCCGTCTTGGATTCTAAGAAGAAATTGAGCATCTTTGGAGTTACTCCAGTTGTGGTGAGACAGCCACTAGGCAAATTGCCTCGTTTCATCTACAGACAAATTACTGTCCAGAAAAAGGACACGCTTGTGGAATAGTCGACTGATTAAATCTGCCAAGACAGAGTGATGGGCTCTTAATAATTCTGCATCACTAGGTCTGTCAAATGATCCTGGGCCAGAAGGCTGAAGATTGGATACTCCAACGTTTTGAAGTATAGGGACTGTCCAGGTGTTCAGTGGTCTCTATGAATTGGCTAAACTTTGAAAGCTATGCTTTGTGCTTCCCATGTCTTCCATTAATTCAGTCATTCTGGATTTCTGATGGGGTTGAAGACATATAGTCTCATAGCCAATCCAGGCTATTTACTTTGGGAGAGCAATTTTGAGAGGATGGTTTTCAGATGACATTCGTTCTAAAGCCAGGACATAAGCCAGATTCAGAACTAAGTCTTGGTATAGTTGTGCTCTAATTGTATTTTAAGAGAAAGTTCTTGTTTAATTTTAACAGGAAGGGTAATATATAGTGGCATATTTTTCCCACAAGTTGGGAGGAGCTAAGGTGGGAGGAGTAAGAAGAGGAAGAGGAGGAGTAAGGAGAGAAAGAGGAGAAAAAGAGGAGGAGCAAAGGGAGAGAGATGGAGGAGCCATGTATGGCCACACATGTACCCAGAGCAGTCCTGGGTAACAGCTTATATCTAGGTTAGTTAATTGGTTAACACTTCCAATTGTGTAGGCATCTTGATATTTGACCATTACCAAATATATAAAGCTATTGGATAATCTCTAAACATTAGAGTCTCATTTCTACCAGGTACCCTGTAGATGGCAAGATGGTCTGGGCTCAGCCCAGCCTTGTAGAGACAGCTACACGTCCCATGCTGGCATCTCGTGGGTGGCAGGGCTGGTGCTTCTGGCCCGCCTGAGCCAGCAGCCTGAGCTGAGCAGCAGCGAAAATATGCCACCACTGCAGCTCATGACCACAGGCCTTGTCTAGTCAGGAAGATGGTGGCTCATTAAGAACAAGCCAGATTTTGAGGTGCTGAATTAAATATCTCCTGCAACACCATAGTCTTGGGCATTTGAGCTCTTGGTGCCCTGTATGTTAGTAATCTGTTAAACTCCACCTCCACAGTCACCTGGCAACAGCCAGGTACGCTCCGCCCCACAGTTACCTGGCAACAGGCAGGTAACCCTGCCCACTATAAAAGGGGCTGCTTGGCCCTTCCTCTCTCTCTCGGCTTCTAGACCCAGCACCTGCAGGTTGTCTTCTCCTCTCCCCCTTCCCTTCCCCCTCTCTCCACGTGGTCATGGCCGGCCTCTACTCCTCTCTACTTCTCTCTCTCTCCTCTTGCTCTCCCACTCTCTTAATAAACCTCCCCTCGTGGAACCATCTTGGCCTGCTGTGATCTGTCCAAGCTGCCCGTGACCTTTTATTGGTGCGTCCTGCTGTGATCTGTACAAGCTGTGCATGACCTTTTATTGGTGCCAAAACCCGGGATACGAAGACTTCGGGGACCTCAGCTGCTGTGACCGTACAAGATGGACACAATGGCCACTTCATCTGCTGCTACCTGCCACCACCGAGCGGGTGAATTAACATCCGCTGCTACAACCCCCATCCCGTGCTGCTGCTGCCATGTGTTCTGCCTGCTCCCCACCCAAGGTTCTGCCCCACACCTTTTTCTAGTTTTTCTTTTTAATTAAACCAAAATGGGGGAATTACTGTGACTCTAGCGGATGTCTGCAGGTTCCACACACACTAGCCTAGAATTGGTAAGCTTCCCCATCCCCCACTGGCCAGAGTAACCCTCCACATGGTCCCAGGGAAGATTCCTTGAGCTAGAGTGTCCTTCCCTGAACCCTGTCCTTCCCTGAACCTCTCTAGGACCGCTCCCCTTGGATGAGACACTTCCCCTCTCCTCTCGAGACAGTTTCTTGCCGCTGAGTACCCCAGGCCAGGCCTGGACAGACTGTTTTCTTTGCCTCAGGAGTACCAACTCCGACCATAGTCCCCAGGTGTCTCTTCCAAGGGCCAGTCTTTCGCACACTTTTCCCCTTCCCCCTCCTTCATCATTTGGGGGTCGACTGGAACATCAGTTCCAGCGCCTTGCCTGGAAAGCTATCGGGTCCAGGGCCCAGCTAGCTCCCCTCATCTCCTGCGATTGGTCAGCCGGTTCCCCTGGTCCCTTCCCTCTATGGTTCTTAGCTCTGCTCTGGGTTTTCCCCTTACATCCTGCCTCCTGGGACCTGTAAACGTTGGGGTGATATGGGACATGCTTGCTTTTCTTTACTCACTGCTGCCAGAGACACTGAGCACCGACTTCCGGCTGCCAGCAGGAAGACCTGCCCTGCAGCTGTGATGCCGCCCCCACCTCCAGACCTGACCCGCCTGGAGCAACTGGGACTCACAGCTCCAACCTGTGACAACTGTACGATCCAGCTTTCTTAACCAAAATGCTTCTTTGCTAATACAAAAATGTGCTTTTCTCTTCCTATGCAACCCGCCAAAGTTACTTAAGACTCTTTCCTAACCCGTTTTGATGGATTTTTATTCAGTTACAACCAATCCTTATGGCTCTAAATCTTGTCAGAAGTCTGCTAATTATATATTTTAAGTTTATGGCCGACAGAATGCCCAAAGCCTCTAACAGTTAACCCAAGATGGTTTCAGAAGACCTGGATACCGGAATCCTAGAGCATACAGCCTAGATTGTATGTGGACAAACGCAACGGGACGCCCTGAGTCAAATGACTTGGCTAAATAAAGGTAAGTCATTTCTCATATCATGCGTACCCATTCCACAGAAAAAAGCCCTGCGGCTTCTGCGCTTGGAAGCCAGACTGACTTCGCCTAAGAGACTATGGAAACCACGGGAACTGTTGGCTAGTGGACTCTGTCATTTTTAAAAAATAATATATAACTGGTAGATTGTTGTTTACTCTTTATCAGACTTCTGACTACATTGACAGCTAAGTTTTCACAGATACTATCTGTTACCTCATTATCTTAACTCAATTGAAAGACTACTTGTGTTAACTCATGCTGTTATCTGTTTTGTAAACTTATAAGCTACAGGAAACCCACTCAGATCTACCTCTCATGGATGCCATCCAGATAAGTAAATCTGCCTAAAATTCCCACTCACTACCTATAACAAAGGGTGGGATCCCTCTGGGTTTCAAATGTACATCTTAGAAAAATCTTTCTCCAAGAGTTCTTAATCTTATTTCCTACATCTTGTCAAGTCCAGGTACGTCCAATACATCTCCAGAGAAGCAACCTCCAGATGCCCCATCTCCTGCCACACACACAGCTGCTTCTACTGGACCTGACCCTGGACATCAGAAAACAGCCAGCTCTTCTAAGACGGGACAAACATCTCCCATTCTTCTAGGTTCCCCCTAGAGACACGTCGACCCCAATGCCAGCAGGAAGTAGCCAGATTTCATGATGACCCTATTCCTGCTTCGCCGTCACCTCTTTCTAATTTTTCTTTTTAATTAAACCAAAACGTGGGAATGTTAGTAATCTGTTAAACTCCACCTCCACAGTCACCTGGCAACAGCCAGGTACACTCCGCCCCACAGTTACCTGGCAACAGGCAGGTAACCCTGCCCACTATAAAAGGGGCTGCTTGGCCCCTCCTCTCTCTCTTGGCTTCTAGACCCAGCACCTGCAGGTTGTCTTCTCTCCCCCTTCCCTTCCCCCTCTCTCCACGTGGTCATGGCCGGCCTCTACTCCTCTCTATTTCTCTCTCTCTCCTCTTGCTCTCCCACTCTCTTAATAAACCTCCCCTCGTGGAACCATCTTGGCCTGCTGTGATCTGTCCAAGCTGCCCGTGACCTTTTACCGTAGGCAAATAGCATTGTGTGGAGAGGTTTGATAGGTGTATCCTTAATGAAGGACGATTACCCCTGGGAATGGTTTGGAGAGTTTAAAGACTCTGATACCTGTAGTTCACTCTCTCTGCTCTGTGCTTTAGGTGTAAGATGTGTGAGCTCTTAGTTTTCAGTTCTTAACCCCCACCTGCCTGCTGCTTGTCCCCATGCACCTCCACTCCCACCCCTACCACCCTGCCACCACTGGAGTCTAACCCTTTGGAACTGTTAGCCAAAATAAACTAGTTCTGTAAGGTACCTTGGTCTTGGTATTTTATCCTAACAGAAAGTAAGTAATACAGCCTTGCACTTAAGAACAATTTCCATCTATACAGGAAGGTCACTTTCTTTGCCCAACTATGAAGCCTCAGTAAAAATAGAGGAGGAAAACAAAATTCAGCTGCCCAATCAGAACAATTGAATCCACCTTGAGGTAATGCAGATGATCAAGGCCCAGACAGATCACCCTTGATCAGTGGGTCTCAACCTTCCTGTTCTGTGCCCCTTTAATACAGCTCCTCATGTTGTGGTGACCCCTGCATAAAATTAATTCATTGAATGCTTGCCTTGGCAGTGCATATTCTAAAATTGGAATGATACAGAGAAGATTAGCATGGCCCCTGCACAAGGATGACACACAACTTCATGAAAGATTTCATATTTTTCGGTGTCCAGTCCTGCAGTGACTTGAAGCACCAGAGTGGGTTGGTACCCAAGGGTCCCTCCTTGTCGGAGAAGAAAGGGAGGGAGGTGCTGGGGGCACTGGGAAGAGGAGAGGGACAGCTGGGATCACAATGTAAAGCGAATAAATAATGGAAACATTTATTTTGTTGCTACTTCACAACTGTGACTTTGCAACTGTTGTGAACCATGATGTAACTATCTAGTACGCAGGATATCTCAGTGTGACTCCTGTGAAAGCGTCGTTCATCGTCCACAAGGGTCGAGACCCACAGCTTGAGAAGCACTACCTAGCTCTTCCCGATTACCGGCTCCCTCCTCCAACCATCTCTCCTGGTTAACCAAAACAATCACAGTCTTGAAGCACTGGTGGGCCTGGCAAGCTGTACGTAGGAAAAGATATTAGCCATCACTATTATTATCACAATGGCTATTAATACCTACTTGACTTCCTAAACAGCATGCTGAACCCAGGAACAGATTCTAATCCCAGGATCCCAAGTGATTACAGTAACAGTAGTTCACAAGCCGCCACTGGCTGGGTGTCAGCCTTCTTTGTAAACATTCTTCCTCCACTGAACAGCACTTTCGCCTCAGCCCTCCTGGTGGCTCAGCTGTACTCTTTCCCAGTGCCACAATGCCGGGAGATTTTGTTCCCAAAGACTTTATTTGAAATGGATGGTCTATTTTTTTAAACCAACATTTAGCTTCATTTCCAGGAATACGTTCCTTCCATCTCTTCATTCAAATCTGCCAACAGGGCTGAGGTTGTAACTCGTGGTGTAAAGCACTTGCCTGACTTGCAGGAGACCTTGGGTTCAATCTTCTAGATGCTAGGAATTTAATCTCTGCTCATCTTATTTCAAACCCCGTGTTCTTAAACCTCACACCGTAGAAACTGAGCCCAAAGGCTTGGAGAGAATTCCTTCAAACATTCAGGGATCTGGAACCTGAATCTACTCAACATTTAGAACAGGTCAAATAGCAAGCCTGCCGTGAATGTTTTGTCAACTGCTTCAGCTGTGGTCACTTTGTACCTCTCCTACAATAGCTTGCTTTCCCTGAATTATGATTACAATTAGCTGTGTACATCTGTTTTAAAGATGTTTGTATCTCATGTCTTTCTCTGTATAGCAGAGGGCCATCCTTATCTATAAAAATAGTCTATATAATTTTGTGGGGATTCCTGAATATCTATAAAGAGCCCACAAAGTTCAAACAAATATAATCTACCTGCATAACGCAAATTAAGTATGTAGGAGAGGTGCATGTTTCACTGATATTTTAATAAATAATGCACTGCTTCATAAAACACCATACAGCTAAATGTTCAGAAAACAGAACTAAAAGTTTGCACACCTTGTTTTGATTTTAATGATTGATTTTTTTTTCTAGTATGTTATTAGCTAACAGCTCAACACTGTTTCAACTTCTATTTCCAAATCATGGCACTAGAGGAAATATGGTAAAGACGAGAGAGCAGAGGCTCTTGCCATACAGTCAATACTCCGTATAAATAAAAAATAAAAGCCCTTCAAGCTCCAGCATTTTCGTTCCAGACGCAGGAGTATGCTCGTTGTATCCTCTGGCATCCTAGGAGTTAATGCTGAAAAGTGAGGTGCAAGCCGAAGGTCGAAAACTACACTTCCCATCAGGCCGCTCTTTGACACGCAACATCGGCCATGACGTCGTTGCCATGGCAACCTAGGAGCCTGCATTCTTTGGCCCAACTAGGAGCTTCAGCCCTCCGGGTTCAGGGTTGTTCCCCACGCGGAGCCCAGGACATCTAGGGCGGCGCAACCACCATGCCCAGGTATTGCTGAGCCGGCCTGCGGGGCTCTCACGACCTCCCCTCTTTCCCACCAGGATAAGGAAGGGACACGGAAGTGCGAAGCGGAGGTACCCAGCCCTGGCGCCGTGGCTGAGACTATGGATCTGGACCGTAGCAGTACCTCGGTGTCACCATCCTCCATCCCTATCCCATCCTCCCAACCAAACCCCCTAGACCTAGAGCTTGAGAATTCTGTCACGAACTAGAGAAGTAAGCGATTAGGAAAGATCTTCAGCTCCATCCATTCGCTGATTGCAATGAAGTGTCCTGAAAGCCACGTGCTGTTGCCGGCCAGGTCATGGTGGTGAACCAGACCGCAGGTCCTCCTTCCCTGGGGCCCCTGCCTGGTGATGCAGGGCTTCTGGACTTCCGAGGAAAGTGCAACATCTTGACGGCGCAGTGATGGGGGTCATGTAGAGATGAACTACCCGAACTTCCGAATGGCCTGCAAAATGTCAGGGAGAGGGCCGAGGATCCACCAGAGCGCAGTATAGGTCTTTCGCCCCTTTCTAGATCAGCGGCACGAGCAGTGGTAGTTTATGAAGTTCAGAACTGGGACTGAGTCAGCTTTGCACCGCGTTCTCTTAGGTTACCCTAGTGAAGCGATGAGTGCAGGGGTTTGTTTTGTTTTGTTTTGTTTTTGTAGGGGACATGGCAATTGAAGAACTCTTTCCTTTTACTGAGCACTTGAGAAACAAATCATATTTTGGGGGGAATGGTGTGTAAACATAGCAAGCAGATGGACACAGAATTCCTGGCCAATGAAATGAGAGTTCAGTGCAACCATTCAGGATTTCGGCTTTGACTTTGTTTTCCTGTTTTGACATTTAAAAACTCTCTCGTTTTTTTTTTTGTGTGTGGTTTTTTGTTTGTTTGTTTGTTTGTTTTGTTTTTGTTTTTGTTTTTGTTTTTGTTTTGATTCTGGGAATTGAACTCAGAGCCTGGTGCATGCTAGGCAGGCACAGTAACTGCTTTAACTTTATCACCAGCCCTGATTCAGGTTCTGGTCTGGTAATAATTATAGGCCCTCGATAACTTTTGTAGTTTAAAAGGCCAGGACCTAAAACTAAATGAACAGTGACATTGTAACAATCACTGTGACCTCAAAAGCAGATATTCTTTCTTCTTCTTTTAATTGACATTTCAGAGACAAAGAAATAGATTCAAGCTTGAGGATTAGCATAGAGGCTTGCATGTATTAGTTGTTCAATAAATATTTGCTTAGGACTGGAAAATGACTCGGAACATAAAGTGCTTGACATTCAAGCATGAGAACCTGAGTCGGTAAACATAAGGTGCAGGATGCCTATCTGTAAACTCGGGACTTAGGGGGAGGGGTGAAGACAGGAAGATCCCTAGAGTTTGGGAACAGCTAGTCTACCCAAGAGAGCAAATAGGCATACATGCATTCTCTCTGCTCTTGACTGTGGGTGTGACTGAGTGAGGCAAGCTGCTGCTGCTTTAACCTACCTGCTGCCATGACTCCTGGAATTGTGAAGGAAATAAACCCTTGCTTTGCTGGGGTGTTTTATCACAGCAGAGAAATGGATGCTAGGACACTCTGATTATAAATGTCAGTACTCTTCAGGAACCATTTCCAGGTGAAGAGAGTTAGTAAAAAAAAAATCCTTTAGTGTTTTACCTAGTTATTGACTCTCAGGAAATAGTATTTTTGTAAATCTCACTGAAATAAAATTTCTCTGCTGAAAATAAATATCTCTAAGGATTCCTTTTGTTTCTCTGCCGTTTGTCTTTCTACTTATGCAGTGAAACTCTCTGGGAAATCGCAAAAGCTGAGGTAGACAAAAGGAGAAGTCATGGAAGTGACGGGGACGGAGCTGAAATTGGAGAAAAATCTGTTTTCTTCATTGGCAGTAAAAACGGGGTAATGCTTTTAATATTTTTCAGTTTTTACAGTTTAGCAATTAGTGACAAGCTTTACGTTAATACATTGAAAAAATTTACATATTCTCAACTCTTTAATTAAATGTTCACCTTGATTTAGCATAAATTACAAAGGGCTTATCATTAATTGGGGACATTATAACTGTGAACAAAATATTTGGAAGACTTTCAACTATTTTTATGTCATAATTCGACACATTTGTCCCTCCTGCTTTGATTGCTTATAAAGGCCAGGGTCCTCTGAAGTCCGAGTAAGAACCTCATATAATCATTTATTCCAGTAAATATAATTTTTAATAATAATGAAGGTGAAATAATGAAGAATGGATAGTAACTTGAACTCCAAAGAGAAACTAGCCCGATGCTACACAGGCTCTAGCATCTGGAAACTCACAAGCCTTGACCCTTTATGGACAATGCTGCTAACAGCCCCTCCTCGAACCCCGGAGCGCTGTGCATGGACATGACACACCTGCTCTTGCTGGGTGGCCTCACCCCATGTTTTCCACACACTTGGTTGACCTCACAGAGGATGGGAAGCACCACCTCATTCTCCTTACAACTTCTACAACGACTCAGTCTCTAATAACATCACAAACACAATTATCCTTCATAGAGGTTCCTAAAAGTGAGGTCACTGAGTCCTTGGTGTGAGTTCCATCACCCACATGGCAGCTTATAACTAGCTGTTACTCCAGTCTCAAGGGACCAGAAGCCCTCTTCTGGTCTCCTCAGGCACCAGTCATGCATGTGTACAGACATACATGTAGGCAAAACTCCCATGCACATAAAAAATAAATAAATAAATAAATATGAAATTAAAAATTAAAAAAGTATATGTGTTTTGGAAGAAACTGGTGTGAATTAAAATAAGCAGGATGCACATTTTATATATAATTTTATCTATTGTATTAATGTTATATATTAATTAGTATATAAAAATAAACAATTTAAGGATAGTAAATGTTTAGTCATTATGTTTTCATTTTATTTTTAATTTCTGTTCTTTCTGAATGTTTTCTTATTGGCTCACTCACTGCAGCTTTTAATTTAAATCTGAGAGTGCACACACAAACACATTGCAACACACAGACACATAAATAAAATTCTCATAGGAATTATTTTCTTTACAGTTTTTAACCCAATATGAGTATTTCATGGGTTTGCCATTGTGAGTAGGGTCATTTTCTTTCTTTTTAATATTTTTTAATTTAAAAAATGTGTTTTTTTGTTTTGTTTGGAGACTGTCTCCACTCCATGTAGCCTAGGCTAGCCTTGAACATGCTTGAACCTCCTGGGGCTGGGATTACTACACCAGTGAGTGTGATACTTGAACAGTTTCCTGGTAGGGACAGACACATATATAATAACCAATGCTAGTCTTGTGGTCCTGATAAGTTGTGTCATATAAGATATTCTGAATAAAGACTATCCAGTCTGGAAGGGCTCTACTGACATAGCTGATTCTAGCCAGGCATTGAATGCCTAGGCCCTGTCCTCTACCTGTCTCTGCCGGTCACCATTGTTCCTGACTGCTTTACACTGAGACAGCCCATTCGGCTTGAGTTTGATGTTTGTGAGTTCACTCCTTTTCATGGTAGCAATAAGTGACCTATATAAACCAGGTTTGTTCAGGTTCTATAATATAAATTTAAGTGAGATTTTCTCTTTGACTTAGGAGCACTTCAAGAGGCCAGAACTTCTACAGATAGTGTTCTGTGAATAAACACCTGGTTCTGGATTATTTTGTGAATAAATAAATACCTGATTAGTTTATTTTGAAAGCTAAAGAGAAGAAGTAAATGCTTCTCTTGTTCTAACTGTGATCACTCTTTCTCAAAGAAGCTGACAGCCTTGTCAGCTCCTTGTTCTCCTTCCAGCCCTCCCCGCCCCATTCAGCAGCAGGTATTTGCTGAACGTCTCTTCTGCACCAGGGTCCAGGAGTGAGGGCACAGTCTCTCCTGTGAGGGACTTGGCGCTTATACAACACACATGGAAATGCCTTGAGGCAGAGACTGGTGAAATGGTGAAGACCAAGAAGAACACAGCTCAGTTAGGGAGGCTGAGAGACCTTGGAAGCCTCCATGTCTCTTTCTGTTTCCTACTGTGATCAACTCCCTGACAATTGGGCTCGTGTTTCAGAGGGTTCAATCATTGTGGTGGGGAGGGCACAGTGGAACAGAGAAGTTCATGTCATGGCAGCAAGGAGCTAGAAAAAAATGCAGAACAAGGTCAAAGGAACACACCCAGGGCCTGCTTCTCCAGCTGGGTGCTCCACCTCCTTTTCACAAACTTCTAATAATGTCATTGTGTGACGAGTCCATCGGGGGATTGATCTATCCATGAGGTCAGTCATTGCCCCAAACTCTGTCAGTTGGCAATCGAGCACCCAGTCTATGAGGCTAGAGGGAACATATCACTCAAACCATGTTGGCACCTATGAGAGAGTGAGAGTGAATGCTTGAGGGACAAGAAATAGTGAAAAAACATCAATTCAGACCAAGGAATCAGGGGAGCGTCCTGGGGACCCAGAACAGTGAGTGGAATGAGCTAGAGTGCTGTCTTCACGGTGGAGAGTAAGGTGATGCTGCTCTGATGAGCATCATGCACTTGGGGGGATGCAGGCACCAAGGGGGAAGGGGGCTGAGTTCCTCTAGAGAAGGTGTCTGCTGCTGTTGCAGAGCCGGAGCCGAGGATGCGGATACGGACATTTGCGAGAGGTGACTGCAGTGATGGACGGCTGCCGACTTTAGAGTGGACAGGAGGAGGTGATGGTAGGAGAGCCTGGCAGAGGACACACGGGCTCAGCGGGGCTTTAAGACCTCTCCTAAGGTCAGGGAGGCTGCTGGGATCCCTTGGAGAAGTGGCCTCGAGGATGTTTCTGCATCTGCAATTTGGAAGTTTTGTGATTCCTGGTGGGGAAAAGATTCAAGACAAAACCATGGATGTGACATGTAGCACACACAGGGAGAGAAGACTGCAAACCTGTCCATTAGAAACACTTAACATAGTTATGTCCATCAATGTATGCACGTGTACATGTGTAGACAGATACATGTGTGTATAAGGAAGCAGGAGAAGGCATTTCAAAATTGATCCCTTACCATGTAAATGTATACATTTTTACATTGCCATATGCAATAGTTGTATATTCCTTGTGTGGCTTGTTTTAATTTGTCTGCTACATCGAGGTTTCTAGTGTTTAGTTTTGTATAGCATTGGCCATACTTCACTGTGTATGTTTTATAGTATTGGGAAAAGGTCGTTCGATCTTATTGTAGTCCACATATATTGTGGAGTGGTTTATTATTATCCTTTTGGTAAAAATTGTAGCCTATTTAGGAAAGAGAGACAGACAGACAGACAGAGATACAGAGAGAGAGAGACAGAGAGAAAGAGATCATCTCTGTGGCAAGTTTTCCAAACTTTTCCTTGGAGCCCAGGGGCTTCCTGCACTGGGGCTGGGCCT
This sequence comes from Grammomys surdaster, assembly GCF_004785775.1. Lineage (NCBI taxonomy): Eukaryota > Metazoa > Chordata > Mammalia > Rodentia > Muridae > Grammomys > Grammomys surdaster. Next base: position 9,297,436 of record NW_021604607.1, on the reverse strand, counting down.
GCCTCTCTGTTCACATCTCTTCCTAGAAAGGGGTCATTGACCTGTTTTTTCCTTGGAACCAGTCTCTGGGTAGGATGTGGGTTGTGTTTCACAGTTAGTAGCTAGAGCCTATATATTTCTTGACTCCTAAAAAGGAAGTTGGAACCAACACATCCTCTAGAATTAAGAACAAGTGCTCTAGCCAGGTGTCTGAGCTGTCAGCCTACAGCATTCTGCAGCACATCCTGTATTTGTGTGTCAGCTTTTGTCTTTGTTTCCACTTCAACAATTGCGATGGAAACATTTTAGAACATTCTCATCAGGCTAACCAGTAATTAGCATCACTGAGTGAAGAAAGTTTAAGACAGCTGTCAGGTGACCACCAGCGTGAGATGTGATTTGCTAATGTTTGTCATCTGTGGACTTGATAATTATAATAATAGCGGTGTGGGTACTCAGTGATAGAAAGTTGACAGCTCACTCCCCCCCCTTTATCAAACTTTGACGAAATTCTGAAAGTTTCTAGTTTTTCATTTCCAGGTAATTTATCATTCAAATGATTTTAAAAGCTATTTTGGGCCTCGGTTACAAACACTAATAAAATTTTACACGTAGGTGACATTAACACAGTATTCTTTCTTTTTGATTTCTAGGGAAAGACTACTATTATTCTAAGGTGTCTTGACAGGTAAGCCTTACACCAGCCTGTCTTACACAGCACCCAGGTTTGCTCCAGCTACAACAGACAAGTTAGGCCTCCAAAGATGCAGAAGAAGGAATAATTTTGAGGCTCAAAATATTTAATTCTCAATCTTGACTACAACTTTAAAGATTTTCTGAATCTTGAGTACAACCTTTAAGAACACCTTTAAAGATAAGACTAAGAAAGCCAAAAAACCGTTCTGAGTCGATACTAGATTTTCCTGTTCAAAGAAGAAAGATCATCACAGTTACTCAGCCTCCAATGGTGTTCATGTTCTTTGGGGCTGTGCCGATTTGGTATGTAAGTTCTTTTTACCTATAATAAATCATCCAGTTTAACATTAGTTTAAGATAAAGTGCTACAAGCTGTGACACTGAATGGATATTGTTCATTTAGGCTCTCTCGTGGTGTACCCGGAAGCAGGGCAGTGTTTCAGATTGTGGCTTAACCGTGTTAGGTGTTTTATTTTAGGGGAGGCACCTTGCTTCCTAAAAAAGTATCTTTGAGGAAATATAACTAAATAATGCTTTGTGTGTATACCAAGAATATCTGCCAAGATACAGTTGAAAATACTCAACAAATAGAAATATACAAATCACACATTTTAAACTTGTGGTCTTTGTTCTCCTAGTTTGAACTAAATATGATATTATTCAGCATCTAAAAGGAAAGAAATGCAGCACTGGAAAGTACCTGCTGCTCTTGCAGAGAACTCAGGGCTGCTCCCAGCACCTACATGGTAGCTCACAATTATCTCTAACTCCAAGGGATCCAGATCCTCTGACCTCCACGGGTGCCTGACATGCACATGGGCTCACACATGCACATGGTGCACACATAGACATGCAGACCCTCCTCATCTACATAAGATAAGGAAGTCTTTAATTTAAAAAGGAAGTAAATTCTGTCCTATTCTATAATGTATGTGAACTTTGAGGATACTATGGTTAGTGAAATGAGCCGTCACCAGACAGACAAAGCTGTCTGGTTCCTTCTGTGTGGGGTCTTCAAGCAGTTAGTCTCACAGAAGCAGAAGTGAGAGGGGAGAAGCCGAGACTGAGAGGAAGGGACACAGGACATTGTTCAGTTGAGAAGTCATGTGGATTGGTTGCACAGCAGTGTAAACGAAGATGCCTCACACTGCGAACTGCACACTTGAAAGGGTAACACTGCAAACTGCACACTTGAAAGGGCACACCAGTAAGATTTAGTTCATATATTTCTTACATTTAAAACAAATATATACCATAAATTGCTTTCCAAACAATTTAAAGTTGCATAACTAATTTATTAAATCATTTAACTATTTTCCAAATCATTTGTTGGTTTTATGCCCTTGTTCATATAATTTTTTTCAACTCTCCTTTATGGCTGAGATTTGAAATAAAGAACGACATAAAAGTCTCCTACTGAGGGGCTGGAGAGATGGCTCAGTGGTTAAGAGCACTGACTGCACTTCCAGAGGTCCTGAGTTCAAATCCCAGCAACCACATGGTGGCTCACAACCATCTGTAATGAGATCTGATGCCCTCTTCTGGTGTGTCTGAAGACAGCTACAGTGTGTATTCATATATAAAAAATAAATCTTTAAAAAAAAAAAAGTCTCCTACTGAGTCCTTATGAGGTGACTGGCCTTTGGTTCTCAGCTGGAACATGGAGGCTGAGAAAACGAGTCAGTATTTCCCACATGGCATGGATTCAGAAAGCTAGGGACAGAGCATGGCCCTTGACGCTGCCAGCTCGTGGCTTTTCTGCTGTCCCTGCCAGGGACAGTGTTACTCACTGCTACCCTGCCACTACAGCCTCCAGGATAGTGTTTGAAGGGCTTGTTTGTGTTCTGTGGAATAACGTTGTTATAGCTTTACCTCAGTGCTTGTATTCATTATTAATATAAAATATTCTATGTTATTAATAAAGTGTTTAAGAAGAAATGGGTACGGTTATAGCAATGGAAGCCAGGCCCACCATCATGCTAATAATAATCTATCTTTACTGTACAGGGATGAGCCAGCAAAGCCGACCTTAGCTTTGGAATATACGTATGGAAGGAAAACCAAGGGCCACAACACAGTGAGTCTGCCCTGAAGTCCTGTCTCAGGCTGTAGGTGGGAGGTCATGGTGCAGAGATGGCTTAGTTATCTGCAAACAGTAAACATGCCAGTGGTGCATGTCACAGACTTGGACTTTAACTTCACATGCAGCTCAGCTGACGGGAAGCCCACCTAATCTGCAAAAACATTTTAGCTTTCTCTTTTGTATCTTAAAGTGTTGAAAAAGATTTATTTGCAATTTTTGTACAGTTCTTTGGCCAATTAAATTGGTTTATGCCAATTTAATAGTGAGTTTCTTGTTTTGTATGTGGTGCTTTTGCTTTGGGATTTTGGGGTTTGGGGGTTTTGGTTTGGTTTTTTTTCCCCCTATGTATCTCAGACTGACCTAAAGTTCATTATGCAGCCCAGATGGCCCCAAATTTGCAATCCTTCTGTCTTACCCTTCTCAGTATTCTTCTAAGTTACTTGATTGTTAAGTTAATATGATAGCAGGCCCAGCATGAAATGAGATTTCTTTGGAATTTGATGATCTAGGATTCTTTGCCCACTTGCAATATAAATAGAATGTTTTCTCCTCCACTCTCCCAATCCTTTCTCTCTCTTGCTTAGGCCCTGCTAGCTCTGGCTAGGCCCTGCTAGCTCCGGCCTAAAGGTTTATTCATTCGTTATATGAATATTATACACTGTAGCTGTCTTCAGACACACCAGAAGAGGGCATCAGATCCCATTACAGATGGTTGTGAGTCACCATGTGGTTGCTGGTATTTGAACTCAGGACCTCCAGAAGAGCAGATAGTGCTCTTAACCACTGAGCCATCTCTCCAGCCCCCAGACTTTTTCTATTTTTCAAATAAAAATAACAGTATTACTGCCTTCATTCTTATAATTTTAAAATTATCTTTAGATTTGTCATATGATATATTCTGAACATACTTGGCCTCCTCTGAGCCCTCCCAGATCCTCCTACCTCTCCACTCACCTCACTTCTCATTCTTTCTCTCTCAAAAGTGAGGGGGAAACTGAAGAAAACAAAACAAAGATAGGAAAACAAATACCACCAACCCATAACAACGTCGACAAAAGCCACACAGAAACCCAGGGAATTATTCTGTATTTGTCCACTCTGCTCCTGGGCTTGAGGCCTGCCTGGAGTGTGGCTGACAGACTCGGTGGTACTGCACTGTGAGAACTGATCTTCCCTCTCCCTGCAGGGATCATCTGCAAACAGCGTCTCTGTCAGGAGCCTGGTGCCCACTTCCCCTTCCGCATGCTGAGATTTTCTCTAGTTTGACCTTGTACAATCCTGGTACATCCCATCACTGTCCGTGTGAGTTCATGTGTGTGCATGAGCCCTGTTGTGTCTGGAAGATGTTTCCTTGGGGTCAGCCACTGTTTCTAGCTCTTAACAATCCTTACACCTCTTCAACATAGATCCCTGAGCCTTTCCAGGAGAGGTTTGATAAAGACATCCACTTAAGGCTGAGTGCCCAGGTCTCTCGCTGTCTGCACATTGTCCAGGAGGTACCTCCCAGAACACAGTACGTCTCTGTGTTAATTATGTCTCCTTCTAGACACTTCTCTGGTGAGATCTGAGCAGTGCACTAATCTGTGGGTATACCTGTTGTTAGAGTCATTTTATTGCTGTGTTCACATAGAAGAATAAGAGTTCTGGGTTTTCCCCAAGCTCATGACCTAGCCAGTCTCAGGTTCACGTCCTCAGGCAGGTCAGTGTTGTCGGGCTTGTAGCTGGGTGAATTGATGATTACTATTTTCCTCTGATAGTGTTCAAAGTGTCCCCCCACACTGTGAATGCTAATCCACAGGGACGAAGCCTCTAGTTGAGCTTCTAGTTCAACTTCTCCATGTTTGATGACGTAAGCAAGTGGTGCCTTCAGCAATGGGGCCTTACCAACCAGTTGTGGGGGGTAAACTACAGTATCGGCAATCACCTACGATGTTTGACAGTGTGGAGGTGGCCAATAACTCAACAAAACACCACCCGCTTCTGGTATTGAAGGTTTTGCTCGGTGCATATAATCTCTAGTGGAATTTGCTCCCCTCCCCTGACACACACTTTATATGGTAACTCTGTCTGCTTTTTAAATTAAGTTTGCGTGTGTATCTTTGTGTGGGTGTGTGCACATGAATCAGGTGCCTATAGAGACCGAGAGGGCATTGGCTTGTGTAGAGCTGGGGTTACAGGTAGTCTGCAGCTGCCTGATATGGATGCTAGAACCGAAGCAGGGTCCTCTGCAAGGGCAGCGAGCCAGTGAGCCAGCGAGCAAGCAAGAGAGCGCTCTTAGCACTGAGCCAGCTCTCCCACCCCATGGTGGTTCTGTTTTATTTCAGGAACAGGTTCTTATATACCCAGGTTGGTCTCTCACTCCAGAATGGTCTTGAGCTCACAATCCCCCTGCCTCAGACGTTCTGAGGGATGATATTAGAGATGTAAATCACCATATCCATTTTATGATCTAGCGTTCTTTACTCCTGAGTTCAACCTCTAGTATATTGGGAAGGGGAAGTGTAAAGTTGGTAGTTCTATCGGAGACCACAGGCCTGACTGAGTCTGTTTTCCACCTGTCTTAATGTCTGTTCAGAGGCTCTTAGAAATTGTTCAGCACAGAAGAACACAGAGTAATGCATGGTGTGGGGACAGGAATCTCATAGCAAAGGGGGTCGTTTCTTGAACGTAGGTGTGTGAAGGAAGTCTAGAGCAGAAGGTCCTACTACTTCCATACAAGAGCACATTTGTGTAGAATGATCTAGTTCCAATGTTTGCTCACAAGAGAGTATATTAAAGAACTGTCTGGGTGAGCATGGTAGGACATACCCATGATCCCAGCACTCAGGAGATGGAAGCAGGTGCATCTTTGTGAGTTCAAAGTCAGCCTAGTCTATGTAACAAATTCCAGTCCAGCCAGGACTGTGTAGTGAGACCTTGTCTCACAAAATACAAAAGAAGGAAAGAGTTCTAGGGCAGATATAAGTGTACAAGAGTCGAAAGCGCCTGCCATTGCTTTCTGATCTACTGATGAAAGTGGTTATTAAAACCAAGAAATTAAAAAGAAAAGAACACACTGAGCTGCTTCTCGATTTTTGTGATTCACGTGGTTTATGATGTGAGCTATCCTTTTTATGGGAAACTTGAAACTGCTCTCACAAACTTGACTTCCGAGAAGAGTTGTAAAACCTTCCTTTGACGCATTGTGAAGCAAGAGAGATTTTCCAGTGAAAACTGATTCATTCCACAAACATTAGTGATTCAGTATCAACAAGAGTAAAACAGTTTTAGGGGTTATGAGAATTTGTCCCAGGAAAGGAAAGTAACATATATTTGTCTAAAATGTGCTTTACCGCCATCCCAAAATCCTAGTTCATGGAAGCAGGTCATTCAAACCTGTTTTTCCTCTAAGCTTTGGACCGTAACCCGGGGATTTCCTAAATCTATTCTCAGAGCTTCATGTCTTTGCCAGACTGAATGATTCACTGTGAATTCTAGAAGGAAGCACGCTGTCAGCTCCTCACACAGGACAAAGGTGCTTGCTCTTCAGAGCATGACCTTGGAGAGGCGCCCCACGAGCAGTCCTGAGGGTAATCCTGGACCACACTGGTTCAAACTGCATGGCTACCTGGCCTTGTCAATCCCCTCTTAGCTGAAGAGTCCTCCAAACTGAAAAGCACAGCTAGCCTGATCTCCACCGTCGACTCCTGACCCCCGCCCACACCTGTCATGCCAATGGCAGCCTCTTGGGGTCCTTGGGGAACGGTTTTGCTTGGGTCTTTCTTGTACAGCTCACTCATTTGTCAGCATCTGTATTTTTAGATCAGAATGCTCTATTTCACTGTTACATGTCCAGCGAGAATCCCAAATGTGTTAAACTGAATAATTACACCTAAATTTTATTTGAGTGTATATTTTATGTGATATTGTTATTTATAAAGTCGGGAACACTGTGTATACCTCCTTTAGGGTACACACAGAGTTGGTATTTATTTTGACAGAAAAGCGTGTATTGCTGACAGTTCCTTTGTTCGTTGGAATACATTTGATGTATTTCAAGGTGTGAATAGAGGAAGGAAAAAGTTTCCTTCAGGAAGAAGAAAGGGTTCATGAGGGCTGAATATTTTGTATCTATAATTATTACTGATAGGTGCTAATAAAGTATAACAGAACACTTAAAAGTTTAAAATTGAATATATTTTAAACCCTCTGTTTTCTTTCAGCCAAAAGACATTGCTCACTTTTGGGAACTGGGTGGAGGAACCTCTTTACTGGACTTAATCAGCATACCAATCACAGTTGACACCTTAAGGTGAGTGGGAGGTACAGGCGTCCTGGAGCCCCTAAGTGCAGGCTTCTGAGAGACAGTTTTATATTGTCTGGGGGTGACCACAGCCCCTTGTTTCCCGTGAGCTCTGACTGTACCACTTCCAGAGAAGTCTTGAAGGACCCGAGGCTCTGGCCAGGCCTGATCGAGGTGCATCCTGCCAGCGATGTACTTTACAAGCCTGCTAGCAGGGAAAAAATGTCAAATAGGATTTGGGTTATGAATTCATTTTCAAAAGTATGAAAAGCTCGATTCTTTCCACTTGATCTTAGTGTGAGTTAACTCTGCCATGGGATTTGTCTTCAGCTGGCTGGTGTCAGTCTCTGTGGGATTTAGCACACTAATGTCACTGGCCTCCTTCCAAAGGATGCCTGTTGAAGAGGAAAGGTCTCTCTACTGAATCAGAGCCAAGGGGTAAACCCCAAACCCACAGACACTCCCACACATTGGCCATATCAGATGTGGAAACTTGTGACATTTCTGTGTTGCTGGGACCTGATCTTAGCCAAGAAAAAAAAATAAATTGAATCTGGAATATTTCTTTTTCTTTTTTTTTTTTTTAAATTTATTTATTTATTATATGTAAGTACACTGTAGCTGTCTTTAGACACCCATATGAGGGCACCAGATCTCATTGTAGATGGTTGTGAGCCACCATGTGGTTGCTGGGATTTGAACTCATGACCTCTAGAAGAGCAGTCAGTGCTCTTAACCGCTGAGCCATCTCACCAGCCCTCTGGAATATTTCTAATTAGAGATTAACACAAACCATTGCTATTGCCTGAACCAAATACAGAGGACCCAGAAGTATTTGTCACATTTCAGGCATGAGGAGCCCTAGGGTAGAAATCACGACTTCTTTACAAGACAGTTACAGGTCAGACTGTCTTTGCTTATCCAGCAAGTTCTTCCTTTTAGTGAAATGTAGTTTATTCTCAGTTGTTTTGAGACAGGGCCGACCAGTATTGCCCCAGGTAGCTTCGAACTCACAGAGATCCACCTAAATGCCTTCTGAGGACTAGGATTAAAATCCAAGCAGTATCATTTGGGCGTGTGTATGTGAGTGTGAGTGTACACGTGTGCCTGTGTGTCTGTGGATGTATGTGTGTGTATGTGTGTGTACATGTGCATTATGTGTGTGTGTGTGTGCATGAGTGTGCGTGTGCATGTGTGCACGTGTGTATATGAGTGTCTGTGACTGTGGAAACCAGAAGAGAGCATCGGATCGCCCCAGAGCTGGAGTTATAGTCAGTCGTAAGGCTTCCAACATGGTCTGGGGCTCCACAAGCTGCTTCTTTCTGTCAGCAGTCTTCCTGTTAGGCTTGCAGTGAGGAGCACAGGGCTGCATGGCTCAGCTGCTGTTCAGTATAAGCTGGAATCCTGAGAAGTAGGCTCTAATGCCAGTGAAGAAATGGACTTGCTAGCAAGAGAGTAAGCTGACAAAGAGAGAGCCAGCTTCCTTCTTTCATGCCTTTGGATAGGCTGCCAGCAGATGATGTGGCCCAGATTAAAGGTGCATCTTCCCACCTCAGAGGTTTAGATGTTTAAACACCTCTCACAAGCACACTCAGCCACTGGGGCTTTAGTTCGTCCCAATTGTAGTCAAGTTGACAACTAAGAATAGTCACCACAGACTCCATTGGACAAAACTCAGTTTTCATTTGTAAGGTTGTCATAGCTTCTAGGACCCCATCTGGTACAGACCCATGCAGGCCCTGTGTGTGCTGCCTCAGTCTCTGTGAGTTCATCTGTGCACAGGACCTGTTGATTTAGAGGGTCTTGTTTCCTTGGCTTCCTCCACCCCCTCTGGCTCTTCGCTCCTTTTCAGCATGGTTCCCTGAGCCCTGAACAGGGAGGTATTTGATAGAAACAGTGGGTTTAGGGCTGAGTGTGCCAAGACCTCTCGTTCTCAGCATGGTGTCTGGCTGTGGGTCTCTGTGTTCCTGTCTTTTGCAGGACAGTTCTCTGATGTGGATGAGCACTGATCTGTGAGTGCAGCAGAGTGTCATTAGCAGTCACTTAAGTGCTGCCTTCTTTTAGTGGAACACAAGTGTTTGGTTTTATCCTAGGTCCCTAAGCTAGCTAGTCTCTGGGTCTTGGTTATGCAAGCATTGTTGGATATGGGTTTCCTCTTCTGGAGTGGGCCTTAAATGAAGTCAGATAGATATTGGTTGGTTCCCCTCACAAGCTCTGTACACCGCTGCTCCAGCATGTCTTGTAGGCAGGGCACTATTGTGCATAGAAGGTGTATAGCTGAGCTGGTGTTTACGTTTCTCCTTTGGTAGTGTGCAGAGTCCCTTGTTGTTCCAAAGATGCTAGCCCGTTGGGTGAAGGCTCTGTGTATTCACCAGCTTGATTTCTATATTCAATGAGTTGTATAGATGTTGTCTTTAGCAATGAGGCTTTGTTGCCAGTTTGTGGAGAGCAGCCTATAGTCTTGACAACAGCCTGGGCTGTTTGGGGATTCCCATGGCTAACAACTCAATTATGTTTAACTTGTTCCCAGTACTGGAAGCTTCGTTTGGTGATAAGATATTCAGTTAGGCTTTATATGTACATGGAAGTCCCACAATTCTGCTTATAAATAACTTTTCCCTGGGATGTTAGTTGTTTGGGGGGGTGGGGATTGTTTGTTTTTGGGTGTTTTGTTTTGGCTGGTTGGTTGGTTTGTTCAAAAAACTTGACAGCTATATAGTTTTACATTCGACTTTATTGTTATTCCTTCTTTCTTCTTTCTTTTTTCTTTCTTCCTTTCTTCCTCTTTCTTCTTCCTTCTTCTTTTTCCCAAAGAAGATTTTTCTGTGTAGTCCTAGCTGCCCTGGAACTCTGTAGACCAGGCTGGCCTCGAACTCAGAGATTTTTCTCTGCCTTCCAAGTGCTTCGATCAAATGCATGCACCACCACTTCCAGGCTATCACTCTCTTTAATGGAGACAAGCAAAGCTTCCTAGGAGCTAGCATGTTTGTGGTTGACCATTGAGAAGAGGTGGTAAGAGTGGAGATGGTGAGGATGAGGAGGAGCTAAGAGCCTACTGCCACCTTGTGTGACCAAGAGGCAGGAAAGCTGCAAGCAGGGGCCCCTTTTGCCTGTACTATGCCTTGTATGCAATCTGACTCCTCTCTACTTAATCTGAGACTGGGCTGGACTCAGTGCAAATTTGGGTTACTATAGGAAGTAAGTGAAAACTTTCCATGTTTCTTTAATACCTCATTGTGGGGGGTCTGAGACTTCCTGTCCCTAGGCTCCAAGACAGCTGGTGCCAGCTTTGGGAGAGGGGAAGGATCCGGGTTGTAATGAATTAGGCCCAGGTCTGGGTCCCAAGTAGGGTGCAGTTAGTGAGGACCTCACTTCATGTAGTTGCTAACCACAGAGAATTTTTAACCTGAAAGAAGTTTGATACATAATTTCCTTGTTTTGGGCAAACCCCAGCAAATTGAGAAACTGATATATTGCCACGTGCAATTAGATTTTGTTTACCCATGACATGATGTTCATGGAACAGAATGTTTCCCGTGACTTTGATTTGTAAGGGTCCACAATTCACCAAAGAATGACACCCCAGACTCAAATGGTGTGTAAACACCAAGAGTGTTTTCTTCTGCACAAGTCCAGCATGCTGGGGTCTCCCATTACCAAGATAAAGAGACAACCTAGTGAGCTCGCAGGCCTGATTTAAAGCACATTAGGGAACTCCAGGGTAGCCTTGCCAGCCATGCACATGTCTCAATTTTCCGTATTCTTAGCAGCACTCACTTCCTCTTGTCTTTTCTTAGGTAACAGCTACCATGACAGCTGTGAGCCCATGCTCCTATTTTGGGTTTTCTTTACATCTTCCTCATAATTAAAATTGTTCAGCATTTTTTAAATTTTTAAAAATTGTATGTGTATTGGTGTTTTGCCTGTGTCCATGTGTATCTGTGCACCACATGCATGCAGTACCCACAGAAGCCAGCAGAGGGTGTCAGAACCCCTGGAACAAGAGTCATAGATTCTTGGGAGCCAGGGACTTGAACCTTCTGAGCCATCTTTTCATGCGCTTCTTGGCCAACAGCGTAGCTCTTTGAAGTTATTTGAATCTATTTTTGAATGAGTTATTTTGTTGTAGAGTTTGGATTTAGATTTGTTTAATGTGTAGGAGTGGAGTCCACCATCTGTGGTGATGGCAGTGTCCTCTGCTAATCAGGGCTGTGCTTTCAGAGAGACAGACCAGTATAGCTGGAAGACAGATGGCTTTGATTTACAGGCACTTCTTCAGTTTACTGGTTATATAAATATGCACTTCTAATTTCAGATCCATAAAGTTGCATCAGCACATCTTCTAGGGAGGCTGCCTAGAAAAAGCTTAAGTAAGCCCGTTGGTTTCCCAATAAGGCTTGTCAGTGTGTTCGTTCTCTTCTGCTTATGTTGTGTTGCTGCTGGCCTTGGCATTGGGATTTGTACTCCTCTTCCATGGAGCACAAGGTAAACTTGGGTAAACATGGCATCACTGGACCCGTTTACATTCAGCTTCTTGGTCTGAAATGGGTCGTTCTTAGCTGTGATACCGAGTAGGGACGGACTCCAGAGCACATAAGGCTGTGAGTTCTCCCTCTGTCTTGGAATAATGGCATGCTGGATTTTTAAGTATATTAGATAAATTTTAGGACATCCACATTTCAAAGCTGTCACCATTGGGAACCTCTTTGTTTAAAGCTGTTTTAATCTCTTTAGGACATTTTCCATTGTTCTTGTTTTGGATCTTTCCAAACCTAATGATCTTTGGCCCACCATGGAAAATCTGCTGCAAGCCACAAAATGCCATGTAGACAAGGTGACAATGAAGCTGGGCAAGACAAACTCTAAGGCTTCGGCTGAGATGAGGCAGCGGAAGTGGAGCGTTATGCAGAAGGACCATCCGGTGAGACAGCATTGCAATACAGCCTCTTTCCTTTTCTGTATGACTTAAAATTCGTTTGATATAAATGAACTGGTTTACTGGAAAATTGCAGCAATTTCATAAACCTCAGTAAGAGAACAGGAGGAGATGCTGACGTCTTCTTGTCAGACATCTGCTGTGCTTACTGCGGTGTACCTTACCACTCAAGAGAAATGGAGTTTGAGAGTAGAATTTTGATATTGATTTTATAATCTCTGTAAAGTGAAGATGAAAATCCAGATTGAACTGGCGAAGACTGGCTGAAGCTACAGACTGAAGCAGGAGCAGAGATTCAGCTACCTCCCCAGAACCCCGTGTCTGCATTCATTCAGTGGCTGTCATGTGACATCAGACTCCTCTGTCATCTAAAAACTATTAAGTTATAAAGTTACTGTGTGGTAACACAAGTTATTTAGAGTCAGTCTGGAATGTCATCATCTAGAAAACTAAGAGAAGCATTTTGTAGTGTCTATAATTTGTGTGCCTGTGTCTTACACAGTATCAGAGCCAAACTGATCCAAGCAGGACACACTTAACATAAATTAGAAACTCCTTCAAGATGATGTACTGTGCAGGACAGCAGGACAGCAGCCAGGTGGAGGTGGCACATACCTGATCCCAGCACTCAGGAGGCAGAGGCAGGCAGATCAGAGTTCTGGGTCAGCTTGGTCTACAAAACAAATTCCAGGACATCTAGGGCTACACAGAGAAACTCTGTCTTAGAAAAAAACAAAAAACAAAACAAACAAACAAACAAAAAACATAATAGCAGACCATGGAAGTGAATGAGCGCCGTGGTGTTAAGATAATTGCCATTTTTGGCTTTACACTTAAAATATAACACAAAGTAAAAGTTAATATCATAGCAAACCCTATGACAGAAAATATGGTCAACATCAATGATGAGAGTAAAAGATGTTTTCTGAAGTAAACAGAAATTCCCGAGGGCACAGGCAACACAAAGCTCTAATCAAGTATATTTGTTTATTAACAGGATCGAGAATTAATTGATCCGTTTCCAATACCTCTGGTCATTATTGGAAGTAAATATGATATTTTCCAGGTAGGTACTTCCATGTCTAGCTGTTCATTAGGCATGTTTAGCTATGCTTTTATGGGGAGGCATAAAAATTATGAAATAAGAACAATATCTCTGGAAGGGACCAGCTAAGAGACACCCGTCTAAAGGATTTTAGAGAGGACGATGCGGTAAGGACATCCCACGGAGGTCAGGAAAATGAGTCCATTGGTTAGAACGGGGCGAGGCGGAAGACTTAAAAAAAAAATCTTTAGCACTAGGGATAAGATTTACTTCCCAACTTTAAATTGAAGAAAGTGGGAAATTAGTTTCTTCTTATCTTGGCTTGTCAGAGAGTCCTTAGGGTATTGCACAGGATGAAATGTGTGCTTATATCTGGACTCTCTGAAGCCAAGCGTTTAGACAGATCTGATAGCAGTTGGAGGCTGAGGCTTGTTCAGTCTCCAGACGCGAACGTGGAGGTGACCGAGCCAGACTCCTCAGGGTGGGGATTTAAAAACAAATAATGCGTTTCTCCCCGACTGAGCTGTTGAGACCCCTGGCTTATTTTTTCCTTTTAATACTTTTCCCCCACAGGATTTTGATCCTGAGAAGAGAAAGGTGATATGTAAAACCCTGCGCTTTGTGGCACATTACTATGGAGCCTCACTGATGGTCAGTGCTTCCCTGCCCTCTGGGCATGCGCGGAGTGGAGGGCCTGTGGAGAAAGGAACGCTGTACAGATGGGAATAATAGATGCCTGAGCTCAGGCTGCCCCTTCCTTCCCGCTTCCAAAGCTCTGCTCCTCAGCCCCTTAAACAGGGCATCTCCAGAGCACGCTGCCCATGGCCTCCCCGCCCTCCATGGCTTGTAGCTGTATGCCCAGGCAAGCTTCAGAGATACATTGGTGTGTGCACACATTTTTATTTTTATCATCAAGAATTAGAATCTACATTCCCTCAAGGAAGGACCTGGGGGGAGGGGGAACTTTAATAAGATGGTGTTTTTATATAAAAGCAATGCTGGTAGAGAGGTTAAAATCATTAATTTTGAAGCCGCCCAGGTCAGTGTCAGTGTGACCGACCCCTTATTAGACAGGTGATTCTAGGCAAACCACTTAAGCGTCCCCTCCTCTCAGGTAAAAACAGATGAGTAAGTGCCTGTCTGCTTCACGCAGAGCAGCGGAAAGAGTGTGCGTGCAGAGTGCTTGGTGTGGGGCCTCAAACGCGGAGCTGGTCAATAAACGTGCTAACAGTTGGACACACTCAGGAGATAGGGCATGGACGTTCAAGGGCAAGTGGGCCTGAGCTACGCAGGAAGACCCTGTCCCCAAAACAACCCAAAAAGCACCTAATTATAATTATCTTCTGAGGTAGGCCAGATTTTGCTGGTCATCCTTTAAACAAAAGATAAAATATAAAATAATTTTGCTGAAAAAGACTACCTTGATTTCTGAACTGCTTTTGCTAGGCAAACCTAACATGTTTGTATGTTGAAAGATTAACTGTGGGGCTTAGAACAGTAAAACCCTTAGCTTTTGCATAAACAGTTGGTGGTCTCCCTTCCTCTAAGCCAAAGCATTCAGAGAAACGTAGCGACACCGTGGTGGGGGCGGGGCCTTTTGCTTCCACAGCTGAAAATGCTGTGTATTCCGTATGTGTTCAATTTCTGTGCGTTTACAGCATTTCACATTTCCCTGTGTTTTCTCTTTACCTTCTTAGCCTGAACTCTGTCTGCCTATACATCAGGCTGATGGAATGCTTTGGAAAGTATTTTTGCCATTTTGAAAACAACCAATGGGGAAGAAGTTTCTAGTTGATACTTTTCCACTAATGAGTGGAGAGAAGCATCTTAACCGCCATCTGCTGAAAGTGGAAGGGGTGGTGACGGGTTCCAGCACTGAGTTGACTCAGGAGCACCGGTGTGTGTGGAGGGAGGAATTTGAGAGGCAGCAAGTGGAATAGTTGACAAGAAAGCTCGAATGTTCTCCCACCCCTCAATCCTGTGGGACATATTTGTGCTTAGGTTTTCTCCTCACCCATATAATAAAAACAAAATATTACAAAATTACATAGTTTAAATCAATAATGATATATTAATTACATTGTATTAATGTCTTAGTAAAACTAAGTATAACATAATCTTTTTAATTAAAAAATTCACTGTTTTTAAATATCACACGATAAAATGAGCATTATAAAATTCTTTGTTTTAAATGATGTGTCAGACCTTCTTGCATACTTCTCCTGTGCGCCTGTTCTTACGCCAGAATTACAGTTGTCTTGTGGATCCGCCGCAGGAACCAGAAACTTGCTATCTTTGCTTTATAAGAGTATTTCATTCCACTTCGTACGTCTGAGCCGTTCCTCTTTGCCTTTGAATGGCAAGGAATTTAGAAGGCAAATGGTGACTGACAGTCTGTAGAGGGGACAAGCATCCTTCTTACCCCAGTGCAGAGCCTAACTCTTGGTGGCAGGCACCCCTGTCACAGTCCCCAAGTGCTCTGATTCACTCCTCTCAGATCTACCCGGGAGAGGAGTCAGTAATTCCTCC
>NW_021604607.1:9278066-9281786 GCF_004785775.1 Grammomys surdaster | reverse complement strand
TCTTCCTCCTCCTCCTCTTCCTCCTCCTCCTCTTCCTCCTCCTCTTCCTCCTCCTCTTCCTCCTCCTCTTCCTCCTCCTCCTCTTCTTCCTCCTCCTCTTCTTCCTCCTCTTCTTCCTCCTCCTCTTCTTCCTCCTCCTCTTCTTCCTCCTCCTCTTCTTCCTCCTCCTCTCCCTCCTCCTCTTCCTCCTCCTCTTCCTCCTCTTCCTCCTTTTCCTCCTCCTCCTCCTCCTCCTTCTTTCAGGCTTTGCAGGCAATTAAAAAAAGAAGCTAAAAAGTCAGCTCAAGGAGCACGAGTGTGACTGGCCCCGCCTGCAGCCTGCAGCCGCCACAGCAACTTTTACTATGTGCCTCCGGTTGTCTAAGAAATCCAATTAGCTTGGGGGATTTTTCTTTTAGAACAGAGTGAGAATGTTCATGTTAACACACACCACAGGTGTTTCAGGCAAACACAAATGTAGATACTACAAACAAATTCTGATTGTTGAGATGGGCGAAATGATTGGTGAGCTGAACGGTCCTTTCCACACCGTGCTCGCTCTCATGGAGTCTGGGCACCGAGGCAAGCTTATCCAGTTGCCTTATTCAGCCTCTGTTTTGCCGACTCAAATGTAAGCATTTTGAGGAAAAGAAGTTGTAAGTGTCTGCCCATCTGTGCTTGTTCAGAGCTGGGTTTTCCTCTTAGAGGGTAAGAGAGCAGAGTGTAATTTATCTTCTGTTTGTTCCTAAGTTTACCAGCAAATCAGAAGCTCTGTTACTGAAGATGCGTGGTGTTATCAACCAGTTGGCATTTGGTATTGATAAGAGGTATTGGTAAATATTTTCCAATCAGTTCTCCCTCTTCCCTGGTTTCTATATCTCCCTCCACCTTACTACTTTCCTGTGCTGATGGCTTTCTTGTATTAATTTTAAATGGAGTTGGAAGTCTTAGCATGTGTCTTCTCTGGCTTTGTTCTTTCACATGGTTTGAATTTACTATGGTACTAATCTGTCACAACCAATGTTATTGGTCCATTTGGGTCAATGCTTTCATCCGTGACCTAGATAAAACGTGGCCCTTGCATTTATACTAGAGCATGACAGCATATTCAATTGATGAACTAAATTAGAATCTTTTTCTTTGCCTTACAGCAAATCAATGTGTGTGGATCAAAATAAACCACTGTTTATCACAGCAGGATTGGATTCTTTATGTCAAATAGGTTGGTGAACTTATTAATATTGCTTAATCTTTTTTAATTGCTTATTGATTTTCTCCTCCTGCCTCATTGGTCTCCAGCACAGCCACCATTTCTGGCTTCACTGTGTGATAGTTATTTCATACGTGTTTATTTATATCCTCAGAATTGATGAAGTGTACAACACGTTGATGTATTTGTGATAGAAGGCAGGGCACTGCATGGAGACAGACCACTCTCTACTCTACATAAATAAATAAATAAATAAATAAATAAATAAATAAATAAATAAATAAATAAAATGCACCTTTAGATTCCAGTTCCCTGAGTTTAGAGGAGACTGGGAGTTTAGGGTAGTCAGGGAACCCGGGAGCACATTATGATTAATTGGATATGTGAAACCAAAGTGGTAGGACGAACTAAGAACATTAGATATCCTTAATTCTCCATCCTAAACCCACTCTTCAGTTAGGTGTGGTGGTGTATCTTATAATCCTAGCACTAGGAAGACTGACACAGGGAGATTGCCTAAAACTCAAAGCCAGACAGAGTGGGCTGCATAACAAGACCCTCTTTCAAAATTTCAGGAAGTAAACAAGAGTGAATGGTCTGCTTCAGCTACTGGGGTGTGTTTTCTAAACTCACAAATTCCATAGTCCAGTTGTCAAGCCCCTTCTGTTCCTAAGAGAGCTGTTCTCTGTGTGAAGCCCTTTGGGCCCTTGGGTGTGATTTGATTTCTCGGGTGGTAGCAGGCAGGCCTTTCCTCCTGCTCTTACTCTCCGGAGCTAAGGGTGCCATGGCTTCAACTGTGGGGACCCTTAGCAGTGAGCATATAGTTTGAACACAAGGAATGGAGTGATGTTGCCTAACAAATGGCCGTGGAGACAGATTGGCATCTTTTTTATTAGTGCCAGCTTAATCTCAGGAGCACTGGGGAGCACTGTGTTTGCTTTTAGATAATGTGGGGGAGGGGGGTGATTCTCGTCTATGAGAATAGTTGGCCAGAAGGGCTTGCTAATTTCTGCATTTAAAATTAAGAGTTGGAACTGAGACATGGCTCAGCAATAAAGAGCACTTGCTGCTCTTCCAGAGGACCCAAGTTTAGTTCCCAACACCAGTATTAGATACACACACACACACACAAACACACACACACACACACAACTCAAGTAGCAAATCAATACTTTCTCACCAAGATGGTGAGTGAGGGAGCTCTTGAGGGTTAACAGTTGAACATTTGAGGGGAAAATAAAGCTGTGAGAAAGGACGAAAACCTCAGGTTATAGATTGAAAATTGCCGGAAAGTGACTAAAGCTTTCAATTTTTTATATTAATTTAAATATTCAAGTTATAAATATATAACTCATTAAAATAAGAGACTGGGACTGTCGCTCTGTGATAGAGTGTCTTGCATGAATGAGGTCCTTGGTACAATTCCAGCACTGCAAGGGGGAAAAGGAAGTTGAATCTTGTGTGTGTGTGTGTATGTATGTGTGTGTGTGTATGTGTGAGTGTGTATGTGAGTGTATGTGTGTGCATGTGTGAGTGTGTGTATGTGAGTGTGTGTGTGTGTGCATGTATCAGTGTGTATGTGAGTGTGTGTATGTGTGTGTATGTGTGAGTGTGTGTGTGCATGTATCAGTGTGTATGTGAGTGTGTGTGTGCATGTGTGAGTGTGTATGTGTGTGTGCATGTGTGAGTGTGTGTGTGTGTATGTGTGAGTGTGTATGTGAGTGTGTGTGTGCATGTATCAGTGTGTGTGTGTGTGTGTGTGTGTGTGTAGGATCCCTCATACATCTCTCTGGTACTCTGCATTTACACACATGTATATGTGGTATAGAAACTTTACCAGTCTATACTATTGAACTCAGTATACTTTAATGGGTTTTCAATGTATATGCTGCCTACAGTTCTAATTAATATTTGAATTTATTCCTGGTTATAGAACATAGCCACACATACTGACAGTTTGTTATCTACTAGTAATGAGCTTCTGGGTAGTGGTCAGTCTTACATAGAACGAGTGCCGCTGCTGTATGAAGTCTTTACCATGCGTACATGTGTATGTCCATTGTGAACATGGAATTACTGTTGACAGGGCGCAGACAGCAGTGCAGGGTGTGGAAGTCAGAGGTATAGCTCACCCTTATGTCTTGCTGCCTGTTTCCAGTACAACAACCCAGGCAGGCACAAACGTAATAGTGTGTAATATGGAGATGGAAAACAAGTGACCTAGGATTGGTGCTTTAATAAGTGGCATCTGCTTTATTAATAGTTTACAATAATTTAATCTTTGTAGTCAATTGGGGTAAACTTTAATTTTAGGGTCTCCTCCTGTTCCCGATAGTGACATTGGAAAGCTTCAGGCCCATTCACCTATGGAGCTGTGGAAAAAGGTGTATGAGAAGCTCTTCCCGCCAAAGGTACATATTCTTCATTGCGGGGAAGTTGTCCCCTGTCACCGGAAATGCCCAAAGGCCTTTAATGATAACTCCATCTCTCTCTCTCTCTCTCTCTCTCTCTCTCTCTCTCTCTCTCTCTCT
>NW_021604607.1:9247276-9278056 GCF_004785775.1 Grammomys surdaster | reverse complement strand
TCTCTCTCTCTCTCTCTCTCTCTCTCTCTCTCTCTCTCTCTCTCTCTCTCGTGTTCCAAATGTTTACTAAAACTGTTGTAGACCAATCACTATGGAGATTAACAGCTGAGTAAGAAGTGACCCTCCCCCCCTTCCACACAAAGCTCTCTGGCTATTAGAAGACAGAGCATCTGACCCGGGCTTGGGCGGGGCGTGTGTTTGAGGGAGATTTTTGAGAGTCTAATGAAAACTGTAAACAGCAAAGTGCTCTTGGTGCCAAGCTGATGGAGCTTGGCTTCTTAGACAGATGGTGACCATGGCAATGTGGGTTGTAGGGATGAAATGACTTGGGGAACTGTAATTTCAGAGTACCAGCACCCTGAAGGCGATCCAGGACCCAGCGCGAGATCCACAGTACACAGAGAGTGAAGTCGACGAGATGAGAATCCAGAAGGATCAGGTATTCCCAAACCCAGTTTCACCACACTATGGTGTTCATTGGGAAATTCATACATTTTAATTTTTTACTTTTTAAAAAAAATTTTAAGTATTGCATCTATCTGTATAGAAAAAATTCTGATATGTATATAAACGAACTTTGAAAGTCACCCACCATTCCTCACCCAAAGATAATGTAAATGTTTACACAGACCCTTTTCCAGTTTTCCAGTTTACTTGATGCTAAGATGGATCCTGGCTCCCACCCTCGCTGCTAGGGAGACACTTAAGATACTCGTTTGTAAGAGTCTTTGAATGCTTTTGTTTCTTATTCAGTCATTCAACATAGTTATGCTTTCCTTATACCAGGAAAGTTACCTTGTCCAGTCAGACTCTAGCATCTCTGAAGAAAGTGCTTAGATGTAGACATGGCAGGATAGCCCCATTTCAGTATGCAAATCTTAAAGAATACAAATGTTGGCGAATTCCACCAAGACACAAGTACTGGACATAGATTTTGTCAGACCCCTTTACTGTGATGGCATGAGATGTCACACTGTCTGTCCTTGTATGAGGACACACTTGTATAGCACACTCTACAAGCTGGAAGCACGACCACATCTGGCCAGGTGTGCAGAACATTGTAACTTGGACAGTTGGACTGTCACAGGGGTTACTTGGAGACACCTGTCTACTGTCCCAACCCCAACAGTCTGCTGGGACTGGTAACCAGGACATTGTTCCAACACTCACCCTTTGTCTAAGAGGTCCCAGAACTAAGTAAAGAAAATGTTTTCTTTAAACACATCCAGACAACTTGATATTTAAGTGCCGTGGATATTTAAGTGGCTTTGTAGCTATAGGGAAGCATAGAGCATGATGGAGGGGCAATGAAATGACCTAATGTAACCCTTATTGTACATGAGTCTTGGCTGTAGAGTTTATTGGAGGTCACCTCCCAATTAGTATTCAAGAGTCAATTATTAACGGTTATTATCTGTTTCTATGGCTTCATGACTACTTTTATAAGGTCACATGCACAGGTGTTAGTAATATGCTGACGTATGTGGAACTATGAATTTACACTTTGGAATTACATCTCCTCTGACTTCATGTTAGGTGAAAGTGGAGTGTCCATCCTCAACCCTTGTGTTCAGCCAACACAACAGAACAGCTAGAACCTCTTAGCTGACATATTCTTTTTAACCTACCAAAAAAATTATAATATCTTCATTTTGCCAGTTTTATTTGTATTGTCCTGGTAGATAAATTGTACAGATGTGTCAGATGGCCCATATAGAATCTTCATACAATTTGCACTTTTGCTGAAAAGATACCACAATGATTACCACTTAATGCTTGATTATTAATATTTGATTCTAAAGATTGATATCTAAAGATAGATAGATAGATGGATAGATAGATGGATAGATGGATAGATGGATAGGATGATAGATAGATGAATGATAGACAGACAGATGTTAGATACATAAATAGATCACAGACAGAGGTGGAGAGAGGAAATAAAACCTGATGACTTTAGAGGAAGTCCCACCAGCTATCTAGACCTCTGTCTTGACGTTGTCCTTGCTCTTTGATGACTGTTGACTGCTGGGTGGCATTTCCCCCTTGAAAGTAGCATTGCCCTTAGGTCTGAGTTGACACTGAATGATAATATATTCATTTAAAAGAAAAGAGCTCAGCTGCTTCTGACTTAAATATGCACTTAGGATTTGCCTCGGGTATGGCATCGCTAAAAGCAGCCTGCAGGCTCTCAGACAGTGTGGGCTGGCTGCTCTGGTACCTCGGGCTCTCAGGCAGTGTGGGCTGGCTGCTCTGGTACCTCGGGCTCTCAGTGTGGGCTGGCTGCTCTGGTACCTCGGGCTCTCAGACAGTGTGGGCTGGCTGCTCTGGTACCTCGGACCCAGCACTTGCTCAGTCTTGATCTCCTGGAGAAGAGATGGCATTCTATATCATCATATACAATGCAGTTGCCTGTGAGTGAGGGCTAGCTGTGAACCACCAGACACTGGGCTTGACCTTCCTCTTGTCTCCTTCCTACCCCAGCACTCCAACTGTTAGGCCTGAACAGAAAGTGGTACCCACTCATGCATGTCAGTGAAGCAGAGCATGGCAGTTTTAGGGTGGAGAAACAAGCTCATGAATTCCATTCAGATCTGCCAAGAATGCCCAGCTTCCACTCAGGTGCCTTTCTATAAGTAACCCCTCCAGTGTAGGGGAGGCACCCCACCCCACATCCCACAATGCCTCATTGGAAGTCTTTGTGATAAAGTACTTCTTTTATGGTAGCTATTCAGATAAAACTATTTTTTTGATGGTCTCATTCTGTAGCTCAGACTGGCCTTGAACAATCCTGCAACCTCACCTCCCCAGAGGAATTACAAGAGTATGCCACTCAGCTGACTAGTTTCATGTCAATTTCACACAAGCTAGAGTCATCTGAGAGGGAGAACCTTAACTGGAAAAAAAAAAAAGCCTCAGTAAGATCGAGCTATTGGTGAGCCCAGTCGTTATGAACACTTCACTGCTCCTCTAGAGGTCCTGAGTTCAATTCCCAGCACTCACGTGGTAGCTCACAGCCATGTGTAAAGGGTCTGATCACCCCTTCTGATGTGCATAAAGACAGAACACTCAACTCATATACATAAAATACATGAATAAATAAATCTTTTTTTTTAAAAAAGGCCTGGGCTGTAGCTAAGCCTTGGCTTTTTCTTAGTGATTGATGGGGAGGGCCCAGTCCCTCCTGGGTGGCGCTACCTCTGTGCTGGCATCTGAGTGCAGTAACAAAGCAGACTGAGAAAGCTATGGATAGCAAGCCAGTCAGTCAGCAGCACCCTTCACGGCCTCTGCAGCAGCCTCCAGTTCTGCTGTGTTTGAGTTCCTGCTGTGACCTCCCTCACTGGTGAGTGGGTCTATGTAAGCAGGTATATATGTAAGTTAAAATAAACCCTTTTCTCCTCATGGTGTCTTATCACAAAATAACTAGGACAGCCACCAAGTTTGGCCTTCAGAATCTGTCTGGAATCTAATCCTTTCCGATGCTGGAAGGTCCTGTAGCCTGTGAGGCTAGAGACTGGGTGGAAAGACAGGGTGTTTACAGATTAGCACTCTTCTCTTATGGCTCAAAAGTCTCTCCTGTCAGATTGTACATGGGCACCAAGAACTGCTCCTTCAGTGTTCCGTGGTACCTTTGACCTCCTCCAGCTCTACGCCATTCCTGACATTAGGAAGTGTGAACATGGAAAATGCTAGCTCAGTCCCTCACCTCTTTTCAGTATTTGTGTTAAAGGGGGATTGTCTTAGTCAGGGTTTCTGTTGCTGCAACAAAACACCATGACCAAAAAGCAAGCTGGGAGGAAAGGATTTATTCAGCTTACATTTCCACACTGCTGTTCATCACCAAAGGAAGTCAGGACAGGAAGTGAAACGGCAGGAACCAGCAGGCAGGAGCTGATGCAGAGGCTGGAGGGGTGCTGCTTACTGACTCGTTCTACAATGCTTGCTCAGCTTGCTTTCTTATAGAACCCAGACCTATCAGCCCAGAGGTGGCCCCACTCACATGCTCTGGGCCCTCCCCCATTGAGAAAATGCCCTACTGGATCTCACGGAGGCATTTCCCCAAGTGAAGCTCCCTCCTCTCTGATGACTCTAGCCTGTGTCAAGCTGACACAGAACCACCAGGACAGGAACCTGAGCATGTTGATGGATGACTTTAATCCTAGCACTGGGGAGGCTGTGCTCTGCATAGGGAGTCGCAGGCTAGCCCACATCGAGACTACAAAAGGAGTCGAGGCAGGAGGTTTAGGTAAATGATTGCTTTTACTTTTAAGGTCTTCTTGTTTAGCCATAGTTATTTTGTTTAAATCCCCAGTTTAAAACAATCTGCTTGCTCCCAGGGCTGCAGTTTTATTAAGCACACTGACATACTGAGTCACGTGGTTAGAGAAAAGTGATGTTCCTGTCGTTAGCTGCAGATGCTCTATCATCCATTATAATGTTATTATATCATTACATAAACACGGTGCATCATAAAACCATAGACCGTGTGTCGTCAGAGCCTTCAGGGCTTCGTAAGAAAGCAGGGCTGGGTAGGGGTGAGCCCAGGTGGGAGCTTCCTGTTTTTGTTTTTTAGTGGCTCTGTAAGCACACATGGAATTAGTATAAAGAAAACTGCTGTACCTTTCAAACAGCGGTTGTACCAAGTTCATCTGATAGCAATATTGAAACGCCTGTGTCTGTTTTTCCTGAATCAACTAATTACACCTTTCCCTTCTTTGGCATGGCCAGGTGACCGGGCTCATTCTTTTCTCTGTAATGTTATATGCAAGTTGTATGCCACAACCAGCAAAGAACTGCAAAGCAATAGCCTTCTCTTGGTGAAAAACAACCAACTGTTTCCAGTCAGATGGGAGCTTACAATACCTCTCTCCTAAATTTGCTTTTTTCTTTTGTTTTGAGACAGGTCTAGCTGTGTAGTCTTGGCTAGCCTGGAACAAACTATGTAGACCAGGCTGTCCTCAGACACCTAGGGATTCTCTCTGCCTCCTGAGGGTGGGGATTAAAGGTAGTTGCCACCACACCCAGTTACCCACTTTTTATGAGTTAGCAATCTTGAATGGTAAGTGGGAACTAACTGAGGAATTGGATTGGCATCACTCAAACATAAACCAAGCTGAGACAGCTTCGGAGACAGTGTCATAAAAGCATTCTAAAGTCTACACACAGCTTTGAAACTCTACAACAGCTCAGCTTTAATAACATAAAGTGCAGCCGTGAAAGATAATCTGCACTTCTTATGAACGCAGCGTGGATTTTGTTCGTAGCGATGTGAACGTTAGTGACCTCAGTCAGTGGGCAGTGTTCACTGGTCTCCCAGAACAACGGCTTTTGTTTATCCAGAATAGTGATACCCTTTGTACAGTTGCTTAGACAGTCACCAACACAGAGGCTGCCCGGGGATGACCCCTTGGTGACCTCCTTTTTGAGTACTGCTGTCCATCCATGGTTTCTCCTCTGCTGTCAAATTAACTTATGTTAGAGATGTAGAAGTCTAGAGAAGAGAGAATTCTCCCGTCTTCTTCCCATGGTTGCTCTTCTTATGGGGCACATGTCTACCATTGGTTCAGTAGGCTGCCCAAGGCTGAGTGTAATGAATGCTGATTTTTTTAATCAGTCCTTTCTGTAGACAACTAAATTTCCAGGTGTGGAGACTTTGCAGGGGCATTTGTCTGTCTACACCATGCACTCTTCACTGTTCTGGTTTGGGTTTGTTTTGTTTTGTTTTGTTTGTTATTCTTCTTCTTTGATGTGCAATTTGAACTCAGGTCTTAAAATCTTAGTACAAGCTTTCTTACCCATT
The DNA here is from genome assembly GCF_004785775.1 of Grammomys surdaster. NCBI lineage: Eukaryota > Metazoa > Chordata > Mammalia > Rodentia > Muridae > Grammomys > Grammomys surdaster. Next base: position 9,272,256 of record NW_021604607.1, on the reverse strand, counting down.
GAGCCATCTCCAAAGCCCATGTCTGTTAGTTTCTATGGTCTTTAAGGAAGCCAGTGGTGGCGCATGCCTTTAATCCTAGCAATTGGGAGGCAGAGCAGGCGAATCTGAGTCTGAGGCCAGCCTGGTCTACACAACAAGTTCCAGGACAGCCAGGGGTACGCAGTGAGACTGTGTCTTGAAAGAAACAAAACCAAAAAAGAGGTTTGGGGTTTTTTTGTTTGCTTAAGTCGGGGTCTTACTGTGTAGCCCTGGAATTCACTATGGAAACCAGGCTGACCTCTGCTGCCTTTGCCTCCCAGGTACTAGAATTAAAGGCATTTGCCACCATACCTAACACTACAGTTTGTCTTCTCTGTGATGGGGAAGAAGCCCATTGCAAGACAAGCACTCTTCTACTGAGCTACAAACCAGTCCTTGAGATCTTACTGTGAAACCTAGGCTGGCCTTGAACCTAAGATTCTCCACCTGCCTCCCCAGTGCTGGCCTTCAGATATACATCAACACACCTAGCTCAGTATGACAAGTTTCTTCTTTAAAATTTTTATTGTCATTTTATTTTATGTGTATGGTTGTTTACCTGCATGTATTCTGTGCACTGTATGTTGTGCACTGGATCCTGTGAAACTGCAGTTATGAACATCTGTGAGACTCGTGTGATGGCTGCAATCGAACCCAGGTCCTCTAGAAGAGCAGCCTGTGCTTTTAACCACTCAGCCACCTCTCCAGACCTAGTAGGACAGTATTTCTAAAAGCAAAACCACTGTATTGAAGAACATCTACATCTCAAATATTAATAATTTGCTAACTTCAAACTAACTTTAGGAAAGAACTGAACTTCACTTTCAAATATAGCTACTTTTAAATCCTTGAAGTGTAAATGCCTTGTTTTGCTAATTGAAAACTTACTTGCATATTCTGTATAGTAAATAAATTTGTCTGAAATTTTACTAGATTCATCTCTGAGTGCTGCTTAGTCTGCCTGGAATCTCCGGGGGCTGTCCTCTAGAAAACAAGATTTTAGTACAACCAGAGAGTCGGTATCAGGAAGCCTGGGAATGACGGAGGGGAGGGTGGCACTGTGTGTATAGCTGATGAGTGCCTACCTGAGATTATGTCTTGTCTTACGATGCAGATCTCTGTTTCAGGAACTAGAACAGTATAAGAGAAGTTCCTCCAAGACCTGGAAACAAATCGAGCTGGACTCCTGAACTCGCCTCACCGCTGTGTGTTTATGACTTCCTTCCCAAGTTCAAGGAAGACTCTTTTCTTACCTTCTGTGGCGTCCGTGGGAAGAAAGTGAGATGTATAATCTATTAGAGAAATCTATTTCTTGTTCTGGTGCAACTTTCTGAATGTTCTGCAGTCTTTTAGAAGAAAAATATTCACTATATTTCATTCTTTTTCAAATAAAAGAATTTTCTGTCACCTACTTGTAACATCTAAGTAGTATAAATTTGTTTGGTTTGTGTAAGTGTATGAATCAAGGGTGTTTGGTACCAATTTTTCTTATTTACTCATCTATTTTGTGTGTGTGTGTGTGTGTGTGTGTGTCTGTCTGTGTGTCTGTGTGTCTGTGTGTGTACATACATGCTATGGTACGTTTATGGAGGTCAAAGGAAAACTTTCAAGACTCTTCCTTGTACCATGTGGGATTCTAGGTATCAAACTAGGGGCAGCAGGCTTGGTGGCAGATGCCTTTAACCACTGAGCCATTTTGTTGGCTCTGGGTATCAATTTCCATATAAAGGTGGGTACCCATCTTGGATACTGTCTTTCTGGAAGGTTTACTCAGATGCAGCTGATGGGAAACCAGGAAGGAGTTCTCTGTTGTCATGGTCTTGCTTCAACAGAGAGGCACAGGAAGCAGCTGTGGGTGCTGTGTAAATGCATGTTCCTGGTCCTCACACCCGGACTCCAGCTGCCTAAAACCGACCACTTAGAGCAGCAACCTCCATCCTCACCTCTCCCCTCATCACCACCCCATTCTCTTTAAATATCACCTTCTAAAGAACGGGCTAGACATAGGGGCTAGCATGTCTCTAAGCTGACCAAAACTTCATGAGATGAGAATTAGATCCAGAATGACTTCCGGGTGGGTATCGCATGTAAGAAGCCAGTTCTGAGTAAGTATAGGCATTATCATTAGTCAGGAAAGGTGTGTATTCTTGTAACCTGCGTGTCTCATTGCATAGTATGGGCACAGCTTCAAATAAGCAGGTTAACTAAGAACACGAGGGCTGGTGAGGGGCATGTGTGTGGGGAGCCACCATTGGGTCATTTTGATGGGAGAGGAGTCTGTCGGCTGTTTGTCTTGCATATGGTTCTGACATTTGAGAATAACGCCCAGCAGGGTTATGTTTGTGCTGTGGAGAAAGCCCTCCCGTGGCCAGCACCTTGACGGCACAAGCAGCCCAGGCCATAACAGCAACAGTAATGTTTGTTCTATAAGTTGATTTTCTTACATCACTGTTCATTATGTGACTTGAGATCCAGGATGTCACGTGTCAAAAGCAGAGTATTTCTAGGGTGCTATCACTAACATTTAAAAGCTTGAAGTCACGCACAATGTCAATTTCCCAGATGTTTCTGAACTAGAATGAAATTTATCTGCATGTAATAACAAAGCTCCTTCCGAGTCCTCATATCTTCAGTAAGTTGAAGTCAGTGACTTCAGAGGAGGCTCCTGTGGGACTCTGAATCGCTTGAGTAGATTACCGTCTCTAAGGCTGCCTATAACTGATGTGACATACATAATCTGTAAGACATTGTGTAACTGTTATACCATAATCATCGGTGTCACAGACCTTTTATAAAAATTGACAATACTACACTGGTAATGTAGCAACGCCTCAGATCCTTAAATACAGTTCTAAGCAATAGGCTTCCACTGTGGCTTCCTTCATTCTGTAATGGGAGACAGTTCAAGTGCTATAATTTATCATTCTTTACAAGCTAGGTCACAGCAACGGGACAAGTTCATGTGCTCTCTCTGAGAGCCTCGCTCATGGTTACCATGGTAACATTGGGAGAATTAAATTTCAGACTTGTTCATGAATTACTTGCAGATCAATGAGAAAGATAATCAGTCATTTAGTGGAGAATTCATTTCTAACAGCCCACACCCATCATTTCATCCCTGGAAGTATGTTCTGCGGACGTGTGTCTGCTCTTACCAGTATCGTTGCTCTCCACAACCCGGGACCGTGGATTCCCGGGACCGTGAATTCCCGGGGTGCGGCCCGTTCTTTTGGGGGTGGGGTGTTGTGTAGTTTCACTAGTTCTCTATACAGACATTTCAGAGCAGCTGTTCCCCAGTTTCACATAGCTTATTTCTGTCACATGCTTCCTCTTAAAAGGCAAACTACGCTAAAAGTGAAGACGAGCCAACATTTGTCTGATCTGTGGAGTTCAACCTTCATCCTCTTCCTGAAGTTTAATTGCTGTGTATCAGGGGTGTTCACCAGCATCTGCCCAGTAGCTGCCTGATGTGCTCAGTCAGTAATCATACACATTTTTTATTTTTATCAAATTCTTTATCAAATGTAAATATAATTTTTAAACAGGTTTATTTTTCTGTGTCTAGAAAAAACACAGTCAAGCTATTGTCCTGCAGGTTAATGAATTATTATTATTTACATTATTGTATCAGTTCAGTCACAATGTCCAAGCACCACAATACCCCACAAGCTGGAATAGCAAAAGACTGTGAGTTCTCGTTGCCCTTGGGGCTCTGGATAGACTCAAGGGTCACAGATGGAATCCTCGGGGCTAGAAGAAAGTACTTCTCTGTGCTCCATTAACCCTTTCCTGCCCGTCATCCTAGCTATCTGCTAATCATGTAGTCTCGGACTTTAAAAACCAGTATCCCTAAGATGACCAGAGTTGGGATGAATGCGTACAAGATCAGGAAGTTTGCTGTGAATCTGGCTGTGGCACCTGGGCAGGTTTGCTCGATGAACTGAATCCCTTGGGTGATGGCGCACATTGGGTGATTTAGCATAGTGGTGTTGGATCCACCTGCCAAGGAAAAGACGGACAATGTCAGTCTCACGCACTTCAGGTTATTGACTCACAAATATTTTCCTGATGTTGAGAAAATGTTCAGACCTCTAAGTATCCGTCTTCATGAAAGACACACACTGTTTTGGAGAACCCAGAATTAACAGTGAAATAAAGCAAGAGTGAGCCCGGCAAAGGATGGGTTCTGGTTTGTTTGAAGATGAAAAAGTATTTACTTGTATTTTGAGAATAGATTCATTATCCTATTTCTGATCTTCACCTACTGTCAAATATCCTAAAGTTACCTGCTGTTGTTAGTTGAAGATTTTTAACCCCTGAACTTTGCCAGACACTGGGATTTCCAGTGGCCAAGGGACTTGTGTCCTCAGTACCCTGTCATGGGATTGGAGGTTGACTTTTGTTGCATGTTAGGAAGTGCAGGCTGACAGGAGCCTGATATAGCTGTCTGCTTAGAGGTCTGCCAGAGTCTGACATATTTAGAGGCAGATGCTCACAGCTAACCATTGATCTGATCAAGGGGTTCCCAATGGAGAAGTTAAAGAGAAGACTGAAGGAACTGAAAGGGTTTGCGGCCCCATGAGGAGAGCAACAATACCAACCAACCAGGGCTTCCAGGGTCTAAACCACCAGCCTGGGAGCACATAGGGAGAAACCCATGGCTCCAGCTGTATATGTAGGGGAGGATGGCCTTGTCGGGCATAGGTGGGAGAAGAGATCCTTGGTCCCATGAAGGCTGGATGCTGTGTGTGGGGGAATTCAAGGTTGGGGAGGTGGGAGTGGGGGGTGGAGGGCACATCCTCATAGAAGCAGGAGGAGGGGGGATGGGATAGGGGGTTCCTGGGTGGAGGTGGGGGGAGTGAAGTAAGGGGACAACATCTGAAATGTAAATAAAATATCCAATTAAAAAATGATTGATTAAAAAAATGGGTTTACTCATCTGTGATCTATACCATCTTGGGGGACAGAGGCCACATTAGCTTGCTTTGGTGTGTTCCGCAGATAAGAATTGAGCCTGTCTAGAATATACTAGCAATTACATAGGCCTGTCACTTTCTAAGAATATCAAAGTGCCCCTAAGCAACAGGAGACTAACTTGACCTCTGAATATTTTCCTTTGAAAATCAGACAAAACGGGGGCATGGCTGGAGAGGTGGCTCACAGTAAGAGCTGTCTCTTGTAGAGGACATGGGTTTGCTTCCCAGCGTCCACTCAGCTGCTTACACCTGTCTGTAACTCCAGTTCCAAGGGGTCTAACGCTCTCCTCTGGCCTCCACCAGCCGCTATGCACTCGCACAGCGTGCATACATACATGGAGGAAAAGCATTCACTGACAAAATCAATACTGTTTAAAATGCCTTAAATCAGAGAAAATGGTGGGTTTTATTTCAAATCAAGGTGTAAAATACTTTTGTTATGAAAATACAACATTTCAGGAGTTTGGGATGATAACTTAGTAAAGTGACTGCCATAGAAGCAAGGACCTGAGTTTGGTTTGCTCACACAAAACGAGTGTAATCTCAGCACTGGGGAGGCAAACATCCCTGACCCTTGCTGTCCAGCCAGCCCAGCCTAGTCAGAGAGCCCAGGTCTCACTGACTGTTTCAAACAACGAATGGGTAGCTATGAAGGAACAAAACTGAAAAAAATCCAAGGTTGTGTTCTGGCCCACACACACACACACACACACACACACACCATTTCTTCCAAAAAATACATTTCCCTAGAAAATTGCTTACTCAGGGCCACATGCAAAAAAAATATTGTAAAATAGAATACTTACCACAAGTGAAATTCAGACCATAGAACTCATTGACTACAAGAATCTCAGAACAGTATTTTTGGAATGTAAAATAACCCAGGATTTTTAAAGGAATGGGCATTTCTTCTATGTTTCTTAAGGAAAAGAAAAAAGAGAAAGAAAATTCAATAGGTTCTAGTAAAATACTCTTACTAAATAAAAGAAAAAGAAGTCTTTATGTTTTCTAATCTAATCTTCCATCTCTATTGTAAACATAATCCCTACAGTTGAAATCTTCAAATAACACAGTATACTGTAAGTTTATCCAGAAACAAGTGCTGACGTTTTGGTGATACCGTATATCATGTGTGTTTATGAAACTCACACCAGGCAGAACGAGGCTGTTCACACTCTGCATGGTCCCGAATAGGTCCCAGTCACCCCTCCATGTCAGTAAGCATGGTGCTCTGTCATTTGAATCTTTACCTGGCAGCCCATTTCAGTAGAGACTTAAGAGCCTCTCATGACTGCTGGCTGGTGTCCTCTCTCTCTCTCTCTCTCTCTCTCTCTCTCTCTCTCTCTCTCTCTCTCCCCCCCCACCCCGTTTCTTAAATAAACATGCAGGAAATCATACACCTAGCACACATTCTATCAGACTGTCTGGCATCTGACTCAGCGGAGCTCTGAAGGTCCTCAGGGTGATTCGAGAACCAGAGTAGAATATAAGGAGTCTGGCAGTGGTGGAGCACACCTTTAAATTCCAGCACTCAGGAGGCAGAGGCAGTGGCAGAGGCAGGCCCATCTCTGTGAGTTCAAGGTCAGCCTGGTCCACAGAATTAAGTTCAGGACAGCCAGGGCTACACACACAAACCCTGCTTCAAAACAAAACAAAACAAAACAAACCACCACCAACAACAAAATACAAGGAGAAAAGCTAAGGCTGCAAGTAGAAGCTCTTGAGATTGGGGGTCCCCTACCCTTGTTCCTTTCTTTATCCTTGCAAAACACACTCCTTTCCAATCTGTCTCAGAAGGAGCTTCCTGCCAGTACTGATTCCCTCTTGAAGGACTGTATGGCTTCTATCAGTAACAATCTATTTTGGGACCGGTGAGATGGCTCAATAGTTTGGAGCAGTTTTTGCTCTTGTGGAAGACCTGGGTTCAAATCCAGCACCTCCATGGTGGCCCACAACCACCTGTAACTCCAGTTTCAGAGGATGCAACAGACTCTTCTGACTTCCTTAGGCACCAGATACACATGTGGCATACAGACATTCTCACAAGTAAAACATTATAAATTAAATATATATTAAATAATTTCTCTTTATGAGACTCTAATCCTAGGTACTTAGGGATTATTATTATTATTGTTGTTGTTTTTGTTTTTTGAGACAGTCTTTCTCTGAGTAACCCTGGCCATCCTGGAACTTGCTCTGTAGACCAGGCTGGCCCCAAACTCACAGAGATGAACCTGCCTCTGCCTCCCAAGTGCTGGGATTAAAGGCTGAAGGCATGCTCCACTGCCCAGTACTTTGGGATATTTTTAAGTATCCTATCCCTAAAGAACTCACAGTGCAGTTGGGCACACAGACTGTCCATCCTCAATGCTACAATAATGTAAAGAGCACACCGACAACCAATGCCACAGGTCCAGTGCACCCTTGCAATTCACATTTGTCGTCTCTCCTGTTCCCAGGAGGTCCCCCAGCCCCACGCCTTTCAGCTACAGGCAGTTTTCCAAGATGAGAAGCTGTGGACTGGAAAGGGTAGTTGGGAAGAAATCACAGAGGAGAAAGAACACTTAAGGAGGGGGCTGGAGAGATGGCTCAGCGGTTAAGAGCACAAATCCCAGCAACCACATGGTGGCTCACAACCATCTGTAACGAGATCTGATGCCCTCTTCTGGTGTGTCTGAAGACAGCTACAGTGTACTCATAAATAAAATAAATAAATAAATCTTTAAAAACAAGAACACTTAAGGAGGCAGACGGCCTAAGCACAGGCTGCCAGCCCTGCTGTGCTGCTGGATGGAGGATGGGAAATGCGAGCCCGGGGAGAGGAGCTCGAAATTGATGTTGGAAACAGTAGGTTGGGGCCTGGAAATAAGTTGACACTGAATAACCACGGGGACAATCAAGGTGTTTTAAGAAAGTGGATGCAGTGCCAACAGGTAGAGGAGGGCAGAATGAGGAGGGTATGACTAAGCAAAGAAGGAAGGACAGGCTGTGACAAAAGGCCCAGTATGAGATGACAAAGACTTGGGCAGGGTGGCGGCACCAGAGGGGCTGCCCTACCATGTGCTGCTGCTTTGAGGTCAGTGCCCTCAGCTCTCCCTGTGCACAGAGCTAAACACAAGACACGTGCCCCGTGTGCACTTATACTCTTATACTTGGTATCAGAAAGGAAACCCACACAGCCAGCACCTGACCCCTGTATAGCAGCTCAAGGAAAGTCATTCACTTCTCCGTTCAGTCTAACCAGTGATTTTTGCACACTTAATTAGCTCTAGGTCCTGGGCTGGTCACTAAGAAAGACTGTAGTGACAAATGGTACATATTGCAGCTCTCAAGATTAACAGTCTTAAATATTAAAGAAAGGATGCAGTGTAAGATGGCCTTAATGGGGTGTGTGTGTGTGTGTGTGCATGGGAGTGCTTCAGAGAGAGCCCCTTCAACCTTGGGGTCAGAGGGCAAGTTTTTACAGAGAGGGACAAAGTGGAAAGCTCAAGAAGAGAATAAGATTCTGTCACAGAAATCTTGGATTGTGGGGCTGGAGAGATGGCTTAGTGGTTAAGAGACTGACTGCTCTTTCAGAGGAGCCGGGTTCAATTCCCAGCACCCATATGGCAGCTCACAACTGTCTGTAACTCCAATCTGCGACACCCTACAGACGTACATGCAGGCAAAACACCAATGCACATAAAAAAAAAAAGAGAGAGAAAGAAAGAAATCTAGGATTGCTTTCAAGAAGGAGGACCCAGGTGTTGTGATCGACACATGGCTATCTGCACTGTTGTTAAAAGGGAAGAAAGGATGCATATGTCTCATCTGACAGAGTAGTGCGATCTTATTTTTATTTTTTAAAATTTATTTTAAAAAATAGCAAGACACACAGAACTCTGGTCTGTGATTGTTTGGGTGGCATTTACTTTTCTCTTGTATTCTATGATGTACTGTGCAAGAAGGAACAACAAAGCCATTTCCATGTGTGTCTAAGCAAGAGGGAGCCAGAGGCCAGATGCTGCAGGCAGTTCAGTCAGGAAAGATGATGACGTGAAAGGAGAGCCTAGAGATGCAGGCTGAGGGCGAGCACAGCCTTGCGATGTGGTGACTTTGCCAAGAGCATGAGAATGTTTGCCAGTGGTGGCCATGGTATCCCTCTTAAGAACATTCATCCCTTTTCCCAAGAACCCCAGCATGTGGAGTAGTACCACACTGACTAGCGTTCTAGACATCTGAATATATGAAAGAAGAGACGAGGTTACCCATTCTTAGGTCTTCCTTGTCGGCCTGATTCTGAACATTTGGACTGACTTACACAGTCTTCAGAGACGCTACCAACCCACTTCAACAGCAGAGACAAATGCAGTGTAATATAAAGTCTGTCCTTGATGGATGAAAACCTAGCTCGCTTCCCTCAACAGTGGCTTGTCTTTCTATAGTCTAGTATGGACATCTCATGGTATGCTCTCTGTTGGGTTATCTCATTAACCCCTCCTGATCTGAAGAAGTAGCTTCTTATCTGGAGGTTTTATAAATCAGGAAACCAGTTTCAAGAGAAAAACAAAAAAGTGGCTTTTTCATGATCAAGAGGCAGCTAGGCAGTAGAAGGAGCTTCTGGTCCAGGCCTGGCCCTCTCTATGAAGCATGTGCACTCTGAGCATCCTCCAAGAGGTGGGCCCCAAGCAGTCAAGTCCAAGCTTAGCTTTCTTATTTGAAGACAAATTACTCCAAACTCAAGTAAATAAAATTAAATTGAAATAGATGCTCACATTTTTGTTGTTTCTTGCTTGATTTTGTTGTGTGTGTGGGCTGTGTGCATGTACATGTGCATGCTCATGTGTGTATGTGTGTGTTCATGTGTACATGTGTGTGCTCATGTGTGTATGTGTATGCTCGTGTGTATATGTGTGTGCTCATGTATGTGTGTGCTCATGTGTGCATGTGCATGCTGGTGTGTGCATGTGTGTGCTCATGTGTGTATGTGTGTGCTTGTGTGTGTATGTGTATGCTCCTGTGTGTATGTGTGTGCTCATGTGTGCATGTGCATGCCCCTGTGTATATGTGTGTGCTCATGTGTGTATGTGTGTGCTTGTGTGTGTATGTGTGTGCTCCTGTGTGTATGTGTGTGCTCATGAGCACACATATGAAGGCCAGAGGAGGATGCCATGTATTCTTCTTTGTCTGTCTCCATCCTAGTCCAGTGAGACTGGGTCTCCTACTGTACCTGAAGGTTGTGATTTGAGGGCCAGGCAGGTTCTAGCAATCCCCCTGTCTCTGCTGGGGCTACAGGCCATGCCTGACTTTTGTGTGGGTGTGGGGAGCCCACACTCAGGTCCTGGGGCTTGCAGAGAAGCTGTTTTTCCCTCTGAGCACCACGTCAGCCCTTTAAGCTAAGTAAACAAAGCCATCATGCTCCTTTAGGGTCACCTGCTGCAGCCCACATACAGCGTTGCCTGGATAGATTTAACTCATTACATTTTTAGACCCTTTTTATGACTAATTGTAAAACATATGTGCACTGCACATGTATGTTCTTGATTATAAAGTAATACATGATAGGAAAATTATAAAGTAAAATGTGATGGAAAATTAAGTGTCATCCAGAGACTCCCAGTGTTGATGTTTGGCACGTCCCCACTAATATTTGTTTTTTTTTTTTTTTTTTCTTGACAGTACTTTATCCTATTGGCTTTTTCCTTACTTCACTGATCTTAATTCCAGAGCACCCATGCTTGCCTCCTTGCTAGCTAGTAAGAAGAGGGGGTATTAGCCGGGCAAACCACTTTCCCTTCTTAGGGTACAGAGTTCTAAAGAGATGGCTTAGCAGTGTCTAAGAGCACTGGCTGCTCCTGCAGAGGTCCTGGGTTCAGTTCCTACTACCCACATGGTGACTCGTGACCATCTGTAACTCCAGTTTCAGGGGATCTTCTGCCTTCTTTGGGCCTTTATAGGCACCGACACATACATGGTGCATGCAGGACCTTGCACATACACACAAAATAAAAATAAATATATTTAAAATGAGATTTGAGACCTGGAATCAAGCATCACTTGTACCAATTAGATGCTAAAGTATACAGTTTGGCTGTAGACTGTGCTGCGAGTCTCCTTAGAGAATCCAGAGTGTTTCCTGTCTTTTGTTTTACCAGCTGGTTACATGTGAGTCATGTCAGTAATGTGCTTACATTGCTGTGTCCTGATTTCTACTAAGAAGACATCTTACTAACAAACTGAACAGTTCAAAGTCTCAGACAGTAGTGGTTGGCAAGCAGTAGAAACACCCCCGACTACAAGGTGAAAAGGCGAGCTCGCCACTCAGCCCTCTGGGTTTGCTCCATGATGGTCATTATTAGGGGACCCTTGACCACAAACCCTGCCAGACTAAATCTATGGAATCGCTTCTTCTTACCTGATAAATCCAGATCCAATAAGCAGCCCAGAAATGCTCAGCAGAGCCACTATACTGTTGACAATATTGGGGTTTTGGACCATACCAAGAAGCACAAGTGTCAGAAATTCTCCAATTAAGTGAGGGGCCAAAAGAGCGGCAGAGAAATATCCAAATCTGGCAACGTCAGGATACAAGCCCAGAGTCCTAAAAAACATGAGGGCTTTAGTTTTCTCCCCACAGACTATCATTTAAAAACAAGACCATATTTGCCTCCCGTGACTAAGCCGGCTGGTGGGAGGTGGAATTAACAGGGCGAGCCACAGTCCCCTTTGCCAGCCCTCTTAGGAACAAAGCCTACATTTGAGCCTACTTATTACCACAGTTGTTTTATTGCCTTCCACTCAGTATGCATTGCTTGTTACAACTCCTTTAGCTCTCGTGGTAAAATATTAAATTGTTTAGACAACAGCTTCCTGGCTGGTGTGTGCAGTGTCTTGAATTCTCCAGGTCTCTTCATAAATAACTGTAGTCTTCCTGCCATTCCCACCCCAACGCCCAGGGCTCCCCTGCCTCCCCTACCTCCCCCATATCCCCCACTTCCCTCACCTCCCCTACCTCACCCACCTTTCCCACTTTTCCCACTGTGCTGCCCTAACTCTACCCACCCCAATTCTGTAGGATTATAGCCAGCATGTGGTCACTCACCACCTTGTTCTCCACGCCTTACCCTCCCACCCCATCCCCCCTAGTGTCATTTATTCTAAGAGTCTTGATTTGACCTTCCTGTCCTTGTAAACAAGCTAACCTGCATCTGTGTGCTTTCCTTCTATATGTCTTTCATAAATTATTCTCACCGGTGACAGTGTGCCTTTATACAGATTCCACTCAAGAAAGTTGAACTTTTGGATTATTGTGGCAGCCAATTTTTATGCTGTGCTGGGTATTGAACCCAGGGCTTTGTGCAAGCTAGGCAAATGCTCTACCAACTGGGCCACATCCCCGTTTGAGTCTTAAACTCTCGTTAGACTTGGGGGCCCATTAGTCTATTTGTAGAGCAAGAAAAAAACAAAAAATAAAACAAACAAACAAACAAACAAACATGTTTCACCTGCACCCTCCCCAAAAGTCTTGAAGGTTCTCCTTTCCCTTGCCCAAATCACCGTCATTTTTTAATTACATTTTCTTCTCTGTCTTAGTCTTGTGGCCTCTAAACCATTCTGTCGCCTTTGACATTTTTATAGTATGGGGCAAAGGTTGTTCTCTCCATCTCTCTCCTCGAAGCCTTTTAACTTCCTTTTTTTTAAAAAAAGGTTTATTTATTTTATGTATGTGAATACACTGTTGCTATCTTCACACACCAGAAGACAGAATTTACAGATGGTTGTGAGCCACCATGTGGTTGCTGGGAATTGAACTCAGGACCTTTGGAAGAGCAGTCAATACTCTTAACCACTGAACCATCCCTCCAGCCCGTCTTTTAACTTTCTTCATAAGCCATCCACAGAAGCATCTATCTATCTATCTATCTATCTATCTATCTATCTATCTATCTATCTATCTATCCATCCATCCATCTATCTATCCATCCATCCTCTCTGTCTCTGTCTGTGGGGGTGTGGGGGAATGTGTTTCCCTCCGTCTTTGTTCAGTGTGACTGGATCTACTTGCATCCACAATGCCGTGCCGCTCTGACCCCCGCCCCCCACCACATATGTAACTGGGCTTAGCTACTTTGAGTGTAATGTTCATCCACTCACAGTCTGTTTGCCTGCATGCTAATTTTGCAGCACTGGAGAATCTAACTCAGGACTCTAGGAAAGCCTTCTATCCTGGAGCTACACCCCAAGTCTTCAAATAGTTGTTGATGGTTTTCCTTACCACATTCTAAGACAGCCACTCTTTAAGTCTTGTGGTCACGGGAGTCACACTGATTTCTTTCTCTTCAAATGGACTGGTGAATGCTGCCCCCCCCCATCCTAATGAGAGTTTAAGACACACTGACACTGGTGAGAACAATTCAATGAAAGAAATATACAAGGAGTGTATACAGATTAAGCAAATGTCCCTCTTCATCCTATCCAGTACCAGCCCATATCCTCAAGGCTCCTGTCAGTCATGTCCTGTGCCCTGTAACCCAGACTGCACCCGCTACACTCCTGACACTCTTTTCTGGAAGATGCCAATGAACCAATGGCCTCCTCATGTCATGCCTTACCTCCTTCAACCTGTCCTGATACTGAACATGCTTATAGCACATGTGCCTCACCTCTGTTGTTCTCTGAGTAGAAGTGTCTTCTGAGAGCATGCGCTAAGCCCTGCAAACCCTTCCTTCTGGAGCCTATGCCAGCACGTCCTTGACTATCCTGCAACTTGAATGCATATATCAACAGTTCATGCTGCATGGCATGGCAAATGCAGAAGTTTCGGCTAGGAGCATTTGCAGAGGACAGCAGGCAGTGAAGAGGGACAGTATTTCAGAGACCTGCCTGGAGTCCTCTCTATCTTGTCACTAATGGAGTCAGGGCAAGCCAACTTGTGTCTTCCATGGCTTCCTACAGCAGAGCCACATAGGGAAGAGACATGGCAGAGATGGATAGAAAACCATTCTAAGTTCTAAGAAGTAAAGATCTAAGAAATAGAGAACCATCGGTCAAAACCCACAGAGGCAACGTGGTTCCCAATGCCTTCTTCCCATAGCCACTCTCTTTCCTGAAGCCCCCCGAGCCACCAAACTGTGATGCCCAGCCCCATCAGCAAAGCTTCAGATTGAGGAGCTGTTACAGCCTGGGGAGACTAGCTGGCTCCTGCACCTGTGTCCCAGTTCCTTGTGAGCACTCTTCTGTAACCCAGACCCTCAGAGCATAAGACACACAGTTATGCTGGCTGCTCATGGGACCCAGGAAGCCCTCAGTGGGGTTATTTGTAATAAAATGTGTGCCCTGCAAGACAGGTCATTGCACTAGGCGTGGATGGAGTGGTTCGTCCGGTAGCTATCTACCTCACAATGCCCCACAAGGAGCCTGGTCCAGGGGACCCGCATGCCCCTGCACACCACCTTACCAGTAACACACGCTGCTGAATATCACTGTGGCAATGATGCTGAAGGGAAGGGCATGCAGCACGTAGGCGAGCAGCATCTGCCACTTCTGGTACAGGCCATCTTGACTCTCCTGATCGCTGACAGCTCTCAGCATGGGGACTGGCATAGAAGGCACATTTCGAAACAGTCAGTCACCGCACCACTGAGAGGGGAAAGGCTACCCAAGCTGAACTTGAGGTCAGCCAAGATGGTGCCCAGAATCATCAAAGGACAATAAATGCTCCCACCTCAAAACTCTACACACTACCTGGGGTCAGTGAGGTAGCAAAGACCCCATAGGTTCCTCTCTCTAAAATAATAAAGCACACAGAAAAGGAGTGTGAGTGACTGACCCAAGGCCACTTGTCCTCTCCTGCAGGACCCTGGTCGCCACAGCAGCCAGAACTCAACATTGGTTCTCAGAGGCCAGAAAAGCCTGGTAAAGGCAGAGACTTAACCATTACCCTCCTCCTCATCTGGGGCCAACTTCTCAAAGTGCCAGTCTTCCCTCTTCCCTGCATTTGGTGTGACATTTTGGAAGTTCCCCCATGCATGTTCTTCTGTAGCAAACTGCAGGGCCAGGCAGCACGGTGCTGCCTCTGGATCCCCACTGGATTTAAAAATTAGGTGTTGACTCTTCCAAAATAGGATCCAGCATGGTATCTGAATCTATAACTGAAAGTCCTAGTCTAATAAGACTAAACTTTTGAAAAGCTTTCTAAATTCTGTACCACCAATGCCACATCACCTGGCATTTTCTGGGTCCTTCAACCCTCAGAGATGTCTGTTTGATGAACTCACTCACATCAAGGGGATCCTACAGTTAATTACCTTTCCTTGGAGAATTGGGGGAAGGGCAGGCTTATCTTAGAGAAATTCCTTTATAATGGTGAACGTTTGGAAGGCAACATCTGGAGCAGATAGATTTAGGGGAGAGAGCTGCACCTCCCAAACACAGACACTTACACAGAGTCACAGCATTGAGCATGCCGGTGTACGGGGTGGCGCCTATAAGCTGGTACAGCAGCCCCACACGGTCCTGGACAGCGCCCTTCAGCATGTTGTCCTGGACCCGGAGAAGGTAGAATATGAGGAACAATCCCATGATCAGATTCTGAACGAGACGCATAACCACTGCCTGCTTATTCCTCATTAAGTTTCTCGACACTCTCCTGAAAACCAAACAAAGCCAATTTCAGTTCCTTTTATTTCATTATTGTAAATGAGTGTGAAGAGCTAAGTTAGCTCTTGGTTATAAGTCCAAAGCTCTTACCTCAAGAGGACACCGAGCTTGCAGAACATTCCAGGAGGATCTTTCGTTTTGAAAGGAACCATGGGCAAGGTTTTCAGGTGTCTTACTCTTTCAATATTCTCCAGAATTTTGTGACAGATGTCAGATTTCTTGAAGGCGGATTCCAGCATCTGTACTCGCTTGTACGTTTCTATCTCCCGCTCTCTGCTTTGGGTGTCCACTGATGTCAAGTCCACTAAAAGTTTTCCCCAAACAATATGTGTTTCTAAATACACATGCACACACATGCACACACATGCATGCACATAGTGGGTAACCATACATGATTTATCAATCATTCTTTATCTCAACGGAGAAGCTCCTATCACTAATGACTATCTGGTACACTAAAATATCTAGAGCTACCCAGAAAGGCCATGAGAATCCCATAACAACTGTCTGGGAGGATTTCAAAACTTGACTAGTTTTTTCTCTTGACAGTCTGACAAAGAAGCCCTATCTTATGTTCTGATAAGTCAGTAGAGGCAGGTTAACTAGCTGCCAAATTAACTCCTTGAAAAATAAGAGAACATCAAAACAGACAAGTGCAAAAGTAAAACTTACCAAAACAAAAACCTAGAAGAGCCAGTGTCATCCATGCCAAAATCAAAGATAAGGAAGATTTAGGGATGGCAAGATGGCTCAGCAGGTAAAGGAGCTTGCAACCAAGCCTGATGACCTGACTTTGATCCCTAGAACCCACATGGTAAAAGCAGAGAACCAACTTCTCCGGTTGGTTGTCCTCTAACTTCTACATGTAGACTATGGCACAAATGTGTGTGGAGGCACAGGGACACACACACACACACACACACTCACAATTGAAAATTAAAATCAAAAAAAGATTTCCAAATAGTCACGATGGTAAACATTTTTTAAAAATACACTTACTGAAATTAACAGGCTGGCAAGCCAAGGACGGGTAAGATTCTGCACAGAGCCTTACCAACCTAAGACATGAGTGCATTGCTTTTGATAATGCATATTCCATGGTGGGTAAGGAAGGCATTCTTGGCAGAATGACCTAAGACGGGTTCAGTATTGTTTATGAAATAAATAAAGGCAGGGAGATTTTGGGGCTGCTGACATTGGCCAAGGACAAGGAAGTGGGCTTCAAGCAGGAATCTGGCATTAGGCTAGAAAAAAGAAGTAATTTCAGACAGGAATCTGACATTAGGCTAGAACAAAAAAGTAAATTCAGGCAGGAATCTAAATCTTAGGCTAGAACAAAGAAGTAATTTCAGGCAGGAATCTAAATCTTAGGCTAGAACAAAGAAGTAATCTCAGACAGGAACCTAAATATTAGACCAGAACAAAGAAGTAATTTCAGGTAGGAATCTAAATCTTAGGCTAGAACGAGGAAGTAGGCTTCTCACATGAAAATGACTTTGGACTAGGACAGGGAAGTAGGCTCAAATATTTTGATCATCCTGATAAGCCCTTAGAAATAGTGATCAAGGGAATGATCATGGAATTTTGTTTATCACCTTGCTTGTTCCTTGACTATTTGCATCTATTGCATTGTTCCTCAAATCTAGTGTACTAGATTTGATCTTAACACTTGTATATAATTAAAATGGTATAAAAGCAAAAAGGAGGAGGGGGGATGGGATAGGGGGTTTCTAGGAAGAGGAAAGGGGGAAGGGGGAAGGCATCTGAAATGTAAATAAACAAAATATCCAATAAAAAATGCACTTACTGTAGAAATCAAAAGGATTGGAATGTTCAGGACAGGGGTAACCACAGTTATTGAAGAAGCCAAGCATCTCCTCTGGCGTGCCACAGAACACCAACTCTCCGTACGTCAGAATGGCAATTTTGTCGAAGTGCTGATTGGACAATAGATGGCATTAGTGTGTGCTTCCCAGACTGGGTTCCCCCCATGGGAACCCACGGCAGTGTTGCTGTATGCCTCTGAGCCCCAGCATCACACTTGGGCCACTGAGAGAGTGACCATGGACAACCCGAGGTGATCTGTGTGTTGCTTGGGTTTGAAATATTAAATCTGCATCTATTGACAAACAAAAAACATACTGCTAACTAAAGTGATGCCATGGGTATCAAATGAAGTTTCTCTGGGATAAAATCTATAATGTGATGAAATGGGGCTTTAGTGGCTAAGTCATGATGCCACTGCCAGGTACCTCCCCCCCACTAACATCACGTGTTGTTCTTAATTATTCTCCACCTTGATTTTGAGACAGTGTCCCTTACCGAACCTGGCACTTACAGATTCAGCTAGACAGAATGGCCAGCAAGCCCCAGAGATCTTCCTGCCTCTGCCTCCCTAGCACTGGGTACCAGCATGAGCCTCTGTACCCAGCTTTTACAGGCATATGGGGAAAACAAACTCACAGCAAATACATTATGAACTGAGTCATCTCTCCAAGTCGCCATTAGCATCATTCTACCAACTGTGTGATTCTGTATGATTTTGAGTCATTTCTAACTTGTACCTCTTTCTCCTTTCACGTGTGTCTGTGGATGCTCGGCCCCAGGGTTGCCTTGTGGGTTGAATGATCGTGGATCAAATGTGCTAGTGTATAGATGATGCTTGACATGCCTTAGGTACAGAGTAAATCAGCCCATGTTCTCTCATTACTGGTGTATGCTCTCTATTCTGTCCTGCCCATTCCTGGTTCAAGACGCCATGCTCCTACTGTTGTGTTCAGTGGAACAAGAGGTGAATCCCCTTACTTGGAAGAGCTCAGAGCGAGGCTGGTGGATGGTGACGATCACAATACGATCCCTGCGAGCCAGCTCGGCCAAGAGGAGGACAATCTGATTTGCAGTCATGCAGTCCAATCCTGTGGTTGGCTCATCAAGCATCATGACCTCTGCCGGCAAAGAAGGGGCAGACGTCTGAACCACTGCCCAGCATGCTCTGTGCTTAAAAGTCAGTATTCTGACCAGACCTTCATTGAGATGCTGCAGCCCATCCAAACTGCGTGGTGAGAAGTGGCCACATGAGAAATGGCCACATGGAAACTGGCATTCAGCCTAAGCCCAGGAGAAAGAACCTGACCTGGGAGGGCCCAGCTCTCATCTCTGGAGCACACCTGGAGACAGGAGAGAGACCATATCAGGCCTCTTTGTACGCTGGACTACTTGAACTCCATGCCTGGGACACTGACAGAGACCAGGGTTAGCAGGCAGGCTTGAGGAGGGTAAGAAAGTAGCTAACGTTTCCCTAGCCCAACCCTGTTTCATACCAGGGCACTTTGCAGTATTAATGAAGTCTGGTCTTTGCACACCAGAAGGAAGAATACAAGGTCTGAAGTGTCGGCACATGGGCAGGCATTGCAGAGGTCTTCAGAGGCTCCAACAGTCTACCCAAGAAGTGGCAAAGGCTTTTGATCGTCTCCTGACCAAGCACTATCAGAAGAGGCTGGCTTACTCTAGTGCAGGGTAAAGAATCCAGTTGCAAAATGCCCTCTCAAAGGAGCATGTAAGTGGTGAGGTTTGTCAAGTTGGGAGAATGACCAAACCAGGTCAGAGGAGGCAGAGGACTGGCTACCTCACCTTGATAACCTCTTCCCCATGGCATATACACTTGGCCTACTCATAAACACCTCTAGTCATTCCAGAACCCACTGGCCTTCCTTATGGGACACAACAGTCCTATTCTCATAAGTCAGCATGGACAGGGTGGGCCTCATATTCATGGAAGCCTCTGGAGAACCACAGATACACAAACAGGATACTCTTAAGAGAAGTTTACTGCAAATGGTCTTTGTGATAGTAGCCCTAACATTGAATAACCCAGTGACCCCGTGGTTAAGGGAAAGCATGGCATACGCTGAAGATGCATTTAATACACCCAACCTACTGAGACTCTTAGCTGGGTAATAGCAGACTGTAGGGCCAGTCATTTCCCTCATGGACTCACTGCTGCTACCCAGCATCATGAGGGAATGTGCCACTGTTTATCATTAGTCTGAGTAAGGATCAAAGTTCAGTGTTCAGTTGAGTGTGTATCACGTTCACATTACTCTAAGGTTGAAATGTGATAAGTGAGGGACTGTCTCCCAGTTTACAGATCCTCACCAGGAAATCAACTACATAGCATTCCTAAAATTGGGGTCTCAAATTTTCGAAACCTCAGGGATATCAATCAAACACAAACCATTTCTCATTGGGAACTGTGAGGAAAGAGCCTCAAGTACTGAGGACACATGGAGGATACCTTACTAGCATCTGGTAACGGGTTTGATTACCACTTACTGGGGTCCTGAAGGAGCTGGGCTGCAATGGAGACTCGGCGCCGCTCGCCACTGGTAATTCCCCCAAAATTATAGTTGCCAATCATTTGGTCTGCCACGTGGCTCAGACTCAGCTCTGTCATGACTGCCTCTACCTGTAGGAGACACAACACCCTAGGGCTGCCACCTGTCTCTATGGTGACAGCCTCTACCTGTAGGAGACACAACACCCTAGGGCTGCCACCTGTCTCTATGGTGACAGCCTCTACCTGTAGGAGACACAACACCCTAGGGTTGCCACCTGTCTCTATGGTGATACTTCAGTTTATGGGCTGGCTGGTGATGACCCAGGAGAGATAACACTTCTCTAGAGTACAAGGGCCACTTTCAGACTCACCATACCCTGGGGAGAAAAGTCCATTACAGTAAAATCCACCTTGGTTTAATATATAATACATAGATCTGATTTAAATAAAGGTTTTAAGTCCCTGGAGAGACAAAAAATTCTTATTTTTGCAACAGAAAAGTGTTCTGAAGGCATAATTATGACATGAATTATGTTAGGTATTTGGGTTTTGTAATTTTATTATCATAAACATTTTCTGTGCTTTAGAAAAAAAAAACAATTTGGTTTGAAGTCGCCCCCGTATCCCCTTTGTAACCCAAGTAAGTCCTGGAGGCTCAAGTGGCCAATCACAGTGTGGTTTTACATCAAAGGAATATAATCCAGCTTCCAAAAGTAATTAAAAGCCATTCTAATCTTTACTCAAATCTCTTAGAGAAACTTCAAAGAGTCCCCAACATATAATCCGCAGCTCTGCATCCAGCCTTCTAATTCCCACCAATCCTCCCTGGTCTCCTACCCTGCGGCTCCAGCAGTCCGCTTCTTACTTGGGACTCTCCGAACCATAACATTCCAAAACAATCCTGACTGGCTTTCTAAGAAGGCTGCCCTTTCCCCTTCTCCCCTTGCCCAGCTTATAGCAGCCTCCAGAGACCTTTGGGAAATCTCTATTTCTACGTCTCTCCTTCCTCGCTTCCCAAGTCTGCAGGAAGCCCTGGGGAAGCAGACTGAAATAATACCACAGCCAAGAACTAGTTCCCAGCTGCCTCTAATGAGAGTGTGTCCCTTTCAAAATGAAAAAAGAAACCAGCACATTTCTTTCAAAAGGAGCCGCAAAACGACTACAGGAAAAGAGGGGTAACTTTTGGAGAAGAGTCTCAGAGAAGTGTCACCAGTGTCACCAGCGTCACCAGCATAAATAAAGCCCTGGCCTACAGAAGGTGTGAAAGGGAAACAAGACCAGGGTGTGTCAGGACGTTAGTAAGATCCTCTTGGAATCAGGTTGAAGAATCCTAGAACTGAGCTTTGCTTGGCATGTGGGTGCTCTGAATGGAACCCTGGTTGGTCCTCTGAAATAACCAGCCAGCGCTCTTCACCACTCATGTACAGAGCCATCTCTCCAGCTCCCGTCTCCAAAAACTCGAAGTGGGATTTCTACCATTTTAGATTTTAAGAAATTACTAACACAAGCAGAGAGACAGCGGCAGAGGGACTACATGGCTTGTCCCTTCCTCTGTCACTCGGCTAGGCACACCAAGCCATGGGAACGTGTTTTTGCACAACCATCTTCCAGGAGAGTACAGGTGTCCTCTCAGACTGTAGGCTTCCCAAGGAAGTAAGGAGTTAGAGAGCATGGGTCTTTCCCACAGAGTGGAGATGACGCTCCCCTCCCCTGGCTAATATTAGACATAAGTGAGATATTGTATTTACACAAGCCTGCTGAATGCCAGCCAGAGAAGACACCAGAGACAGGACCCATATAATACCCCTGAGCTCTCTGGGTAACCTTAGTAGGAGAGACAGCTGAGGCATGGCTATGTGGGGGCTGGTTACCTACAGCTAACGGCCTTCCAGAGTTGTCCAGGATTCTCAAATGAAAGCAGCCTGCTCGCTTTCCCAAGAGCATGGTCAGATGCCTACCTACTTCCCAGGAAGCTGTGCCTGTTGCTGGCAACAGCCCTGCCTGATACTATTTTTTTCCCAGGCAGCTCCCAGGCCTTCACAGTCCAGACTGAACAAAGAAATGTTTCCAACTAAGGTCAAGGTGGGTTTATTTACAGCTACTTGCCAAATGGGTCAACAAACAAGCCTAGATGAAAAATGACTCCATAGTTTCTTCCTTAATGGAACACATTTAGTCTACTTTGCATGAAGCCCCAGAAAGACAAGACAGATAAGTGGGTAACACACCGACCACCTGAATTGGAGCCCCTGAAGCCACATGACGGAAGGATGGGAGCAGAGGCATTAAAACACACCAGGCTTGGGTTGGGGTGGTCACATTTCAGATGTTCAGGCAGCTCATGTAGCTGCCACTTAGGATGGCAGAAGTGGGGGAGAATACAAGCATGAAAGCAAAGACAAAAAATGGGAGGACCAGGAGGTAGCCGGAAGAGGAGCTGCTGAGGCACCTGGTCTTGTCCCTTGGGGAATTAGCCTTCACTTTGTTTTAACTTCAGGTACCTTCTTGTTGTAGAAGTCCGCGGAGCTGCGGCGGAGGGCCAGCATCGCTGTGTATCGCAGCGTCTCGCGCACAGTGAGGCTGCTCAGAAAGACGTCGCTCTGCAGGAAAGGAGACATCAGGGTCGTCGGAACCCCGGGGGTGGGGGCCAGAGCCCGGGCAGGCCAGGGCCAGGGATACGCCCACCTGCAGGACGTAGGAGAAGCAGTCTTGGAACTGGTCCCTGCGCAGTCCGCAGCCGTTCACAAACACCTCCCCTTCCAGGGTTCCAGTGCGCCGCAGTCTCCCGGAGATGGCATCCAACAGCGTGGTTTTCCCTGAGCCTAGGGGCGACAAGAGAAGGCCCTGGAGGAGCCTCTGCACGATGAGAATGGGGGCACTTCTCCATTTCCTTTATGCCTCAGTGGAATCCTGGCTGCACCTCCCCATGACCCTGGGATCAAAATCCCAGGTCTAAATAAATGTTCCCAGTTTATCCTTTGAGTGAACTGGGACAAGCCTAGTAGAAGAGGCCAAACACCATATGAAAGTGTCTTATAGATTTTGTGACAAGAAACTAATTCTGTTGCCCTTGGAATTCAGGTCTGAAGAACCTTTGTATTTGCTCTTTATAAGAGAGGGCTCAGATGGTAAGGGTGCTTGCAGCCAAGCCTGAGGACCCTAGTTCTCAGTACTAGAAGTGAAAGAAGAGACTGAATTCTCAAAAGTTGTCCTCTGACTTTCCACATACATGCCATGGCATTCATATACACACATGCATATACACACATGCATAAATGAATGCAGTGGGAAAAATTCAAGTTGAGAACAAATGCAGGTTGCCGGGCAGTGGTAGCCCAAGCCCTTAATCCCAGCACTAGGGAGGCAGAGGCAGGCGGATCTTGGTGAATGTGAGGCCAGCCTGGTCTACAGAGGGAGTTCCTGGATGATCAGGGCTACACAGAGAAACCCTGTCTCAGAGAGAGAGAGAGAGAGAGAGAGACAGAGAGAGACAGAGAGAGACAGAGAGAGACAGAGAGACAGAGAGACAGAGACAGAGAGAGACAGAGAGAGAGACAGAGAGAGAGACAGAGAGAGACAGAGAGAGACAGAGAGAGAGACAGAGAGAGAGACAGAGAGAGACAGAGAGAGAGAGAGAGACAGAGAGAGAGACAGAGAGAGAGAGAGACAGAGAGAGAGACAGAGAGAGAGACAGAGAGAGACAGAGAGAGAGACAGAGAGAGAGACAGAGAGAGACAGAGAGAGACAGAGAGAGAGAGGTTCTGAATAGAAAAGCCAAAGAGGGCTGTTGGAAGTATTTGGCCCCTAGGACTTAGGTTTCTTTCTGTGATCCCCTGGGCCTGTCCAGCTCTACCTGGATCTCGAGCCTTCTGACTCAGGGTCTGAGACGCTGAGGTGTGGACTTGCAGAACTACTGAATGTGACTCTGATTTTTAACAAGTTCCCACGAATATTAGAGTTTGAGGGACTGGCTTAGTGTCCCATGTGGAAAGCAACCTCAGCCTGCACCAAGAGCCTTGGCTATAGCTAGCCAGTCACTACCTCAAACATTCCTGTAGAGTCTTAGAGAAGCCTAGTGCTTCAGGTGACAGAGGAAATACTTCTCTGGTTTGTTTTGTTTTCCCAAGGTCACATCACACACGATTAGCCTGGGTCCCAGAAGCCCTGGAGACAGGACAGACTTTTCCCAGCAATTCCTACATAAGGCCGCTAAACAGACTTACTAGCAAGAACACAGGCAGGCGGCTCTGAACCACCTGAGAAAGCCAGGGAATTCTGCCAGGCTGAGCAGCTCACACAGGACCAGACAGAAGATCTTCTATCCAAAGGTTTTGTAGAAACTGCTTTTGCTATGAGGGGTCCAAAGATAAGTTCCTACAGAAATGCCATTGTGTCTAAACCATGTCTGGCCAAACTCAGGATTAGCACCCATGTTCGGGTAATGTGGAACAGAAAGGAGAACAAGTGTGTCCTTTAAAAGGAGGGAACTTCCAGAAGTCATCGTTTGTGGTGTGGATCCTCTAAATGTTGATGATACACTGTTTATTACACTTCACTGTTCACAAGACCTACTCCGCAGCTTTTCTGCCCACGCGTATTGTGTAGGCTGTTTGCAATCGTTTTTCCGTGACATTAAGAGAATAGTTCATGTGGAGAAACTTTAGTAGTTGTCGTCTTCCCACCTGTATTTAGGGGTGTTAGCTCAGCTGCCTCACTGCAGAGAAGACTTATTATCACAGTCAGTGTATTTGTAAACTGCCTGAAATGAAAGTGTAGGCATAAAACTATTTTCTTGTAATAAGAGAAAAAAATAAATCGTGGGCTGGGGGGAAATGGCTCAATTGTAGAACACTTGATCCAACCTCCTGTAAAACACACACACACGCACACACACACACACACATGCACACACACACACATGCACACACACACACACACACATACACACACACACACATGCACACACACACACACACATGCACACACACACATACACACACACACACACATGC
>NW_021604607.1:9231759-9246876 GCF_004785775.1 Grammomys surdaster | reverse complement strand
GTGTGTGTATCTCTGTGTGTGAATGGTATATGTGTGTGTGTGTGGTGTGTGTGTCTGCATGTGTGGTATATGTGTGTGTGTGGTGTGTGTGAGGGGTGTGGGTGTGTCTATGTGTGTGTATATCTGTGTGTGTATGGTAGGTGTGTGTTTGTGTATCTGTGTATGTGTATGGCGTATGTGTGTGTGTCAGTCTCTGTGTGTGTCTGTGTGTGTATGTATGTATGTATGTATGTATGTGTGTCTGTCAGTCTGTGTGTGTGTATGTGTGTATGGTCTCTGCATATGTGTCTATGGGTGTGTTGGCCTACAGTCTTGGAGACTTAGCATTCAAATGGGATAGCCTCATGTGTTTGGCTTTCTGGCTGCATTGGCACCATGGATGGTATCATTGTGAGACAACGGGTACCGAGCTGCTGCAGGATGAGACAGGAGCCAGGGGGATTCAGATATCAGGCCTTCTTTAACATCAACTTTCTCTGGTGAAAATCAATTTGGACATTGGATGAACCACATTCATCTCTTCCAAGGGTTACCTGATGTTCCTCCATCCTCCCTGGAGCACCAGGCCTCTCATTTTCAGAGAAAGGATGGACTTCAGTCACAGAACTTTGGGGCTCACTCTTAGCTATATCAAAACAGTGCCACACCTGACTCCCACCATAGACTTACACTGCCTGTTTCTAGGAAAGAGCAAGGCAAGGGGACAGTTAAATGCCACAATTTACTAGTGGTTGCTCAATCAAGAGGGTCCTGTGGCTCTAATCCTTAAATGAATATATTCAGGATAACCCATTGTTGTGAACACTGAGGTATGCCACCCAGAGCCCCTCTTTTGGGCCAGCATACTCCTCCTCAGCTGCTGGAAACAGAAGGAGTTACAGCTATAAGCTTTGCAGGAACAGGGGAGGAAACCCCTCAGGGGATAATTACTGGTTAGTGGAAGAACACAAAACAAACATGGAAGTCAGGTTCAAAGGTTAAAATCTCTCCTGAAAAGAAGAACAGGACATGGTGAATACACAGAGGTGGTCTCAGTACACTGTGTGTGATGCTTAACTCCTGGAGAGAGAGGCTCAAAGAAAACACGGTGTGCTTGGTGAGACTCAGTATTAACGTGAGTTCTTTTCTAGTGTTCTCTGTTCTCAACTGTGTGTCTGATAACCATCATAATGAAAAGACAAGTAGGGTCAGGAATCCGAGTTAAGTCCTGCCTGACAAACACCTTGACAAGAACTTTCCAGATGTGGAGATATCAATTGAAAACACAGCTGGGTGGCTGACCTTGAAGGGGTTAGGAACTGTCCAGACCAACATAATCAACTAACCTGGACCCTTAGGGCTCTCAGGTTCTGAACCACCAACCAAAGAACATACATGGGCTGGACCTAGGCCTCCCTGCTCAGATGTGCAGCTTGACCTTCATGTGGGTCCAGAGTAACTGGAGCAGGGGCTATCCCAAAAGCTATTCCCTGTACATCTTCTAGCTGAGTTGCCTTGTCTGGCCTCAGTGGGAAAGGATGCGCCTAGCCCTGCAGAGACTTGATATGCCAGGGTGGGGGATAACGGGGGGGGGGATCCCCACCCTCTCAGAGAAGAAGGGGAGGAGGGACGGAGGGAAGGACTGCAGGAGGGAGTGACTAGGAGGAGGGCAGTGAGTGGGATGCAAAGTGAATATGAGAGAGAGAGAGAGAGAGAGAGAGAGGGAGGGAGAAATACAGGAGAATACAGCTGGGACTTTGTGGCTCTGGACTTGAGCTCCAGGACCATGGTCAGTCAAACAGACAAAGGAAGCATTTGCATGTCTTGCAGGACTTTCCACTCTTCCCAGGGGTCATTCTCAAGGTTTCACTTTGGTACCAGGTTCTATTCACAGTCAGTCAAGTTACTAGATTTTGTTCAAATGCTAAATGCATGGCCTTCTCTCTACAACTTAAACTTATTTCTTCAACATTGCACTTAGACTGAGCCAAAACCTCCCAGAGTCTGCCTTAGAAGTACAGGAGGTCCCGGCGCTTACCTGAGCTTCCTAGGATGCACATGATCTGGCCACTCTCCATGTACAAGGAGACATCTTTGAGGATTTGCCTGTCCCACCTCTGCTGCCGTGATTTGATGTCCCACCAGGGCCCAACACGGTTGCTTTAAAGGAAATTCCACAAGGGCAAAGGCAGAGTAGGACCCTGGAAGGGGCCAGACTCTGTTTCCCGGCCCCACCCCCAGCCCCATCCCATCCCAGTTGCTCCTGGACAGGTTGACAACTCTATTTCAGCCTTATGTCACACTCTGTGGTCTTTGGAGGTGTAATGACAAATTGGCTACCACCCAAGGAGCGTGCCTCCCATTAGCTGCTCTGATTACTGGGTCTCTGGCTGAGAGCTGGCACTCTGCACAGTATTTATTCTTGAGGTGAACCTTGCATTCCTTCAGCAGAGTTCATCCACCTTGTGCCCCCAGCACCCCCACTTTCCAAGTCTTCTCCTTTTACATACAGCAGGTGGTGGACAAGCCAAGGAATGGATAGAGCAGAAATTGGTGAGAAGCAACAAGTGCGTCAGGCAGGGCATGTTTTAATGTCTAGCTCTGCCCTGGGCAGGGGGAGGAGCTAATCACTGTCCACTTCCACCTTGATCTGCTAGACAGGCAGCCCAAAGCCCACAGGCCCAGCCACCCATTTGTGGAAAAGACATTACAAAGGGTGAGAAGCCTAGCTTTTGGCTGTGAGGTCCCCTTACCTGACGCTGAAGGACACATGCAGGACACCTAAGCTGTGCCGCGCCTCCGGGCCTGTAACCGAGCCTTCCTGGCCTGAAACGGAGCCTTCCTCCAGGGAGCTCTGAGACCCTCTGCTGTGAGGCCCTCTGGCTGCCTCTGGACTCAGAAAGGGCAGCTCACTCATGGCCAGCAGGAAGCAAATGCAAGTGAATTTTCTAGTGGCCTGTCCAGCTCCAGAGCAGCTTTAACTGAGGAGCCAATGGGAGTGCCCTGTCTGATCCTACCCAGCCCTGGAGTCCTCGTGAGACAACAGTTCACCAATTTGGCCAATGATTTGGCCATTATCTGATGTACCTTTAGCCAGAGTGTCCTTATCTCGACAATAGGCAGGACACACACTGTGTGTTTATAGGAGGGCTTGCCAGAGAGGAATGCTGGGAGAAAGGCTGGCACAGAGGAGGGCTCAGGTGTCTCAGCTCTAAGGAGCAAAGACACAGAGAGCCCGGCAGCAGAGGAGGCCTCAGGAGCCACACAAAGGGCACAAACACCACAGGTCATGGCTGAGAAGACCAAAGAGGAGGCCCAGCTGTGGAGCGGGACGGAACTTCAGGATGCTTCCGTAAGCTTAATCTCCTAGTCCCGGGGTGGAGCAGGGTGAAACTGACCTTTCTTTCCTACCACAGGATGAGTCCTAACTCACCACCTGGACTTCAAGCAGAATGGAAATGGGGTACAGCAGGGCCCTGTCTCCTCAGAGTTGGCGGGCTGAGGGGGCAGGTTCGGGAGCCAGGAGGCCTCTGAGGTCACTTCCCACCCGGCAACATGCTCGTGTGAATAACTGGGATCGATGTTTTCCAAATGACATTCCATCACAGAGCAGTGGCCCGTGTGAGCGTCAGACCAAGAACCTCAGTGGTAGTCAAGAGACAGTGGTGAGGTAACAACAGATTGCTTGTTTGGGAGTGACAGAATCGTATGCTAGCAATCTTATGATCAGGGAGAGAGATGGAGTGAACATAGAGCGGCCAGGTGGCCAGGAAGTGGAGCTCTTAGGCTTCCTTCCTCATCTAAACAGAGAAATGTTTGCTTGATAAATGGCCTTTGACTGGGGTTATGGGCAGGCTTTGAAGCAGAAGGGCACTATT
Organism: Grammomys surdaster; assembly: GCF_004785775.1. NCBI lineage: Eukaryota > Metazoa > Chordata > Mammalia > Rodentia > Muridae > Grammomys > Grammomys surdaster. The sequence goes on along the minus strand of NW_021604607.1, from coordinate 9,243,019 downwards.
AGAAGACTGGGCAGAGAAGGACTCCACCCCAAGCTTCTATGCCTCACTCACTTTTCTGGAGAGAAAGACCAGAACAGGATGGCCACATTCAACAGGGAAGCCTTGGTGCCCTGTTCTAGGTGAGACGGGGTTGCCTGGGATTCACCAATCCTACTACCACAACAGCAGCCAACTCTGCTGTCAGAATTCCCCACCAGGCAGACATCTCTGGGAAAATAACTCCTACTGCATCTGTCCCTTGGAATTTTGATGCTCACTTCCTGAATAGAATATAAAATCAGTGGTAGCTTGAGAGTGGGGGGTAGGATCTTTTGCCCTTCAGATAATCACCACAGCAAAGGAGGCAATGAGCTGTCAGAATTCTATATTCAAAAGTGTGCCTAGGTCCTGCCATGTACAAGTTCCTCCTGGGAGGCCCCACTGTTGTGCATTCCCTGTGATGGCCCACCACTGACAACTCCAGGTCTTGGGGAGAAACCGATGATACTGACATGCCCTGTGCCTTCATACTTAAAAGCTGTCAGTCAAGCTAAAAACTGTCCAGTGGTTTCCAGCCTTTCATCTCTGTGTGCAAATTTAGAAAACTGAGTGTTTCTTGAGGAGCTGGCTTCTGGTCCAGGCCACGGCCTTCCATCCCCTTCTCTGCCCACTCACTCTACAAAGAACTCAGACAGTGACCACACGTTCTTTCTACTCACATTCTAGTTAGGCCTTCTCCAGAGACTGGCACTGCCCATACTCAGAAAGATGGTGGGGGGAGGAAGGAGGAAAGCAGGGCTATCTATACAGGGAATTCTGGCATTGAGTACCAGAGCGTCAGGGCCCATGGTCCACAGCCTCCTCACACCATGGACAGGAACAGAGATAGGAAAGCCTGGGCCCTTAGCAGAGGCAGGTGAGATCAGGCTTGTGCCTTGGGCCGGAGACTTACCATTTTTGTCACCACCAGCCACCGTTTTCTGCACATTTCTTTTTCCCTTTTGTGCCCTCTGGATTCTCTCAGAGCGTCTGTGCTTCTGACTCAGGAATGTAACCAGAAGTTAATACAAGGAGACGTTACACTGTAGCCCAGCAGGAGCCATGCTGGTTACCTACAAATAAACCCGCTTTCACTTTTTTAGGGTGTTACCTGTCACAAATTCAAATGATGTTCTGACAGTCATGCTGATTAAAGTGTCAGCCGAATAGATATTTAAGGATTTGAAAAATAGAGAGAATTTGTCAAAACCTCAGGAAGAGTCTAACAAATCCTTCCTGGATGCCAAGGAAAATATTTTAAAATGGAACAGAAGTCATCCACAAGCCAAACAGGAATTTTTTCCTTCCTTCCTTCCTTCCTTCCTTCCTTCCTTCCTTCCTCCCTTCCTCCCTTCCTCCCTTCCTCCCTTCCTCCCTTCCTCCCTTCCTCCCTTCCTCCCTTCCTCTCTTCCTCCCTTTCTTTCTTTCTTTCTTTCTTTCTTTCTTTCTTTCTTTCTTTCTTTCTTTCTTTCTTTCTTTCTTTTTTCTTTTTCCTTTCAGAAGCTGCCTGTGAGGCTCCTGGAAACCCATGATGGGCAGGGTCAGTGGGTTTGGGTCAATCAGAGTGGCCGAGCTGGGCACTTAAACCCCAGAGCTTCACACTTCTCTAGTCATGACAGCAGTAACCTGAGAGATCTCCTCCCTCAGCGGCCCCTCCATCCCTGAAGCCAATGGAAACTTTGTATCAGTACAAGTGTCTAGGAACAAATTCCCGTGCCATGCAAGTAACTAAGATCTCTCCTAAAGAGAACTGATTTGAAAACAAGAAACCCCAGGGACCCCGGATGTGGTGTGATGGTTCTGTCAGTACGCTGATTGCCCTAGCATATTTGATGCAATGGATTTGATTCCCCAACACACACACACACACACAAAAAAAAAACCCCAAAAGGTATCTCTAGTATATTCCTACTTCAGAGAGATGAATTATATTACAGGGGAGGGGATGGTGGACAGTCATATCCTGATATTCTGGGCATCAAAATGAGATAGGAGACATAAATTCTAGTGTTCTGAAGCACGTTAAAAAAAAAAAAAGATCAGAGAATGGAGCTGGAGAGATACTCAAACATTAAGAGCACCTGAAAATACCTGGGCCCCATTCCCATCACACACAATGGTTCACAACCACCCATAACTCTAGGTCCAGAGGACCCAGTGACCTCTTTTGACCTCTGAGGGTACCGTGTGTGGTGCACATACATGCGTGCAGGCAAATAGTCATACACACAAAATAAAATAAAATTTTCACTTTTAAAACAAAAGACCAGAAAAGAAGATTGTGATTGTTTCCAACACAAGGAAATGAGAAATGTGGACAGTGCCTGCTGCACTTGATATTCATACGTGACTACATGTATCAAATGGTCACACTGGAGCACAAACATACCACTACCTCAACAATAACGACAGCACTATAGTCATTTGGAGATGATGGTTCTGACGATGACAATGATGATGGTGACAGCAGGGCTTCCTCTGAAATTTCCCCGAAGGATTTTCAAGGGCTTTGAGGCACAAAATTCCTCGTCAACATATGATAAAACTTCCCTGGGGGAGACATCTTCACAGATACCCAGAACCAACTTCCTGTTGTCTGTGTCTTTCTCATGCTGTGTCTATTTGACATTAGGTGATATCCCGCCAGATTCAGAAAGTGAAAGTCAAGGGCTTCCTCCCTCCCAGCTCAGATCTCCCCTCTGGAATCTGGAGGGTCATCCATCTTAAGCAGCTTAGATCCTGGCGCTAGCCTGAGGCTGTGGGTCTCTGAGGCTGGAGCTGTCCTGGAGAAGCCCAGGGCCCATCAATGGTCATGTTTTTCTCAAAGCCGTGCTGTACACCTACATGACCCCACTTCCTGCCAGTGTGGGATCTCGACCACAACGCCATCAGCTACCCATGCCTGTCCGGTACCCTCCTGTCTGCTTCTATGTCCCTCATCTGTCATGTCTCCCAGCAGGGCCTACAGGACAGCTTGTTCTCCTCTGAAAGTGACAACAGCCTGTACTTCACCTACAGTGGCCGGTCCAACACTCTGGAGGTCAGAGATCTTACCTACCAGGTAGGGGCACATGCCTGGGTTCAGGGGAGAAGAGTGAGGAGCTAACAGAATGTTCAGGGGAAGGAAGGGTGAGCCCACCCTGGAGGTCTTCTAACCCCCAAAACGAAGTTCAGTCTATCCTAGGTGCAGGCCTCACCTGCAGCTAGAGGTTTGGAAAAGGGTAGAACCCTTTGTGAGGATGTTAATATTCGCTGTGAAGGCCTGTGGGGAATGTCTCTGGAATGCATAACTTAAAATTTCAAATATCTATCTATCTATCTATCTATCTATCTATCTATCTATCTATCTGGTGTGTACATTCATACACACATATCTTTATGTTTATAACATTATATGTTTACCATATACATAAAATATGTTTGTATATACAAACATGATAGATAGATAGATAGATAGATAGATAGATAGATAGATAGATAGATGAACATATTATGTATCTGTATTCGATGACAGATATCAAAGGGGCCAGGGAGATGGTCCACTCAGTAAAGTGTCTGAACTCAGATTTTCAGAACCCACAGAAGACAAGCTGGTCTGAGTGGCACATGTCTGTGGCCCTACAGTCAGGAGGGTCCTTACATATCATTCAGCTGGCCAAATCTGTGAGTTCCGGGTTCAGCAAGACACCAGGTATCAAGAGTAAAGTGGAAACAATGAAGTTTAAAGACAATGCCACTTACCTCTGGGTTCCACACACACATGTGCGTGTATATACCTGTAGAAAACACATACAGCAAAACACGGTATTTGTGGAGACACTGTTTGTCTGGCTTCCCTTGAAGTCAACATCTTGCAAATTACATAGTAATTGTCAAAACTAGGGAATTAACAGCATGCTCTTAAGTAAATGACAGTTTATTGAGATTTCATCCACTTAGATCTACCTATCATCTATCTATCACCTATCTATCTATCATCTACCTATCATCTATCTCTCTATATCTATCTATCTATCTATCTATCTATCTATCTATCTATCTATCTATCTATCTATCCAAGTACCTACCTATGGTCTATTTTTATAAAATATGTTATGATATTGCTGATAAAACATCCAGACTGCAAAGGCAACCATGGAGGGTCTCCAGAATGCTTTTGTCAGAATTCAGTGATTCCCGATCCCCCACTTCCCCAGAGGTAGACATGCTGCCCAAGTGGGATGGTGAACTTCAGAGTCCCAGGCTAGTCGTCTTGTGCTTGTGAGTCTAAACAGAGGAACGAGCCACTATGCAACCTCTCTCTGCCCTGCCGTGCACTGTAAACTGTATGGGCTTGGTAAATTCCTTAACTGCTTTGAACTGGTCAGTAAAACAGACCACAGTACCCACACCGTATGTTTGCAATGAACAGCAGATGGGACAGTGACATGACGTGATTACTGTGACTTGCAGCTGGTAAACACTTGCTGATTTTCTGATATTTTGCATGCTTTCTGGTCACCCATCCCCATAGCTCTAGACTTGAACAGAACGGTGGGGTCTCACTGCCATGTGAGAAGTTATACAAAACACAGCAGAAGCTGCTGAAGCCCTCTGAGTGGTTTGGCTTCCCAAGGACTCGCTAACCTCTCCCTCCAGGTGGACATTGCCTCTCAGGTGCCTTGGTTTGAGCAACTAGCTCAGTTCAAGATACCTTGGAGGTCTCACAAAAGCCGAGACTCCTGTGACCTGGGCATCCGAAATCTGAACTTCAAAGTGAGGAGTGGGCAGATGCTGGCCATCATAGGGAGCTCAGGTACTGACAGGGCTGTCGGGGACAATGGACAGGGCTGTCGGTGGGACAGAGGCCAAGGGGGGCAGTGGTGTCTCTACCAATAGGGCTGTCGGGGGCAATGGTGTCTCTCCCCTATGATATAAAAGAGCCTCATGGATCCTGAGTGCAGAACTCTGAACTAACAAAGTAACATGGCAAAGTGGCTGAGAACACAGGTTCTGAGTCAGACAGACCTGGGTTCAAATGTCCCCTCCTACACCCACCAACTCCTGGATGCTGCTACTGGTGTGCCCCTGAGTGAGACTCTAGTCCACCAGCTTTGGCCATAGTGTCTGCCTGCAGTTCACACTGGACTAAGACAGTACACAGGCAGCTTTAGAACATGATGTTCTTTTCAGAGACTCCCCCAGCCACAGGTGCCTGCTCAGGTCGTTGCTGCACAGCCAGAGTCTGGTCATGGTCAGACAATGACTCTGCAGGTCTGAGCTACCACTGACCCCTCCACAGTCAGCAGAACTTTCAACCGCCTACAAAGAGCCAGATCCTCGAAGTGTCTCTCGGGCAGTCACTTTCACGGGTCAAACCTGAAATCACAGAATCTTGAAGATAGATGAGAGGGCTTGGAGAATCGTTTGTTTCCCATATTGGATTTTGCCTTATACCCTTCCTGTCTGGAAGTGCTTTAGGAAAAAGATTTTAAAATCATCCAGTTCTCCATATTTCTAGAGTGTTCTTTGTGAGAACATGTACACACACACACACACACACACACACACACACACACACACACTTATTTAACAGGTGAGAACACTAACTGCAAAAAAGTTGAGTGAGTCTTCCAAAGACAGGAATTTAACCAGTGCCAGACCTTCCACTTGCATTTGATTCTTCCTGGGATTCCTCTACACGGGATTAGAGAGCGAACTTTATCCCTTTTAATTAATCATTTCCAGAAGGAAAAATTGCTCAATGCTTTGAACATCTGTTCCAAACTTTTACACTCTTCTGATAGAGTTGTTTACTGTCTAACCAAAGATCAAATAAGCTACAATATGTAAACGCACTTTGTAACTGAAACAACATGCATACTCATTCAGCCCCTGACCCTGCCCCTGACCCTGATGCTGATCTAAACAAGCAAAGGGTATTTGGATGTATAATGTCTGATAGCTTTTCTTGTTGGCTATGTCTTTGGGAGCACCTGGGAGACACAGGAGCCATTACTCAGTCATGATGCTGAATACTGTTGAGCATGTGTCCCTCCAGCCCCTAGCCAGCAGCATCCCTGAGTTTTAATTAGGAAAGTGAAGATCCTAGAGGCTGAGCAGAATGCACACTGAATAACGCTCAGGTTCAGCTTGGCTTCACGATTACTTGTCTGAAATTGTTGAGGCTTTCTTAGAAAGCTGTAGTCATTATACATGACGTTAATCACTGTGAATACTATCACACAGGGAGAATATGAATATGCATACTAGCCATCATAATAATTTTTAAAATTATTCTAAAATATTAGCTCCAAGCATTTAGCTTGTTCTGTAGAATCAGCCATACAAAAGGATTTCGTTCGCAGTTAATAAAGTTCCTGTTGAGGAGACGGCGCCCAAATTACAAGGCTCTTGAGTGCCGTGGCTCTGCAGAGAGCATTTGCCCAAATGCACCAGGCACTCTTTGCTAGAAAGTCTGTTTCCATTCTTTTGCCACAGTTTCGCTTAGGAAATGTGATCTTCCTGCCCTCTGACTGGGGATCCCTGGTACCTGTGAATGCTGGCACAGTCTCCTGTGCTCACAATGGGGAATGCCCAGCAGGCAGCCAACAAGCTGCCTGCTCTTCAAGGCTCTGATATGACAGGCAACATGTGACATATGACAAGGAAGAATTGTCACATACTGTCTATAGGCATTTGCCTTGTTTACAAAAGGAAAACAAAGCTACTAATTCCACAAACCCTACACAGTGGGGAAACCAAAACCTTGCCTGGGAGACCCAAACAGACTTTGTCTCTAGCTTGGAGGGTGTTCTCCAAGCTGGAGGTAGGATCACATCCGCAATTAAAACAGTCATAGGAGAGCCAGGTATGGCGGTGCACATCTTTAATCCCAGCACTTGGGAGGCAGAGGCAGGAGACACAGCAATCTCAGTTGTATTTGAGCCAGCCTGGTCTATATAGTGAGTTCCAGGATAGCTGGGCTGCGTAGTGAGACCATTTCACAAATAATAACAAAATTAGATACAGAGGTAAAAGCCCCATCGAATGCTTTTGGAAACTAGATCCAATGCTCACTTCTCCGAGTTAATAGGCATCAATACATCATAATGTTCCATTGTGAGGCAGAGGAAAAAGACACGGATTTTAAACATGAGAGAAGGGTATAGATACGGGAGCCTATGCATTGCTTGCTGATTATTTTTCTCAAAATAGGTTGTAATTTTTGTTTGTTTGTTTGTTTTTCTTTTGGGGGGGTTGTTTGTTTATTTGTTTTTGAGACAGGGTTTCTCTGTATAGCCCTAACCATCCTGGAACTTACGCTGTAGACCAGGGTGGCCTCGAACTCAAAGGTTCCCCTCCTGGGATTAAAGGCTACGCCACCAGAATGGGTAGGTTGGAGTTTTGAATTCTTCAAGGACGCTCCAAATTAGCCATTCCCACAAAGCCATTGCGGAGTCAAACGATGGTGAGATGCTGCCAAGGTTTTTTTTCAGCTAACAAATGGCTACACTTTGTAGTGAAATTAGCCCCAACTTGGGAGAAAGCCATTGGTTAGTGGTAGGAGAGGGACCACATACCAGGTACAGCAGCAGGCTTGTAGCGGTTGGAGTCCAGCCTATCTGAAACCTCTGTCAGCCCGTCCCCACCCACTCAAGTTGGATGTGAAGAAAAAAGCCTGACCGTGAACCTTTTGGGCTGCCCCACCCACATCTAAGAACAGTGTTGGCTTCCCTTGAGCTTGGTCTCTTCTGAAGCGCAGTTCTGGCACTTCCAGAGTGGGCGGGGAAGGGGAAAGCAGCGGGTGGGCAAGCCCTGCAGAAACTCTGTCCTCAGGAATATCTTCGGATTTGCAGGCTGCGGGAGAGCCTCACTACTTGACGTGATCACAGGCAGAGACCATGGTGGCAAGATGAAATCAGGACAAATCTGGATAAACGGGCAACTCAGCACGCCTCAGCTGATGAGGAAGTGTGTGGCGCATGTGCGTCAGCACGACCAACTGCTCCCCAACCTGACCGTCAGAGAGACTCTGACTTTCATTGCCCAGATGCGCCTGCCCAGGACCTTCTCTCAGGCCCAGCGTGACAAAAGGGTAACCAGTTGGCTGGATGATATCCCTGCTGTCTGAGACTTCCCTGATTTGCCAGAAGACCCAGTCCAACTGGATAGTTTAACCAACCCACCTGACGTGCCAATGTACTTAGCCCCATCTTGTCAAGTGGGTGACAAGTGTGTGTTTATTTGTGTAAGATTTTTCTGGTGCTTCATGTGAATGGAGAGCCAAGTATCTGGTCTGGTTCCCAGTCCACAGTGTGTGCTCTGCAGGGCGAATCTGCTCAGAACCTGAGGACATGGGGGCGGGGCTGGGACGCCAAACAAAGATGTAGGAAGATAAAGTGCAGAAGCCTTCCTTTGCATTAAGTGAAGGAGTTCGGACGCTCATAACGCCCAGCCTGTCCTCAGGTGGAAGACGTGATTGCGGAGCTGCGGCTGCGGCAGTGTGCCAACACCCGCGTGGGCAACACTTATGTACGTGGGGTGTCCGGGGGCGAACGCCGACGAGTGAGCATTGGGGTGCAGCTCCTGTGGAACCCAGGTGAGGCCTGGGAACCTGAGGGCCGGGGACCTGAGCCCATAGCCTGCCCCGTGGAGTGGTCATCGGGTTCCCTGTGCGATATCCCTAGGAATCCTCATCCTGGATGAACCCACCTCTGGCCTCGACAGCTTCACAGCCCACAACCTGGTGAGAACCTTGTCCCGCCTGGCCAAAGGCAACCGGCTAGTGCTCATCTCCCTCCACCAGCCTCGATCTGACATCTTCAGGCTATTTGACCTGGTCCTTCTGATGACATCTGGCACCCCTATCTACCTGGGGGCGGCCCAGCACATGGTGCAGTACTTCACATCAATTGGCCACCCTTGTCCTCGCTATAGCAACCCTGCCGATTTCTACGGTGAGTAGGGGCGTAAGGCAGTGGCCTGGAACCTGGTGTGCAGTCATTTGCTGACACCCCCTCCAAGCAAAAGAAAGCAAAACAAGCACAAAATACTTACTGGAAAGATCTAGGGAAGACACTGTTATGCATGCCCCAAGATGAGGAGGAGTCAGGACGGAGTGGTAGTGTGCAAACTGGGAAACTGGTCAGTTTGCCAGGGTCAAATACAAGGCACGAGTGCTGCAGTCTTCTGACAAATTGCTCCCTTGTACAGAACAGGACAGGAAGGGGTAGAAGTTTGCAGATGGGTGGAACCGGGACATAATCCAAGAGGCTTGGATCCATCTGTACACCTGTGGCCTTTATGCAGACGGCAGAAAATTGTATACATGTATATGTACACACACACACACACACACAAGCCTTTGTGCGCCACAGAACACGGGTAGAGGGGTCCAGGACAGGGCCAATGAGTCTCTGAATATAGACTGCTCCATAGACTGCCTTAGCTTTCTTTGGGGTCCCAGGTACTAAATCTTTCATAAAGAACACCATGAACCACTTCATTCATGGGGAACAGTGGCCTTTTCAGGACGCCTGCCTATAAAACACCCATCCAGAGTGCGGAGGAATAGCCCAGGTGCTTTCTAGGATGACAAAGTGCTTAACCCTCATGGTGTCTCCTGTCACGCCAAGGTCAGCTGTCTTTGCAGATGAGTGGGGGAACCTCAGCCCTGCCCTACTGTGCTCTAGCACTACTGTGGGGCAGACCCAGAGTTCCCATTGCTGTGCCTGGCCCTCAGCCTTGACTCTGGTCACTCCACCCACACTGTCACCCCAGCATCCTTGGCTCTCCTAGGAGGAAAGGCTCCTGGCTTGTTTCCCTGCCCTGTGAACTCATGCCCTCACTGAACTCTCATACAAGTCATCTTTCATGCCCAGGTTGCCATCCCGACTTCCCTGTGTCACACTCTGGCCAGTGTCCTCAGATAAAGGGGCAGAAGACAGTTGCCAACCTGGCTCCCAGGGGAAGTTTGAATGAGCCTGGGAGGGCTGCCCAAAACCAAGTAACCATGCCAGACACACGGACTTTTTTTCTGTTTTCGTTTGGAGGGAGTAGGGATAGGTTCCTTGTCTACTAGCCCCAAGGCTGTCACTAATATGGGGTGCAGGAGCTGCTGATATGGGTGCTCACAGGGTGCTCAGCAAATGTAACATTTGAGCGATAGCCTGCACAGAGGGAGCCTATGCGGTTCATAGGCCCCTCCCTCCCTCAAAACATCTTCTCTTGTCTTGTGGAATGCATACAGATGAGGGAAAACGGTGGAGAGGACAGCCCAGCCGTGCACAGTCCTGGAGTCTTCAGGGGATAGCACTGCTCTGGCTGCGGCTGGGCCTGGCACTTTCTGTCATTGTGGGGGCACTGGAGGGAGGGCAGAACCTATTCTCAGCTATAGGATGGGACTGTCATGTGCAGGGGTGAATCTTCTCAGATTCCCCCAGTAACCTGGCTCCCCAGCTAGGTGGGCTTCCCTAGCCTCTCCTGGGGCACACCTTAGCACAGGCAGTGAACAATGTACATGGCTGGTCCCAGCACCCTGGCCAATTGGGAGGCCAAATTATTAATTCACAATAACAGACATATATATATATATATTTCCGAAATTAGAGCCAGCGTCTACCTGTGATGACATATCTGGCCCTGAAGGCACCTGCCCACTTTAGGAATGTCTCTGTAATGGTGGGGGGGGGGGGGGGTGGGGTAGGGCTGGGGCCTCTGCTGTTGGCTACTTCCCAAGGCATCTGCCTTTGTGGTCAGATAAGGCAGAGCCAGGGACCAGGTCTCCACCTTTCTGCTCTGACCATTGCATCACAGTCCCTTCCCAGAGGGTGGAGAGAACTCCAGGGACCAGGTTGCCTATGTCCCTGCATCTTCTGCTTACAGTGGACTTGACCAGCATTGACAGGCGCAGCAGAGAACAAGAGGTGGCCACCATGGAGAAGGCTCGGTCGCTTGCAGCTTTGTTCCTAGAAAAAGTGCAAGGTTTTGATGACTTTCTGTGGAAAGCTGAGGCAAAGGAGCTCAGCACAGGCACCTATGCAGTCAGGTACAGAGGGAAGCCCGAGCATTGCTCTGATGGGAAGCTCCGGTGCTGTTCCCACCCCAGCCTGACCACATACTGTTCCCAACAGCCAGACCCTCAGACAGGACACCGACTATGGAACTGCTGCTGAGCTGCCCGGAATGATACAGCAGTTTTCCACCCTGATCCGGTAAAAATCTCTCTCTCTCTCTCTCTCTCTCTCTCTCTCTCTCTCTC
>NW_021604607.1:9183191-9231659 GCF_004785775.1 Grammomys surdaster | reverse complement strand
ATCCTAGGACAAGTCTAGTCCTCCTGTGTCCCCCTGATTCTCTTATTTTCTAAATGAGAATAAAATTGCATTAGTGTCCATGATCATGGAAACAGTCATGTAAGACCCTCAGACCCGGGAAGGGCAGATGCTCAATGAAGGCTACATGCTAACTCGGGCTTTCTGGGGGTCTACACACACTGAGACCTGGGACCAGCTCTATGGTTTAGTAACCAGCCATTTACCCTAAGCACCACACCCCTGCCTCCTCTGATTGGAGCACTCTGGCTCGGTCATACTTCATTTAATTCAGTCTATCCGGATGGCCACCTTATATGGAGGCTTTACCATTACAGGACACACCATGGTCAACATCTTTATGACATATTTGATTTTTCTCTGTAAGTAAACCATTACTGATGATAAAGTCATCATTTGCTGTGTGTGCCAGCCAGAAGTGCCAGTACTGGGGAGGAGATGAGACAAGAATATCTCAAGTTCAATGCCACCCTGGGCTACAGAGCTACAAACCCAACCTAAAACCAAAGCAAGAAAGACAGCTCCCACAATGGTCATATAGTCAGTCAGCACCCACTGAGTTGTCATAGACACTCTGTGGTGGGAATTGCATTGTACACAAGAGAAGATACGGCTTCAGGTGATAAGGTCATAGAGTTTTATACGTTGTTCCTTTTTGACATTTCTTTTTCTCTTCCTTCCTTCCTCCCTTCCTTCCTTCTTTTTTTTCTTTCTTTCTTTCTTTCAGTCGTCAGATTTCCAATGACTTCCGGGACCTGCCCACCCTTCTCATCCATGGGGCAGAAGCTTTCCTGATGTCCCTCATCATTGGGTTTCTTTACTACGGCTATGAGGGCAAGCAGCTCTCCTTCATGGACACGTCAGCTCTCCTGTTCATGATAGGAGCGCTCATTCCTTTCAATGTCATTCTGGATGTCGTCTCTAAATGTGAGTGTCACCTGCCCTCCTCACCAGACTGCAGGGCAGTGGGACAGCCTCCCCATGCGCTGCTCTGAGGCTAACCTCCGTACTCCCCCGGCATCTTGGAACAATGGCTTTATGGAACCATTTCATCATGGTGGTGTAATGAGTGCAGCGACTGTTTTGAAAGTTTGCACACTAATATTAGCACGTGGCACTAATAGTACCGCAGTGTCTTAGTGCTCTCCATCCAACCAGAGTTTGTGTTTGTCAGTGACTTGCTGCAGTCAGTACTGGGGAGCTCCCCAAATACTTGGGGTACAATGGTGTTCCTGTGCCTGTGATTAAAACAGCATATAAACAGATTCAGAAAGTGTAACTACTTTCTCCGGCAGTGCCGGGGATTGAACCCACAGCTTTGCGAGGGCTGGGCAAGTGTTCTGCCTCTAAGACTCCCAGCTTCATATCCCTGCTTTCAATGACATTACAAGAGATGCAACATGGGTAGCACTGTAGACGGCCTTCACTCACTCACTTCCTTCTCCCCATCTCCAGGTCATTCGGAGAGATCAATGCTGTACTATGAACTGGAAGACGGGCTGTACACTGCTGGTCCGTATTTCTTTGCCAAGGTCAGGACTGGGAGAAAGTGCCGCAGGGCACTGGACACACTGGAGCAAAGAAAGTTTTACGGAAACACTCAGCCGTGCAGTCTCTAGAAGAGTTTCAGAGACTTGCTAGTCATTAAACTGTCCCCAGAAAGGCCAGGGCTGTGCAGCAGAAGTGACACTTTTAGAAGCGGGCAACACCAAGCAGAAGGTGCTTCCCTGAGCAAGCCAGGCAAGCGTTTCCGGGATGAGGCTCAGGAGATTGTATGACTAATAAAGCCACACAGCTACACGGTCTGGGCAGGAAGGGTGGGGCATCAGGCTGGGTATTAGCAGAGCGTATACCAGCCGTCTCCATGGAGCACAGTTTGGAATGCGCCTGCAGTGACAGCTTGCTGAGAGGTCAGAGACAGAGGTCTTCCCCGCCACCCCCTCACTGAGAAGGAACATTGACATCCTAGGCGTTGCTACTCTTTAAAACGTCTTCAGATAATAGCAAACACTGGTGTTGGCTCCATATCCCAGGAGGGTGTGCTTTGCAGATCCTGGGAGAGCTGCCGGAGCACTGTGCCTATGTTGTCATCTATGCGGCGCCCATCTACTGGCTGACCAACCTGCGGCCGGTGCCTGAGCTCTTCCTCCTACACTTCATGCTTGTGTGGCTGGTGGTCTTCTGCTGCAGGACCATGGCCCTGGCCGCCTCCGCCATGCTGCCCACCTTCCACATGTCCTCCTTCTTCTGCAATGCCCTCTACAACTCCTTCTACCTTACCGCTGGCTTCATGATAAACTTGGACAACCTGTGGATAGGTGAGGCCTGCCCCCTCTGAGCTTAGCCCCCTCCTTGCGTAGGCCTCTGTGGCTGCTTAAGTGCACGCTATGGGACAGGTAACACGTCCTCGCAGCCATCACGCACACCCAGAGGTCACCTGACTCCCTCACATTCACCGGTGAGCCAGGCCTGAATAGTCCCTCAGTTTCATCATAAGTCTGCCCTCATCACTGAGCCCAGAGTCACCATAATCTTTTGGCCATAGTTGGTGGCCTTTGCAGTGTTCACCTATGCAAAGTGAGCTTCCTGAGGGACAGGTTCCTGTCCCCACTTGTTCAAAGCCTATCAGAGCTGCTAGTTCCTGATGCCCCCGACTCCCCAGCTCTTGTGAAGCCTCCAGCACCTCTGCCTTCTCACTGTGGAGCCAATGGGGCTGTTTTTCTGTATACACCGTTTTCCAGCTTTGATACCCTCTCCTCAGCCAGTCTTTGCTGACATCTGAGTGGAGCTTGCAACTTCCTCCTCTCCCAGCAGAGTGCTCCCCATGTCAGGGTCCTCCTCTCCCAGCAGAGTGCTCCCCATGTCAGGGTCTCTAGTGTGGTGGTGTCTGAGTACCCTGTGAAGCTGAGCACAGGTAGCATATAATGAAATGACTGTCCAGAATAAGCAGCAATCCAACATGTAAGTCACCAATCCTTGGTCCTCCCTCCTCGTCTCTTTTGCCCTTTGGTCCATAGAGGACTCTTCTGGCAATAGCCAGCATGTCTCCTCTCTCCAGGAGAGCCTAAGGCTTGCCCTGAGGCTTGCTCAGGGCTGCTGAGACCACGTGAATAACGTAGCTCTTGCTGTCTTCAGTACCTGCGTGGATCTCCAAGCTGTCGTTCCTCCGGTGGTGCTTCTCAGGGCTGATGCAGATTCAGTTTAACGGACACCTTTACACCACACAGATCGGCAACCTCACCTTCTCCGTCCCCGGAGACACGGTACGTAGTGAAGGATGGGAGTTCTAAATCCAAGTGCTACTGAGGGACAGCATCCTTGGGCGCTCACCAAATGCCTGTGTCTGCAGATGGTCAGCGCCATGGACCTGAACTCACATCCACTCTATGCTATCTACCTCATCGTCATCGGCATCAGCTTTGGCTTCCTGTTCCTGTACTACCTGTCCTTGAAGTTCATCAAACAGAAGTCCATTCAGGACTGGTGACACTCACTCAGCCTTGCTCCCACTGGTGGGACCCTTCTCCTTGGGCTGGCTGCCCCTGAGGAGACTGGGGACAAGGATCACACAGATTTCAGCAGCAGCCAAGTCTTGGTGCTGCAGTGACACAGGACAGCCACAGGATGGCAGTAGAATAAAGACAGTTGAGAGATGTTTCTGCTCACAGGCCTGGGCTAGAGATGGGAGAACCAGGTACTTGGACCTGCAATGTTGCTCATTCATTTTATATGTTTATATAAACAACCCAGTATGGAATGGGAACCAATTATACATGAATTGAGTAGCTAGGTTATGCAGAAATGTTTGGAATCCTGAGAGAATAGTGGTTTATAGCAGAACATTTAGCTTTCTCTTCTACCATTCTCACACTGTTAAGCCACTCCCAGTACAGAGGGCCACTCTTCTCTTATCTCTGTGTGGATCCATGGACTCCAACCCCCAAAGTTGGACAGCTGAGAGTTAATTGAGCATCTACTCAGTAGGTATGGTATAAAGCGTGGTGTGTGGCTAGTGTTTATTCTCAGAACAACCCACTGATGTGAGCAGCATCCTGTTATAGTGGTGAGGACACCGTGGCAAAGACAAATCCAGTTGTCTCAGCTTACAAGCTGTTTTGTGATGGAATCAAAAAGACATTGAGGCCTTTGGGAGTTACAGAGCAAAAGAGCAGGCCTGAGATGCCTCTAGGAACAGTTTGCAGAGTTTGTGTGAGCTCAGCCAGGCCTCAGAGTTGCATCCCCCTCGCTGGGGCTCAGGGTCAGCTTTGAACCTTTCACAGTGGCCAGAGGATGGGCTGCTACACACCCAGGTTGTGTGCTTCATGCCTGTGTTGAGGACCACTTAACCCCCAACTCAAAGCATAGAGCTGGGGAGGGCTTGCTCCCAGAGGAAAACAAGTCTAGAACTGAAAGAAACAGCGGGAGGGTGTTTTAGATTGGGAGAGATGCTCTCCATTGGTTCTCCAGATCCTGACTGTGTCCGGCATGGCTCCTGGCCAGCCTCATAACAACACTGGATGCTGATGAGGTAGGCAGAATCCCAGGACTGCCCAGACCCATGTACTCAGCACTGTGTTCAGATTACACCACTGACCCCAGTGTGTACTAGGTTCCACAGTATACTGTCCTTCCCCAGCAGCCAGTGGCTTCAGGGAGTCCACACATCCCTGCTGCCACCATCCATTGCATAGATGTCACTCAAGAACCACAGAGTCCTTATCCAGGGCAGAGTCAAAAACATCCTCCGATTGTTTCTTTCAGTTTGGAATAGCTAGCTCCTCGGTACCCCCTAACTTTCTAGGGTAGCTTTCAATTTGGATTTAATCTGGTGCATTTCTCAATTAAATCCAGGCTGGGCCCCTTTGGTCAGAATATCCAGAAATGGAATTGGTTTTTCCTTTGCATGTCCCGCCAGGCGGCTCATGGTTTCCACTTGCTGCATGCTGCTGACTTTGATTGCCTGACAGAAGGCACGTCTGCTGGACCCCTCCATGCTCCTCTGTTCCCTCTTTTCATAATAAAGCTTTTGGATGCCATGCCTGGAGACCATGATTTGTTCATTCTTCATCCAGCCTTCCACACTTCCTGACTTAGTGCTATGCATTATATACTTGTGGAATCCCATTTTAATTTAGCAAGTTGTAATTGGTTGCCATCTTTCGTTTGTGTGCTCGGATTGTCCCTGATTTAGCCAGTGAAATACTCAAGCTGACTTCTATATCTTCTTAATCATGTTCCTGTCATTGACTGGGAACTCGGACAAAACAAAGTATTTGGGGATCATCTCCAGTTTTCCCAGCTCTGCCCTGGGATTGGATGCCTCTCTGTAGAAGCTGGACTATTTAGTGGGAAAAGATGGTTAGAAACCAAGATGTGAATAATGAGTCTGTTCTACTGCCACGTATCGCTGCTTCAGGACTCTCAGTGGGCAGTGAGTGAACACATGTGCATATGTGTACTCAGTCCTAACTGCATATATGTTCATGGACATACCCTGTAGTTCATCCAACACTCACTCTATCAGCTCTGCCTTCCCCAGTGTCTGTGTGGGAGACATCCAGCTTCTGTGTGCATTCCTCTTGTGACGAGTCTGTTTGTACTCTGTCTTTGGCTCATTCCTCAAGTATGACTGTCCCTGTATCTGCAGAGCCTCTAGCCCATTCTTCACCCCCTCCCAGATCCCAGCTCTGTTTTGGTGAGCCACTGTCTTTAGGCCTGGATGAAGAAGTGCAGAAGAGGAAGGTTGGCAGCCATATGACTTTGTAAGTTTGTCACTCAGTGTGCTGTGGTACTCAGAACTCAGGGCACCAAAGATGCTGAAACTCAAGCAGTGCTGGTTCTTCAGAGCTTGTCCCCAGAGCAAGAGTCCTCCATCATGTCTTGGTGCATCATAGCTGGTGTTGATGTACCCTAGACTCTGCCTCTGTGGGGTTGTTTGATTGAAAAGTGTTCTCCAGGGCACACAAGGCCTGGGAAGAGCATGGTCTGGGCACTAGGAACACCCAATACTATCCAATGTCCCTTATCCTTCATTGCAAAGGGGTAGAATTTTCTTGTGGGCTGTAAATTTTAACTGTTAAGGATATTTTAGGCTTTTATTTGATAGCCACATAGCCTGTCGTATGCTGTCCTGGTGTGAAAACTGTCCCAACCGCAGTAGACTGGAGTATGTGGGTATGTTCCAATAAAACAGCTTACAGAAGCACACAGCTCCTGGACTTGGCCTGAGGCTTCAGCTTACAGATTCCTGATCCAAAGATGGAGGCTTTAAAATGTACATTGTAAACTCTCCAAATTCAAGTTACACTATTAATGGAAGACTAACAACTAAACTGAAAATAATCACCTATGTCGACTCCAATATTTCTTGTAATTTTTTAAAACCACTCTTGCTCTTATAAAAATTACTTCCCTAGGTTGAGACTACAGGGGTAGATACCCTGCTTGCTTTTTTTTAGCTCATTCTTAAAAATCTTCTCTTGATCTAAGATTAAACTACTCACACACAGAGAACATACTGAAAATTATGTCAAATCCAAGTGGCAGCAAACCTGTGCCCAAGGGTCCTTCCAACACTCAAATTAGTTACTGAGCAGAGCTTGCCCTGGCACAGGGGACCAGCTTCCTTAGGACACACCTGCCATGAGGCACAGGGAGGGAGCCAGCTGCCAAGGAAGCAAGTCCTTGGATATTTTGCTGCTGACATAGGTGTAGTTG
This sequence comes from Grammomys surdaster, assembly GCF_004785775.1. Taxonomy (NCBI): domain Eukaryota; kingdom Metazoa; phylum Chordata; class Mammalia; order Rodentia; family Muridae; genus Grammomys; species Grammomys surdaster. Next base: position 9,224,924 of record NW_021604607.1, on the reverse strand, counting down.
GACAACAGTCAGTGTGTGTGCCTGAAAATGTCCTTATTTGCAACTAGTTGGCTCCAATGTCACCTCTGATGTCACTTGTATTTGATAAACTGGCCCTTCATCGAGGGTGGTCCAGGTGAACAGCAGGGGTAAAGAGCTTGGTGGCAGGGAAGATAATGAAGTCAGAAGCCTGAGGCTCAAGCCGCAACACCCAAACCTAAAACAAAAATTCCCAGCCATGGTCCAAAGCAACATTCTGCATCCATGTTAGGGAGGGCAGGCTGGAGAGTGCAGCAGCGTGTGGGCTTCTAGCTCGGAATTAAACAGAAGCATCCAGGGAGTGGGTTGGGCTTTCTCAGCACACGCCAGCTGCCTACTGGCTAGGTGACCTGTTTATTGTATATGACAGTCTTGTCTGTAGAGTTAAAGTGTTCTTTCTCCAAACTGAAAAACAGCTCTGCTGCTCCTTGCTATTAAAAAAAAAAAAAAAAAAAAAAAACCCTTTTTTTTTTTTCTGTTAACTTCATTTCTGCAGCACTGAATCTCTGTGCTAGGTCTGACTTCAGAATACAGTTGAAAGGTTGCCTCCTCTTCTGACAGTAACAAGTATCTGAGGTCACCAACTTACAGATTTCAAATCATGATCAGTTGGCCTCACTGACAGCTTTTGGGTTCGGAGGACTCCTTGGGCCTCAGATCCACTGTCCCATCTGAGCCACGTTTCAGGGACCAAAGAATAGCACATGGAGGGGAACTGTCCAGTGTGTACAAACCTGGAATTTTGTAAACAGAGCTTGCAAGGAAACATGGCCTCAAATCCATGAGACTCATTCCGTGAGACCTACTGTGAACCCACCAATAGGTCTGCAGAGCATTAGGAGAACTGGGGGCCTTGGAAAGAATAAACAGGTGAAGAATGGTTTCCAGTGGCTGCCCAGGGCAGGGTGGGCGAAGATGGATTTCAGCTCCAGCTACTGTCCAAAGCAGCTTGCAAGAGAGGAGTCTGGAGTCTAGTCTGTCTTACCTGGCGCTGATGTTTTTATTCTTTATGCAAAAAAGAAGTGCCTGCTTTGAATTTGCTAATGCAGCCATTTTCTTTATTTGTACTAAGGCTGCATAATGTGGGCTTTGTAAAGTTGGCTGGCCTGAAAGCAGTATACATTTCTAATGGAAACACTCCCACACATGGTTGTACACCAGCAAAGCGATAAATTACTGTGATTTTGGACCTCCTGTGGTTATCAGTTCCCCCACATTTGAGCAAATGTTGCTTTTGCTTAGAAATTCTACAAATATCTTTTTTTCCAGAAAGGCAAATATTAAATGAAAATTGTGCTGAAAGCCACGAGGGAAAGTGTGCAGAATGTATACACTGTAGACTGGAGGCTCAAATTATACCACAGAGTGATTTGCAACATAAAGCTTGTTTATAATTTGCTGAGGCTCGTAAACTTGATTATACCGAGCACTGGCTATTGGATTAAAGGGAAGAAAATGTTTTTCAGTGTAAGATGTCCAGAAACTGGGAACACTGTATTAGTGTGAAGGGCGTTTTGTCGTCTAAACTCCATTCTGACTTTTAGCTGGACTGCCTTATTTTTGTATTCTCATGTTTTTTGTTTGTTTGTTTTTGTTTTTGAGACAGGTTCTGTATAGCCATGGTTAGCCTTAAATTCAACACCTACCTGCCTCTGTTTCTCAAATGCTGGGATTAAAGGCATCCACAACTATGCCCAGTGGGAAAGACTGAAAAATACATTTTTATTTTACATTTGTTTTGCCTGCATTTAACTGTACCATGTGCATACGGTGTCCAAGGAGACCAGAAAGGGGCACTGGACACTCTGGAAATAGAGTTACACACAGGTAGTTGTGAGCAATCATGTAGGTGCTAGGTGGGAACTGAACCCAGGTCCTTTGCAAGCGCAACAAGTTCTTTTAACCACAGAGCCATCTCTCCAGCGCAAGGAAAACACTTTAGAAAGCCCTAGCCATCTGACTTACTGCTGTGAATTTACACAAACTTAGGTTTTCTTATCGTGATAATCGGGCAAGAGGGGTGCCTGGTATGGTCATCAGCGCTTAGGGGCCTTGGAACTCAACACAGATGACGGAACTTAATGTGACCCTGCAGGTCTGAGGGACCAAGAGCCAGAGTTCACCATCTGTCCAGAAGGTAATGAGAGATGCATGCAGCCAGGGGAGCTTTTGACAGGTCACACTGATGGCCGAGAGAGCGCTTCTGCAGAGCAGAGGCCCTGAAGGGCCTGTGGAAAGCAGAGTCTAAGACCATCTCTGCAGTGCTTAGAAAGCGCGCCTCCCTTTGGAGTGTCAACACGTATCCCAACTCAATTCTTTTTGCCTCAGACAGTTTCTCTACATAACCTTGGGTGTCCAAGAACTAAACAGGTAAATCAGGTTGCCTCTGCTTCCAGTGAGGGGATTGAATGTGTGCCACCACGCCTGGCTCTATTTCTCAATTCTTGGCAATGATGCTCCTCAGAAACATAGCTTAGCACAGGAAACAGCTAACTAACCTACTGGTTCTCCACAACAAGCCAGACATCTGATGAGGAACTTCTTCCCAGGATGGAGTTCACCACACTTTTACTAAAAATTCAAGGTTACAGTCCTTTGAGATGGCTTCGAGCCATCATATAAATATTTGATAGGATTTTTTAAAATGGCAGTTCACAAGTACTAAAGTATATTTCATTCAGAGAAATTCTCATTTAAATTATACTGGCTTTGGTAATGGACATACATTTACATACATATAGTTTTTAGAATTGTGGACTTTGCTTGCTTACTGAGGATAATTCCCAAAAAGCCATTTCTAACATTTTGCTGATGACATCATCATTTTAAATCTGTTTCAAAGCCTTACGTGTAGACTCTAACAAGCACAAGAATGTGGGACTACTGTCTATTTTTAAATTTGACTATAAACCAGTATTTTGCTTATTCCCTTATGAATCACAGTAGCTTCTACAAACAAAATCCTGAAACCAAAAAAAAGTCATGACCAAGATTCCACGGAGAAGGGGTTGCTCGAGCAACTGTTCTCAGTCAAGGAAGGGAGGGTCCTTGGATTTCAGAGACCTTAGAGAAAAGGTCATCAGTTTGTGTTTTAGAAAAAAGGAAATAAACAAAAAAAAAACTAAAAAGGCCCAGTGACTAAGCACATATTCCATATTCTTATTGGCAATATGGTGGTGACTGGTGTATTTTACACATAAAAAAAAATACATAAACACTTAAGTTGTCATTTGTTTATTTTTCCTCTCAAGTACATTTTAGAAATAACATTTAGACATAGGCGCATGTATGCAGACACACTTGTGCAGACACACACATAGACACACACACACACACACACACACACACACACACACACACAGAGAGAGAGAGAGAGAGAGAGCTGTTCTGCTTTTTTCATGAAGGGTTTTCCCTTGCTTCCTTTAGTTGCTTTATGTAAAATCCAAAGCTTTCCTGTTAAAGAGAAAAAAGAATGACGGTTATGAGCAAGCGGAACAGACTTTAAAGCCCGCAGTCCGTGAGCACGGGGCCACAGTCCATAGGCCGCAGTACTTTACTGGGCATTCCTCTGTTTTGCAAACTGTCAAGTTCAAAAGCCTCAAGTTCCAAGTTAACCTGAGCACCAGGGCTAAGTCATACATACTTCATGTAGAAACTGCCTAAGAAAGTTAGATAGAGCCACAGCTGTCGAGGCCCGGAACACCTGTGTTTACCTCATGCCCAGGCCACTCCACCCCAACACAAGCACACTGCTTAGGCTACCAGCTCTCTCATGGATTCTCAGAGACCTAAATCTTGGTAATTAAGTATTCAACCTGTTTTCTCTTCACACTCGTAGTCATATTTAGAGTATACTTAGACATCCATAAATCCATGGAGGTATTTTCTCTCTTATCAAGAATACTCACAGGGGGCTCGGTGAAGGGGACTGGCTCGCCAACATCCTTGAGCAAAGATGCATAGCGCTTCAGAAACAGGTCATTCAGCTTCACGTTCTTTGCTGTCAAATGCTCATACAATGCTTTAGCAGAGGCCACATCTTTGTCTAAGACTGAAGGAGTTAGAGGAGAGAGATGACTCGCAGGTGAAGAGACCCTCTTTTCCCTCCCACCCTTTGCTACCCAGGCACTCCAGGGTCCAAGACAAGAGACTGAAAGCTCCCGTAGGAGGCCACTAAGAACCCACAGCTTGCCCACTCCTCCCAGTCTGCCTCCACGGTGCTCACTGTGAGGGAAAGTGAAAGGGTAGGCAGGCATGGAAAGCCCGAAGAACACCATTCATGGCACCAGGTATATCTAGCTGAGGACCCATGGTATAAATGCAATGATCAAGTTCTCAACCATAAAGCATTAGGCTGTGACGAGCAGGGGTTAGCACAGAGGCTCTCAGAGGGGAGGAGGGGAAAGACGGTGAGGCTCAGTCAGTCAGCTTCCCTGTGTGAGCGGCGCTCCTGCTGCAAGGCCTTCATTCTGCAGGCCTCGGTCTGCATCTTTATCTGCCCCTGCCCTCATCTGTCAGTGACCCCTCCCCCTTTTAACACATTTGACACTATCTGTTACTTACATAAGGAGGTCTATGATTTGAGGAGCTTTTTAATACTGCAAGACTCCATGTGGGAACAAAGAATTGACTTACTAGTTCTTACAGTAAGTCAGCTGCTCTATTGTACCTGAGTGTAGTGCGCAGGTCTGAGAGTGGGGCACGGACACATCAGCACTTTCTCCGCCCAGTGACAAACCTGAGACTGGCTCCTTTCTCATGGACCGTCTGTGAACAACGATGGCCAACAGACTGCACTCCAGCCGGGGCGTGAGATAAGCCCTGACCTCAGTAGAGCTACATGGAAGGGCCCTGACGGAGCTCAGAGGCAGTAAGAGGCCACACTTCTGCCCTGCAGGGCAGGCCTTGTGGATGGAGAAGGAGCGGTCCTCACAGGGAGTTGAGAGAACTGCCAGGGCTGCCTGGGATATTCTGAAGGTGCTTGGGAATGTTTTACAATGTTAAAGCTCTAGGAATAACGTCATACTTTTCTATAGTTTAAAAATATATTCTAGAACTAAATGAATAATTATCTGAAATTTAGGATTATTCCTTTGAGCTGAACTCACAGTTGACTATACTTAGAAATATTTACACCACTTGAATAATGTAGTAAGATTAAATTTATTACCATAGCTTTTCATGCTGGAAGAATATACTTTATCATTTTCACGTAGCTCAGGAATCAGTTCTAACAAGGTTTTCAGAACTGGTGCCTAGGAAGGCAAACAGAAGTGACACTCAAAAGCAGCCTGCAGAGCGCTAACACACACAATGTAACAAATGCCTATGGCACAGCCAGGCCAACCACTCAACTCAACGGATCATGTGACTTCTCTGTATCTCAGTATTGGATGTTAATCTGATAAAACACAGCCAGATAAACATCATCATTTTTAATAATAAAGGCATTCTATTTATATTTCTGAGCGCTTTCAAAAATAGATATAAAACAAATCAAACAAATCAAAGGACTGAACACTTCTTTTATCAACTGTTAACTTATCAAAAAGTTGTAAGATCACTTTACAGAAATAAGTTGTATTTTAACGTAAGAAAAAAATCAGGACAAACTTGAAGATGAAAGCTCTGCAGCGCACCCTATTGGGTACACGGAGCAAGTGCACCTTCACTGTTTCACTGGAGGGCTACTGCAGAAGCGGGCCCTGTTTCCTGCAGACAAGACAACGCGCTGCACTATCAGCAGTGACCTTCACATATTGCTTACCACGTCCTATCTAGCTGAATTACCCACTGGACTGTCAACGCACCGTGGTCACCATTTAAAGGCCCTCACTCCTTTCTCAGCATATAGTCAGATCACACGCAGATCCACCTGAGGCTCTCCTGACCTCCTTCCTGCCCATCTCTGAAGGAAGTAAGACTGAGGCTCCTGTCAGGATTTGGTGCACCCTAAGAAGGTTCTACCATCAAACAATACACCAGAATCCAAAACATAAAATAGGGCCTGTTGTCTTACACACACACACACACACACACACACACACACACACACTCACAATTTAAAAAAGTAGCCACATATAGACAGGCCATATCTTCCATTTCTGTGGAGTTTTCAGTAAGGTTCTGAGCCAATGACCGGCTAGTAACAGCATCGTACCTTTTTGGGTTTCTGAGCAGTCCTGAGACAGAACACCGACAGAATTGAGCTCTGCTCAGCAATGGCACCACATCTCTAAAAAGTATAACAGTGTCAATCGCGGTTTTAAATAAGCCAGTCAAGGAGAATCTTCCCAGTTAAGGAACTTCCCAGCGATAGATACAGCAATGCATCATGCCCACCAGGAGCCCACCCGGCAGCCAGGTTTACTTGGGCACGAAAGGGGTGACAGGGGTGAGCTGGGCCAGCCCTAGTGAGTGTAGCTCTCTGCATCAAGGATGAAATTTGTTTAAAGAAAAAAGGGAAAAATTAAACTACTGCTTCAACAAGCACAGAACACGGCTCAGGACTGCAGAGAAAGAGGGAGGAAGGACCACCACTCCTCACCAATTACTCTGCCAAGCATTCACAAGTGAGCCAGGGATCATAAGGTTAATTATACATTTAATAAGGTGTCAGGGAGATAACTGCTCGTTTCTTTATAAAAATTAAAATGTACAAAGCAAGTTCTCTTTAAAGTATAATTACCTACACTTATGCATACAAAAGGACTGATTTCAATCTCTGTAGTTATAAAGGGCTTTCATTGCAATAGACAGCCAGTGCTTGAGAAAGAGACAAAAGTTAAACTAAAAAAAAGTTTCTATGACAGACCAGATAAATCAAGTGTCTATCCAGTCCTAGATGCTTTAGTCAAATGAAATATGGCAAGACAATATTTTAGTTTACGCTCATCGCAGATGTCACCCTCCAAGTTTCTAACAGCACAGTGCTCGTTGAAAGCTTTAAAACACTGTCAATGCTAAGATGAACAGCATAAAAAAACTTTTGTGACTCGAAGAACACTGACATTCTAAACGGATGTTTTTGACACCTGGGAACCCAGTGCTCCTCACGAGGAGAAAGCACAGCACTTTACTGTACGGCCAGTAACGATGGAGCTGCTGTCAGCCCTGCACCCAGACACCAAGAGCTCCTGGGGGTGCTACCACGGCTAGAGGCAGCTCTGAGCATGGCTGCTGGCAGTTCTGCTTCTATGGAAGGCATGAAGATGGTGGCTTACAACAAGCTGGGAAAGCAAACAAGGCCCCCCCTGGAGAACAATCAGAAGAGTGTGTTCGAGGTGAATGAACACTGTCATGTCAGGAGTGTGACTAGGTATCTGTGCTTACAGCCCTGGGTAACTGGTTAGCTACAGACGCAGGGAGAAAAATCGTGAGAGAGCGCTCATGAGAGAACAATGGAGATTCCCATATAACTATTGTAAATTTCCTATAAAAGAAGTAAAGGAATCAAACCAAATGGCAAGAACTTGAGAAAGCAGAAGCAATTTGCATTTTTATGTAACTGTTAAAGCAGAGGAAAATGTTCAGACACGCCTCTGTAAGTGGCTTGGCTTGTGCTGTCAAGCTAGACAAACTTGGATCAAAACTGGAGCTTAAGCCAGTGGCTAGAGTGTCCCCGTCCACATCTCCTACTTACTCCTCCCAGCTGCTAGGAATGTAAGTGAACATAACAGTATTTACAATCAGAAATTGGTCCCCAGGCCTCAATTTGACACAGGGAGTCTACACAAACACAGCCACTGGCGGGATCACCGTGACTGTTTGACTGCCACCTGCTGGGAAGGGGCTCCCGGCGGTGCCTGTTTGTGTACACTGCCAGCAGCAGCTGATCGCCCCGCTCCGGTGCACTTGGCACAGCGTTATGCTTAGAGCTGTTGAAATGGCATGAATGCGGTTGTCTCCTTTTCTCCAGATTGCTGATTTAACTGAGTGTGGGCCACAGAGAGCCACATTTGTCATTTAATGTGTCTGTGACACATTGGTGAATAGAAAGCAAATTCAACTCTTAATAAACCTTGAATAAGGCACTGAGAATGTTTGAGTATTCAAGTGAGAAGCTGTACATGAAAAGCAAACATTTCCTACTTCTTGTTTGCAAACTGTGTTGCCATGGTGATGCACAGTATTTAGAGCATTAAAGAAATTAGGAAACCAAAGGATTTGTTGCTTTGCACTACCCATCTTTGTAGAAACACTTGTCTGTTTCCTCCCGACATCTGTCTTAATTACTAGGATTTCCAGTTCTACCTGACATCTTTACAACTGGCAACCTACAGCCCCTACAGCCCACAGGGTTGTCATGCAATCTGGCTTCACACTCAACTTCAGGGTTCTAGCAGGAGTGTTCTCCATCCCGGTCCACCCCGCCTACTCCTGTCTAGCCCTCTCTCTGTTTACTTCTCATGAACTACAAGCCCGACGAGGAGTCATTACCTCTAAGAGTGCTCTGGCCTCGTCCACCTTGCCTGAGTCCACAAGCTGCAAGAAGAGATCAGTGACGGGCTTGTACAGTGCAAACTGATTGGCCAATCGCTCAGACATGATGCTTACTGCAAGAAAAACAGGAAGAAAAAGCTTGCACTGAAACCCGAGTATGGAAATCTGGGCCAATTTCACCCAAGAAAAAGGCAAGCTTCTACGCTCTTTAACCGCTAGCAACTCACACTTCTCTAGTGCTGGCTCCATCTGCTCTTCTATTACTTTTCTGAATAAATATGAGAAGCCAAAGTACTCAGCTTGATTCGATGAAGAAAGCATGTGCTCAATATTTTCAATGGCAGCATCAATTTTATTACTGTAAAGGAAAACAAAATCATAATATTTACTTGTATAAAACTGCAGCCAGTTTTAGTGGCTAATTCATGTGGATACTCATGCAAATACTTCAGAAAAAACAGACTATATTTACAAGCAACCAGCTTAATAACAATAATAATTTTCAAAGCCTATCGTGTAACATAACCTAGTTATATAGATATAAAATATTATAATTTTGGCTTTATAAATCACAATGGGCACTAGTATGTAAAGCAAAGACATGACATCTGGAGATTAAAAAAATAAGAAAGATCATACAGCCAAAAGTTGTATTTTCACAGCTAAAAGTCAGAGATTTCTTTTCATCAGGCACCATACATTTGGAAAATATTCAATACTAGAATCCTCAGAAAAGGGCACCTTTGGGGGAAAAAAAGAGAAATTCTGTGGCCTTCTTGAACAAAGTCGGAAACAATGTCCTTATCACTGTGATTCTGACGACGTAATCTATAACTAATCTGTGCAGTTATAACATGCTGCCACAAATCAATTTCATGTTGAAATTAGTACATTAAGAATAAGAATTCTACTAATTATAAAAAAAAAAGAATAAGAATTCTAATTAAAAACAAGCATCTTATAGACTTGGGTAGAAAAATTATTAAGTGAGTAAAAACATGTTTTCCACAGTATAGAGAATAATATATTGTAGTTTTAAAACATTCATCTAGCTTTTACATAGAGCTAATTTTAAAAAAATCACATTTTCCTGGGGCTGGAGAGATGGCTCAGTGGTTAAGAGCACTAACTGATTTTCCAGAGGTCTTGAGTTCAATTCCCAGAGACCACATGGTGGCTCACAACCATCTGTAATGGGATACCCTCTTCTGAAGGCATAGCTTCAGTGTACTCTCATACATATAATAAATAATTCAAAAAAAAAAAAAAAACCAAACACATTTTCTTATTAAAATGAAGTTTGAAAGTCTATTTCGAGAAGTACATTAAATCTGTATATGGCTGCTTTGCCTGCATGTTTGTATGGACATGAGGGCAAGTGTCAGCCCACATGGTTGGGAGCCACCATGTGGGTGCTGGGGTCCTCTGGAAGACCTAGGCTGGCTCATAAAGAGAGGAGTCATCTCTCCAGCCCTCAAGAAACAATAAAAACAAAAACATATTCTACCAAAAGAAACAGGAATAAACAAAAATACCTTTTGCAAAACAGTGTTTTAATACGGTATTATATATCCCAGTTTACCTACTAAAGAAGTCTTCCCTCAAAAGTGTTAGGAATACCAATTCTAGGATTACTCTTAGGACTCCCCCCCCGACCCCCCCAGAAAGGTTTTATTACACAGCCCAAACTGTCATCAAACTCATGATCCCCCTGCCGTGCAGCCTCCTGAGGTCTGGGGTTATGGGGCTAAATCATCCTGTTCACTCTCTTGACACCTTAATGTGTGTAAGGCATCTGTGACATCAAAGAAAACGGTCTGCCTGTCCCTCTGCAACGGTGATGAATCAAGTCTGAACACTTCTCTTCTTGTGGATGTGTGTTCTGATGGAAGAAATGCTGAACCATTTTTTAATGCTTGGAACAGAACTGAGGGTCTTATTTTTGCTGACCAGTTTCTCCAATCCATTGCAACCATGGAGACCTGTTTTTAACCAGCTTCCTGAGCTCTGCATCTCTAGTCTAGCAGTGTGTTGACACAAAAGAACTGCTGGTTAGGAAAAGAAATCCCTTTAATTTCTGTAAAAGAAGTGTTTTAATAATGAGGCACATGTGTTTATATTTTATACGCACACACACATATATAAGTGTACATGAATACATATAGCTTTTGCATAATATACATTATACATACATACATAAGAGTCAGCAACTGTGGGGTATATTTTATGAATCATAAATGTTTAGTCTATGACTAAAGATAAAATACATTTTAACATAATTAGTTTTAACAGTAAATAATCAACATAATAATTAGGATTGAAAATTTCCTATGATTGACATGTTCTCCAAAAGGTGCAAAGAATGACGAGACATTTTAAAGGTGGTTACCTGAAATAATCCTCAGTCAAGAAAGCTTGAGAACACTTACTTCTTCATCTGGGCCAAAGCGATGTTATTGATAAAAACCATTTTTGAGAGTCCAATTGTGTCGAGCCCATTCACCATCTTCTGAATGGCCTCTATGCTCTCCACGTCCCCCTTTAAGGCAAAGGCCTGGATGAGGCGGGTAACGGCCATCTCGGAAGGAACTTGCTCCAGATCCAAGGCTGCTTTCAGAGTCGCTAGAGCCACTGTAGTGAAAGCAGAGGACTAAGCTCATCTTAAAAATGACACGACTGACTTTAACATGTCTGAAAGCCACCTTTTAACCAGAGCATCAAATGGCTACACTAAAAATACATATAAATAATTCATTTTAGATTACAGAAAATATTGATACTTTATGAAAAGTCTTTTTAAAAATGATGCATCTGTGACTGACAAGGGGCTCCCTTCAGGGAGACTGGTTCATGACTCATCCAGGAAGCGGTAAGTTCTGAAAAGTATAGGAAAGGAAGACCTTTAAAATGTGTTTGGTGTTTTGTCTGTATGTGTGTCGGTGTGATCATGACAGATTCCCTGGAACTGGGGTTACAAACAGCTGTGAGCTGCCTCGTGGTTGCTAAGAATTGAACCCAGATCCTCTGGAAGAGCAGCTAGTGCTCTCAACCACTGAGCCATCTCTCTAGCCCTGAAAGGAAGAACTTTAAAAAAAAAAAATCAAAAACCAAAAAACGAAAAGCAAATAAATAACTTCTATCCACATTAACAATTTCCTCTAACTCAAAGCCCATATAATTATCAAAAAATGTTAACATCTCATTTTCATTTTTGAAAATGGTCCAAACAGGACCAAATCACACACAAAACCGGCTGCAGCAGAGCATCACAAAACCACACATTCACACACTGATTTCACACAACCAGGCTCCTTAAGATATTTACTGCATTCAGTTTTCAAAGCAAATAAAGCTTATTGACTCTTACAGTCAAGGGGGCTTTGCTCATAATTACAAACACTTGATTATAGCTAACTATGGAATTCCTTTCTACCACACAGCCTCCCCGGCAAGTGTGGTAAAATCTTTGTACTGAGTGAGGCGGTGGCTGGGAGGAGCCGCGAGAATGCTTAGCGTAACAACCACCTTTACCACTGCAGAAACTTCCCAGCTTTACAGCAATTAAACCCCTTACCCTAGACAAAGCTAAGGCTCTCCAGGCAGCTTCCAGAATGAGAGCAGCTTATCTCCACATGGGAATGGAAAGGGTAGTAATTAAACAGTCTATTAAAAACAATGAAGTAAAAGACATGATCAATTTAACCTTCTTTACTGAATAAACTATTATAATTTCAAATTTACACATGATCCAGACCATTGACTGTCAAATACAGAAATGGGAAAACAGTTTAAAAAGTGGTAGATGTTACAAATATGTATGCACACACAAGAAACAAAAATGCCTCTATACTATTTTAAAATATGACACACAGAAAATCAGCTTGATAGTGTCTTGTTAAAGGGTGGTCATATACAGGCTGTTACACTCAAGAGCCTTGGGTGTACTGTGTACAAGCATACTGTCAGGGAAGAGCTTTCTGCTAGTGGATAAAAGTTTAAAAAAAAAAAAAAAGGCGGAGGCTGGCTCGGGCTGATTAAGCATTTAACTACAAGGCAGGCGTGGGCTCGCAAAGGGCGCGCCTGAACTCAGAACCACTGAGGCTTGGCAGTTCAGTATTTCCCCAAAGTTCAAAGCCCAGAGCTGGATGCCAAACTAAGACCCTACCCTGCCCATTGTAGGTGCTGCACCTATAGGGGAGGAGAATCGAGAGGCAAGCAGAACACATCAGTCTGTGCCTATTCAAGGGGAATACAAGAGATTCTTATATACACGGCGGCACAGAATGCGCCATCTGTGCCGTGAGTGACCGAAGGAACTCCAGAGCGGTCCCTACTCACGCCCCTCATCTCCAAGTCTTCCCCGACTCACCCAATTCCAACAGTTCTTGCAATTACTCTCTAGTAAGACTGACTACACTGCTACATAGCAGCTATGGACAGTCTGCAAAAGTATTAGTTTATAAATTAATCTAAGATTTAATTGGTGTTTACTGCCATAGGTAAGTTTGATTAAAATAAAGTTGAAAGAGATAGCAAATCTGAGAGACCTAGGAAAATCAGGAATGTGAACACGGAAACAGGGCGCAGACCATCCTGCTTTGTTGATGAGCATTGTGCCTTCACAGATGTCAGCGGGCTGGGGCTTGGGCAGCGAGGGATGGTGGAATTGGAAGGAGAGGTCAGTGGGCTCGTGGATCCTGTGTGTAAGCACACCTGACAGCAGAGACCACACCATAGCACGGTGGAGAGGGTGGGAGTCAGGAAAGGGCCTTGAGGCATAGTTAGTTCCAAACTGAACTCTTAAAGTTAAAATAAGTCTTGTTCTTTGTGTCTACAGAAACATTAGCTATTTAACATTTAAAGCAGACTTTAATCCCCTCTTTATTCCTGAGACAGGCTTCCTCTGTGGCCCAGTGTCTTGGTAGTCCAGGCTGGCTCAAATATGAACCGTCTTCCTGCCTCAGCCTCTCTAGGATCACAGTGTGCACCACCATGCCCAGTTAAAAGTTTCAATGTCTTAAAATCTACATGAAAAATAAACCTCACAAAATCATTTCTATTGAAAATAAAACTCTCCAAACTTTAAAAACAAGCTTTATTGCATCTCTTAATTACAATTTAAAACTGTCCAAAAGACCAGTGGTGTGCAGAGTGCTCAAGGAACAGAGTCGCAAACTCTGGAAAGAAAAATAGTCTTTCAGGTAGGAAGACAGCAAGCTAAGGTACTGTAAGCAACGCTAAGGCTGAACAATCACATAGCCAGCTTCCTCTCAGGAGATGGAAACTATTTGATGAATTGCAAAGCAAAGAGAAGCATTATTATCACAGCCTGGAAAGAAACCAGCACGGCGGGTCAAAGCCGAAGAGGGAGTTTCTAGCCTGAGTCTCCTAAGGGCGCCTGTTGTAGGAGTATTGCTACTGACTAAAATTCAGCCTTGAAAGTTATTTGAAAAGCTGCTTTCCTAACCTCAAAAGTCATCACTGCCTCCCACCTCCCCAGAGCTAATCTACCCCACTGTAAACCCATGAACAGGCTCCGTGAAACCGTCAGCTCCCATGTCACAGTCCTCCCCAAAGTCACCTCTGTGTCCTCCTAGTGTTACCCTTGTGACACACATCTCCAAACAAACACTGCATTTCACTGTTCTTGGTGTTATGAACTATTAAAAAAGTATCAGGTTAGGGTTTTAAAAAATCAATATTACAATCATTTGGTGCACAATCTCACACACTTAACACTCAATTTAACTCATTTGCTATCTCATACACAACCAACACAACATGCAAGAAATAACTGCTGGGAATTGTTTCAGACCTCCAAAGTATGTTAATTTCCAAAGCAAAATGACTTGTGCTGTGAATTTTAACGCACTTGAAAGCCTGTACTTTCCCTCGTTCTGGAACACGAATTTTGCATGTCTGAAGAGCTGTGATTCATCTTAAGAAAGCCCATCTTGTGTTAAATGGGATGGAAACTGGACTAAGTGGTCAGATGACAGCACATTCATATTCAAGCCGTATTATAAATGCATGTACAGTAATTTACGTCTCTCAGCTACCACAAAAGGCTCTTGATAAGCAGGTAATTTGCTAAATGGACTCCTTTATCCAAGTATTCGAAGGGCGTTACAAGAAAAATCTGCAGAGGCATTAATGTGACGTAAAGGTCAAGCATTCTGACATACCTTTCAAATAATCCCGCCTAACTTGCGTTATGATGAGGAGGCTGTTGGCAGCATCGTTCAGTGTGAAGCCCTTGATGTGGGTCTCAGCGCTAAAAGAAGCAGACATTTAGAAAGGAATTACTGACATGCTTCTGATACGATAATAAATGGTTGAGCACCAAGGTGAAATTATAAAAACTACTGTTCGTATGTTAAAAATATTGCTGCAAAATATCGACCTGGAGACAGCTTTTGTGTTCTCCTGTCAATGGTTATAGAAGGATAATTTTTTTTTGCATTCTGACAGATGACAAAGTTGGAAATGAGCAACAAAAGAAACAAAGTACAAGATTTTTTTTAAACAATCGGTTCAGATTCTTGAGTACTGACATATTAGGTGACTAAAATAACCGCATGCCCTGCATTGTTCGCTATATCCTAGGCTGGATACTTCTCTCTCTCTCTCTCTCTCTCTCTCTCTCTCTCTCTCTCTCTCTCTCTCTCCCCCTCCCTTCTTCCCTCTCTCTCTCCCTCTCTCCTATGTTTACCATAATTATAAAATGTAAAAGTATTCTTCCAGCAACAAAACCGAACATTTTATTTTCAGTACTGTATACTTTACATATAAACTAACGCATATTACTAACACCATATCATTTGGTTGATTAATTTTCAAATTTATGTCATCTAGATACAGTTTTTAAAGGTTTTAAACAGAGCACAGAACCAAAACCATTGTTATACTAAAATTTAAAATTTCACATGACCACAGACTTAAAAACGAACTTCCTAACTAAAACTCAAAAGCAAAAAATAGCTTTACTTAAGTACCAAATCCTATAGGAATAACTAAAACCAGATGAGACAAACAGACAAAAATCCTCAAGTTTAACTGGAAGCACTCTGTTTGCTGCACTGTTTGTCCATGTCTTGTGATGAAATGTTAGCATCTCTAATGCCCCAAAGCTGACTTCCGATTAGGAAACACTAAGAGGTCAGGAAGAACAAGGGCTGCCGTATCAGCTCAGCTGTGACCTTACTGTCAATCCTCCATGGCTGCCAGCACAAAGTAAAGCGGGCAGCCCTGAGCAGAGGACAAGACCGGCAGGACCACTGTTCTTAAGAACCCGTGAACATCAGCCAGACAGCGCACGGCGAGCGTGCTCTCAGCCACTCTTCAGTCCCCACACAGGAGCCCCCATTTCTCCTGACCCGTAGCTGCTGCTCAGTTTGACTTTCCCCTTGTTCATTTGTCAAAGCTTCTAAGTCAATGACTCTTATGTGATACCAATTGCTTAAAGGACCCGCTTTCCCAACCTGTAGCATGAATAAGACTCAGGCACTATTACAATCTCACTTCCCACACCATCATCATCATTATTATTATTATTATTATTTGTAGTATACCATATTCATTCAAGAACATTACTTGGGCTGGGTGGCAGTGGAGCATGTCACCCCAGCGCTCAGGAGGCAGAGGCAGGTGGACCTCTGAGTTTGAGGCCAGCCTGGTCTACAGAGCTAGTTTCAGGGCAGTCAGGGCTAAACAGAGAAACACTGTCTTTAACACACACACACACACAGAATATGAATATTATTTATAGTCTAAAACTAGCTATTAATCCTGGTCTGTAGAGAGAATACCTAACAGGCCAGCAATGGCAACACAGTGAGACAGTGTCCAAACCAAACCACCACCAAACCTCAAAATAATACCAACCCCAAAAGCCATCTGAAACCATGAGATAGTAAATCATGTTTCTTAACAAACAAGAATAAGCCATAAGCCTTTGAAAACTTCATAACATCATTTAAATACTCTTCAAAGAACTCCCTGTATTTGTTTCAAATATGAAAGCAGAGATTAGTATCAGGAAGAACATTTCCCTTATCAATCCAAAAGTAGAAAATGTATTCTAATGGCAAAGAGAGAAAAAGTATGAAGTTACTCAGAGAAACCTTTGGGATCATTTATACAACATCAAGAAATTTAATTTTGGTTCCTAATTTTTAGTTTTATTTCTTAGTTACCAAAATGAACTTTCTGTGATAAAGGGAATAGCCTTTTTGTGCTGTCCAATGGGGTTAGCCACTAGTCATGGGAAATATGTAATTTAATTATTATATTTCATTTTATACAGTTTAAAGTCACACCCAGGCTGGTGGCTACTTAAGAGGGTGGCATACAATTCCAGGGTTTCAGTTTTGAAACTGTCAAAATAAAGAAAAAATTATGGAGAAGAAGGGTTTACATCTTACGTCTTGCCTTCGCTGCAGACAGAATCTTTCTAACTAAGAAGGACGGTCTTTTAAGGAAGCTTCCATTATTTTCAGAGCAATGAACGGACTATGGCTTGTGGTTACATAATACATATGTTTACATAGGTAAAACATATGTCACCTTGAATAAAAAAAACCTGGTCAGCCCTGTGAAAGCAGTCAGGGACAGACTTAACACCGTTTCTAGGCAGAAAGAAACAGGAAGGCAGATAGGGCAAGGAAGACTCCCTAAGAAAACCTCCAGAGACTCAGGATGGCTGATGCCAGTGTCCTGGCTAGACAGCAGGAACACCAGAGCAAATGACTGTTGCAGGCTACGGGAGCCCACATGGTGGTCACCACAATAAAATCAAGTAGCCTCTACACACCAATCATTGCTCTTGAAAAATGATTTTTATACATGTGTGTGTGTGCGCGAGCACGTATGTGGGCACGTGTATGTATATTGTAATATAAGGAGGTCAAAGGACAACTTGCTGGAGTCAGTTCTTTCCTTCCAGCAAGGGGGTCTTAGGGAATCAAACTCAGGTTGTCAGCCTTGGCGGCTAGTGCCTTTACCCACTGAATGAACTACCTTGCTAGCACAATCAACAAGTATTTTTCACTCTGATACTGATATAGAACTGAGAGGGGGAGAGACAGCCAGGAATGAATCCAAAGAAGTTAACATGACATACTTTCAATAACACAATTAGTTGGATAATTCAAATAGTTCCAATCCAGGAACTGCCCTGGAATTTACTGTGTAGACCAAGCTGGCCTTGAACTCACAGATATCCACTTGCTTCTGCCTTCTGAATACTAGGATTAAAGATATGGGCCACTACCTGGACTTTTTCAAGAAAGGTACCCAACATAGGCTTCAAGTTACAGAATACTGAAATGATAATGAAAAACATTTTAACGGCTCAAATTAAAGCCTGTCGTAGGTTTCTATTACTGCGATGAAACTCCATAACCAAAAAGTTGAGGAGGAAAGGGTTTATTTGGATTACACTTTCACATCACTGTTCATCACTGAAGGAAGTCAGAGCAGGAACTCAAAGCAGGGACAGGAACCTGGAGGCAGGAGCTGATGCAGAGGCCATGGAGGAGTGCTGTTTACTGGCTTGCTCACATGGCTTGCTCACCCTGCTTTCTTATAGAACCCAGGACCATCAGCCCAAGGATGATACCACCCACTATGGGCTGGGCCTGGCCCCACTAATCACTGAGAAAATGCCTTACAGCTGGATCTCATGGAGGCATTTCCTCAACTGAGGTGACTTCCTCTCTGACAATTCTAGCTCGTGTCAAGTTGCCATATAACCAATCCCCCGTTGAAGGCTTTGGATCCTGGATCGTCTGGGGTCCACATAGCTACATGGGGAAGGCAGCTATGGAAGGATCCTTGTAGGCCATTACAGCTGGAGTTTAAGTACTGTGAAGTGTACAGGGAGTCTCATCTATCTGTGGAGTCTAAAATCCAACTGAGAAGCAGAGAGCAGACAGAGGTTGCCAGGGAAGAGAGGAACTGTGGAGATGAAGCCCGTGGAATAGCAGCGAGACAAGTAAGCTCTAGAGTCCTACCTAGCTATGCCTAAAGCTAATGCTGCTGCTGAGAGGGTACACTATCAGTGTAATTACACACACTCAGAACCCAACAATGATAGCAACGCTGATGATAAAGACGGTGGGAGGAAACTCTGGATGGTGATGGATATGTTTACGGCCTTGGTGCTGGCGGTGGTTTCACTGGTATACACTTATCCCCAAAGTTAATGAGATGTATACATTAAATATGTATCTTTTAATATGTCAATCATATTGTTGAGAGGAAAAAAAGAATATAAGCCTGTATTTTCCAGGTTGTGGTGAAAGGAGAATAAAAAAGCTATGCTTCTAACCACTCAGGTCAGCTCTGTCTCAGATCAAGACCAGCGGCAGAATTCCAGAAATGTCTTTTACAGTAGTGATACTTGAGCAAATCCATATACAAACACACTCAATGGAAATCAATACTCCATGACATGGCCTTTAATTACTTGAAGCACTCTGGTATTTTCCAGGCTATTTCATTTAAAAAATGGTTCATTCTGACCCACTTAATAGTGGCACCTACAGTTTGAAACTATGCTAGGTCCGTAGTCTTCTTTGAGAGGTATGCATAGCACTGAATGCCCTAGGAAGCAGGGTGTCATGAAACACACAAGATATATAGTACAAGTGGCCATGAGGGAATGCTTTCAAAGAGTCTGAGGCTCATGACTTATTTGTTATCTGGGATCTTTGTAAAATGGACAACCCTGGGTCACTCTGAGTCAGAACCTTAGCAGTGGGCTCTGGGAAGATGGCTCAGGGATGCAGGCAGGGCTTAGCATGCACAAGCCCAATCAAGGAGTTTTGAGTGTGATGTGGTATGCATGAGTGTGTGTCTGTATATGCATACAGATATGCATGAGTGTGCGTCCATGAGTAAAACCAAAGTCAACATCTGGTATTTTCCTCCATGGCTCTGCAGCTCACTTACTGAAGCAGGGTCTCTTGTTGAACTTTTAAGTCCATCAGTTACAGCTGGACTGTATATCTGGTCAGCTTGCCCAGCCTTAATGTGGGTTCTGGGGATCTAAACCCTTGTCCTCATGTTTGGAGAGCAAGGACTTGACCCACTGAGTCACCTCCACAGCCCCAAGATAAAGACTGTTACATTTTACTTTGGAGAAATCTTTAGAGGATTTGTGACCAACTCTCAGGATTAACTGGTTTCTGACTTTTTACATTTTTTCTTTCTTAACAGTTTAAGTTCCCTCTTGTATTCCTCAACATGGAATTCTATTCTATACTCTGCCTCCCTGTCTGGAAAAACTACTCATCTCAGATCACCTTTGGTTATGTCGAGTAAGACAGAGCTCCACAATGATCTGAAAAAGTAAATCCACATCCTACACCACAGGGGTTAGAGCTAACAGGATACCATTTTAAAAAATGTTTAAGGCACTAATTGAGGTGTATATAAGGTCCAGGGGTAGATTATTCAATTCACAACTGAAAAATGCACAAGTCAGGCAGAGTACACTAAATAAGTTCAGGGTTTGGATGTGACTGTTGGTGTCAAAACATACACAGGGACCAGGCATGGTGGCAAACATGCCTGTTATCCCAGCACTCAAGAGGCAGAGGATGGCTACAACTTTGAGGCCAGCCTGCAAAACAGTGAGCCCTGCTTTAAACAAACAAATCATAAAATTAAGCAACTTTTAATGTTACTTTTCTGGGCAGCAGAGACACTTCAGCTAGTATTCCTTTAAAGTGAGAGTTTTCACAGATGAACAGATACTCACAAATCTTTCACGTGCATTGCTTGTGTGAAGTCGTCCTTACTCAGCAGTAAGGGTATCAAGGTTCTGTAAGTTTCACTGCTAAATACAATGTTTTGCTTTTCCGCTGTAAGGAAGATATTATATGCACCTATAAGAGAGAAAAAAAATAAAAAAGGGAGACAATATTATTTTGAACTAGCAAAACAAAAAAAATCCCAAAATATATATCTATCCACTGTTCCCAATCCTTAGAGATGGGCACTGACCACACCAGCATTCTTCAAATTCCCAAGACAAACCATTGAAAAGAAAAGTGTCTGAAAGGGTTTCTTTTCCAAATTATTTTTTATACTTGCTTTCGGTCAATAAATTATGTTCTTCCTAACAAAAATGAAAATCAGCTCTTCTGAATTCAAAAGATTGCAAAATAAATTGTAAAATATGTGTTAAAGTCCAAATAAACCAGAGGTATAATTTAGATTGAGGGGCGCAAAAGATTCACTTTCAAGCTATCTTTAATCTATAAGTGGGTGGTTACAATGGTTAACATTTCAACACAATAGCATTAAAGTGAATATAGCCTATAATTCTAAAATTAGAAGATCAAATTATTTGGCTACGACAGGACTTATACAAAAACATACAATTTTCAAATATACAGATACCTAACAAGTAAACTAGGCAACATTTGTTTGACTGATTAACAGTTTTATTTCACTTGTTCACAATAACTGTCAGTGAATGAAAGGATGTTACCAAAAGAGAAGTACCTACACTTTTCAGTCACTTACTTTTCTGAAATAAAACTGCTTGCGTATAAAGAGCCAACTGGAACTACAATCCACTTGTGTGTGTAAACACATCACAACAGAGATAAGTAAAAGCTATTTACCACAGACGGCCCTCTATGAATATAACTCAGTTGGAAAGAAAGTCGAGGGATGAAAGAGATACACACAGTGTTAATGACCACAAGAATACTCTAGAAACGTCTGAACAGACAGAAATAGTTGTGATTATGTGTATACGTTAGGGAAGTTTGCATTATCACCTCAATGACACTCAAGTGGCAATGTCCAAATCACACTTAAAACTGGAAATTAAAAAGATAAGGTACAAGAATATTTATATTAGTTGTACCTTAGTTGAGACTGTGTGAATGAACGTAATAGTCATGCAAGCTAATTGGATGTTAAATAAGCTTTCTAAAGCACAGTCCCTTTTAGTGATCACATGAGTAACTGCCCTGTATCAGACTTTTGTTAATGCCTACATGAACCAGGCACTAATACAAGTTAGAAAAACACAAGACACTAAAGAAAGAGTTCTATCAGTTAATGGCTATGTTGACAGATACCGACAAGCCACTATATTTATCATTGAAAGCGCCCCCCTTACTCTTTCATATATCATGAACTTGAACCACAGCCCTAGTCTTCCTGTCTTCTCTCTCTCATAGTCTCAGCTCACCAGTGTCTCCAACAGGCCTGTCCTTCTTTCAGGCCATCACCAGCAGTGGGTGTGTGACTCTCTGCATCTAACTGCAGATGTTTCATGAGCATGTTCTTATTGTCCCTTTTGGTCACATAGTTTGTTGTTGAATGAGGGCTCTGTACCATTTGAATATTGGAAATTAATAAAACAAAAGTAGGAAATATTATTGGTTATTTTCTGATACCACAGAAGTTGTATTCACTATTATGTCAACCTTATGTGAGTACTTCCATGTTATAAATCCATTAACCACAACTACCCAACAAATACTACTACTACTGTAAGCACTGAATTTTCAAAGCATTTATATTTTGCTAAGTGCTTGAATCTTGAGACATACAAAATCAATATTAGGCTAAAACAATTAGCTGAATGACTATATAACATTTAATCACTTAGTTAAATGTTTTAATTTAATTAAAAACAACTTTTAAAAAGGTAGCATATGAGCTAGGCATAATGGTGCATATCTATAATCCTAGGACTTGTCCTGAGCTGGGGGGGGGGGCGCGGGGGATGGAGTGGGGAGAGTGGTTGAATCTAAGATGAGCCTGTGCTACATAGTGAGACCCTATTTAAAAAAGAGATACCAATCAACCAACCAACCAAGACCATTATCATAAACTCAGCTTCCCAAATGCACAAATGTACCTAACAATTACTGCTGGGCTGTGTTTGCCTAGCTGCTAGGGTGCCCAGAGCACCATGGCACAACCCAAGGGAGGCAGAACAAATCCTGTAAAGGGGGTCCTCAGTCTGTGTTCTCCAAGGTGGGAAACAGTGGGGTCTGGGATGATGGCTGTGGTTCCCAGTCTCCTGTGTGCCTAGGCACTGGTAGGAGTTGGGAACAGAGGTCTGCACTTTCCCTCTGGGCATCCCCCCTGGAGCACCCGGCAGGAGGGAAAGGCAGAGCCAAGGAGGGGAGGTGGCACTCAGGGCCTTATCTACATACCTTATTAGCATGAAAAACTCCAGGTTTCTATGTTACCTGACTGATTGCCTTGGTCTGCCCAGTGGGGTATCCTGGTTACATGTTCCAGAGCAGACAGAGGCAGGCAGGGAGTGGTCCCACTCCTGTTCTTGAGATTAGTGGGGTTTGTGCTCACTCAGTCTTGGTACACTTGCCTGACTTCTGTTTATTTTTTTGAAACAGAGTTTCTTTGTGTAGCCCTGGCTGTTCCAGAACTCACAAGATAGACCAGGCTGGCCTCGAACTCCTTTGGCTCGGCCTGCCTCACCTCCCTTGTGCTAGGACTAAAGGCAGAGGCCACCACAGCCCAGCATCTAACAACTACTCCTCACATCTGGCCCCACGGCGTTCCTTTGCTCTTGTTTCATCCTTAACTACTCACATCTCAGAATGTCAGCACACTGCTTTATAAACTATAACACTGTAACTAACACATTACTCAGTACCATCTCTACTGTGTTGATAAGCTGTATACATGTGTGTGCGTGGCCACGCCCACCCTCCCGAGGCCCCATGGCGGCTCACTTTTATTATTCTTGAGTCTGCAGGCAGACAGCAACGCCTTCTCAGTACTGTCGTCTCCTGACGTCGGTGAGGATGAACGCAGGGAAGGCCTGTCATCTCCAAAGCACAACTTTAAAACAAAATTACTCAGTTCAACAAAACTTGTTAAACCCAGCAACCTCTGCAGTATAAAACTGAGCTAAGCTAGGTTCTAGAAAAGTCTGTTAGGCTTCCGCTAACGACAAGTTACCTCGGGAACGTCGAAAGGAACCTCCTGGTTGCTGGTTTTCAGGATCTCAGCTAACAACCGCAGTGTCCGCTCTCGAGGGACAATGTTCTCTTCTTGCACTTTATTCCAGACAGCGTCCGCTCTCTGCCAGTCACCGCTTATCTCTAGAGTGTGATCAGTCAAGACTCAGTGAGTCTGCCCAGCAGAGCTGGTCAAGCCTGAGGACATTCTTACTCCATGTTTAAATACACACTATTCCCAACGCTGTTGTTATGGAGAGGGAACATTAGTGACTGTAGCTCAGAGGCGAGGAAGACTTCTCTGTGTATCTTTTTAATTATGAGCCACTTTCTCTGCCAAACAAACTAAACAAAAGCAAAACCAGTAACAAACCACCTCCAAGCTTTTATCCAAAGCTTTGAAAACCATGTTGATAAAAAGGCTGTTTTTAAAGTAACTGAAAAATTGTCCAATGTGAAAATCAAAATCAGAAAACAAGTAACACACACCCTTTCTAGTGTTTGCAGAGATGATGAATACATGTGCACTGCCTTGTGAATACCTCTGATTCTAACATGTCTGAGAATGTTCTGATGCACGGCTTTTTTCTTACAACTGATAACTTCCCAGATACTTTGACTTGGGTGAGGAGAGTCTGCACTTCACCTGCTGCCTCCCAGAGTTCCACATTCCTTGTGGCAACAGATAACACTACTGACTAAGTCTTAAGGAAGCAAGAAATCTCCTGTAAAGGAAACAGGTAGATTATTTGTACCAATAACCTAACTACTTTCTTCTCTGTGATGATACCCAGTGTTCACAAATAACAAGGGCTGTGCTACTTGAGATGTTTTTCTGTTTTAATTTGCAAATGTGTGTGCAAGGGATATTTTAGAGAGATGAACAACATCCAGAGAGCGTGAATATTTCTATTTCTCAGTATCTAGAGGAAACGTGTCACTACTAACATTGGTGGAACTGTCTTAGACTCTGTCTCTCACTACTGACATCAGTGGGACTTCCCTAGAATCTGTCTCTCCAAAATGAAATGTCTCTCAGTTTTCTGACAACTAATGACTACTAGAAATATAAAGTTTAAAGACCAAAAAGTGAAGCACAGTCACACTGAGTGAGAAATCAGCAATAAGGAAAAAGGGTACAAGGTGAGGAGGACAATTTCCCTACCAAACACAGGTTACAACCCTCATTTTAAGTAGTAGAAACTAAAGTTCAAAGTGGGGTCAAGACAGGGTTTTTTTGGGTAATAGCATTGGCTGTCTTGGAACTTTCTCTATAGGCTGGCCTTGAACTCAGAGATCTGCCTACTTCTGCCTCCCAAGTGCTGAGATTAAAGGTGAGTACCATCATGCCCAACCCAAAAGCAATATTCTTATAAGTTATCATACCTTACCTTTATTAAAATGTCCTCCTACAATGTAAAACCTAAGTATTATCAATATTTTAAAATATAAAGCTTGATTACAAAAATAATCCAAGCCCAAGAATCTTTACTGAGTGGAAGGAAACATCTGAAGCAGTTCTTGTGTGGTGAGATAACCTGCACATTGGGCAACACAAGGATGGCTTCCAGGCCCCAAGGGGACAGTACAGTGTTCTGGAGCCATGGCTCACTTTAAAACCCACACACGTACTCTAAGCGATGGGAAAAGCTGAGTGGACGATTTACAGCTATATTCTCGAAAAACCAAGAGCCATTATAAGGTAACTTTATCCTTGTTAGAAAGGCAAAATGACTTAGCTGGACCCTGAGCTAGTGGTAGCCATCTTTAATCTCAGTGTCTGGGAGGCAGAGGCAGGCAGATCTCTGAGTTCAAGGCCAGACTGGTCTACAGAGTGAGTTCCAGGACAGGTAGGGCTACACAGACAGACTCTGTCTCAAAAGACAAAAACAATAACAAAATAAAAATGAGAGGAGGTTGTTGTGGGGGTGCTGGAGAGATGCCCGACTGACAGGGCTTGCTGTTCTTCCAGAACTTTCTGAGAATAGATGAAGCTGTGGGGCCACATTCCTGGGGGCCTGGGTGTTTCTAAGGCACCAAACTAGGTGGTGAAGAACTCTAATCCTGGGTTTTACCTTTAAGGCCAACAATTGGTCCAGTACTGCTGACAGAACTGAGCTACTTCCAACTCCTCCACCTGCAGTTCCTGTTTCTAAGGGCCACTCTTTATCAAATGAAGACCTTAGGTCTAGGGCAGGAATCATGTACCATCAGCCTGAATGTAGGTCAGATGGCACATGAGCTAAAAAAAAGAGGCTCCTGCTGGCCAAAGATTGGATAATTTGAGTATCAAAAATAACTAAAACAAAACTGTTTTTAAAACCTATAAATTCATTAAGAAAAAAAATCACCAATTCTGGAGGTTTCAAGAGCACCAGAACTTTACTAGTTGTTTCATATCATTAGCTTAAAAAAGAAAAAGTCACAGACTACAGGGTACTCAGTGTAGAATTCAAAACAACCAAACCACAGTGCAGTAAGTGACAGCTGCCACGGACACCTCTGAGCAGGGGGTTCTATGCATGGAACACACTGTGACAGTTTCACACTCAGACAGCAAACTCTTATGCTGAGTGAATTCTTAGTGTTTAGAATATACCCACTTTACTAGTGTAATAGTGGAAGAGAGAATGGCCATACAGCATGAAATATGCCTATATGCGCTGGAAGAAAAAAACATAACTTGAAGTAGACTAAAACATTAGGGCTGTAAAATTAAAAAAGCTACCATTGAGGCATTTTTAATGCAAAATAATAAATCAAAGGTGGTTGTGTTTTAGCACTAAGGATAAATGAACATCTACTTTTTATATATGAAGGCAGTAAGGCTGGGCTTGGTTGGTGCAAGTCTCTGATCCCAGTACTCAAGAGGCAGAGCTGTCAAAGGCCACTCTGCAGTTTCAGGGAAGCCAAGGTTACACATTGAGACTTGTTTGAATATAATAGCAAAAGAAAAAGAAAAGAGTTCGCGTACGGCCTGAAGGATCGTTACGTCAGAGACTGTCTGATTTGGTGCCAATACTAACATGAAGGAAGCTTCCACTGAAACATGTTCCAGAGAGTCATTATTGTATTTATTCACTGTGTGATGACGGGAAGCTGCCATGACAAGACACATGGAGACAGAGCCATCTCTAACTATAAAGCAAAAAGGGAACCAACCATCACTGGCTACACACTGTCACAAGAACATGTACCTGCATCAGCTGTGTAAACAGACCTCAGCATAATTTGCTTCTAAGAATGAAATCCCCAGCATGAGAACTCAGTCAAGTGGAAATTAAGGGTGAGAACCCAGATTAGGTACATGGAAAACTAAAATCTATTCACAGAAACAGGATCACGGGAGAGATGGCTCAGCAGTTAAGAGCACTGACTCTTCTTCCTGAGGTGCTGAGTTCAATCCCCAGCAACCACATGGTGGCTCATAACCATCTGTAATGGGATCTGATGCCTTCTTCTGGTGTGTCTGAAGACAGCTACAGTGTACTCATGTACATAAATAAAATCTTTAAAAATTAAAAAAAATAAAAACAAATTCTAAGACACCTAAGCAGTTTATTAGTACTTACAGATGATTAAAATGGGGACAAATATTGTAATATGTACCTGAATAAAAAATGTAACATGATCATATTAAATGATAGCTTTTACACAGATGCACACGTTCCTACAAGATCCACCTACGAGTATGTTATAATTAGCCACTATAGGTGAGACTGAGGAAACTAACTCAGGATGGACACAAAACAGAAGAGAAAAGAAAAAGCTTCTCAAAAAATCCTGTTAAGTTCTATGGCTCTGAGTTCTTCTTTCTGAGTCGGCTTAAAAGACTTAGAAAACATTTTTGTATGTGTTAAACATGAATGCAGGTTGGCTTACAGACAGAAAAGAACCACGCATACACAAACCCACCAAAAGAAAAGAGAGCTCAGAGCGGCATGTCAAACCTCCGTCATGAAGGTTAAAGCAGAGGACAACCTCACACCGCAGGCCCACTGCCCGTCCTCCTCCTCTCCACATTTGTGTGTGCCAGTTTTTTAGAGGGAAAAGAAGAAATCAGGTGGTTTGGTAGCATGGACCATCAGTTTGAGTCTGGTCTCTTAGGCCCAGTGCAGAACAACACAGTGTGAGCCAATAGCTTCCTACACAGTTCATGAAACCCTAAAGAGAAGTACAATCGTTTTATGAACTGATTGGACTCACATTCAAGACACCACTTAACCCCAGCTCTACTTAGCTCTCCGCATGGCCAGACAGCATCATGGCATGTTACATTTTGTTAGAATGTCCTTATTTTCAAGAATTAAAAATTATCAAAAAGATATCTTGCTTTTCATACAGACTTCCCAATCCCAGTGTCTGCCCCATCCCTTGCTCACACATGTAGGACGTGTCAGGGTGCACAGAGGTCTTAGGCTTGGTAGGCATGGATGAGTACAGCAGACCTGTGACACAGGTGTCACATGCAGGCGTGGGCTCCAGGAGCATGGCAAGCACATGACGAGCACAGACCAGTTCACCTCTCATGACTGCAGTAAGGATGTCAGCTTTGTAGACATCACACAGCAGCTAATGATACAGTGTAATGCTCCACAGAAGGCTCAGCTAGTCGTCCCTTTGGCCTCTGTTAAAGACCCCACATTTGACAATCCCTAGACTTCTTCCAAGCCCCGCACTCCTTCCCTGCTGTGGCCTCTGTAGAGGGGAGTGCAAGTAGGCGGAGCGCATTACTTACTGTATAGTTTCAGTAAGTTGTAGTACATCTGGTCTCTGTCGCATTCAAACAGCTTCTCGGTCAGCTCTACTAACTTTTCAAGAGTTTCAACCTTAAAAAGATTAACAGACTGATTACACTGTGTAAGAAGTGTATTTTACAGCAGGGTGAGCCTACCTAGCCCATGGAGCTGCACGTGTACAAGTAGTTAGAACTGCAAATCATTATGCTGTGAATATTTTACTACAGTAACAGGACTTTACAAAGCAAAGCACCCACAGCGTGAGTGATTAAGCGATGACAAGAATCTTCCAAGAGCACCTTGGGGACACAGATTCTGAGGCAGAACAGCCCAGAGCACACAGGTGAGTCCTTATCCCTGGACTTTGCTTCTGCATGCTGCGAACAGATGGAGTGAGCTGAGAGAAGGCATTCCTCCCGACACCACACGCCGCACACTCTCCACACAACACACTCACGGCCACCCTGGTCACAGCAGTAGAGGAAGGGCAGGCAAAAACCTCCAGGGCCTAGGCTGACACTCTTACAACTTCTAATGTACCCCAGGGCCATAAAACAGGCTGGTTTTTATTTGGAGAAACACTGAGGGAACAGTGCGTCTACAAGGTCCTCTTATAAACTCCCCAATGCTTATGATACATGTTCCAAGTGTTAGGTGTTTCAGACATCAGAGATCAAATACCAACCTGATTATTAGCAATGCATCTATCACAAAACCACTGAAGTCTTGTAGGCCGAGCTCTAATTCCTGGAGTCTATAAAACAGAACCACCACACAACACATAAGACTCAGCTCAATTCACCCCTGAAGATAGTATATTCCCTCTAATGAAATTGCTGCCACACATTATGTGCTAAAAAACAAAAAGCAAAAAAACCCCAAAAAACCCAAAACTAAAAAACAAACAAACAAACAACAACAAAACCCTTATAATGTGACCCACAGTTATCACAGACATTTAATGAGGTTAGATCCAAGCACCCAACAGAATTCATATTCAACACTTATCTAGAAGACTTAAGATTATTCCAAGGTGCTGCTTCCCAGTTCAATATTCATTCAATAGTCTTTCTGTTTTATGGTCTTTTGTTTGTTTGTTTGTTTTAGTATTGGAAATTAAACACAGGGCCTTACAAGTCATTCCAAAAATCTTTAAATAATAAACTTACTGCATTTTATTTAGTTCAGGAAGATAAACTAAATCAACGCAGGAATCTATAAGCTCTTATGTGCACACGTGTGCTCCTCCCACAACACATGATCAAGTGCCCCTCCTTCCTCTCACTCACTACAACACCCCAACAGACTCAGGACATACAACTTACTAACTTGCCAAGTAGAATCATAAACAAATCTTTTCTTTTTTTCTTTTCTTTTTTTGGTTTTTTTGAGACAGGGTTTCTCTGTGTAGTTCTGGTTGTCCTGGAACTCACTCTGTAGACCAGGTTGGCCTCGAACTCAGAAATCCACCTGCCTCTGCCTCCCAAGTGCTGGGATTAAAGGGGTGCACCACCACCGCCCAGCTAACAAATCTTAATCTTAATAAAACCCAGTAGCTTTCAATTTTAGAAGAAACATACTTTGATAAAAGTACTCTATCCATTAGTGGATGTGTTGCCTAGTATCTAAAATTAGCTAAGTACTTAACGTTACTTTAGTCTTGGTTTCTTTTAATAACTGAGGTTCATGTTAGTTATATGCTCAATTAGGAATTCTGAAAGTTTAGTCAATAACTCTGGCTTCAAGCACATGTTTCACAATGTTGGATACTGGAATAATAGACAAACCATTTCAACATAATTCCAAGGATTTGTACCTGTAATGATAGCATTTGCATCATCTGTAAGAGGGTTTCACCATGGAACACTACATTTCAATCACAGCACCATGATAAGACAACTACATACTCATCTGCCCTGGCTGCATGCCAGTTTAGAGGATGCCCTGTGCCTGCCCTCTCTCTCCACTGCTGCTGATGAGGCCACGTGTCCCAGAGTGCCAGAGCTTATGTAGAAAGCCCAGGAATTCCGGTATTTTCAGAGATGGGGTACTGCTATGTTGCTCTGGTTGACCTCCAACTCCCAGGCTCAATCAGTCCTCCTACCTTGGCTGTACTGTACTTAGCTGGACTACAGGAGTGCACCCCTGTACTCTGCGCCCCAGAAATTCTAGTTAAAAACAAACATGCTGCACAATGTTAGAGAAGAAAGTATCACCGTGTAGCTTTGGGAGCAGGGCAGAAAACTGTGGAGTTGAAATTGTGAGCACTCATTTTAACCATGTAAGGATCTATACTCTAGGGTATAAAAATCAGAGAGAGTGAGCGGACCTTATCTTAAGACACACTTTCAAATGTTAACCTCTACATCTAGTCTGTGTCCAATGATTCCCTCCTATTTACACTGCCACACACATCACAGTGGGTATGAAATTAACATCAATGTACACAGAAAGCCCTTGGACAAGAACAAACAATCCTCTTTAGAACATGGCAAAATGCAAGAGCTACATTCACTTACAAGCTCCAACGTTATTACAGATACAAATCCACAGGATCTGAACAGCACAACTCACGATAACTCTTCCTGTTTGGGGCTGATTAATTCCTGCTGCTGGCAGGACAGCTGACTTATACACTACATTTCTCCCATGTTTCATTTTGAAATTGAGAACTGTTTTCATATATAAATCTCAATCATCAAAAGAACATCTAGGTCAGATTAACTAAATCTCCTAGGCTGCTGGAACAACAATGCTTCTGGCTTACCTCTGAGCATCTTACTGAATTTTAAATACTGCAGTTGAAAGCAGCAATAAAAAAATGCAATAGAAACACAGGATGACATAACTGAATCCTAATTGGAATATTCAATATAACATCAAAGGCCAGCTAATGCACAGTAAAAGAACAAGGTAGCTTCTAGTTCTTTCTGATTTTCCTACATATGATTTATTTAATGGATGGCAAGGGTAAATAGTTAGTCTGGTAGAAAGACTCCCATGTTTGTTTCTACCCAAGTTACTGCATTGCAGAGCACAGCTTTCTGCAGTTCTAATGCAATACTCGGCTCCACTGCATAGGCAGAAAGTTAAACAAAATATTTTCATTACTCAATAACTTCATTACATTACTTTATGGGCACAATAAACATCTATGCATGTTAATAAAGATAAATATAAAATAATTTTTAAGTGAAAGAACATGAAAATTTCTGTACTGTGTTTCAACCTTCACATAAACTTAAATTTGACTGAAACAGTAAATTTTTACTTGCTTTGGTTTTTCTTGCCAATACTAATGGAACGTTGGAAAAAAAAAAAAACCCTGATGTCAATAAAATATGCTCCATTAGCTAGTGTAATAGAAAGCAAAATTATGTGCACTGGGCTCCCCTAGAAGCCACTTGAACTATGTATCCCTCCAGTTAGGCTAGACAAACTAGGACAGTGACACCATGGCACTCAGTGAGCCTTCTACCCCGTGTCCCTCTCTAGAACCTTCAGACACACATTTAAAGATCAGGTACATAAGAGCAAGCGCTGCTGAGCAAGTGAAACCAACAGTCTACTATCAGCAGCAACGGGCCTCTTCATCAGGGGAATGGAAGACAATACTAAAGGTAACTCCCAACTACATGTCAGGGGAACGGACATACATCTGAAAGCCAGACACAACACTAGCTTTTTAGCACAATGCATACAGAATTGAGCTCTGGCCTTAATAAGGAAGGCAAGGGGATAAAATTTTATATTCATCAAGTAAAGAACAAAAAGTAACAAGAACTGAACTCGACTCCAAAGTTCTAGTGTTAATCCTGATGCCATCTAAATGAGAGTCTCCCCCTGCACAAGACCCTACACTGACCTCGGAATCAATATAAAATGAAGGAAACGAGATGAGGAGAGGGAAACAAGAGAAGGTTGGTTTGATAATTCAAAGTTGGAGTGCGGTGTTTAGAAGGCATGGAGATAGGGGCCTGCTGAAGACGGCACAGGAAACGGGAACTGTCCTCACTGCAAACTTCACTCATGGCTGCCATACCCTGACTCCACAACCTATATTCTGAACCTCAGTTTCTTTGCCCTGTCTCTCAGAGTTGTTTATGAGGCTCATGTGAAGATGTACCTGACTGCCCCTTAAGCATGACAGAGTCCCAGCTGTAGTCTCACTGTCTAGCTGGTGACACAGGTTTGAGTTCCAGGGAAAGAGGTTAAGAGTTAAGATGAACGGTCAGTCGCTCATCTGTTCCAGAGCTTTGCAGCTCTTGACCCATGGCCAAGCAGTGAGTGACAACTGACCACTAGAGGGCTCAGGAGGAAGTTAAATGGAAGACTTCTTCACAGAAACCCTTAAGAGCTATGTAAAATCTCACACCATTATTTAAGCCTTCCTGTTTGTATATGTCATCTCTCCCTGAATTTAATTTACAGTCTTGAAATAAAGTGGATCACACAAAACACATTTTATTTTATGCTCTGTAATTATGATTATACTGGAAGGTAAATGAAGTATTCAAACTCTAAAGGAATGAAGTAACATTTTGTTTGTTTCTTTACAGAGATACCATCTTATTTGACTCTAAACAGGAAGTCTACGCTGACTTGGAGACCTGGTTTCTACTCAGATCTCTAGTGTAATGAACCAGAAAGGGCTGGGTAGGGAGGGCTCACCTATACAAACATATCTGTCTTCATTAACTCACTGCCAAGAAACCATCTAAAGAAAATGGTCCAAAAGCTGAAGACGCACGTGAAGACGTGAGCGAAGGTGACAACTCACGTCAAAGAGGAAATGTTTCTCGAGGGAGAAGCAAATCAAATGTCTTTCATTTATTCAATGGAAAAATGTGATCACTAAAATTCTTAGAGAAGCCTCTAATGAACTTCACGCAGGGAAATGAAGAGCAGTTGATTCCAGTGAAGTACTAAGGAAGATACATGAGGCCATTAATTCCAGTTCTATACAAATGAAAAAAGTCATTGGATTAAAAAAAAAGTACAGAAGGGTCACAAAAACGACTAGATGAGTAAGTATCCAAATTGAGTCTTTATAGTTGACATATTTTAAAATAAGACCTGTAATTATACTTGGTTCTGTAGATGGGGGTAGGGCTGGGCGTATGACTGACCAATGGACAAGGTGTAGAGTACACTTCACAGACTTTACCTTCCTGAGAGAACCAGGGGAGTGGTAGCATGTTCTTAGTGGTACAGTTAATTCTAGAATGTGCCATATTCTGGAAGTGGAGTCTGTAGAGAATACATTGCTAAGAGGGACAGGAGCCCAGCACAGGGATGGACTCTGAGTAGGTGTTCACCAGAGCATAGACATCCAAGGCTGATACTACACTGCTTGTGTTGTTCGGGAATTACTCTAAGAGGCACAACCAAGAGGGAACACTGTCCTTCCTTAGGGTCTTTGTGCTGCAGACCTCCTTGGCCTGAATTGCTTTATGTTGTCAGTTCCCAATTCACCTTTTACTCCTCCCCCAGACACCAATTCCTTAGGAAGACCCAGTCTGAAATAGCCCTTTTCCACAGAACTCTTCGTGATAGCACTACATTGTTAAAAGGCCTATCTCACTGATGACACCATAAGTCATGATCAGTATTTGTTAAGGAAGGAGAGAAATTGGTCAAAATGGGAAGTGCTTAGATGCTCTCAATCACCTTAGCAGAGGTTTCAGAGGACAGCCAGGGCATGTCTACCATTCACGGGTGGAGATGCTATATACCTCTGAGTCAGCCTGTTAATTCATGTGACCTTCTGTGTCATTACCCTAAGTATTATCAAGAAAAAAATCCTATGCCCACAACCCTGAGATCCTCCTTAATCTCACTGTCTCAGCTGCCCCGCCCCCATAATGTACTCAGATTCCTTCTGTGTACATCCAGAATGTGTTACTCTTTGAATTAGCCCCACCTCCTTATTTTGCCCCAGAAGGTTTCTAACATCTGGAAGCAATTGACCCTGCCAAGAGTCCTTTCAAGAACAAAGGAAGAGCTTCCTTCTTCCTGGACCCTCTATCTGCATCCTAAGCTCATCTCTGCTTAAATGGCACCTCTGCTCCATACTGCAGGTGAGCAATGGCTCTCCTACAGGCTCAGACCTCCCCCTCCTCAAGCCAGTGAACACTTTCCTGCTGTAGAATGTCTCACACAGATCTGTTCAAGGAGTCTCATTTGGTTCCTAAGACTCTTCCTACTCCACTTCACTCTTCCACATTCTGTTTCCCTTCAAAGAAAAAAATTTTCAAAAGCTACTCACTGTAAAAATTAAAAATATCTAAGATATGTTTAAAACTAGCTCTAGTTGACCCTCATATAGAAATACAATACAAGGCTATGTTAAAAGACCACATAGCACATAGCGTATGCACACACACCAGACGTTTGATAAACAAAGCAGGGCTTATTATTTATAAATTTAATCTTGCTTATATCTTTTGTTGCCTTAACTTTAATAACAAAGTGTTACAAATCCTCAACATA
Organism: Grammomys surdaster; assembly: GCF_004785775.1. Lineage (NCBI taxonomy): Eukaryota > Metazoa > Chordata > Mammalia > Rodentia > Muridae > Grammomys > Grammomys surdaster. Next base: position 9,190,273 of record NW_021604607.1, on the reverse strand, counting down.
ACTTAACCTCTATTAGCCACAAAACAATTAATAAAAACAAAACAGACCTGTCCTCCAGTCTCATCAATGGGACAGACCTTTAAAGACGTTCTCACCTACCATCTTGTCACTGCCATTACAGTGGTTCTGCAGTTATTTTTTCTGTGTATGCACGTATGTGTGTGTGTGTAAGTGCGCAGGCCTATGCTTGTATGTGTGTGTTTGATTTAAATGTACATGTCTATGCTTTTATGTGTGGAGGCCAGAGGCTGACTCCAGATGTCTCATTTTCTGAGACCATGTCTCTCTATGAACCTAGAACTCACTGATTAGCTAGAGTGGCTGCCCCTGCCTCACTCAGCCTTCCAAATATGGAGTTACAGGCACAAGAAAGAGGCTTTGTACATGGGTGCTGGGGATATGAACTCAGGTCTTCATGTCTGCACTTTATCCACTGAATCATCTCCTCAACCCCTCCCTACACAGACCTCTTCAGTCCACTGAACAATTCCATATGCATGCATTGTTTTTGAAGTCATTCCTAACTGATCCATGAGGGCACAGTTCTAAACTACTAAAAGCTAGCCTTCTCTTGCCATTTATGTGACATTCACATACCTCACGTTAAGGTTCACATTGAAATCATGTAGAATAAAGGAGACAAACAATCTCTACCTTTGAGGGGCAAAGAGAATTAAAATTATTGCTCACTTACCATAATCCAGGAAATGCCCAAGCTGCTTTACACACATTATGTGATTGAGTATTAGAGACAGATATTACATTCCTTCTTACAGATAAAACAGCTTAGGAAAGTTTAATAGATGCCAAAAGGAAACTGGCTCTCGTCCCTCTGGCATTTTTTACTGGGTTCTGCTTACCCTACAGAAGGAGGGGCACACATGTCCTCAGTCGGCGGCCCACAGACACTGACTGTCCTGCACAGACAGAGCAGGAGACGGTGCTCCCACCTTCAGAGCTGCTCAACCACTTTCTAGACAGCACACATTAATGGAGTTTTACAAGTACCACCTAAGACACTGACAGGTATGGAGACAGAAAAGGAGAAACCGAGTTCTGAATTTCACAGTGTCCTGCACTGTTGGGCCAGGGAGCAGGCCTAGAGCAAGAGATCGACAGAGTAGGAGTGATACCCACACAACCCAAGACCTGCATGTTCCAGGGCAGCCCTGTGCCCCACCTTTGCTCTACTGGAGGAAGGCAGGTTAAGCTGCATTTCTCCTTATAAAGTCCTGTCCAGCAGCACCTGGAGTTCCTCCTCATGAAAATGAGGTATCTCCAATGACAGACATTCACCTTGAGAGCCCCTTCTCGCAAAGGTTTAAATAGCCTTTGTCCCCCATTAAAATGAACTGTCTCACTGAAGCTGCCTCCCAGAGAGTCTACTCTCACTACCTCATTGCAGTCTGAGGCCTCTCAGGCCCCCTGGCCCTCCTGGTCCACTTCTCTATTCAAGGTCCACCAGTGGCAATCAAGCCTCTACGGGCAGGAAGAGGACTACATCGCAACTGCTGTACTCTCCTTTAAAACATTTGAAGATATAAACCAGGCATGGAGGTCCGCGCCTTTAATCCCAGCACTTGGAAGGCGGAGGCAGGCGGATCTCTTTAAGTTCCAGGAGCCAGAGCTACAATAGTGAGACGTTGTCTGGAAAAAGACAAAGAAAACTGAAGACCCAGCAATGATGTTCTGGGTCCCGCATCTACACCTTCAGTTTCACAACCAGGAGTTTCTGGTTATATGAAAATAAGGAGACCAAGCGCCAACCTGGAACCCTGGACACTTTCAGAAAAAGGCAGAGAGAAGCAGCAGAAAAGCGTGACATGGAGCAACACAAGCTGCTCATTCTGAGTTGTTCATCAAGTTTCTATGACATGGCGCCCGTCATTCCTGCTGAGCCACGGTAACTTCCTGCAGAGTATTCTCTTCTAGACACAGGACTGCTTGATAATGAAATTAACCACCATGTGGACAGACTTCACATTAGCTTTTGCCTTATGAATTCCAGTAAGAAACACTTCAGTAAAGCCCAGATAAAGTATACTAATCCTAAAGAGGCCAGGTTTGTCACCTATTTCCTATAAGCTGCTTACCATAGTAGGGACAAAAAAAAAAAATGAAAAGAAAGAAAATTTAAATTAAATGCCAAACCATTGCAGACAGTACTTGTTTGGTTGATTAACTTGTAGACAAGCATTACAAATAAATCTGAGCCTGGTCTTCAGTAAATTGAATTTTACTGCTTTTAAGAACAAAGAATTCTTTTGCAAAGAGGATTAGCAACTTTACACCCAGGAATAACAGTTTAATTTAATTGTTTTACAATTCAAGATTTAACATGCAAATATCATTTTGATATATAACAGTGAATTTAGCAAAGTGAGGAAACAAATTCAATATACAACCAGACCGCCTTTTCTGAACTGTAATTACATTCAATAAAGCTGGCCGAGCCACCCTCCTCCTATTATTATTGGGACTGAATTCTATTAACATGAATAAGAACAAGGATAATTAAAGGTTAAATTTTTTAAATGTATTCTAATTAAGAGTCTAAATAGCTATACATTAGAATAGCAAAGTTAAAAATCATACCTCCATGATCTTCTTGGCCTCTTTGTAGTTTCCAGTCTGCAGGAAAGCAAAGAAGAGATTGTAGAGCATGGTCATCTCCCCTTGCTCTTGGCTCACGAAGTCCATTGCTGGATAGCAGAGGAGGAGAACAGACCGTGAGAAAACCTAAGACAGTGTCATGTAATTCTAGACAGGTAAAAAAGAACAAATATGGATGGAGGTAACAGACTGTGGTTCTGTCTTATTTAGAGTCAGAGTGCTTGTGTGGTAGCACATATCAATGGCATTAAATACTGAAAACTAGCTTAAAGAGAACCATGAGGGTAAGAATAAAAGTTATGTGTCACAAAGGCCCATCACTAATGAGTAGAGTGCACATGAACAAGAGAGGGGCAATATCCCCAAAGGAACAGACTCAGGAACCAGGGGTATCTTCAATACTTAGAATCAATTCCTTTTAGAAGTGTGACTCTTTCTTTTTTTTTTTTTTTCCGAGACAGAGTTTCTCTGTGTAGCCCAGGCTGTCCTGGAACTCACTCTGTAGCCCAGGCTGTCCTGGAACTCAGAAATCTGCCTGCCTCTGCCTCCCAAGTGCTGGGATTAAAGGCGTGCACCACCACTGCCCGGCATGACAGTTTCTCCTTTCACATCTCCAACATTCAGATTAAAGATATAAGAAGGAAAAGATTTGACAGTCACTAACCTTTCTGTATTAAATCAGTCTCTCCTTTCTCTATTAGCTTACATAAGACATCATGAATCCTGGGTAATATTTTATACTTTTCATGGCAGGCAATGCTGGCTTCAAGAGCAGCAGGTAAATCATCCCTTGGAAAATAAATTGACAATGAAGAAAAAAAAAATGTATCAAATTCAGTTTCCGCTCGCAGAAACAATAGAGCAAAAAATCTGTCAGCAACTGAACTTACAAAGACATAAAACCCCTATGCTCAAGAAGAAAACCCAGAACAAGCCTTCTCTGTCATACCTGTTCGGGTAAGAGTTCGGCGCTTCCCCTGCTTGGTCTTTATTACTTTGCCCCCGAAACAGTGTTTGGAGGGGAGAACGGTCAAAATAAAGAAGGCATTCTCTAACTTTATTATACATACAGTGTGTATAATCAATTGGTATCAAGCTGCTAGTTCTAAAAGCAAGGACTACAGCCGTCAGTTTCTTCCCTACTACTTTAGGGACCTTTGCGACCATCCAGTTTCAGACTGGGAAGTTTTACTCGGCTCTCAGGTATGTGCAAGCACTTAGCAATGCTATCATAGGATTTTTCACTCACAGCCTTACTAGGAGAGTAGGAAAGAGTCCTGGGCTTCAACTGTATAAAACAGTACCTCCTCAATCTAGGGTATTCTTATCCAGCAGTGAGTTACACAGTTGTAAACACTGTGTCTTTACAAGGTAAACCTGAAAGACTGCTCCATTTTAAGTCACGGCACCTTTAAATGTAGTACTTAATAAGTCAGAGCTTAAGAGTGTATTTTTGTGGGTCAAAAGTACTTTTTTTTCCTTTGAAAGGACAAGTGACAGTGTGAAGAAGAGCTCCAGAACAGCCATAAGAGATGTCAGAGACAATTCTCCTGCTTGGGCTTCTTCATTTTCTTTTCTTTTCTTTTTTTAAAGGAAGGGCCAATGAGTCCTCTAGAGTCGTGGCTTTGCCTGAAGAACAGAGTAAGCCGATGGCAGCAGTGGAGGCAGCAGTGGAGGCGCGTTCCTGGGCCTCTCATTCTCAGCCCAAGCACTTCACTACACAGATACTGGGAGAAATCACTACTGCCTGCAGGGCAATTATTTGTTGTAAGACACCTCACATCTAATATTTGGAGGGGGGCTATGGAGAGAGAGAGAGAGAGAGAGAGAGAGAGGAAGAAGGAGGGAGGGGGAGGGAGGGAAGGAGGGAGGGAGGGAGGGAGGGGGAGGGAGGGAGGGAGGGAGAGAGAAAAAGGAGGGAGGGAGGGAGAGGGAGGGAGGGAGGGAGGGAGGGAGGGAGGGGGGAAGGAGGGGGGAGGGAGGGGGGAGGGAGGGAGAGAGGGTGAGCATGGGGCTGGAGAGATGGCTCAACAGTTAAGAGTAGTGGCTTCACTTCCCAGTACCCACATGGCAGCTCACTGGTGTCAGGAACTCCAGTTCCAGGGGATATGACACTTTTACACAGACATACATGCAGACAAAACACCAACATGCATAAAATAAAAATAAATAAATCACTAAAAATAATATCTTTTAAAAAGAGAGAAGATGAGATATATTTTTAAAGTACAGTTCAAGATACAGATAAAAGTACAGTTCAGAACACTCGGAGACACTCCTCTGGACAGCATATTCTCTCACACACACCAACTGTTCTCATAGAAGGGAGAAGCCTTTTACAATTTACTGCTAAAAGCCTTACATTTTGTCCCTCACACAAATGTTATGTTGCCCTAGATTAGATTACTGTTTTATGCAGAATAAGATTTTTAACTACACAAAGGCAAGTACACAGAAGTGCTCACTGTGAGATGCTGACACGGCGAGAAGAGAGCCCACAGTAAGGGAAGCCTGCAGTGCAGCACCAAGCCCTGTTTACAGAGCATCTTCTGGCACCCCACTGAGTCATTTGAATTTTTGTCATTTGGGGTGAAGACTAAATTGCAGGTTAATTTCAAAACCGAAAGTCGATGCTGCAGGCTAGATTACTGCCATGGGAAAGAAATGCCACAGAAGCTACATATGCCCTTCGACTCCGCAGAGTCTGGAGCTTCCTCTGCTGCAGACACAGGCTCAGCTACTGCTGCCTACAACTCCCCTTCACTGAAGACTAGGAACACATTTGGAAGAGAAAAACTAAGACATACCATTTCTTTTAATGGCAAAACATGCTTTTTCAGATTGACTCCCAAACTAGAACAGTACTGTTTCAACTGTATTTCCCCTACATTAGGTCAAAACTATCCATAAATGAATGATTAATTGTTCTGTCAATCAAAGCGACATGTTAATAGTCCTTAGTCTCCAAATATATGCTTGTAAAGATTATACATGCTCCGAACAACAGAAAAGAACAGAAAAATGGAAATATTCATATATTCGTTAGTAACTTTCGACACCAATGTATCACTCCTTAGGCTGCTGACAGAATAAATTTAATCTATGAAACACTCCCTACAAACTAGACTGAAGACAGAAATAAAATAAGTGACGGTTGGTTGGTTCCTTGCTGTCTCTCCTTTCCAGTTGTACCTTGTAGGTGGTTGTTGTCACCTAAAGTTTGCCTTCCTTATTCCCTTAAGTCATCCTGATCTTTGCTGGTAGAGCTTGGAAACTGGTGACGGAAATTAAAACTGTGTATGTTCCAGGCCTCCAGATTCTGACCCTCACTGAAGAGCACAGCACAAGCAGCACAGAAGGTGGCCCACTGCGGCCCAGCTGATCCAGCTCGCGTGTCACTCATCTCCTCTGTTGTCAGAATGAAAGCTCTAGGAGTAGCAGCATAGTAAAGAGAAGGAGAAGAAAATTCTCCCTGGACACAGTATGAAAATGGCGCAATGCCTGAGCAGCACACCACAGGCCCTGTGACCTGAAAGTACTCCATAACTTCTCTATTCACTTGGTACATCAAAAATGACTAGAAAACATATTTAAAAAATAATAGTTGTTTGAGAAAAAACGTTTACTCGGTTAAATCTATATTCAAAACCTTTAGTCTGTTATTTCAAGTCTGTTAGGCCCCTAAGGGTTTATATACAATTGTAAAGTTTATTCCACAAAAACAAATTCCATTCCAGTCCTTGTTTTCTCACAAACCAGATCTCCCTCTCCCTCTCCCTCTCCCACACCTGTGTCTGAGGGGCCACAACTAAAACTGTATATTAATAAAGAACAGTCAATTTGAAAAGCAGTGTTTTGACTAATACATACTTATCAGCATTATCAAATCATGTGAAATAAAGATAAAGCTAGAGAAAAAGTGATTCTGTAATTCTAAATTTTCAGGGTACATACATATTCACAATAGGAATGCATATATCTAGGAAGTAATTTGAAAACTTATGAAAGCATTGTTTTTATTATCCATGGTGTCCATTCTTTAGAGACTGTATTTCATTTTTTAGAAAATATGACTACACGTATAAACTAATTTAAACTATATATTTGCACTAGTGCAGAGAATTTTAAAAGGGCTGTGATGCTTGCTCGCATGGCAAATCTAATGCTGCCCTTTCTTTTAGTCTTGAATAGGAACTTGAGGTGTGTTACAACATCAGCAACAGAGGAACATACACTAGCTCTGGTACAAGCTTGCTGACCACACACTCGTAGGAAGTGCCCGTTCACAGAAAGGTCTCCCTGAAATAGCAAGAGACAAGGTCTCCTCACTGAAAGGCTTCAAGATGCTGCCACACACGTGTCGCATACCAATTCACTTCTTCAGCTTGACTTGGTCTGCAGGAAATAAATTTCAAATTCAAAGTATGTATGTATGTATGTATGTATGTATGTATGTATGTATGTATGTA
>NW_021604607.1:9149647-9183181 GCF_004785775.1 Grammomys surdaster | reverse complement strand
GTATGTATGTATGTATGTATGTATGTATGTATGTATGTATGTATGTATAACGTATTAGTCAACCGGCACTTTCCTGAAGGGCTTACTGACGAAGAACCAGCTCTCAAATCTGAACTCACCAGGGAGTCTCATAAGCAGATCAGGGTGGAGATGGGAGGAATTGCACACAAACAAACAAAAGGCCAAACCTCTAAGAACACCCAGGGCTGGGATGGGGGAGAGCGGTCAGCACGCCATCGCCTGCACACAACTGTCTGTCAGCAGGACCAGCACCTTGAAAGCTGAATAAATGGAGATTTTTGTTTTGTTTTTCTCCCATTCATCATCTATAAATGAGGAATCTTCAAGGAGACTGGTGTTGCAATTACAACTAATCCTCCCCAAAAAATTAACTGTGTTGAAGGCTTTGTAATTTCCCTAGGTACAATTTAGCTGTCACTTACTTTAAAATTTACTCAAACAAGCGCTGGGAACGGCACTAACTTCACATGTCAAGTGCTTTCCAGCCAATTGAGTCTAAACTAGAAGTCGGTGTTAAACAACTGAATGATTAGACAAGATAGCTCATTTCCCTGCTCTTTTGTTCAGAGTAAAATGCCACATTTACATTATCAGGCTCAACAGGATTTTCTGACAGAGGGAGAAAAACCCTTCCTGCACACTGTCCTAAGAAGCACACGAAGCCTGTCATTTACCAATCACCCTTCAAAGAGCACTAGCCATGAACGTAACTTAATTACGACCCAATGATCCTTGACGAAAAATCATCTTATCACTGTCCTGTCCCCCTAGGGCAAATGAAACACTTTCTGTCCTTTGGCTCTGATGATGCTAAATTCTTAATTGCAATAATGGAGTAAAAGAGCCAAACCTCCTTAATTTCCTTTCAACATATAAAGAGTTTTACTCTGGAAGGCAAGCATTCCACATATAATAAAAGTATCCAGTACAAATGAAGATGCTCAAATTGAAGGGGGGTGTTTACCACAGAACAACCAGCATTTTACAATGTACCTCCCATTTATGTTAGATCTATGTAACTAGGCTACACTATTTCAAAATTTAAATTTTTACAAGTTCATCTTAGGGAGATTCTGACATTTATGAAGAACTCAATATTAACTTAGCAAAAGCTCTGGGAAGAGAAGTAAACAATGTCTGTGCATCTCTAGATTACAGCACAAATCAGCACACACAAAAAATCCTTAACAAAAAAAACACCCAAAAAACAAAACAAAACAAAACAAAACAAAACAAACAAAACCAACTTCTTAACGGAAAGCAGAACTCACAGCACTTTAATCATCTGTCCCCATAGAATGTAGTGCAACAGCCTCAGAGACTTTCCACATGCATCGAAACCAAACAGACTGTGTGAGACACAAGAATCTGAGCCAGCATCTTTCTTATTAATTTCGCTTTCTTTACTATAGCAGAAAGATTACTCAAAAGCTCTTTTAACTCATTTAAAGCAAGTTCTTTCTTCTTTAATATCAGAGGGCCTCTGTCATCTCCCTAAGTCAAGTAGGAGTGTAGTAAAATATACAAAATTCACAATAAAACAGAAAACATTTACAGGAACATTCAATTGGACTATATATAAAGGTCTTAAGGATTGCAACAATAAGAAGCACAAGGGAAGTTTAGCTGTGTTTCCTCTCGAGTTGGTGTTGAGTATTACCATGTGGATAATGGAGAAGCAGGTCAGTTTACCCAATTCTTTAAAATTCCATAAACCTAGGGTTTCCCTTGTCAAAGGCATATGAACAAAATGCATTATTTCCAAAACCACTTTTACAGTACACAAGTAACATAAGCTAACATACTACTGTTTCCTCTGGGTTTTATCCAAATATTGGAAGTTAGTTCAACATGCAGGTCGACAGGCCTTGACGACTTGCATCAGAACTATAATATGAAAATGATATCCCCTTTAGTCTTTTGCAATAATGTCCTGGAAAGATGCCTGCCTTTAAATGAAATGAGGAAGACCTTTAAAATGACGTTCTGAAATTGTTTTTCATAATTTTATCCCAAGTTTGAATAAATAAGGCTCATTTTGCAGATGAGCTCATAACCTGCAGTGTCAATTATGTGATATTACTAAAAAGTAAATGCTATGGAATCAAATCAAATACTTGTGGTTGTCTGGGTAGGCTTGGCATAGTTAACCCTGGAACTTGTCAGGATTCTGAATTAGTTAGCTATCTTCTATCAGTCAGACAAAACATAATTGAATTAAAAGTTTCAAAGTCAGTATTTTATCCCACTTTTTCCTGATAAAATGCTACCAGAGGTTTTTTATTTTTGTTTGTTGGGGGTAGGGGTAGTATTTTAAATATGACACTTCCTTTGTTTCATTTTTATTATTTTCAAAAATCTAGGACTGTCAACATAATGGTTTTGGCATGACAAATCAAACTAAAAGACCTTGTTATGGAGACTGTCTCAGTAAACACACACACAGAGAAAAGCAGAATAATACAAAACCAAAGAAAACCTCACAAAAGTCAAAACAGAAGGTAATAACTTCTATAAGTATCTGGACACAATGGCACCATTTAAAAAAGATCCTGACTTAGATTTCCTCCAAGACAGGCAAATGTGATGGAGACAGCATCTGACGGCTGTAAGCCAGCACCAACCAGTACTGTCCCTGGTTCAGGAGCCCTATCTGCAGACCTCTTTTGGAAAACTCATGTCTCCTCCGTCTTCAAAGTGGTCCTGTGTGTACGGTACTTTTCCAGCATGACCTCGTTTTGTGTTAGTTACTTGGTTTTGCCCAGTGGTGTGGGAGGGCCTAACTCTTCTGGGCACTGGGCCCATTTCTTTCAAATCCCTATGCAGAGTTCCACATGCAATTTGCAGAGATGGGCCTTTTAAACAATCAAGAAAATCCACTAGGAAGCATATTAATTATAGGATTTCTATTTAAAGTTGCCGTGAGTCTTAGAACTCAGTAGCAGCAATTGTTTGAATCACTGTTTCTTCAAAAGAATACGACTGACATTGTGAAGTGAAGATCTGTACAGAATCTAGCTTGAGAAGGTTTACGAGCAGATGGCTAAGCAATTATTTTGGCTATGTGCAGGTTCATTTCTATATTTTAAACCCAACACTATCATTACTGTATAGAGTCACTATACTACCTAATAAAACTAAACTATCAGAGATGACGGCCGGCATCGAGAACAATTAAGAGATTAAAAAGTCAGTTTTGTTCTGATGGGACAATACCACAAAAAAAAAATAGGAAATCCTAATCACGAAATAAGCAGATTATAAACTACATTAAGGCATGGAATAAATGACAAACAGGCAAAGTGTAGGAAATTCAAACAATCTAGAAGAAGAAGAAGGGAGGGCACTCAATCAGCCTTACAGCAGTTTCTCCTTATTAGAAAGAGCACTGACTTGCTCTGCAGAGAATGCCTTAAACTGGGCACCAACCAACAAGGGCATTTGCAAAGGAAAAAAATTGCAATCTCAGAAAACCTTGCCTTACTAACCAAATTGATTTCCCCATAAAGAGAAATACTTCTCAGTCCTGGTAGGTGTGGTTAAGCAGAAAACAGAGGAGGAACGCCAGGGAGGTCTCTGTTTCTTCCCTGGGTAATAGTCATTGGGTATAAGAAGAAAACTTTCCAGAAGATCCTAGTTTCTTATAGTCATTAATAACCAGCACGTATTAGACTCAAAGGTTAGAGGCATCTTTGTATTGATGTATTCATTGCCTTAGAGTTATCACACTATAGCCCTGGCTGGCCCAGGACTCGGAGATGTGCCAGCCTCTGCCTCCTACCTCCCAAGTGCTAGGATTAAGGGCATGCACCACCACGGCTGACTTGATTTTAGTTTTTGAAGTTAAGGCGTTGCTCTGTAGCTAAGGCTGGCCTAGAACTCACTACATACCTCAAACTGGTCTGAACTTGCTATCAACCTCCAGCCTCAAGCTCCAGAGTGCTGGGATTATAGGTGTGTGCCACCACACCCAACCACAGATACAATTTCATATAAGACCATTATACGCTCTTTAAAAAACAACGAATCACTAGAGACCTCCACTGACAGGTAAAAGACAGTTGCTGGGCTGCTGGTGTCTAAAGGGATACTTAGTCTACCTTGGTTCCCTTATACATCAGCAAATGAGTGAAGGGTTCCACATCAGAGTATTTGCAGAATATTGTAGATCAAAACAATCGGGCACATTCTGATAATTCCACCATCCCAAATCCAAAGTACAAGTGAGCTTACTTTTCCAGGTGCACAGTGACCAATGGGAAGCTTATGTTACTGGACGGCTTTGCCAACCCAAGAGTCACGATGGCTTCATGAAGCTGTTTTACTGTTTCAATTTCACCTCTTAAAGCTGCACCATTGAGGATGTGGAAAAAGGACAAGACTGTTGCATCATTGATAACAACATCCTTCTCTTTCATCTCCTTTAGAATGTTAATAGCATCTACAATGAAGTAACACAAAAGACCCTTAGGTAATTTCATGGAGGGAAAACAAACTGCTATTAGAACAGCATTTCAAGCCCAGCAGGAATGTAAATTCTAGTGTATAATGCCGATTTCGAGTTAATTACTACTTGCATTTCTAAACGAGACTACAATTATAAATCCACAATAGCATGGTTTTATCATTTCCCTGCATCTCTGACTACAAATTATAGATAGGGACTGCGTGCCCACTCGGCACCACGTAGCCTGTGTGCTCTGCCCTGTAGCTGTAAGACCTCCTAAATGGATGCTTTTATCGTTCAGAGCTAACATCTGCTAAATCACACCATTGTTTCTTCGGCAGATGGCTTGTCAGGAGGCCAGATAATAAAGATGTGTTTACACTGTATCTCCAGCCAGACTAATGGTCTGATACCGATACGGCCTGTTTGCTATGTCGATACTAATTAGCAAAGCAGAGCCAATGAAAGCTTTCCAAAAGACTGCATGCTAGTACATTAGATTCATTAAGCTTCATTAGTAAGGTGCAAACAAACATTTTAAGATATGGAGTAAGTGCATTTTTTATAACATTTCTTCTCAATTATTATACAGACAAAATGTTTTGACCATTTTACAAAAACTGATTTTAAAAAGACTTTAGAAAGACTTCCTAGGGAAAAAATGTCAATATTCAAATCAAAAAAGTTCCCATTCCGTCTCTTCTGAAAATAAAAGAGAGGACATACAAGGAGAAAGTTCCAGTACAAAGCTAATAGGAACACCAAGAACTAGCAACAGAAAGACTGCATATCAAGTGCAATTAATTACATTACTAGGGTTAGCAGTTTTCCAACGAGGAAATTAGAGCATGCAAATCATCCATGTAATCAAATTCGCTTTTCAACTAAAATATCCATCTTGTTAATGTTACTAAAGGTTATGACAAGACTGCGCAGTTCAGATCCTTATCTATCAGGTTGTGTCTGCAGGTTTTAGGTTCAGCCTTCAGATCTTTTTAAGCAAAAACAAAGCCATTAGTGCAGGCACATAAGCAAACTGTGCCATAAGTCATGATCTTCAAACTCAATCCAAACAGCAATGCTAATAAAAACTAGCTGCAGAAATGCAAAAGGCACTGAGCTGTGCAAATGTAAATGACAAGCTTGCCAATCCATTAAAACTAATGGCCTACACTGCCCATGCAGAGCTGGTCGGATTCACATGCAAATTTGTATGCAAAGTGTTCAAGCACTTTGTAGAACATGATATACCATTAATATCAATTCACGCATGATTCCAGTGGCAAGGACTGGCATCGCATAATTCCTCTACACCCTGGAGCTTACCTTGGAGTCTGCCATGTTTTCCCAATACTTTTACAAGGGCTACATACTTGCCAGTGTCAAGAACAGCCAAAGGATCTAAGCGGTCACTATAAAATAAGCCAGAGTTACAAGCAGTCAATTAACTACAAAAAGGACAGTCATAGTCAATGGATTACTTTCCAAAAGCTAACCAAACATCTGAATTGTGATACTGGCCTTGACACATAACATGTTTGAAACCAAGTATCAATTCAAAGTTAATTACAGTCATGAAAGCACAAGTTAAAATGCAGAACCACATACACTGCCTTGCTGCACAGGGAGACACTGAAGACACACTCTGCCCTCATGGCTGTTTTCACGATTCTAGCCTTCATTGCAAACATTCAAATACCTAAACTTACTTATTTCCATATTAGAAGCCTATTAGTAAGGAAACACAGACTCTTGGGAGCAGAAAGGACTCTGTACAACGCTATACAGAAAGGGCATGTGCTGCAGCTCCCTGGAAAGCCGCCATGGCACTCCTTGGAGAACTACAATGTTTTCCTAAGCTGAAAAGACCCTGCAGGAAGCATGACATCAGTAACTAAGGAGCCCTTCCAGCATGAAACGTAAACACTAAAAACAAAAGAATTTTTAAAAGTATGTAAGAGCAATATTCCAGCCATACAAGGCATCACAGGTACTTTCCTGTCTGCTGGTTTGTTTCAGTTGCCAAGACACTTACAATTCTTGTTTCAAGTTCATCGCATCTTCTGCATTATCATGTCGACAGCACAAATTTATTAAAGCTGCATAGCCACCAATAACCATGTCTGACTCATATTTTGCTTTCACTTCAAGGGCCTTTTGCATATTCTACAATAAAAGAATTTAGTGAAAAAGAAAAAAATAATATAAGGCAAAATACCATATTTTTTTGTTGTGTTGTTCAGAGTTTAAAAAAAGTTAACAGTATTTTAAAAAATAAATGGTTTCACACTCTTAATTCTGTCCCTAGGGGTGTGTGTGTGTGTGTGTGTGTGTGTGTGTGTGTGTGTGTACATGCAAGCCAGTTTTATATATATGTATGTGCAGGGCTTAAAAGATTTATTTGTAATTAAAAATTAGACTACTACAATATTTCCCAAGTCTTCCCCAACAGTCTAATTTCCAGAGGTAGAAATATACAGAATTGAAAAGCTCCTCAGAATAGTTCAGTATACAAGCAATGTGACAAAGCCTGGTTTGGAATATAACAGTGCCATGATATCATCTCAAAGTTAGTCACAGTACATTTTCCCCCCTAAAAATCACAGGCATATGAAAAATTATACTGAAGCAGAACCTTAAAAAGTGTGTGATATGGCACAAACTGCAGACACATCAACTAAGGTGAGTTGAGTGTAAGGTGAGGCCTCAGGCCTGCTGGAGAAGGCAAGAGACCCTTTATCTCAGAAAGCTTTTTCCTAGCAGGAAGATGGAATTTCAATCCCTGCATTAACAAGCTCATTATATTTGACTTGCAAATGACTACTGCGCGTATCAGTTGCTTGACAATCTGGATGCGAGAGACCGGAGCCATGGCTTGAAAGGACACTTGGCATGTATGATAAACCTATCACGCTGTTACTATCATTCACTTTGCAGATTATCATAAACAAACTACAGCAACCGGAAAACATGCCAGTCAAGGTGTCGCTGAAATTAGTTAGCCTTTCATTTAATTGAACTGTTCTCAAGCATGACACATAATAATAAAGTGTAAAATTCATAAACATTATACTTGGTTTTACTTCCTGTGTTCTATATAGACTAGCTCACCCCAAAAGCGTATGTGAAAAGGAAAGGACTGTCAGTGTTACCTCCTCTGAACAGAGCAGCAGGAGGAGCTGCTTCAGGGTATCTCCTACAGGTTGGCTTTCAGCTTTGAGTTTCTCAAGCGTTGATTCCAAATCAGATGAGGTAAACTGGGAAGTCTACATGGGAAGAACAAACGTTTACAATGGAAAGAAAAACGCAGTCTTTGTCATTCTGTCCTGTGAGCTGTCTCTGCCATAAATGCTCCAAGGGATATTAAATATTAACCTCAGGTCTGCGGATGGGTAGATCATATACGAATATCCTGGACCTACTGGTTCTTCTGAGATGTCGAACAGTTTACCAGATAGACAAGATAACTTGCAGGGACATTATTTGGAAATCTCATTAGAAGCAGTTTAAAAACAAAAAACAAAAAACAAACAAACAAACAAAAAAACAAAGTAAAAGACCACTTACTTTTGGAGAATCTACCTTCTCTCTGTCAACCAGAACCTTAATATCCTAAAATTGGGATTCAAATTAGTACAGAATTAGAAAAGATAGGGGAAAAAATATGTTAGTGAATATCAAAGGCAAATTCTCCAAGCTCCACATCATTTTAATGCTACCTTTCTAAATGTCTGCAGGAATCCTATTCATACTGCATTAGTCATTGTAATCAATGTTTTAGATGTGCCCTTTAATATGTAAACAGCCTCTACCAGCAATCAATAAAAGCTTTGTTGTTTTGGGAACAGAAAAATTTTGACTCTTCAAGTTAAATTTAAGTAAAATTTAAAAAGTCTACATATTTGAGGCCAGGCTGGTCTACAGAGTGAGTTCCAGGACAGCCAGGGCTACACAGAGAAACCCTGTCTCGAAAAAAAAAAAAAAAAAAGTCTACATATAAATGAAGCAATTAATAAAGTTTCATGGATTACACTCACACACCTTAATCAATTCAGGAGCATGGTAGCTATCCAGCAAATTACGAATGCCTTTGTAGATATTTTCAGGAACTTTAACATTCTGTGAAAAGGAAAGGGAGGGGGTAAAGAAAACACTGAGTTTGAGACCACCAACCTGAAATTTGTCTAACAGAAATTACCTCAGACATAATTTAAGTCTCTAACTCTCCCATGTCATTGAGAAGCGGTCTGAGTGTACTTAAAAGCAGCATTTGAAACCTAATAGACACATGTCAGGCAAGACAGGCAGCACGTAGCAAACATGAAACGGTACCCTGTCCTGCAGCTGACGGAAGTACTGCCTTAACTGCTTCTCCTTGGCCTGCACCTCTGAGTCGCTCATGCTGTCAATCAAGCTATAAAGAAAATAGCCAACAGCTTCTGTGGGAAAAAAACAAGAGAAAGCATTCTACTAAAATTACCGAGACTGTCACATTATCACGATTAATTTATAAGAAATCACTCTGGTGTACGATGTCACCCTGATGAGAGGCTCTGAGGTGGCAACAGTGATCACTGAGGCGTAGAGACTGTGGTGTGGGAGCATCTCTAACTGCTGAGTGAAAGGAATATTAATTATGTTCAGACCGAGTGACAGCTTCTCAGTACTGAGTCTTACTTCAATCTATTTTCTCCACCAGTCTGTGACAGATGTAGTCCTGCCCAGGTCTTACCCTCCCCTGTCCAAAGCACAGGTAGTGAGTGTAAATAAATGTCTTCACATAGTTCTATACTAATTTTTTGTGGACAATATTTTGAAAATTAGAAGCGACTGATAAATACTGAGTATAGAAAGTTAAAACAGTGTTAATGAGCAGACATAGGTAATCCCATGGAGAGCTGCCTATTAGCCAATGAAAAAACAAGATTAACAAAGATGTTTTGTAACAACAGTAATTTTCTTATGCTTTCAAGCATAAAATTCACAGGGCCATGTGTCAATGCCTAGAAGAGGTTTGAACTTTCAAGAGGGGTACTTTCTTATAGAAAACTATATAGTCCTGACTTCATAAAATCCCGAATTATATCTTTTAGTAAGTTGTATTTAAGTGAAAAATCAAAGACCTTCCCTACTTTATGCATAAAGTTAACCACACATGCAAGACTCTGAAATCATATAGACAAGGAGATAGACTGGCATCAAACCCTATCTTCACAGATGCTATCAGGAACTCTGATTTATACCTCAAGGGTTCCACATTCTGTCTTAAAAAACATATAATAAAATTATACACTTTAGAGCTCTCATAATGTACTTATCTATATAGATTATTATATCCAAATGTTTTCAAATTTCCACTTTCAAAATCAGAGTATTTACTGCAGTAATCCTTCTAGCCCGTCATTACACAGAAGAACAGATTTGTGGGTAAGTTACAATCATCTAGATAGAAACGCTACCCGTTGGTCCTGGAGGCTTTTGGCAATAACGTCCATCCTTGTACAACAATTCTGTTATCTGGTAAGACAGGAAATTCACGAATTGTAGAAAGAGAAGTAAAATAAAACAAAACAAATACAATATGAGATTGAATTTTTGAAATAACAAAGCCTCTCGCAGTGAAGTATTATTCTCATCCACAGTAATCCCACCCTACCCCCATACACCACACAAATCATTCGGTTTTTAAATAGTACGGTTGTTTTCTAAAAGTAACAAAAAAATAAGAAAAACAAACAAAAAAAAAAAACAAAGAAAAACTGAAGTATTATGAAACATCACAAAGAAAGGCTCTAATGTGATGTTTAAATTTGAATTTGGACACTCAAAACTAATTCTCCTAGCCAGAAAATCTCTTACAGGACAGTAAAGCATTGTTTCTCATCACAATATTCAGAGTCTACTCAAAATGGATCAATTGTTCCCCCTTTTGGTAAAATATTAGGAAAATAATAAGTAAAATGTGCTAGACCAGAAAACAATATGCACTTTGTGTTTCTTGGTGATATTTTTCATTCACTTAAATGATTTTAAAATGAGTCAAAGATTCAAATGTATTTGAACTCAAATTCTTATCAATTCGATACATAAATTTCAACGTAAAAATATCCTACAAGTACACACTTTACTATTAAAATTAATATACACCTCTGGCACTGACTTGTGACCCGATCTAGAAATCCTCAGGCTGAAGGTAGAGCAGAAACACACAGGACTCTGCCTGCTCTACCTGTAGTCTACAGCTGAGCCTACCCTGGCATACATCATTAGAGTTAATAACAGCCAAGTCTCAGCTGCTTCTACTATCATGGAAGGTGTGTCTCACCTAATGCAATCCAAAGGGCAGGCGATATTAAAAAGAGAAGCACTCTTCTATAAGCTGTCTATTAAGCAACATAAGTAGTATTTAGTAACAATTTTCAACTACAGATGTCTCACATCCTGTGTGCAGCTAGCTTCTGTAGAATTTACTAGATTTCTACAGATTTACAGATTCTGTAGAATTTACTTATGTCTCCTTGGTCAATGAACTGCTTCTCTATGTAACCCAACTATATACTATTAAGTATCAACTCTGAATGGCAGTTGTAGGAATGCTAGGTAGAGAACTGGATGAAATTATACTTAAAAAAAAAAAATACTTGGGCCTGATTTGCTTAGCATGTGTAAGTCCCTGGGTTCAACTCTGACACAAAATATACAAAACTTAACAAACTTAAACTGGGAAGGTTAGCTAATAGTGTCCAGTCAGATTTTCTTGACTTAAAATTTTTTCATCACTACTGTTCTGGCATTAAAAACCAGTTGACTTCTTTCAAAGCTAACAAGCAGTATTGGGTTGGTCTGCATACCATTTACATACAGAAATAGAAACAAACAGAGATACACATGAATATATCAAGAAAACTGGGATAGAAACGAGCTCAGTGTAACAGCACTGAGGAAATGTAGGAATCCATCCCAGAACCACCAAAAAATTATTAAGCCTGCAAGACTAAACGTCACCACAATAATTCTAACATTTTTGTCCTGAAAGATGAAAACCTTAGTAAGAATTTAAGATAAAGTCAAAGACTAATTGAGTAACATTTTTCAGACTGTTTTAAAACTACCAATATCAAAACTCTTAATCCATTAGCTTACAGTAATATATCAAAACTGTGTGAGGCTATTAAAACTTGTTTTTGAAGGCTTTCTACGTATCACATTGTGTTTGCCGTATTAGGAATACGTACCTTGCTCCAAAGATCTACATTCATCGACCTGCAGAGGGCAGCAAAGGATTAAAAATAAGCCCAGAGGTTCAAAAAACAGTAATTATGTTATTTGTTTTTTTAAAAAAAAATGCCTTTAACAAGGAAATAAGTAACAAATTGAACTATTCAAGAAAAGAAATTTAAATTTTTCAAAATAAAGTTTGGTTTGGATGGAGACCGCTAAAAAGCTACCTACCTCTACATACTGGGGTCCAAGTCTGAAAGAAAGAGTAGGCTTATCTGCACAGGTCCAAGTGTCGGACTCACTTGTGATATGGAGAAGCCGATGACCTCGCCTGAGTGATCAAGACTAGCATCACTCCCGGGTGCTAATGAGTAACTATGTCTTTGGCTACAACTCCCTGAAAAAGCAATCCTGCACAAGCCACACAACCTGAAGCTCAACAGTGAATCACTGTGAGGTACCTTCTATAAAAAACTGATAGTGTCAAAAAAGACAAAGTTATTCCAAATCAGAGAAAATTTAAAATAAATGAATAAATGGTAACTAATATCCATCCCTGAATAGGACTTTGTACAAAAAGGAAGTAAAATATGAAAAAGGACATAAACTTTAAAAATGGAATCATAAACTATATGTTAGCTAAAAGTAGCCCAGGAATTCTTAAATTCCTAAATTTGTTAACTGTGCTGAGGTTACATGAAAGAATATCCTTGTCTTTGTGGATTTCATATTGAAATATGGAATGGTAGAGGATGGCCATGTGATTAAGTTCAAATAATTCACAACTGTCCCCACAAACAATGTAACAGACATAGAGGCAGTACAAATGATGAGACAGGAGACTACACTCTAGAGGGTAGAATACATATGTATTCTTTGTGTTATTAAACCTGAAATCAATTCAATGAAACAAAGAAATAACTTGGACTTAAATGTGGCCTGTTTAAATGATACACCATTTTCAAAACAGGACCACAAATGAATGTGGGTTTCCCATGACTCCTGAGCTCTATCCTCAGGTTCAGCTGTAATACTCAGCTTCTGTGGTATTTTTACAATATTAAGAATGCCTGCTTCTCAGGAAGACACAGAAAGGCCCTCTACTACACATGAAGAAACAGGAACATCTGCTGTGGAAGCAGAGGTGCCAGCTGGATTTATGAAAGAGCCTCCAGAAGAAAGGCCCAAGGGCAAGCAAGGCAAAGGGACAGTTACTGTGCATAGCACCTGCCTGTCCCACCACATGTACCAGCCAGCACCTACTGCTTCTCTTCAGTGTTCAGCACTGCTGCGCTTACCTGTCTATCAGGAAGGGACAGAACACTGCCTTCCCTCTCCTTCCCTGGACTTGAGTTCATAACTACATCCACGGAAGCATTTTCTTACATGTTTGAGGAAGGCCATGAGCTTGCAGAGATGCCTATATTTGGTCCCAGGCTCCCCAAAGGCCTGGCCCTTCTGCTTCTCAGGACTAACTCTTGAGCTTTCCCACTTCCCCAGAAGAGGCTCAAGAGTCTGTCAAATGAGTCTCCGAGGACCTGGCACCAGAGTTAAACTATCACATCCACATCAGGATGGCAGGTGGCTTCAGGAAGGACCTGCAGAGAACTTACAGGACCACTGACATCCTGTTCCTAGACTCAGGGGATGACAGGTGTGTTCATTATATGATACATTCAACTTTGAGAGACGCCTCTGAATGTGTAATACAATTCACAATAAAAGTGCAGCTGAAATTTCCCCAAGTCCTCACAATGAAGAAAACCCTGAAGCCATTTTGAACCCAGAGAGCATGGCTATGAACCTTGGCACCTGTCATCTAATAAATGAACAAATAATTCTTGCTTCTGTTGTACCTACAAAGAAAATAAACTTCTAAGAAGGCAGAACTTGTAAAGGACAGGGTTTTTTTCCCCCTATACTACCCTTAATTTAAGTCAGTCTTAATTAAGAACAGGTTTGTTTTGTTTTGAAGAACAGGACTAAAAACCACACTGGCACTACTTCTGTTGTGGACTGACTGCAGGGTTTAAGCAAGCTTTTTCTAGATCGATAATGGAAGTTGGGAGGACAATTTGTAAGAAAACATTAACATTTTGATTGTGTTATAGAGTTAAAGGTCCGAGATGTCTGGGTGCCTAGGACCGTGCTGCTGATAGCTCTCCACCAGCTCCTCCCCTAGAGTCTGTGTGGTAAACTAGACAGGGAGCTGGAGCAGACAGGCTTTCTGACGGCCAAGAGGAGTAACAATGAGAGACAATAAGACAAAACCAACACAGTGATCTGGGCTTATTTCCCCATTTACTTCTTCTGCTTAAGCCTTTGGTGCATTCCCTATACCAATTAGGAAGTAGTTAATTAGGAGTAAACATATCATCCCATCTTTCAGTTCTGATGAGGTCAGGACATCATCAAAGGCATCCCACCCACCGTTTACAAAGAGGACTTGAAGATCTGGCATTGATTTGATAATTCCAGTAAGGCTAATGTCTAGTCTTATACAGTTTATGTTCAAAAACTCGATCTTTCATTTCAACATACGGCTGGCAACCCTTCCAAACAACATCCAGAGGCCAAGTTCAGATTGTTGTGAATAAGTCAGAAGATCCATCCTGACCAAAGAGCTCTTATGTATGAAACCCTGGCCTGTCACCCTGCCAGTTCTCTAACATCTCTCCAATGTGCTACTGACTTAAGTGCAAAAGCTAACTCCTGCAATGGCTCAAGACTTTGGAGGGCTTTCAATTACATGCCCAGGGACCCCCACTCCTTAATTACAAGTCAAGGGACCCCTCTCTCTTAATTACACACCAAGCGACCCCACCTCGCTTTCTCACTTACACTTTGTTTTACTGTTGATAAGACGAAAAGTCTTACTCTTTCTAAACACACCTGCATCCTCCATTTGACTGAGAACTCTCTACGAGGTGCTTCCGACTATGAGTGATTTACCGTGTGAACACAGGGCCCCACGGAGCCCAGAGAGGATGTGCTGGTTCTCCTGCCTCCACCTCCAGAGGGCTGAAACCACAGGCACAGGTCATCCTGCTCCATCCACTTCATGTGGTGCTGGGGACTGAACCCAGGAAAATATGTATACTAAGCAAGCACTCTACCAACTGTCCTGAGGCCTCAAAATATTTTTTTTGTAACTTCATTTTTTAGAAAATCTGAAGTAGAAAATCTCTGTATGACAATAACCAAGAGGAGGCATTAAACTTCAATGACTGAACTGAAGCTACTCTGCCCTTGTCTGTTATTAAGCAATTCATAAAACGGAAAACTACCACCAAATAATAAATGGGGTTTTGTTTTTAAAAAAGTCAGCATAGCATGTTTTAACCTGCTGCTTGTTTCCTAACAAATTTCAGAAGGTCCAGATGACCAGAGCCAGGTTACTTGCAGCAGGCACGGTCAGGCTGGTAGTACTCAACAACCCTTTCCTGAGGCTCTTTCCATGACCCTCAAAAGATATGAGAAAATAATGTTTTTCAAAATTACTATGAGATGGCCCTGGGAATGTGTCTCAGGTGGCAGCACATACAGCAGAAGGGGTTGTGCTACCTCTAATCCCAGCACCCGAGGTAGGAAGAGGATCACGAGTTCAAGGCCATCGTCAGCTACGGGTCTGCATGGGCTCCAGAAGACTGGATACAGTGGGCCAGAGATGGAGACACAAACCAGTAAGGTGGCTCAGCAACTAAAGATTGCACATTGCACAAGCCCGTGACACATTTCTGATCCACAGAGAGAAAAGGTAAAGGGAGAAATCAACTCCCTCTGAACTCCACACACACTGTTCCCTACCCAACAATAGTGATATATTTAACAAAAGGAAGTGAGTTAGACTTCTAACAACTTGACACAAGGCAGAGCCATCTAAGAGGAAAGCTCAACTGAGAAATGCCCTCCGACTGGCTTATGGACAAATGGTGGGCTATTTTTCTTTTTTTGATTGGTGATTGATATAGAAGGAAGAGCAAGTGTGATCTCAGAGAGGTGTAAGAAAGGAGACTGAGTAAGTCATGGGAAGCGAGTCAGTGAGGAGCATTCTCCACCATTTCTACCTCAGTTCTTGCCCCCCCCCCAACCCCTTCATCAGAAGTGAAATAAACTCCTTCCCAAGTGTTTTTTTGATCACAGTATTTTATAACAGCAACAGAAACTTAATACAGAACAAGGAAAAAAAAAACCCTCCTTATAGCCAAACAGATAGGAACAATTGCCCAGTTAGACCCTGAACTCACTGTAACTATTAAGGTTTTATGAAAGTTGCATAATAAAATGTGCATCCATATTTCCCATGGGTTCATCAAAAGTAACTTCGATATCTAGTTACAATGATCTGTGATTTCCTGGATTTCTGATTAACTTACTTTTGGGAATAAGATACTTCTGTCTGATAAGCCTTTTATGTTAAGGGTAGGCACAGGTATGTTAACACAGACTACTGGCAACAGTATGGCTGACCCATACATGAGCCAATATTACATCATGTTATTTTGTCCTAGTCACTAAAACAATTCTAAATTTCCGCACATATAACAACGACTCTCCAAAATATACAAAATAGGTGGCTTGACTACGATACAGAATGTTCTGAGAGATTTTAAGATATATTGCTATTTATTCTAACAACACATTAAAGACTTGACTATATTAATGCTTACATAAAAGACTGTAATTACCCTCATGTAATTTTAACTTGTTAATTTTTGGAATAAAGTAGAAGTAAAGAAGTGACCCTAAAGTTATAAAGATTTTCTGACCATGCCCATATTCTTATGGATAATGTTGTTACTTCAAACTAAAATTTTATTGCATCTGTAACAAGCCACTGATTGAAAGGACTATGACTCAAAATTAATCAGCAGGATCAGGGAAAACACAAAAGGCAGATGACGTCTCCTAGGGCCAAGAAGTCGTAGACTTCAGTCAGCTCAACCTCTGCCCCAGGCACGTAGCAGGATGTACCATTTAGGATTTTTGCTCTTACCATATTGGCTTACTTTTATGATGCAAGTACTTTCACAAGTCTAGAAATTTTTGAAAAATGCCATTCAAACTGACTAAAAAATATTGAGATCAAGAGACATACCGATGACCTGAAGTGTAAAACAGGCTTTTTTGTCGTTCATCAAGGACAATGTGAATGTCCTTTACACCTCGTTAACAACACAGTAAATGTTCCTTCTTAAAACCTGGTTCTATTGCAGTTCTACCTACTCAGTTATATTCTATGCTCTAAGGTTCTATTATCATTGTATAAGTGTGTGATACAGTCATATCCAGAGATAGAAAGACGAGTGCTGTGCTGTTGTCAGTTCCAGGGACTAAGCTCAGGCCATTGGGCTTGCCAATGTTTCTAACCACCAAATCATTTCCCTTTTTCTTTTTTTCCCCCAAAGTGTGTGTGTGGTGTATATGTACTTGTTTGTGCAAGAGCAGATGAGTGTGTATGCTCTTGTATGTATACATATTGAGGCCAGAAACCACAGCAGGAATCTTTTCTTTTTCTACCATGTTTTTCGAGATAAGGTCTCTCACTGAACCCAGAACTCATTAATTAGGCTAGGCTGGCTGGCCAAAGAGCTTTAGGGATTTGTCTGCCTCACCTCCCAGCACTGGGAATACAGTGGCTGTCATCACATTCAGCCTTACACACAACCATGAGCATAGGGAAAACTGGGTTCTCCTTCTCCTATGTGGGATCTAGAGATTGAGTTCAGGTATTAGGCTTGGCAGCAGCGACTCTTCATACTAAATCATCTTAAAATAGGAACATCTGAGCATGAATTATGTGAATCAGATGACAATATATTTCAAGTACCTTGGGGGTAATATTGTCATTCTGAAGAACATACGCTGCAACATCCAGTGTCATGTCTACAACTTAGAGCAGTTTGGCAAAAAGAAACCAATGTGTATTCAGCAGGAATCAGAAGAGCAGAATTAGAAACTTGTAAAACCATGGACTAGGGAGGCAATAATTCATCCTTCTTTGATTTTTCTGTGACTATTTAAAAAGTAACAAAATTAGAGGGTACTAAGCTATGGCTTGAGTTTCTTCCCAAGGGTCTACATAATGGAAGCTTGGCTCTCACTGTGGCCTAAGGTAAGATGTAATGGAGGTCTTTCATCACTGGGCAATTGTCCTGGGAAGGAATTATAGTAGTCCTCCTGAGCTTTTCACTAGAACAAGCTGTTAAAGAGTGAGCTCAAGCCTTGGGTTGCTCTCTGGCTCCCTCTCACTTGTTCTCGTCATGAAGAGAAGTGGCATCCCTCGGCCCAAAGACCCGCCCCAGATCAAATCAACACCAGCACACTCTTGACCCTATCAACAAAAGCTCTCTTCTCTGTACGGCTTGCCTGCTTACGTATCTCAATGTAGTAATAGACAACAGAAGGACACCAGAGGGAAAGTTCATTAATTGTCCTCGAACATGTAAGAGTAAATTAGTAGTATGTACAGAATAAAGCCATTAAAACTGAATGCTCAAAGAGTAATCTGCACGTGCATGCAAACAGTTTTTCTGTGCATCTCTTAGGAAAGGTAATGGAAAGACTGCCCAAACCTAACTCAGCCCAAATCTTCCAAGGGTAAGAGTTTGTCTCAAAGGCAGTTTCCATCGTTAGTAGATCACAAACACAAGGGAAATTAGTCCAATAACAGAATATTTAGGCTGATAATCTTACCTCCTAAAGCCTAGAATTAGGCTGCCTCTCAAAGAATTAAATGAGAAAGGCAATGTATTCGATTCCACTGCAAAAGAAAAACAATTGTTAAAACATCTCAGGCCAAGCAAACAAAATGACCCACACTGAGCTACAAATGATGTGGTGACTTGGTTTACCTACCTTTTCAACTGGGAAACATTACTTAAAAAATAAAATGTCTCATATAAAGTTACTTATTGAGACAATACACACGTGTAACAAAACATCCTTCAAAGCCTTTTGTTTTCATAAAGTAGCAAATTCATAATTATTCCTTAATATATAAACAGTAATAGTAATAAATTGCCCTGCTATGTAACTAAAAGTATATATTTACTAGACACTGGCACTAAAGGAAATTAGCAAGGTGACTTTCATCCTTCCCAAAGACAAAACAAAGTTATTTTCTAAGAGTTGTGATGGGTCCCAGTGAACCATTTGGTTTTTCACCCATTTTTCACCGTGGCCACTGTCTGTATCCAAGCTACAGCAGCAGCTAGCCACAAAAAGCCAGGCCCTCGCTCAGCGGGCTCCACTGCTCCCCCACCCCCCTCTGCGTATTTCCTTGCCCTACTACTCATGCATATTTAATAGTCTACAACTGCAATGTTCCAACGTTGATCAGTAACCTTCATTTTTTCATGTAAATCTTGCCATCAATACGTTAAAAAAAAAAAAAAGGTATGGTTTAGTTTTACATGACAGACAGGGTCACTATTGGCATTTTCTGAACTTGTTTTTTGCTTGTATCTCTATTAGAATGGCATGGTCTAATTACCCGAGTCTTTATACTATATGTAACAAGGCTGCTGAGTGACAGAATGAGTGGGCTGAGAGAAATCCGTAATAGAGTCAAGTCCTGAACATGATACCTAGCATACAGAGTAAGACACTTGACTTAATTTTTAAAAAGCTGTGGAAAGAAAATAATTTTTAATTTTAACTCAATTTATACATAAAAACTTAACTCTCACATAATAAGTGTTTTAAATCAATTATAAAACCCTTGAACAAGGAGCTTACGTTTTCCATTAATCTCAAAGCATATAAGATATTTCAATGAAAGCCGGGCAATGGTGGCGCACACCTTTAATTCCAGCACTTGGGAGGCAGAGGCAGGCGAATCTCTGTGAGTTTGAGGCCAGCCTGCTGTACAGAGTGAGTTCCAGGACAGCCAGGGCTACACAGAGAAACCCTGTCTGTCTCAAAAAACCAAAAAAAAAAAAAAGAAAGAAAGAAAGGAAGGAAGAAAGAAAGAAAAAGATATCTCAATGAAATACCTAAAAATCGTTTATATTATGACCAACTTTGAAGTGGATATAACACATACCTCGCGGCAACTTTGAGCTTTGCCATGCCAACAAATGAAAGACTGTGTACTACACAAATCCGATCAAGAGAAAACATCTATTCTTCCCCAGACTATGATATTCTCGTGCATACCTAAGAGCTGCCAAGGACAGATACCAGCAGTTACAGCTCTTCAAAGACCTCTCAGTCTAAAGGAGACTGGTAAGAATAGGCTCAGGCATGCTTTGGTCTTAACTCTCTGGCATCTTTCCTTTTAAAATGTAATAAACAGCTTCTTAAAAAAATACTTTGGGGCTGGAGAGATGGCTCAGCAGTTAACAGCACTGGTTGCTCTTCCAGAGGACTTGGGGTTCAATTCCTAGCACCCATGTGGTGGCCCACAACTGTCTGTAACTACAGTTCCAGAAGAATCTGCCACCTTCACACAAAAAATAATATTTCAAAGAATATTGTCAAATGTTTTTTTCCTTAAAAGATGGCCAGAAACATCAAAGCAAGCTGGAAGGCTGTTGACTCTTGTCACTTCCTTGTGAGTGTGAAGATAAGTGAGAGGAACATCTAGCAGGAGGGGAAGACCCCTATGGTGTGCCCCACACAGCTCACAGCCCTTTGCTAACACCCATTTCCCTCTTGTTACTATGTAAAATCCATACATTATGTATATGGGAGGGCACAATCAATACTCAGAGAGCAGCCAGCTTTAGTAAACAATCACTGACTACTTCTCTACACTGCATGCTGAGCCTCATCCTACCAACAGTCTCTAGTGTAAATGCCAGAACATTTCTACAGAGCTTCCCCTATACACTCTAAATATACAACAATCAAAGTTTAAGAAGATCAAAACTGCTCTGAGCCAGGCAGAGGTAAACCTTTAATCTTGGCATTAGGGAGCCAGGAGACAGACAAAGCTGTGAGTTCAAGACCAACTAAGTCAAGACCCTGACTTGCAAAACTCCCAAATAAATGAAACCTTTTTCCCACAATCTAAATGCCTGACAAATAATGTCATGAACATGTTAAAGAACAAAGACTTTAAAAGACATTTATTTACTCAAAATAAAATATAAGATATGCAGAAAAAGACAAAGTTAAAATCAGATTTGTTTCTGGCTGTTTGCTTTCCTCACTGTGCTTTTCTGTCAACAGAACTGACTTTACATAAAGAACTGATATTTTTCAATGTTCAGCGAGCACTGGCTGTGCTGTTACCTAACGCTGGGAAACAGCTTCCAATCACTTACCAGATGTCTCAGCAGATTTCCACAGTCCATCTTCAAGCTCCTTCCAACCTTAAAATTACTTCCAAAGTAGCCATAAGCTCAAGCCTTGAACTGGCTTCTCAGAGTGACCTTAACACAACCTAAAACTGTTCTTGCTCACACTGTATGAACTGCTGTGTATACACTGAAATCAACACCAAGTCTGTCTTACGTGAATACTTACAAAATGACAAAACGTTCTGTAAATTTCCATTTATTGCTTCATTTCTTATTTCAGCTTGAGCAAGCGTAGTACTTTCAGGTAGACATTTATTTTCCTGGGGATAAAGCATACTTCGATGGTAATACACTTTAATAATAATAACAACTAACAATATTTTGATGTCACTTCTATTTCCTATGTTTCATATATTTTTATCATTCTGCAAAAAGATAATCTATTATCTTTTTAAAAAATAATCTTCTAGGTGGGTTTGGTGGCACACACCTTTAATCCCCTTACTCAGGAGACAGGGGCAGGTAGATCTTGAGGCCAGCCTGTATACAGAGCAAGTTTCTGGACAGCCAGGGCTACACAGAGAAACTTTGTCTCGAAAAAACACACACACACAAAAAAAAAAAAACCCTCAAAGCAAAAAAGCCTTCTTGGAAGTACATACAGCTGAGTCACCGACCCTTGGGCAAACAGGTCCTTCATGCCAGAGCGCTAGCTCCTCAAGATGCAGTAGCGGCATGGGCGGCCATTTTACTCGGACAGCAATCCTCTCATTTACAAGGCTTCATTCAGCACTGAGCGAAATGGCACAGGACACATTTTCATTTATGTTTATGGATCTTCTGTTTGCATGAATGTCTGTGAACAACACGAGTTCCTTGCACTTGCAGAGCCCAGAAGAGCAGAAGAGGGTGTCAGATCTGCTAGAACTGACTGTGGGTGCTAAGAATCAAACCTGGCTCCTTCAAGAGCAGTCAATACTCTTAAACACTGAGCCACCTCCAAGCCCACTAAAATGGTATTTTGATACATGCAGCAAAGAAAAGATCAAATTGATTTAACTCCAAATGGTTGCTTTACCACTTGTCCCAACGATAAATAATTTAAGCGTATGAACCAAAATTTAGTTCAAATGATTTCTATATAGTACAGTGTTATAAACCACCCTGATAATTTAAGGCAAAGAATAAAAATGAATTATGACATATCTATAAAATAAAATGTCACACAAGCATTAAAATGACTTACAGAATTACATATTACTATAGGAAGACAGCAAATAAAAATGTAAGAGAATGAATAATAGCCACTTTTCCAAAGAGATTTCTTAAGCACACTCAGGTATGAAAAGAAAACTGTTAAGAAAAACTGAATCATCTAAAAAATAAGACTGTCTCAAGGAATCACTCATGGATGAGTTACCAAGTTACTAACTGGCTAGTCGTCCCCAATTTATCAATGAATGGCATGTAATACTGTCATAATCTTAAACTGATGAAAATGATACTTTATTTGTAGCTAAGAATTTAAAAGAACTTTAGTAATGCCAGAAGGTCTATTAAGCATTTAACAGTACGGTTGTTTCTAAGCCAATAATACTTACTACTGAAATTTTAACAATGAAACAAAAAGGGAATTGAAATAATAATACAAGCAATCAAAGCTCAGGCAAGTTTACAATTTAGGTCTAATTTTCCCCTAAAAGAGGTTGACAGTTCTGAGAAAATAAGAGTAACATGAGACAGCAGTGGACCCTCAGGCTGTATTTCTGCCAAGAATAAACTATGCAAAAAGTCACTGTTTACGACTAGCTTCTAACTGTAGAGCGCATACAGCAGAAGGCCAGTGCCCTCTCCCAAAACCTACAGAAGAAAGCAGGGACAGAGCTCACTTGCCAGAGTCACTTCACGGGCAGACACCAAGTCCTGGGCTTGAGCCCTAGCACAAAATCAAAACTCAATATGACAACATATGCCTACTATGCCAGCGTATGGTAGCTAGTGCCAGAAGGTCACACTTACCAAGTGCCACCTGAGGCCTCATCCTCTCCAAACAGGAAGTACGGAAGGTAAAGACCCTCACGATACAACTCCCAGTTTTAAAATGGCTATAACTATGAAGTTGTTTCAAGGAAAGAAAGGAACATTCTGACAAAAATCAAGACTGTGTAAGGAAGGAAATGTCTGCTCTACAGCTCTCTCTGGCACAATCTGTATTACAAATCTGGGCCTCAGACCTACTTTTCCTAACTGTATATATAGCACTTCGCTTTGAAATTAGAAAAGGTAATGTATATAAATATTTGCCAACACTCATATCTATGTGCCATGAATGTCTATGGAAGCCAGAAAAAAGTGTCAGATCTCCTGGTACCAGAGTTAAGACAAGATGAGCCACCACTTGGGAATCAAATCTGAATCTTCTTAAAGAGCAGCTAGTGCTCCCACTGCTAGGCCATCTCTCCAGAAGTCAGCTCCTCAATGACACTCATGCACACCATCCCTATCCTGGGAGGGTCAGGAAGCATGGCAGAAAAGCCATGCTTCAAAATCCAACAAAGATTGTGTTTCAAATGCAGGATAACAAATATACTACTATTAATGTATTTAGGAAAATTAATGAGAACAGTTTTCAGGGTAAGAATGAGGAGTGAGTCTTTTGAATGTTTTGCCTATTAGCACAGTCATATCAACACAGAAGAAAGAAGCAGTTCGGTCTTCTTACATGACGTGACGTTACGTTACTGTTACATACACTGACCAGTGTGTTTATTAAAGCCTTAAAACTGTACAAGACTGTTTACAGTTCTCCAGTCAATGGGTCTGTCCTTTAAATGAAAAATTGGGAGAACAAGTGAGCTGTTCTTCGATTAGCCATGAAAAGCATACTTGAACCCACCTGTAAAGCAGCTCGAACCGACTGTACATTATCGAAGCATGGAAACACATAATTTATATATGTTTCCTGATCAGGATCCACTCCCATTTCATTCATTATTTTGAGGATATCTATTACTCCTATGAGATAAAACACAGCAGGGCAGAGATAAAGAACTTGGAATTCAAGGGAAGTTGCAAGGTTTAGTCTGGCTATTCTCTGAATCAGTGAGACTTTTTCCTCAGTACTTTTAAAATAATCCACACCCTAGGGAAATAGGCATGATTTACCTGGACCACTCCTACCCTCTAAGAAAGTCTATCATGGCTTCTATGATCAATCAAATATGGTCACTTTATTTGGAGACAAAGTCCTTTTTAAAAGTAGGGCACCACGACTACAACCACTACCCCTTGATTCAAGCAGACCTTACTCTCTGGGCTGTCCCTCCATACAAATTCCCTCCACAGTCATTGCTGTTGTTAGACAGGGTCTCACTATGTAGCTCTGGCTCTCCTGGAACTCACTATAGAACAGGCTGGCTCCAATCCACTTGTCCCAACCTCCAGAGTGCTGGGATTAAAGGCATACATCATATGGCTGGTCCAGTCTTTCATATTCTTATTTTTATGCTTTCTACTTATATCAAAGGATGTTTGAGTCCCAATTCTGAGCTTTTCCTTCTCACTTATGTCTGACTGCTGAAAACACATATTCTAAGTAGTGACTTTTCTATTTGTACCACAGAAAAGCACAAAGCACTCAAAAGAATCTTTTGGAGCCTGGTGATAGTGAAATTCTTCCCTCAAATTCAACAGGAATGTAACATCACATTATTGAAAACTCAGTTCAATTCTACCTGACCTGTTTCATAGGGCTCTTCTCACTCCTTATTGAGTACTCCTGAGCAGCTGCCGTCCCATTTTTCCATCAGTTTAGACTGTATGCTGACTGGACAAAGCAGGTTCATATGGCCTTATATGTAGTGATAAAAACTACAGAAAAACATACAGCCCCGACTACTACTTCTAGGACTGCACAGGACACTTTCCTATCTTCAAGACCTCCAGGAGAGGAGGCCTAAAGCAAGCAGATGGTTTTTTAAAAGTTGAGGGACAACTGACACGTTCTTGTACTACTGAGTCAGTACCTCTAACAAAGCATAGGCTTCTATGTTTGTCCAAGTAAAACTTGGATTGACTTAAAAATCTTGTTCCTGAGAAGACATCCTTAATATAAAATCTAGTGTCTAATTTCTAAAGGACAACTAGGAATATAAATAAAACAATGTGACAGTCACTGAGCAGTGATGGCAGGAAGCAGTATTTCAACAGGCAGAAGTCATTCTGAATGCAGACATACTGACAGCCAGCTACAGTCAGTCACTGAACCCTTTTGGCTCTCACTTCCCTTGATAAGATCATGTGAGTTTTCAAAAGCATCCTCAAAATCTCAATTCTGAGATCAGAAGGAACGACAGATGTAAGATAAGCCCATGTTCTACAAGTTCAGCTCACTCTAGCTAGAAACAGCCACGTTCTTCTACATTTACTGTTACTAACGCGGTACCCAACTCAACTGTAGACACTACAATATGGTGCACTCAGGAGATATACCTGATATACAGACACACAGACATCTCAGAAGTACCCTCCTACTGTGTAAATGGGTGAAGAGTACTAACATGCCCAAGAGTTTGACGGGAAGCTGTAAATGTTCTGTGATAAGAAAGACTAAAGGTCGCCTCCTGCTCTTTCAGCACTGGAGGCATATAAAGAGTTAATCAACTCACATATTGTTTTCACAAAGACTTTTCTAAAAAGGATTTAGAGACTTTTATAACCAGAAACAATTAGGGAATACTTGTTTCACTATCTCCTCTAAACCAGAAGACAACTATATATTTAAAATAAAATTGCCACGTGAAAGTCTGCTAAAAGCACTTTTTTGTTGTTTGTGCGCTGTTTGTCACCCAGTGTCACACTAACAACCCTGCATCTCATTCCACAGCACATTACACTGTGAGATAAAATGAAAAAAGACCATTTTTGTTTCCCCAAGGGGGAGGTACTTCTGTTAAAAGCCTCTTTTATGAGACTATTCTTTCTGATTACCAGTAATGCAAACCAAAGAATTAGACACTGTGCTCTAAAATTTAGTATTTGTTCCATTTTATTCATATCCTATAGACATCCCATGTGTACAGGGAAAAGTACGCTAATGCCTAAATGTGCGTAAGAAGCTAAAAGACTGAGCATTTCCGTCCTTCAATCACAGGCTGTCAGGTCACAAGCACCACTTTACACCTGTCCTGCTGCAGTGGCCCACAAAGGAAACAGGAACTCTCTCTGCTTTATGAACTCTGTCCTAGGTAACATTACTGCAGCTAGAGAGACTGTCTTCTACTACATTCACAGCTCGAAAATGTAAGAGATGAACTACAAAATGAAATAAAGGTGCAAAAATCCACTCCAGTCTGATTTACCACAGTTCCAGTGTCTCGAGAGATCTCATTCTCAGAAGTGTGCTTTTAAAGAATTCAAACAGACTCTGACTAATTAGGACCCCATAAAAGGCAAACCTCACCTTGAATATTTTTTGTTTTCTGATGCCCAACAAGCAATGGCCAGAAATAGTGAGTTCGGATAGGAAACCCTTCTTCCTTCAAAACCTCCATCACTGCTTTTGCCAAAGCTGGGGAAAAAAAAAAAAAAAAAAACATGTCAGCAAGCTACCTCAGAGACACTTCTTGATGTTGGTCTTCACTAAGAAAATACAGTACCAGGCTTATTGGCTTCAAGAGCACAGTGCAGAGTGAACTGTAGTGAAGATCTGTGCACTTTGGCATCCCTCAGCCTCTGACAGTAGTCTATCAGCTTCTCAGCAGGCTGTGGGAAAAGACACCGAATCAACCGATGAGCAGAGCCTGACCTCCTGACCTTCTGCAACAGTCAATCCCTTTGGTAATGAAATCTGAATTCCTCCTTTCTATCCAGACGTCTTCAACATTAAAAACAGTTTTATATTGTTTACAATCATTCTACTCTCATGAATTTTTCTCCTGTCTTAAAGAGTCTCTTCAGTTAATCACAATCTACAAAGTGGGAACAGGTGGAATACCGTATTCATAGTCACACAGTGCCGCAAAAAGAAACTCCCAAAAGTATTGGAGTTCTCGTCTTTGGACAGGGGTAATGCCAATAAAACCTGGAACGCAGTGTCTTCTAACTTCTCAGTGACTAAAAGCAAAATGAGGTTCATTGCGTCTGCGAAGGAAACAAAGACATCTGTGGTTACTAAACTGAGCAATCTGTTTAAATTGTAATCAACACTAAAGAAAAGAATAGGGCCAGCAACATGGTTCAGTAGAGAAAGACACTTGCTGCCAAGCTCTATGACCTGAGTTCCATCCCCAAGAAAGATCTGACTCCTGCGAGTTGCCCTCTCTGACCTCCACACATGCCCTGTGAGAAATGCACACCAAAACATGCAAATAAACAAAAACGTTTGAATTTTTAAAGAAAAAAATTAAGAACTGCAAACACTACAAAGGTCTGTCTAAGTCTAGAGTAAAACTGTTCTCGCCATCACCACCCGGGCACTCACTGTTCACCTCCCATGGTCCTCTGCTGTTAGGAAAGTGCCCTGATACCATGGAAGAAACAGGGATCCAAGTGTTAACAGAAGGCATGCAGAGTAACATTCTTAAATACCTGGAATATATCTTCTTTCATAGGTAATCTTCTCCAAAATGTCCGAGACATACTGAGGATATCCGGCCTTACTAAAGCTAACAATAATTTGCAAGAAGTCACGGTCCATGAAGTAATGGTCTGACTTTTCCACTTTCTCTAGAATCTAAAGATGGTTGTAGCAATCAGAATGAAAAATTAGAAGTATTAATGCTAAATAAATAAGACTCAACTGCCCAATCCAACAATAACTGTCGCATATCAACATCCAACTAAGAGTTTTCTTGGAATATTACTCTTTACAAGGAGAAATCTTAAAAGACACAAGCTATGTTTTTTGCTTCACATAAAATGTAACACAAGTTCATTTAATGACTTCAATACTGACATGCAAAGCGTAAACCATACCTGCTTAACATGGTCAATGTCACCCTTCTCAGCATGTGCATTCAACAAGGCCAGATACGTGTCCGGCCCAGGCTCAATGCCAGTCTGTTTCATCACTGTGAGAATATTTTCTGCATTCTCCATATCCCTGCAAAGAACACATAAGATTATTGAATACAATCATTCAGTCTAAAATGAGGCCTAACCTTATGAAATCAATCCTTTTAACTATGTGGAACTATACCCCAAATGGGCAAATATTCATTAAACTGGTTACATATTTGTGGAATACTGGGCATCATCATAAGCATCTGAAGTATTTACATACAGGTAACCTCACCCCTTTATATAAATTATAAGCATTAAGAATCCCTCTTACACAGGAACGCAAGGACACAGCTTTACCTGAGACCGACAGAGTAGACTACTCATTTGAGAAAAATAAAAATACTTACTAGATTAGTAAACTTTATTATTTAATTACCTCAGATCAAGCCCAATTTTTATCACTGAGCAACTGTAAATTCTGTGTACCAAATTTCAGAGGAACTCATAAAAATCTCAGTGTGCTTCACCTCACATCGGAGTGTTTAGAAGTATGAATAAACATGTCCTATGAGTTCTCTGCAGTAACCTAGGATTTAAACCTGCTGACCATCCAAACCTCAGGTGGAAAGTTACCCAGCTCTCGCATGCCCTGTGACAAGAGCACTGAACACGGCCTCTGTAATTGGAAGGTCCTTTGTTTTCATAAATCCAAGGATCTTGCTGCAATAGAGAAGGGACGTTTATCAGAGACTTACTATGATGTGTGTATGAACTAGGCCTTAAGTTATTTTTGTTTAACATAACATATGTCCTTTTTAAACAACAACAGCAACAAACCAAAGGGAAAAATAATCTCCTTCTCAGGAAATTCTCCTTGAAGTATCAATAATTTGAAATTATGAAATTTATGAAATTCCTACGTAATTATGAAAGCTCCTACGTAACTAGGAGTGTGGCTCAGTAATGAGGCACTGCTTGGCACGTGGGAGAGACCCTGGGCTCAATCCCTAGCATGAGGGCAGGAAGGAGCATCAATACATTGAATTAAAAAATAAGATTACGTATTTCAACCCATTCTTTATTTCTTAAGCTTCAATTTTAAATGGCAATAAATTTTATGTAAGTAGAGAAATACTACAACTAATTTTACCTGAACCGGTGGGCAAAAAAAATATTCTACTTCTATAAATGAACACTTTAAATGTCTGATGAAAGCTCCCTCAGGACATAGGGTTTAAAAAGTATATCCAGCTTTGCATCTTAACAATTTGTGCTTCTGTTCTGATGGATTAGATAGCAACTTTTACTTCTTTCCCTTTTATACAATATCATTTTATTTAAACCATTTTACTAAATTCACTACATTAAAATACTTCTGAAATAATTACCTTTATAAAGAACAATTTAAAAAAAAAGTAGATACATCTTAGGATTATACAATTATAAATCTACTTGTATAAACCTACATTTACAGATGAAGTCTGTGGGGACAAGGAGCTTATGGCCAAACCTAACAACTGAACCTAGAATCCACAGGATAGCCAGAG
The DNA here is from genome assembly GCF_004785775.1 of Grammomys surdaster. Taxonomy (NCBI): domain Eukaryota; kingdom Metazoa; phylum Chordata; class Mammalia; order Rodentia; family Muridae; genus Grammomys; species Grammomys surdaster. Next base: position 9,153,695 of record NW_021604607.1, on the reverse strand, counting down.
CCGACTCCTGCAAGCCATGGTCTTGATTTCCATGCTTGTGCACACACACGTATACAAAAACACAAAATAAATACATAAGTGAAAATGAAACTAAAAGTAACCTGTATTTATAGAATACATACCTGGCACCTTCAATGTCCCCAACGTTACAATAGGCAGCAATCAGCCTCTGGTATGTTACCTGCAATGAAACGGGCTTCTTAACATTTTCATGAATAAACATTTCTTATTGAAATATAACAGAAGAGGACATGGCTGCTCAGGATCCACAACAGCAGTTACCTACTCGATTTGGTTGAATGTTTGCTCCTTCCATCTTCGCCAGGAAATCAGTAGGTGAGAATTTGTATTCATTTTGAAGATATACTTTAAGTAAAGCATTGTAATGACTGACATCATACACAGTACCTACAAATGAAATTTAAATCAAATGTTTAGAAGAGCATTTAACATCCTTGCAGACACTAATGGGTGCTTACTTATGAAGCATAGTACTGTCTTCATGTGAGAACTCACTAATACCTCTGTATTTAAAAGTAACAGAAGCATCCTGGAGAGATGACTTAGCAGTTAAGAGCACTATCTGCTCTTCCAAAGGTCACGAGTTCAATTCCCAGCAAGCACATGGTGGCTCACAACCATCTCTACTGGAATCTGATGTTCTCTTCTGCCCTGCAGGCATACATGCAGATATAGCACTCATATAGAATGAATGAATGAATGAATGAATGAATGAATGAATGGCAGAGGCCTTCCTATAAAGCAGTCCTTACCACGCTGCAGATGAACTGTGACTATAAGCCTTTTATAAAGAAGGACTGTTGGTAATTTTTACCAGGTCATTTAAAGCCTTTGCCTCAAGAACCTGCTCCTCCTTCAGTGTGAACACAATTTTCAGCCTGCTAGCATTATTTAGCCATATTCTAACATCCTGGTCTTTTCCCTCTGTGGATACTGTCTACGGTGAGTGACATCTGTTAGGACAACCACTCAGCCTATTCTACCCACAAATGACACCATGGCCATCCTATTAGTTTAAGAGTGGTGTCCAAGTTTTTGGCGGTGCAGTATAACTCTGATCTACAAGTGTCTCTGGTTACATTCACAGCTCTCCTGGGATGTGTGTGACCGTATAAGCAGGCACCATCACAGGGAGTCCGATCTCCTCAGGAGTGTGATGGTTTTAATAGAGCGCTATAGGGAACGATGTATTAGATCCGGAACATGATTACACAACAAAATTACCACAGAATGTCCTAAAATGTATTTTTTTAAAGCATCAACACTTATTTTTAAAAAATCAACTGAAGGGGTGGGAAAGGCGGTTCCCACAGGGTGGACAGCTTTAGACTTAACACATGGAAGCAACTTCCTTCTATTCTTCAAGCACTTAAAAGTCAGAAATGAATATCAGTTATCAAGTGGGCTTTAAATTATTTTTTAATATTCAAAATTTTAGTTTTGGATTTTTTTTAAAGACTATGTAGACCAGGTTGGCCTCAAATTTATAGAATGCCGCCTGCCTCTGTCTCCCAAGTGTTGGGATTAAGGACACGTATCATTATACCCTAGCTGGTTCAAAGTTTTTAAGTATTAAAAAAAGGTATTTAGCCAAGTATGGTGGCATAGTCTAGTCCCAACACTGAAGGCAATCATCCTCTGAGAGCAAGATCCATGCTAGCCAGGGCAAGTTAGCAACAACAAATCCAGAATGTATTGAGTAAAAATTATACACGGTGTTTGTCATCCTCCCACAACAAAATATTTCAATATAGTGGATACACGTACACAGGAGAATGCGCTCTGTAGATGATGGCACACTGCATATGCTGTTCAACATTTTAATTGTTGTGTCTATTTCACCAATATGTGCAGATTCATGTGGTTCTATCACAGAACCTCCATGATTTACAGACTTGGCCCCAGTGAGAGGCACTAGGACTGTCCAGTCCCTTGCTATTTACAAACAGCTACAGCAGAGTGCTCGTGTAAGTGCGTTCCCTGGAGCTGAGAGCTAACAATGCTCCAGGACTGTAGAGTGAGGTACAAAGGTATAGCCACAGCCCAATGCTTGATTTCTCCCTCATCAGAATTCTAATTCATGATATGAAAACTACTTTATTCTTAATGCCCCTAGATGTCACTATAACTCACCAAATAAACATATTGCAAAAAAGTATTGAATCAAGAAGTCATGATAAAATAAATTTATAGTACTTATGTTAAGAACTCCTTCAATGGAACAGAAAAAAAATAAACCCACACCTTTATATATATCTAAAACAATCATACCTAATTGTTGAAGTTTGTCCCATATCTTATGAGCAAATTCTGTCCTCTCTGCAAGACTCAGTTCAGGCAGGAGTGAGCCACAGCTGCGCAGCAGAAGCAGGGCTTGGTTACTCCCTGGGGTACCTGTGCAGAAACAGTCAGCCGATTACAGGTGACAGCCCCAGTAACATGGAGGCAGATAGCAAAGCTTAATCTGAAGCTTATAAATGACTTGAAAATCTTCAGGCTTTTCAAAGAGATCAAGAAAAATATCCCTTAATTATCCTCAGCCTCCTGGTTCACCAAAGACAACAAGACAGTACCCAAACACCACCCAATCCACAACACTAGTAAATATTACAACTTAAATTTTTAATAGTAGTCTGCTTTAAGAAGCCTAAGGTTACAAAACTTACATAATCTGTAAAACTACTGAGTCCAAAGAGAAGCAAACTTTTAAGCCATGCTTGCTACACGTCAAAGGCTAAGCTTCTCAGTGACTTATGAAAATGACAGAAAGCAGACAAGGATTCATCATTATCAAACTTGAGTTCATCTCTGTGTCCCTGAAAATGACTTTAAAACGAAACAAAAATAAACATGTATTATATAAGTACATCCAGAGCAAGTACCTAAGGGGGCAGAAAATAGACTTCTGGGTGCTTAGAACTGGGAAGGATGAGAGGGGCTGGGGAGGGTGGCCATGGAGTCGTGATAGCTGAGCAGCTCTCGGTAGATGAGAGGTTCTGGCCCTTCAGTGCCCATGACTGTAACTGTCATAGCAGCTCTGCTCTGTACTGAATGGACACCCACAAACAGGCTGTGAGAGTTTATAGACTCTTCTTTAAGTGCACACAAAACTGTACGTGTTAGTCCATTTGCCTTTGTAGTTGTGATGTGAGGGGAAAACCTGGGAATAAAGGGCCTGCAGCTCCTGTCAGACTATCCAAGATCAAAGTGTTCAACAGCTGACTGGTGCCTATCAGTCTTCACTGTACTCACCTCAGGAAAAGCTGACACCACACAAGGAAAGAAGAGAAAACCTGGTGCCTTATCTTATCAATTGCAGGCAACTCTAGAAACTAGGGGAAGCAAATGGACGTTTGTATTTGCTGACTCTGAAATGAACTCTAAACAAGATATTTTCATGTTACTTCAAACGCTGCCTGGATGAACTAGATGGATAGCAGGGTCAGAGACACAGTTAACATATGAACAGTGTCATAGTCACAGTTAAAGCTTAATGTCAAATGTCAAAAGCTCTCCCCAGTGAGCTTCTAGGAACTCATTTAAAACTTCAACTTCCTACAGAGAAACTCGCAAATACCTGAGCGACATGTGCTCTCAAAGACTTTCTGCAGAAGCCCCTTGGTAATGCGGCCTGTTCTCCGGACAGAACTATCCAGTCTCATGAGAGCCCAATCAAACTGATTGCTAGTCCTTCTCACAGGAGCAGGCTCCTCTTGAAGATCCCTTTTTTCAGCAACAATGGCATACAACCTGGCTTGGCTCAGTAGCTCTCTGTAAAATGAAATACAATTAGTAATAAACTAAGTAAATTGTTATCTATACAGGGTATCACTTGTATGAAGTTTATACCAAATTCTGACAGTCACCAAATACTAAAACTGCAATGAAATAGCAATGCTACTGAGAGAAGTATACACTGGCAGCAAGTCAATCTCTCCCCCCACCCCCCACACCACACCACACCACACAAACAGTGCTTCTGAGTAGATTGATAACCTTCAGCATGAAGTCATTTCAAACCAAGAAG
>NW_021604607.1:9126641-9149547 GCF_004785775.1 Grammomys surdaster | reverse complement strand
TTTTTTTTTTTTTTTTTTTTTGGTTTTTCAAGACAAGGTTTCTCTGTGTAGCCCTGGCTGTCCTGGAACTCACTCTGTACACCAGGCTAGCCTCGAACTCTCGAACTCAGAAATCCGCCTGCCTCTGCCTCCCAAGTGCTGGGATTAAAGGCGTGCGCCACCACCGCCCGGCCTAAAATTGTTTCCTTAATAAAGGAAAATGAAGCAGCCTGTAACAAAGTCTTCTTGTCTGTGTAAGTGAGACAAAAGGCCAAGGTGGCTCCAAACTCTAAAACCTCCTTCAGGAATTTTCCTGGGCATAAGCTTATTAATGGCCGTAACCAGGTTACGTCATTATGGCTGTAACTAGGTCCTAACCGTCCTTCATAGCCCTGTGTCTGTCAACACGCTGTTTGAATGCTTCCCTTGCTTTTTAAAGTAGTAACCATCGAAAGTAAAACTGCACTCTGGGGTTAAACATGATTTTAAGGATGTCATAAGAGATTAGCCAAGATCAGAATAATACATGTTTCTACAGAATAAACTATCTTTTTTTTTTTTTTTTTAACAAGGTCTCATTTAGTCCAGGCTGGCCTGGAACTTCCAACAGAACCAACAATAACTTTGAACTTCTATTTTTCCTGCTTTTAACTCTACTAGGATAGCAAGCCTGCATCACAGGTTATTTGGTGCAGGGATGGGGCCCATGCTAATCAAGAACCCTACAATCTGAGCTACCAATATCTCTAGAAGAAGCAACTCTCTTTAAATCAATATTTTGGTAATGCAGTCTAATATACTACTGAATGTTCTAAAACATGCTATCAGTGGTATTTCATGCTATAGGAATAAGTGCTATACCTGATTCACAAATGTCAAACCTAAAAATAATCCTTACATGTAAAGACTACCGCCATAAACCTTTGATTTTTAAAGGCTTTCTGTGAATTCAGTATCTTACTTTCTAACATATGTAATTCTTGGAGATCTACTCCAAATATCTTAATTTTACCTGCCACTAAGTTATACTAAGTATTATGCCTACAAATATTAAGTCAAGAAATACTTTCAGTATAACCACATCCTCTGGCATGTAGACCTTTTTACCAGTCAGTGGTGAGCTAAGTGTGTAGCCAGCGATGAACATGTGTTTAGCAAGCAAAAGGCCCTAGGTTTGATCTCCCTGCCCCCAAAGCCACCGTTTTCCTATGTCACAAATTGATTGTGTATGTGAAGTGGCATCAAAAGCTCTGTCACTTGTAACAGAGTCTGTAACCAGAGACAGATCACAGCCACCTGTATCACATATACAGAAGTCAGTCAGAAGCTGGGGGGTGGGGGGGATGCTGCCAAATAAAGTGACACCCTCTGTGTGTGCAGCGTGTGTACAGCTGTCTGCTAAGCAAGGAGAAATTTTTTTTCTTTTTTTTGTTTTTTTTTTTTGGTTTTTTTTTTGTTTGTTTGTTTTTCGAGACAAGGTTTCTCTGTGCAGCCCTGGCTGTCCTGGAACTCACTCTGTAGCCCAGGCTGGCCTCACACTCAGAAATCCGCCTGCCTCTGCCTCCCAAGTGCTGGGATTAAAGGCCTGCGCCACCACCGCCCGGCAACACATCACATTTTAGTAGTTAACAATTTTTCTCAATAGGGACTTCTTTAAGTTGGTTTCCAGCATTGTACCCGGCACAAGCAGAATTTCTTAAATGATATGTTAACATCCACAAACCAGAGAAGATGCATATTTCCCCAATCTATCAAAAGCCTCAATGGTTGTTACCATAATAATCATCAAAAACAACTGTTAACTCAGAACATGTGCAATAAATAATTCACATAATGCAGAACTTTCTGAGCAGTAGAGGTGAACTTGCTAACTTCTACACAACTCCAATCAGATGACTATTTTTTTTTTTTTTGGTATTTTTTTTGAGACAGGGTTTCTCTGTGTAGCCATGGCTGTCCTGAAACTCACTCTGTAGACCAGGCTGGCCTCGAACTCAGAAATCCGCCTGCCTCTGCCTCCCAAATGCTGGGATTAAAGGCGTGCGCCACCACCGCCTGGCTTTTTTTTTTTTTTTAAGATTTATTTATTTATTTTATGCATATGAGTACACCACCATTGTTCTCTTCAGACACACCAGAAGAGGGAATCGGACCCCATTACAGATGGTTGTGAGCCACCATGTGGTTGCTGGGAATTGAACTCAGGACCTCTGGAAGAGCAGTCGGTGCTCTTAACCACTGAGCCATCTCTCCAACCCCCCAATCAGATGACTATTAAAGAGCACACACAAGCTTTTTACATCCCAACTGCAGTTTACCCACTTCCCTCCCTCCTCTCCTCCTAGTCCCGTCCTCTTCTACCTCCCCCATCCCTCCAGTCTCTTTTCAGAAAAGGGCAGGCTGGACACCAACCAGCCTCCAGCACATCAAGCTGCAGTGAGACTAGGCGCCTCCTCTCCTATGAAGGCTAGAGAAGGCAGTCCAGTAGGAGAAAAGGGTTCCAAAGGCAGAGACAGCCCCTGCTCCCACTGTTAGGAGTCCCACATGGAGACCAGGCTACACGACTGTAACATGTGTAGAGGGCCAAAGCTGCTCCCATGCAGGCTCCCTGGTTGGCAGTTCAGTCTCTGAAGCACAACTTTTTTTTAATGGAACTTTAAATGCTAGTATACATTAACAACAATAACAACAACAAAACAACAACACAGTCCAGCATTTATTTTTTCCATTAACTTCCTTTTACAAGGCTGGTGAGTAAACCAGGGTTTCCCATATGCAAAGCGAACACTCTATCCTGACCTGAACTCCAGCCAGAACTGACTTTTAAGTCAACTCTAGCATCTCTAGAAGGAAACAGGAGCTTCGCATCAGAAACAATGTGAATGCTGTCACAGAAAGGAGAGGGACATGCTCATGTTTGGCCAAGCTGGGTCCACACAATTTAGGAGCTCACCATTCAGGCCTGCACAAGCTGATGCATCCTGCCTCTAAATTCTAATGCTCCAACTGATGTAACCACAGAAGAATACATCAGCTCATGAAACAACCAATGATAACAGCTTCCTCATGTTTTAAGGTAAACACATTCCAGTTACCCATGGATTTTCTCCAGTAAAATCTGGTATTTTAAAGTTTTGTTTTGCTGTTTTTGTTAATAATGGTAGGGCAGAGTATCCATATTTTGAAATACATAAATATATGAATGAAATGAATGAATGAATGAATGAATGAATGAATGAACACGTGGACCAGAGGATAAACTTGAACCAATCATTTCTAAGCCTGCATCATTTTTTTTTAAAGAATGATTTTGAGAAAAGCACAGCTCACATACATACATCTTCTTCTCCAGTTTCCCCAACCACCAAGTCACATTAGTGTCCTGCATTTGCTAGAATGACAAACTGACAGTGTCAACTAGTACCTCTTTCCTGACTAGTTTTATATCAACTTGACACAAGCAAGAGTCATAGTAGAGGAGGGAGTGTCAATTGAAAAAACGCCTCTACATAGATCTGACTGTAGGCAAGTCACTGGCACATTTTAATTAATGATCAATGGAGGAGGGCCCCGCCCATTGTGGGTGGTTCCACCCTTGGGGCTGGTGGTCCTGCAATCTATAGGAAAGCAGGCTGAGCATGCCACAGAAAGCAAGCCAGTAAACAGCATCCTTCCAAGACCTCTGCATCAGCTCCTGCCTCCAGGTTCCTGCCCTGTGTGAGCTCCTGTCCTGACTTCCTTTAATGATGGACTATGATGTGAAGTGTGAGCCAAATAAAGCCTTTCCTCCCCAACTTGCTTTTTGGTCAAGGTGTTTCACTGCAGCAGTAGAAACCCTGACTAAGATACTCTAGCTGGCACTGGCAGTTATGCTCACTCTGGGTATGGATGGCCACACTGATGGACCCATCTGATGCCTTCAAATACAGTATGTAGCCACTGTTACAGGACCCTACAGAATGATGTCACTGTGCCTTGTGTCTCACTCCATTATCATTCTGGGCTTCCTCCTAAATCTATGGCAAATGCAGATCATTCTACGCTTCTAGTTTGTCTTTTCCAACTGTCATCCAACTGCTCAGTAATACGCAGCCACTTTAGAGTGGCTCCATCTTGTAAGAAACATCTCATGTTCTCCACTTCTTCACAGTATGGTAGTTCATTTCTTTATGAATGTGTATTTCATAGTGTGGGTAAACTTACTTGACCCACTTAACTACTGAAGGCTATCCTGTTTTTTGCCAATTAAGGTGATATGTATATCTATTTTTTAAAGACATAAATGCAGATCTCATTGGGTAATGGGTAATACTTTGTAAATGGTTATAGAACTAGCTTTTAAAATAGCTATACAAAGTGTGTTGCTACAGCTATCAATTAGAACTGTCTCTCTACCCTACTGCATTTGGTTTCCGGTTTTGGTTTAAGTAGCCATTCGTCCAGGAGTCATAGGTCCTGTGTCTTAATTTACCATCTGTTACTGACCCGTGAAGTCTTAGGTATTTTTCATACTTATGTGCAATCTCAGTCCTCTCCAGTGATGTATCTGCTCAGAATTTCTGCCCAATTATAAACTGGATCATATACTCTCTACATGTGGATTTTATAAAAATGATTGCCGTGATTTTGTTTCAAGAATCACTCTTTCCTTTTACGGAACATGCACTGCACTGAACTGCTCTACACAGTCTTCAAACTCTTGTACCCCTTCTCTCCTTCCCCAGTGTATGACATGGCTTAAAGTCACTTAAGAACTATCAGGGTTAAAATACGGATAGGAACATAGGACAAAAAGTGTACTATTAATAGCTGCTTTTTAATGCATGCTAAGTAGCAGCAAATTATTATGATAACCCCCTTCTTATATGTTAAAAAAACTGACAAATACTTCCCAAATCACAGAAAAGCTAAAGAACCAACATTGGCATTGGGTAGTCCTGTCTAACAGGAGCCCAGCTGCAATCTGCTGGAACCACACTGCATAGTGGTGGAAATTAAACCAGACAAGGACTACTAGACAACGGGGAGTCTCTCATGGCAGTGCGGCGAGCAGTTTAGGTTTTATAAGGACTGCGGATTCTACAGTGTACCTGTGCAGTACGAGGGCCATTCCCGTGCAGCTCCACCCTAGACTTGTTCTTCCATTATACTATGAACAGAGATTTCCCATGTCTTATAACCTTTCAATCACCACTCAACAGTCCTATGTGAGCCTCTGCTACCCTGTCAGTTACGTGAACTGCAGCCACTGTGGTGCACTATTCCAGTCTGTCAGTGCTACGCCATCTTTCACACTTCTCCACCACTGCACACACACACCCAGCCCCGTTACCAAGAAGTCAGCACAACTGCTTCACTGCCCGACCGCCCACCTTTCACACACCCCTGAGTCCTGCTGACGTCTCTGAGACCCTTGCTGGAACCAGAACACAAAAACTTTTACACACGTCAGACACAGATGGTTTCTCCCAAACCATCTTTCTTCATGCTATTTAGGATCCTAATTTTTTTTATATTTGTCACAGCAACTTATCAAGTACATTTGAACGTATCGTGTGTTAGTATGTTGGATAGTGAGGCAACTGATGAATCTCCTTTCAAACTTTCAGTTGTAGTAATATAAAAAGAGGAGCAAGGGCCACTGATAAAAAAATAGCAAGTCTCCACTTTAGACAATTTTAAAGACAGTGACAGATAGATGTCTGAGCTAGAAGGCATAGTGGACATACTTACCCTAATACTCGGGAGCCTGGGGCAGGCGGATGCAGGAGCAGGTCATCCTCAGCAACTATCAGGACTAAGGATGAGGATGAGGAATACTCACATAACCTGTGTGAGTATTCCAGACAGAGGCTGGAAAATCTACAGGCCAAGTAAGCAAGACTGGACAGGACATGTGGGCAGGGAAGGCTCTGAATGAGAAATGCTCCTGTAGTCTTGTGCAATTGAACACTTGGTCCTCACCTGGTGCTGCAGTTTGGGGAGGTTTAGGAGGTATGGCCTTGCTGGAGCTAGTGTATCACCTGGGTAGGCTTGAAAGCTTAGACCTTACCCTACTCTGCTCCCTCTCGGCTTCCTGCTGCCATGCCTCCTTCCCACCATGGTCAACTCTCATCCTCTGCAACCAGGAGCCAAAATGAAGTCTCTTCCTCCTTAAGATTTCTTTCCAAAGTGCTTTACCACAGTAATAAAAGTGACACAGGGGAGAGGCAACAAGAGACCGAACAGGGTAAGTTGTAGGTTGTGAGGCAAACGGCAGTTTTACCCTAAGTACCCTTCAAAGTCTAAAATGTTTTTAAGTAGAGGCAGTGGCATGATCGCTTGTATTGATAACAAACAAAACACCCTTCTCCAACTGCCAGAGGAGCTTTGGGAATTACAGCAGAGCCCTCTTAGGAAGGGGACACAGTGAGAATGACTGAAGCTTCAACTACAGGGGCAGCAAAAGAAAGAAAATCATTACTAAGGCCCACATGACCAAATCACAAATTCCAGGCCACAAGTCTCATGGATACACCATAATTCCCTTTTCTCACGTAACAAAGAAAATGCCACATACAGATGCTGCAGAAAGGCATGCTTACTGCCTACTGTTGTGTGCCACTGTTCTGAGCACCTGGAGGTAGACCCTCACAGACATGAACCAGAGGCTCCCTGGACCGAGATAAGAGCTGGGTTCAAGCTCTGGGTTCAAGCTCTTGAACCCACTGGCCTGGGTTCAAGCTCTACCATTTTCACAATCTGAGATTTTGGCCAAATTGTTACAACTTCCTCCACTATGGTTTGAATGCTGTCTTCTTCAAATCTGATGTTGATCTCAACTGCCACCATAACAGACAGCAAGATGGAGCTCTCGGGGAGTCTTTCAGGAAGGGGTTTCCTGCTCTTCTGCCTTTCACCATCAGATGACACCCAGATGAGAAGACCAGGCTGAAAAGATGGCCAAGAAGGTTAATGACAGTTTGCCACCAAGGCTGACAACCAAAGTTCAATCCCTGGGACCCACATGGTGAAAGAACAGAATCAATTCCTGCAAGTTGTCCTCCAACATCCTCTACATGCAAGCCATAGTGTGTGTGCACATGCCTTTAGGTGTGCGAATGTCTGTGTGGTAGCACACACCTAAATTTAAACTCATTATTTGGGAGGCACAGTTGAGTGTTCAAAGCCAGCCTAGTCTACATTGCAAATTACAGGCCACTAATAGAATACACACTGTGGCCTTGTCTCAGAATACATGAAGGGAGAGAAAATAAAGAGCAGAGGGGTTAGGAAGACAGCTCCATTGCCATGAGTGTTTGCTGCTCTTGCAGAGGACCCAAGTTTGATTCCCAGCAGCCACACTTGGCAGCTCACAAGTTGTCTATAACTTCAGCTCTGAGAGGACAGGTGTCTTCTGGCCTCCATACTGGTGTGTGTGAGCTCGCAGACAGACAGACACATACACACACAGAGAGATAGACACACACAAATACTGACACATAGACACTTACACAGAGAGATAGATAGACATAGTAGACAAATATAGACACAGATAGATTCAGACACACAGACATAGACAGACACAGACAGATACAGACACATACATTTTAAAGTAAGAAAAAGGAAGGCCTTCACCAATGCCAACTTCTTTAATATTGCACTTGTAGGCCTCCAACACTGTAAAAAATATTCTTCTGCTCCTAATAAACTACTCAGTCTCAGATACTCTCCCTTTAAGCCTAACCCTTAAGAGGACAGAGCAGGAGAGATAGCTCAGTGGTTAAAAGCACTGGCTGCTCTTCCAGGAGCTAGGCTCAGTTCCCAGCACCCACATGACAGCTCACAGCCAGCTGTTAACTCCAGTTCCAGGGGATCTGACACCCTCTTCTGGCCTTCGTGGGCACCAGACACACACATGGTACACAGATTTACATGTAGGAAAATGTTTACATACATAAAGGTAAACCAAACTCTGTTTTTCCCCAAGAAGACAACAGCACTCCCTTCCAAGGGCACTGCTTGTTAGCCTAACTGACATTATGCAGTAAGTCTCGTGATACACTTCTAGGCAGGACTCTCTCAACATTACCTGGAGACAGACAAGGATTCTCCGTTTCAGTGGGTTTACTGGGTTTACTTTTTAAAAGACTTTTAAAATCACATCTAGCTCTTTTCATATTAACATTTTTGCTTAAGACAAATAAAGTTATAAAAATATTAGTTTAAGGGCTTCAGAGGTGGCTCAGTGGTTAATAGCACTGGCTGCTCTTCTAGAAGAAACTCAACTCCCAGCACCCACAGGGTAGCTAATCATCTGTAACTCAAGTTCCAGGGGATCCGATGCTCTCTTCTGGTCTCCATAAGTATTACATGCACATGGTGAACAAATACACATGTAGGCAAAGCACCCATTTACATAAAATAAGACCAATTTATTAAATGTCAGTTTAAACCTAAAACCAATATAAACAGAATATTAGATATATAGATAGTAAGTACTCAGAATGAGTCCAACAACAAGCAAAAATCTGCAGGCAGAACATAGTGCCCTAGGTTTGGGCAACACTAAGAAAGTGTCCCTAATTGTCCTGGCAAGTAAACTTAGCAAATGTAATCAAAACACTTACTAAAGCACTTCTCCTCTTTCAATCATCAGAAGAAATCCTAACACCTCTTTCAAAGACCTGTTCAAATCTAAGCTGTGCTAATCTAAGCCACATGACCTCGAGAAACATCATCAACCTTCCTAAGTTTAGATTCTTCACCAGAGTAAAAACATCTGCTAGTACGAGAGATGAGCTCAGTTGTGAAGCCCTGGCCCAACACACAGAAGACCCTGGGCTGCTCTCCTGCACCACACACACATCTACCTAGGGGGGTTAGGGGTAAATGTAACTCTAACACTAATAAAAGAATACTCACCGGGCGGTGGGGGCGCACGCCTTTAATCCCAGCACTTGGGAGGCAGAGGCAGGCAGATTTCTGAGTTTGAGAGTTTGAGGCCAGCCTGGTCTACAGAGTGAGTTCCAGGACAGCCAGGGCTACACAGAGAAACCCTGTCTCGAAAAACCAAAAAAAAAAAAAAAAAACAAACCTCAACAAGTAATCGCTGTCTTATTATGAAAAGCAACAGTAAATGTGCAATTTTTAAAACATTTTGTAAAATTAAGTTATAATAATTTTTGTCCTTGAAGTATTACTATAACACCACTGTTCTCTGAAGTCTTGCTGAATTTAGCTTTCTCCCAACATGGCTTCATGCCACTAGCAGCCCCTCTGTACTTGCTCCAAGCTGCTGTCCTAAAGCAGCAATGTCTTTCCATCTTCATGCCCTTCTGTGCTAGGCTTCTCCATATCTTAGCTATGGCAGGAAGTGCTGGCGAGCACATTAGTAGTTGTGAGCATCTGTAAGATTAGGAAGGCAGGGACTAGATTCTAAAGCTGCCATCAGGTTTTATGTGCATCATGTGCCATGTCTCTATGGAGCTGAATGGATAGCTCAGCCAAAAAGCACACTGTTCTTGCAGAAAACCTAGAGGGTTCAGCTCCCAGCAGCCATGGCAGAAGGTTCACAACCACTTGTAATCCAACTCCAGGTCATCTGCAGCACCAACACTGTTTCTGACTGGCCATGCTGTCTTTCTCAGTCTACAAAAATCGTGCCAAACTCTCCTCTAGGTCGTGACCTTACCACATCAATCATGGGGCTAACATGACAGTCAACTGGCTTTCTCACTACCCCAAAAAAATCAGTGTGGCTTCTAAGTTCACCATCTTCTTTACCCTGTAACCACTTAGAACACAGCACATGTCCTCTCCAAAGATGTGGCTCCCTCTTGGGCCTGGGAGGTGGCTCAGTGGCTAGAAGCACTTGCCTCAGTTTGACTCTTGAGGTCTATGCCCAGACAAGGGGAAGGAGAAAGCTGAAAGTTGTCCTCTGACTTTATATGCTTACTGTGGCATGTGCACCCACACACATTACGAGACACGCACACATGCTCAGTCTAACTGAAGGACAGATGGCGGAAGGACGGTCTCCTTCCCTAAAACAAATGTGTCTGCCCCTTTTGAGTTCTTCTTATAAGGGTGTAACGTCAATAAATGGGCCTGTCTGCCATAGTCTCCTACTGCTCACAAGCCTATCTACAGAGAGCAGAGGCTGAATCCTGGGTTTCATAAGCCCAAAGGCTCAGACTTAAAACCACGGAAAGCTTTCCAAAACGTCTGGTAAAAAATGAAAGTTTTCTTTTCTTCCAATGACAGCGTAATCTTCACCACTGGGCCACAATCATCTAGCTAGGTGCACTTTCATGCATACTTAGCTTCGAGACTACGAAGAGAATACCTTTCCTCTGGAAGGTAAACATGAGGATTACTCTAAAATCTCAGGAGAAATACAAGTAGCTTCAAGGGGAAAAAAAACAGCAGGAGAAAGGAAAGCCCCCCGACCCTCTTCATGGAGAAGGTAAAAGTCAGAAGAATTTGTTGTTGTTGTTGTTGTTTGAGACAGGGTTTCTCTGTGTAGCCCTGGCTGTCCTGGAACTCACTCTGTAGACCAGGCTGGCCTAGAACTCAGAAATCCACCCGCCTCTGCCTCCCAAGTGTTGGGATTAAAGGCGTGCGCCACCACTGCCCAGCATAATTTGCTTTTAAAAAGACAGAAATACTAAAAGTGCAACTGAAGAGCAAGAACTATACGGAAGTGCATATTTCTGGGTGCTTTGATTTTGAAAATAGATCAAACAATTCTAATAATTTCACTCAATAAATGCCTGTTAGTCCAACTCGGAACAGCAGAGCTGGAAAGCAAAATCAAGATGAACATCCAGCACCATGACGCAGGACCACAATGTAGCACCACCACACCGCGGCACCACACTCAAGTACCACAATGCAGCACAGAAGGGACTAAATGCCCTTTTCAATCTTCATCTCATACCACTCTTTCAATGTAATAGCATCTGGGGGTTATGTCTGTAACAGGACTTAAGGGACATATGGCAGAAGCAGTTGGAAAGACCTGACAGTGGAAGCGACTTCTCAGCATGAACACCACATTCAAAAGCAGAAGAAAGTTCTCCTGATCAGTCCAACAGCACCTCTGTCATCTGCAGGCTTGCTAAGACATGCAGAGTCCAGTCGCTGGCCAGGTCTCCATCATCAGATTCTACACTTTCACACCACAGTTTTTGCTATGGCAGGAATAACAGTTTACATGGAAAGACAGAAGGTATGAGACAACTCCAGTTTCCAAGCACCTAAGTTTCCAAACTCCAGTTTCCAAGGACCTGGCCCTGGAAACAGCAGGAGCCAGTGGTGTGCCTACCTGGGAACATGAAATGACATGGCCAAGTTTACCAGTAACCCTGGAGAAAGGAAGATGGGGGCACTAGAGATGGGGCATCCACTCCAGATGAAGCAGAGCTCCCAGGATTTTGTCATTTGTTAATGAAAGGGGACAACAAGATGTTCGTGGGAGAAATAAACAAAACAACAAGAAAGCACAGACACATGTGGGCTCTTTCTGAGTAACAGAAACTGCAACACTCACAGCACAGACTTGGGAGAAAAGCTGTGTCCATTCAAGATGTGTTGGGTTTCAAGTACCTGTAGCTGGGCAAGAAGGAGCTATCCAACTGATGTTCCCATCCAGGAAAACCATCTCAGCTGCCGAGCTAGAGAGGCAAGTGGTTCCTGAGACACTGGAGATCAAAGGGTCAGCTACAAGCACGCACAAGTGAGCAAGCATGAGCAAAGCCTCTAAGTCCATGAGCATTTAATATACAACATGGGGAAAAGCAGCAAGGAGGCAGGTGTAAAACAATCCTGAGAAACAAAACTGACAGTGCCATCTTGGTGCCAGAGAAGGGCATCCTGAAAAGGGAAGGAAAAGACGGATTCTGTCAGAGTCTCAGACCGGAAACAGAGACTTAATAAGTACAATGTCTCCAGCAAAACTCAAGGAAAACCAATATGCAGCCACATACTCATTTATAAATGACTTTCGGTGTTTTTCTGTATTCCTCAAGAAGCTGAGTTTTAATAAATGGGGCTGGGTAGATGGCTCAGCAGTTAAGAACACTTCCAGCTCTTCCAAAGGAGCCAAATTCAGTACCCAGCACCCAGTAAGCCAACTCACAAAGGCAGGTAATTCCATTTACATGTAACTCCACCTTCTTCTGGCCTCTGAAGGCACCACACACACAAACATATACAACAAAGAGGTTTGTTGTTTTTTTAAATAGTTAAGATTCTGGTCATCCGGTACACACCTTTTATTTTAGCACCTGGGAGGCAGAAGCAGGTGGTTCTCTGTGAGTTCAAGGTCATCCTGGTCAAAGTCCCAAAGCAGCCAGGGCTATATCAGATACTGTCTCACATAAAAAAGTAGTAAGACATTGAAGCCTCAACCACAGGGTGGAACAGTGTACGAGAGTAAATAAGTTAGCAAAGGAGACAGGAGACCATGAGCAAGAAAGACACAAGTGGAAAGCTTCTAGAATAAATAGAATTCTGAGAAAGGCTGTGTTTTCCAGACAGGCTTAAAAGTTGTGGGATAGGAGACTGGCGGGAAAGTGTTCAAAGTCCAGAGAAAGAAAACAAATGCTCCTTCACTACCTGCCATGAACCTGAACACAGAGTCTCGATTAAGACCGTGCACTGTGCTTGAATAGTTTCCTTTCTACCGAGGAAACACAGGTGTGGCTCACACCATAGACAAGACCCCAGCATAGTCATGCTACTACTGCTTACGGTTTTTCTTCTATTTGTCTTTTGTATGTAATACGTGGGTGCGTACACAAGGAGGCCAGAGGACAAGTGGTGGGAGCTGTTCTCTCCTTCCATGTGGGTCCTGAGATCAAACTAAGGTCATCACGCTTCCAGGGAAAGTGCCTTTTCTTCATGAGCCATCCGTGCAGCCACTTTTTGGATCGTGGTAAGAGAAAGCTTCTGAAGAGACACCAGATGCTGAATGACAAAATAAGCTTTACAAAAACACTCAGTACCCTCCCTTACAGACAAGATGGAGCCACCAGAGCTCAGTTAAAGGTCCATGATTACATAGCAAAGAAGTGGAACCCTGGTCTGATGAACACCCGGACCAACAGCCTGTCACTAAAATGTGTTGAATTTCTGCCAAACCCAACAGCAAACATCAGTGGCAGCACTGCAGCAGCACTGGCCACCACCTCCTGTTAAGGACTAGACTCTAGTCACTAGAGGAAAGCAACTGGCACCACTGTCTCAGAAAGGCATGAAAGCTAGGGGCATGATACCTGAAGGTTCACTGTTCAGGCCAACCAAAAAATACAGGCAAGGCTCTAACTTACAAATAAGCATCACTCCAAAGGCGTACAACTAAGTTGTTGAGACATCATAAGGGATTTCCTTCATCTAATTATACACAGTGCCTGGCTGGCCCACGAAGAGTTACTTCAGTGGTAAAGCAGTTAATACACATAGAGCCCTGTATCTCATGAGATTCTCCTAAAGAAACGTAAGGCCTGGGCCGTTGAGAGATTTTTTTAATGGCATAAGGCAAATAAACTGAAGCACCCTCAGTCCATGGCTCCCCACTCCAGAACATACTTCCTAACTAACTCTTTTTGCTAGACCTTAAAGTTCTTTTGTGGGTCGTTCAACTGTCAATTTCTCTCTGGTACTAAAACCTAAGCACCCATCTTCCTTTATCTGGTGATTAGAATATCTATGTTCATTAAGTGAACATACTCATCTCCCTATACCTTCAATCCAGAAGGGCATACTCATAAAAATACTTGACACTGACTGACTAGGACTTGAACTTGCTTTTGAAGTAACTACATAGATCCCAACAGAGCGAGCCCCTTGCATATGTCCACTAATCCATTCTATTGAGACAATCTCCAACCCATGACATTTGTGTAAATACTGAAGGAATATTCCACTCAACAAAACGCAAGCAAAAACCTGAAGTGGCCATAATCAAGTGTCAAGCTCTAAAACTATCCCTGGGTCACTAAAAACTTCAAACCCCATCCCCAGGGCTCGTAAGACTACATACTAGCAGGTTACTGATCACCAGTGTGGGAGAGCACCTGGTACGCCTAAGGAAAGGCACAACACCTGCCCCCACCTCAGCACCCTCACCTCAGCACCCTCACCCCACCCCCAAAGCCCTTGAGCTTCCCGGGCCATTCGCAGCCCGAGCAGGTGGCGACCTCAAGCAGCAAGCCGGAAGCCAGCCATGCCCTCGACCGTGACCTTCTCAAGACGCTCAACCTTGTCACCCCAATCACTGGCAAGGCATGGGAGTTCATGACTGAGCTGCCGGGACCATGGAATTAGAGCAAACGAGCAGGACACCGGCCCGTCCGCCGCAGCCGGTCAGGAGGAAAGGTCCAGTACTCACCCTGCAGCCGGCCGGCCACCAGCGGCAGCCACCCGGAGGACGGAGGACAGCCGAGCGGGGCCGCCCACAGGAAGGCGCAGGGACAGCGGGAGGCGCGGGGCCGCAGCGGGCCCGAGCAGCCGACGCGCGGGTCTCAGCAGGGCTGCCATGGTCCAGCGTACCCAAGGCAGAACGCACGCTCCTGCAGTGGACCTGGAGGAACACGTGATGACCCGGTCACCTCCCCACCCCCAGTAGGACAAACCAAGAGCCGAGAGCGCCCAGCGGAGGGGGAGGCGGAGCCCCGCCAAGGCTCACGGTGGGAGGCAAGCCGAGCTCCCGAGTTCACTTGGAGCCGCCCTTTGTTTTACCATGTATATTTTTGTTCTCTGTTCGTAGTGTCCCTGTTTCCGGGTCCAGGGCCCCGGTTCTCAGCGAGCTCCGGCACATCGCCCCTCCACTTTGCAGTTGGTAGAGCCCCTAGAGGTCGACTCCGCCCATGAACGCGCAAAGGCTTGTGGGGGACCAACTAGGAGCAACACCGAGGGTTGCCGGGAAGGGCCGACGGAGCACATCCCGGAGTGTGCCTGGGTTGCTGTGAGCAGCTGCCGTAGCTGCTCAGTGACGTAGTTCCTGCTGGAGCTCTCTGAAACGCCGGCCAGAGGAAACCTCGACGAAGGAAACTGGAGGCTGTGGACCTCCAAGTTAACTATATGCAATTTGTGTGACTGGGGATGGGGTAGACAAATATACAGACCTCATCCTAAGTGTATAGGCAATGCCTCGCTTCATGAAATAAATGGATTTTAACAAAGGTCGTATAGTTTTAAATGTCAAGGTTGAAGTTTCTCACGCTGCCCCGCTCCTCTTTTCAGTTAATGCACTAAGCAACTAACGTAATGGTGCAATTGAGTAAAACAAGCTCTTGCCCTCACAGGGCTCGCATACTGAAAGGATTCCCCGTGCACTCGCGTGAACCCGGGAACAAGCTACCACTCTCTACTTAGCTATTCCTTGACTGCTACCAGGTGAACAGTCAAATTCATCCTCTGGAAGTTTTCCCTACTGGCTGTTTCTCCTGCTAGACAACAAACTGAGCGCACAGAATGCAGCCTCTTTTGTAGTGAAAGCTCCTGCTCAGTTGAAGACACTCCGTGCTTTGAGCATTTATTGAATGGGTATATGTTTAGAATTCACTTGGCTTATCTTTCTTTTGGAGAAGCTAATCGCCTCCCCCAAACCCCCATGAGTTTGCTCTAAGTTACACTATTGAGCACTATGATAGAATAGAATTCATTTTCTAATTCAGCATTGGTACTATTTATGGAGCACATATTTTCTGCTAGGCACTATTTGGGATGCTGGGAATATAACAGGAAAAAAAACTCAACTTAGACAAAATTCCACACATTTAAAGAGACAGATAAGAATTGTGCTGTGTAAAAGATTAAAGACTGGTTACTGGCTGTGGTGATTAATCTGGATAGAATTTAGGGTCGACTTGGAAACTAGCCTTTGGGGAAGTGAGGGTGTTTTTACACTGGATTCGTTGAAGTGGCAAGAACCATCCTGGATGTGAGTGGCACCATTGGATGAGTGGCAAGGCTCAATCATAAAGGAGAAAGCACTGGGTACCTCAACCAGCTGCTTCCTGACAGCAGATGCATGTAACCCCAGCTCCTGCTGCCACGATGGCCTGTACCCACTATGAGCCAAAATAACCCTTTCTCCCTTAGGTTGCTCTTCTTGGAAAAATCAGATAAAATAATTTGAACAGAATCCCAAAGGAGAAAGTGGAAGTGAGGATTCTGGAGGGAAAAGAGAGCCAGCTCTTGCTCCAGTTTCAGACAACAGAAAATTCAAAACCCTAAAATAGAGAAAACCGAAAAGGCCCAGATGGGTTGGACAGGGCGGTCAGTCTGGTATTTGGCAGTCAGATCCTTCAGGGTGTTACTTTGAATGACCTTTGCACCCGCAGAGAGCTGAGAGTCAGGACTGTTACATAGGTGAGATGGAAAGCCGATGGGGAATTTGATGTGTAGCTGTGACACAAATTCACTTGCTTTTTAAAAAATATTTATTATGTGAATGAGTGTTTTATGTGTGCGTGTGACCACAAGTGTGCCTGGTGCCCTTGGAGGTCAGGAGAAGGCTTTGGGTCTCCTGGGACTGCAGTTACATACAGATGCTGCAGTGCTGGGAAAGGAACCAACCAGTAAGGACAGCTTTTAAAAAGAATGCAGAGAATCCAGGCGTTGCTCACACCCAAGGAAGACTAGGGGTTTGGATGCAAATGTAAGGTTGGTGGAAGTAATTACGATAATGGACTTTCTAAGTGTTTACACTCCTTGATTCGTGGTCTTAATTGTAGTGTGATGATTAGAATCAATCACCTTGGAGGTGGGCTTTTGGGAGGAGCCCAGCTCCTTGCAGCTCCTTGGTGTTAGGGTTTTAGGTGAGAAGCCAACCCTGAATGTGTGTGTGTGTATGTGTGTGTGGATGTGAGTGTAGGGTTTGTGTGTGGGGTGTGTATATGTGAGTTCTGTGTGTGTGTGAGTGTGTGGTATATATGTGGGGTGTGTTTGTGTGAGTGTGGGGTTTGTGTGTGGGGTGTGTATATGTGGGGTATGTGTGTATGTATGAGTGTGTATGTGAGTCAGGGTTTGTATTCGGGGTGTACGTATGTATGTGAGTGTGAGGTTTGTGTGTAAATATGTGAGTAAGTGTGTGTGTGTGTGTGTGTGTGTTCCATGGGCTGGAGTCCCAAAGTGGATAAAAAGACAACTCCAGATGAAACGTGACCAGTAACCTCATGTTTACAGAGCCAGGCCTTCCACCATGACTAATACCTTCTCAAAGCATGAGCCAAAACAACTCCTTCCTTCCTTTCATTGTTTCTGTCAGGTATTATGCCACAACAACCAGCAAAATAACATGTCAGCCAACACCCCATCACTGCACCGGTCTGTGTTAGCTACTTTTAACTGTGACACGGTGTCACACATGAACAGCTTCCAAGGAAGGGAGGTCTATTTTGGTTCATAATTTCAGAGATCTCATTCAATGTTTTCTTTGCCTGCCTCACTTGAGCAGAACATCACAGTGTCAAGAACGCAGAGAAGAGGGGGTTCCTGTGGAACAGGAAGTAGAGACAAGAGAAAGGGGCTGGTGGCCAGGTATAACTCCCTTTCTTTCTTTCTTTCTTTCTTCCTTTCTTTCTTTCTTTCCTTCCTTCCCTCCTTCCTTCTTTCTTTCTTTCTTTCTTTCTTTCTTTCTTTCTTTCTTTTTTGGTTTTTCGAGACAGGGTTTCTCTGTATAGTCCTGGCTGTCCTGGAACTCACTCTGTAGACCAGGCTGGCCTCGAACTCAGAAATCCACCTGCCTCTGCCTCCCAAGTGCTGGGATTACAGGTATAACTTTCAAAGGCAATGACCTAGTGGCCTTCTTTCTCCCTGTAAGCCAGTGGTTCTCGGTCTTCCTAATGCTGTAAAGCTCTAACATAGCTCCTCATGTTGTGGCGACCCCCAGCCATACGATTATTTAGTTGCTACTTCATTCTGTAACTTTTCTACTTTTATGAATCATAATGAAAGACTCTGATGTGTGGGATATCTGCTATGTGACTTTGTGAAAGTGTCATTCAATCCTAAAGCGGTCTCAACCCCCAGGCTGAGAGCCATTGCTCTAAGCCCTGGCTCACGAAGTTTCTACCATCTCCCAAAATAATAGTACCAGCTAGGGGCAAAGTGTTCAACATATGAGTTTGTAAGGAATATTCCATATGTAAATGAGTATTCCACTCTTGGCACCGAAGGGTCATGGCCATCTCAAAATGTCAGATGCATATAATCCAGCCCAAGTTCTCAAAGTCACTGCTGAATCTCAATGTAAGCTCTTGCTGTTGTTGAGCCCAGATGCTAAGGTCGAAGTCTGACATTACTGGAAAGCTCCAAGCTCAGTGCAACATGGCGGACTCCCTTGGTCATTGAGGCTTCCTCTTCTCAACTCAGGATATCCCAGACCCCACATCTCTTCTTGCAGAGTGTCACATTGTTTCGGTTAGATTACAGGTTTGATTTCCTTCCTCCAGGTAAGAACCCATTCAGCTAGCACATGAGATCCCTGGATTACCTCCCCGTACTAATGAAGCATCTCAGTACCTTAGCCTTCAGCCGATGACCTTTGCCCACCCTGGACATTCCTTCCCCCATCCCTATAATTATATAACCCTTGATTCATCCCAAATAAAGTTGATCTGTCTCCCTGAAGCTGATCCCAGAATGTGTGGTCATTTCTGTTTGTACTCACAGGCCTTCAGATGACCCTGTTCATCGACTCTGATCCCTTTGTCCTCATGGGCTGGTGGCCATTGACCCCTGGGAGAAGGGACACTCACATCTTAGCTCTAATCTCCTTTTAAAGAAATTACAGAATCAAACCAAACTATGTACTTCAAACATACAGTGACACAGAGTAAACATCTTCATTCCCAAATGAAGCAATGGGGCCTCAGAAAAGAGGGATGGGACCAAAGAAAAACCAAAACCCAACAAAACAAATATTAAACACTGCAACTCCATGCCCAAGGCACATTACATCACAATGGAAGATTCAATAGTCTTGAGCTGCCCCAGCACTTGGCCTTGCTATTTACAAGTTCAGGTAAAGATGGAGGAGGAGGAGAGAAGGAGAGAAAGAAAGTGAGGGAGGGAGGGAGGAGGATCATGATGAACAGTGCCCATTTTCAGTTCAGACCTTGCCAGTGTCTTCAGAGGATACCTTAGACATACTCAAGAAGCTGGGCATAGCTGAAGAGAAGTCCACAGTGATAGTCCTTGGTCACCCCTTTGTTTATTCTGAGCAATGTAAAACTCCCAGATGTTGGTAAGCTAGTGTCTTATTCAGGGTTTCTATTCCTGTACAAACATCATGACCAAGAAGCAAGTTGATGAGGAAAGGGTTTAATTCAGCTTACACTTCCACATTGCTCCCACATTACCAAAGAAGTCAGGACTGGAACTCAAGCAGGTCAGGAAGCAGGAGCTGATGCAGAGGCCATAGAGGGATGTTACTTACTGGCTTGCTTCCTCTGGCTTGCTCAGCTTGCTTTCTTATAGAACCCAGGACTACCAGCTCAGGGATGGAACCACCCACAAGGGGCCCTCCCCCATTAAGCACTAATTGAGAAAATGCCTTACAATTGGATCTCATGGAGGCATTTCCTCAACTGAAGCTCCTGTCTCTGTGATAATTTCAGCTTGTGTCAAGTTGACACACAAAACCAGATAGTACACCTAGAGTCCCAATTTCCATCATCTAGAATAGTCTGAGTAGAGTTACTGAGAAAAACAATTTAGAAGTCAAACTTCACAGTAGTGTAAATTTATAATCTCAGCATTTAGAATGGAAGACAAAGGAATACGAAGTTTAAGGGCATCTTCATCCACATAGCAAATTCAAGGCTAGCCTGCACTACATGAGACCCTTTCCAAAAGAAAGACAGAAAGAAAGGAAGGAAGGAAGGAAGGAAGGAAGGAAGGAAGGAAGGAAGAGCAAGCAAGAGAGAGAGAGAGAGAGAGAGAGAGAGAGAGAGAGAGAGAGAGAATCAAGAAAGAATAGCTGTATTTTTGTTATATGTCATATCCTTGGATATTGGCTCACCTACTGTGTCTCATTTCTTAATGCTGATTGATCTTAGTATGAACAAACTAATTGTAATAAGACATTTTGTTTGAGACAGAGTCTCACTGTGTAGCCCTGGCCCGCCTGGAACTCCTTATGTAAACCAGGTTGGCCTCTAACTCACATGGATCTGACTGCTTCCCAAATGCTGGGATTAAGGGCATATGCTGCTATGCATGACTAGAAGATATTCTTGAGACACTCAAAATAGTTTGACTGTGCTAGATAGTTTTATGTCAACTTGATACAGGCTAGAGTCATCTGAAAGGAGGGAAGCTCAATTGAGAAAATGCCCCCATAAGATCCAGTTTTAAGGCGTTTTCTTAATTAGTGATCGATGGGGGAGGTAAGCCTGGTAGGAGTGGCACATGCTGTTAATCCCAGCACAGACACAAACACAGTAGCAGAGACAGGCAGATAGATCTCTGAATTTGAGGCCATCCTAGTCTACAGAACAAGTTCCAGGACAGTCAGGGCTACACAGAGAAACCTTTCCTTGAAACACACACACACACACACACACACACACACACACACAGAGAGAGAGAGAGAGAGAGAGAGAGAGAGAGAGAGAGAGAGAGAGAGAGAGAGAGAGAGAGAGAGAGAGAGAGATTCTGAGCTGAGAGGAGGATGCTTTACACCTTAAAGGGAAATTTGCAAAACAAAAGATATTAATCTTGTTTGGCTTTGATCAATAAACTTGTTTCCTGTCTTATAGTAAATTTCAAGACTCCCAAAGAATCAGAAAACAACATTTATCATCCATTGTTTCATGTTGGCCTTTTGGAGTCTCCTTCCATCTTCACACAAACACGCCCAAAGTGTGAGCACAGAAGCAAGTGACCGCCTAGAGTGTAAATGCCTGTTCTGCTTAGAAGCCTTAGCATATTTTAAGCGGCAGATCTCATGTTTAGCCAGGACTGGGTTTTCTCTTCAGGCAACTTAGCTGACGAGTCGAGGGCTTTTTCCATCTGTGACAACATTTTTCAGATCCAAGTTTATTCATGTATGTAATTCTCAATTATTCAAAAACTATTCTGCTCAGCCCCTTGTTTGCATACAGCCCCAGGATTCTCCTCGAGAGCAGAGGCCCACGCCGCTGTAGTTGCTGCCTTCAGCCACCCTTCTGTCAAACAGATTCTTCCATAAGTGCACAAAGCAGGAAGACAGATGCAGGGTCATTTACTAGAAGAAAATAAGCCGTGCTGGCAACAAGGAGTTGTCTCTGATATTTTCCCAGTGCCTCCAAGTGTGAAGGCTAGCAAGTCTACGTGTCTCCCACAGGGCAGATAGTGTCTGGGTAAATCAATATAGAATGTTGCTCAAACATAACGGGCATATCCGTGTACTATAGAACTGACTCCCTTCAAGACAGGAATTGGTGGTACAACGCTGGAAACCAACTTAAAGAAGTCCCTATTGAGAAAAATTGTTAACTACTAAAATGTGATGTGTTGCCGGGCGGGGGTGGCGCGTGCCTTTAATCCCAGCACTTGGGAGGCAGAGGCAGGCGGATTTCTGAGTTCAAGGCCAGCCTGGTCTACAGAGTGAGTTCCAGGACAGCCAGGGCTACACAGAGAAACCCTGTCTCCAAAAACAAAAACAAAAACAAACAAACAAACAAAAATGTGATGTGTTTCTTAATCTCCTGCTTGATTGATGTTTTGTTTCTTTTTTGTTTGTTTGTTTGTTTTTTCGAGACAGGGTTTCTCTGTGTAGCCCTGGCTGTCCTGGAACTCACTCTGTAGACCAGGCTGGCCTCGAACTAAGAAATCCGCCTACCTCTGCCTCCCAAGTGCTAAGATTAAAGGCGTGCACCACCACTGCCCGGCTTGTTGTTTTGTTTCTAAAGAGCTAGAAAACATATCTAATTTTCTCTGAGTGTATGTGGTGTGAACTTTGTTATTCTCTCTATGAACTAAAAAAAAAATTATTTCCTATCAGGTGGTATGGGTGTATGCCTTTGATCCCAGCAATGGGGGGTGCGGGGTGGGTTGGGGTTTAAGGTAAGCAGATCTCTGTGAATTCGAGGCCAGCCTGGTCTACAGAGTAAGTTCTGGGACAGCCAGGGCTACATAAAGAAACCTTGTCTCAAAAAACAACAATAATAATAATTATTATTTTATTTATGCAATTTTCCTTCTGATAATTTCAGTGAGTTTAAGATAAAAAAGACCAAAAGACTTTGGTTGGTTTTAGCAAATAATACGTGAAAGGCTAGTGCACTTGCCCAACATGTGGAAGGTCCTGGATTCAATCCTCATAAGTAGAAAGGAAATTGTTTATCATTGCAATAAGTTCAAGATCCTGATATATCAACTTATGTGGGCCTAACTAACATATCTTTCGCCTTGGTTGAAGTAGTGAGCCTATAAATAAAATCTGGTCTAATCAAAGTTCTACAGGAGCTAGTAAGGAAAGTGTTTTAATCACTTTTTTTTCTTATTTTTTTTGTCTTTTTTATTGAATATTTTATTTATTTACATTTCAAATGTTGTCCCCTTTCCTGGTTTCTCCTGTGCAACCCCCCTATCCCATACCCTTCCCCTGCTTCTATGAGAGTGCTCCCCCACCTACCAACTCCCACCTCACCCCCCTAGCATTCCCCTACACTGGGGCATCTAGCCTTCACAGGACCAACAGCCTCCTCTCCCATTGATGCTAGACAAGGCCATCTTCTGCTACCCATGCAGCTGGAGCCATGGGGTCCCTCCATGTGTTCTCGTGGTTGGTGGTTTAGTCCCTGGGAGCTCTGGGAACAACATGGTGAGAAGCAGACAGGTGTAGCATTGGAGCAGTAGCTGAGAGCTTTGCAACCTGATTCATAAGCAGCAGGGAAAGAGAGAGAGAGAGAGAGAGAGAGAGAGAGAGAGAGAGAGAGAGAGAGAGAGA